>NC_064632.1:316658492-317345992 GCF_023864275.1 Schistocerca cancellata
TGTCGTTGGTTTTGACACAATGAAGGAGAGTATGCCCAATGCATGTGGACGAATTCTTTCGGTTTATTGAGTACCTCGCAGTATTTTTCAGTGTTTATGGTGGTGCCTTTAGGGATGAATTCAAAATGCACCATACCTTGAACATCCCAGAACATTGTGAGTTTGACTTCGCCTTCTGATGGCATGGTCTCGAACGTTTTTGACGTCGATGATGCCTTGTGGCGAAACGCTACTGACATTTTCTTGTTTTTGGGGTCATAATGGTGAACCCAGCTTTTAACACCTGTCACAATATTGTTAAGAAATCGTCACCCTCACGCTCAAAAGGCAAACGAGATTGTTGACACATGTTCAGTTCCCTCTGCCCCATATGAGGAGTGAGCATTCCAAGCCCCTGTCGTGCACTCAGTTTTATGCATCGAAGTTCTGCAGTGATGGGCTGTACATGCTCTAGTGATATGCCACACTTAGCTGAGAGCTGCGTTTATGTTATCAGTCGATGTTATCTGGGTTTACCAATCCGATTCCAGTAAGTCTCGTCGGCTGTTGTCCGCGGTCGTCCAGTCTGAGCTCTGTCACATACGTCAGGCTAGAACCACCGTTTCTTCCATTACGAGCACGAGCAGTCCAACGTCCCACGTTACTAACGTCTATACAATCATCATCGTACAAGGCTTTCATTCTTCTATGGATTTCGGTGGGTGGCACCTTTTCTCGGGTTAGAAGCTCGATTACAGCACGCTATTTCTCACGCACCGACATAGTTACGTCACACGCCACCATGTTACACGCTACAATTTGGATCCCTCTAGCGGTGGGGGTTGCAACTTGTGTCAACGATGCAGGAAAGTCGACCGAGCAATATGTTTGATGTGTAATACATAAACCGATATTGAGAACACAATAAAAAATTCCAAGCCATTAATTTTCGGCGCGCCCTCGTACTTGGTGTTTTCTTTTATTGTCGACACTGGTCCTCTAATCGTAGCAACCTCTTCATCTCAGAGCAGCCAGCCACTCTCCGATATATTTAAACGTGCTACAGGTGTAAGGAGAATTACTGTTGTCCGTAATGAGTTTTTTCAAGTGACACATTTAGCACTCATTACCTTTGCTGCTTGTTGTCTGAGAACAATGAGCCGACTCACTGGAGTTCCCATTGTATTAGATAGAACTGCATGGATTCGACAAAAGTCATACGATCAACATTGAGACCTTTGTGCTTGTGCCACAGAGAGATGTCATCTGCAATTACCTGTATAGCCAATTCCTTTCACACTCGCTTATTTGCTGTCCACCATCACAATTATGAGGAGAGAGGACAGACCATCGCCCTGTGTTGCTGATGTCTCGACATCAAAACTTCTTGAAAGTGTTCGTGTCAACTTAACTCGTGATTTGGCGTTATTTAAAGTATACTTGACAATATTATGGGCCTTCTAGTCAAATTCTAGTTTCTGCAGGATCTTCATGACAGTTGGTCCGTCACTCCAGTTGCATGCCTTCCTTAAAAGTATGAAAGACGACAACATTATCCTTACAATCCATTTCCACTTGTTGAGTATCTGCTCAGTACAATAGCGTCCTTTTCTGACGCCTCCCCAATATTTACGTAAGTGTGTGTCTAGTTAGGATTCGGCTGTGTTTAATGTGGCTAAAAGAGTTAACTAAAACTGTCAATACATATGCCCTGCATGACATATTTACTCTCTATCCAACTGAACACTGCTCAGTCTTGAAAAAGCGTCATTGTAACTGATAGCTTCAGAGGTGTCATACAGATTTACAAAGCAAACAACAATCAATCAACAGTAAAACAGTAAAGAATTACAGTAGCAATAAGAATAATAATCGACTGGTTGTTTGGGTACTTGTGTGTTAAGAAAGACTGTGGAGGATTTCCAAAAAGGTATTCTATTGTGAAAAAAATAGTTGCTAACCTCGCCTATTTCTGGAACTGACTTCAGCTAGTGTAACTATAAAGTGACATCACTGAATAAATCCATAACCAAAGCTGCTTCACGAAAGAAACTGATCCAAAAACTAAAATTATTTTAATGATTTTCTCTGAAGTAATAGGAGTTTAAACAAGTGTATGCATAGCATCTCGTCATAAGTCGCTGCACTGATTTCAACCAAATTTAGTACACATACTACTTGATACCTGGGAATCAGTACTGTGGTGGTTAGAATCTCCTAGCTCTTGTAGGAGCTGTGATATGGATGAAGACAGTTTTCAACCCATTACATGTAGGCTTCCCTGTACGACAAGAGTGTTGTGCAGAGAGTGCTGCGACTACACATATGAATGGTCATGACTGAGCAGAGAGAGGGAGGAGGAGATGGACTGACCATAAGGTAGAAGTAGGAGATGGATACAGAGTGGGAATAGGGTGTAGGCCTGAGAGACTGGGGAGGAGGAGACTGGCACATATACTGGAAAGGAGGACATGGCCTGAGAGAGAGAGCAAAGGAAGGGATGGTTAGAGATAGCGGGGAAGAAGAGATGGACCGAGAGAGGGGACAGGAGGAGATGGATAGAGAGAGAGAGAGTGGAGGAAGCAACAAACAGAGAAGGATGGAAATGAGATGGACATAGGGGGGAAGATGAGATGGACAGATGGGGGCATGGACACAGAGAGGAGGGGAGGAGGACACAGACACAACGACAGTGGACGGTACGATGGACAGAGACAGGGAGGAGGAGGAGATGGACAGACACGTGTTGCATACATTAAATGTACTTTGGCTACATATACTATGGTGATAAGGCACACCAGTGGTCGATACGGCGCAAGTTAAGTCCTGTTGGTGACAAGAAATGCTTCAAACACTCTATGCAGGATATACAGATAGAATCTGGTGAGCTATTTCGCAAAACACATGATGCAGAAGTGTTAGTACGCTCCATTTGAACAATCTGCATACTAGCAATTTGAGAATGTCGCTAGACTGATTGTCATGGAACTCTGTGGCTTAAGAAAATTTCTCTGTTTTTTGTAGTCGTGGGATGTGGCCTATGGAAACGAGAATGAAACCATCTGCGTTTTATTTTAATGTGTCACACTTCCCAGTTCCTATCTATTGCATGAATGTGTGACTGCATGAAATTTGGATGTGGTGGGATATAGAAAGTTGAGGGATTAGCCAAAGGTAGTTCGAGGGTAGTGGGTCTTGTCAAAGTATAACTTGTGGGTTAGTTAAACTTCTCGGTAGACTTTATCTGTTTAGTCTATCCACACCAATTTGCTTTGCTAGACCATATCAGGTACGATGACTGTTCTGTTACTGTATAACATAATTAGTGTAAAAGCTCCTCAGGAATCTGTTTTGTTTCGCTTTCCTGTAGTGCAAACTAGCGCAATTAGTTGCAGTATCTACCACAAGCAAACCCTACCCCTTTGTTGTACCTTTTACGTGCTTTTGTGTGCTTGTGATGTTGCATGCTGCTACGTAGAACAACAGTGAATTTTATCAATATTTCTTCCATACAGTGTCACAGAAGTTCCGTTTTTGCTTGTAGGAGGCCAAATAACGTAAAATTCGTAACTATATTCATTAGTCGAAACGTGTTTACCATACTTTGAATGAATGTCATATTTATAACACTTGATGTTGAAAGTAGTGCTATAGATCAATAAATGTAATTGTTTAAAGATAATCACACTTGAGGTCAATATAACCGGATCATCTCTCCCCTGCCTTGCTAAACGCAGATTGCGTTGAACCCTACTGTAAAGAATGATTTGAGATATAAAAGAAAAGAATGCAGTAGAATGATTAACCATGTAATGGAATAATATCAAATAATACTTCAATTTTGGCCATGATCAGCCAAAAGGTTAACTCCTTCTGTACTGAATGTGTTCGTTCGAGGTGCAGAAATCGGGCAATTACTCTTAACTGATATAGCTGTAGTATGAACCCCAGCATTCTGTAAGAGATTAAGATGTGCATAGGAAGTATCAGACAGCAGATACGTGTATGAACCCAGATTAAATAGTCTTGAATACAAGGAAAAATAGCACAGATTACAAAAGTATTTGCGATCATGTACCATTGAGTTACAGCTACCAACAACGGCTGTAAACCCATTCACACAACTGTTACTTGCAACAATGGGCCCCCACGCACTGACTTATTCTATCTCGCAGAGCGTCAGTTTATTCAATGTTTTTACTCTCAAAGTATGTGCTATGTCCAACAAACACAAACATAGCTTCATTCACTTTGCAAATAGCAACAGTTTTCGCAAAACCTGATTTGTCCCCACTAAAAGACAGTCCAATCGCTAGTAGATAGTTCATATACAAGTTTTCGTTTAACCCAGATATTAATGGAGTTCACTCTTGCCCTTACTGTTAAATTCAGTCCTCACTCCTTCAGTCCATACCTGGTTTCGAGAGCCTAAGTTGTTACTAATAATCTTGAATAGTGAGTAATTGCTGTCCACCACTAAACTTTCTTGAGATGTCTTCTTCCCTCCTATCTTCTATATTTATTCTGCGACGAATTTAGTTTAATCTTCTATCTCCCTTTTTCTCGTCTTCTGTTTTTGGTCCGCCTCTTCAGGGTTTGAATATTCTATGTGCACTAAATATATACTAAAATTTCACCTACACGTATAATAACGACACAGTTACCAGTCACCGACAAAATCTTCGTTATGCTCATTCGTAATCTTCCAAAAATGGCTTCAGTTGAACCCTTTCTCCAAATCGTCCATCATTCTGCTTCCGCTCCACACGTCAGTCTTGACTTGACTCGTTTTGTTTTTGGTTTTAGGGCGCAAAACTTCTATGGTCATTAGCGCCCAGACTTGACTCGAAAGACATTTATTCAAGCAGTTATCCGAAATCATACTTTTGTGAACGCGTCTGCATAAAAAACCCTGTCCTCTTTGGTTTCAAATGCCTCCTTGCTAGTCATTAATTACAGAGGTATGTTTATCCTTATAGGCCAAAGTACTTATTTTATATAAATCACAAAATTTACATTGACTTACACAAAGCAAGCACACATAAAACGCGAGAAGACATAATTTCCCAGATAACATTATGCACGTTCACATAAGTGCTCCATTTTAGGAGTTATTTTGCTCCCCAAATAGCAAAACTCCTTTACTACTTTAAGTGTCTAATTTCCTAAACTAATTCCTTCAGCATCACCCGACTTAATTCGACTACATTCCATTATCCTTGTTTTGCTTTTGTTGATGTTCATCTTATACCCTCCTTTCAAGACACTGTCCATTCCGTTCAACTGCTCTTCCAAGTCCTTTGCTGTCTCTGACAGAATTACAATGTCATCGGCAAACCTCAAAGTTTTTATTTCTTCTCCATGGATTTTAATACCTACTCCGAATTTTTCTTTTGTTTCCTTCACTGCTTGCTCAATATAGAGATTGAATAACGTCGGGGAGAGGCTACAACCCTGTGTCACTCCCTTCCCAGCCACTGCTTCCCTTTCATGTCCCTCGACTATTACAACTGGAATCTGGTTTCTGTACAAATTGTAAATAGCTTTTCGCTCCCTGTATTTTACCCCTGCCACCTTCAGAATTTGAAAGAGAGTATTCCAGTCAACATTGTCAAAAGCTTTCTCTATGTCTACAAACCCCCCAATGAACCATGGACCTTGCCGTTGGTGGGGAGGCTTGCGTGCCTCAGCGATACAGATGGCCGTACTGTAGGTCCAACCACAACGGAAGGGTATCTGTTGAGAGGCCAGACAAACGTGTGGTTCCTGAAGAGGGGCAGCAGCCTTTTCAGCAGTTGCAGGGGCAACAGTCTGGATGATTGACTGATCTGGCCTTGTAACATTAACCAAAACGGCCTTGCTGTGCTGGTACTGCGAACGGCTGAAAGCAAGGGGAAACGACAGCCGTAATTTTTCCTGAGGGCATGCAGCTTTACTGTATGATTAAAATGAAGAAGCTTGCACAGGACAGAGTAGCATGGAGAGCTGCATCAAACCAGTCTCAGGACTGAAGACCACAACAACAACAACAAGTCTACAAATGCTAGAAACGTAGGTTTGCCTTTCCTTAATCTAGCTTCTAAGATTTTTAAATTTTCTAACCTACCTGCACGATTAAGGGATCTGACATTCCACGCTCCGATCCGTAGAACGCCAGGTTTCTTTCTCCAGATAATGACATTCTCTTGAGTAGTCCCCGCCCGGAGATCCGAATGGGGGACTATTTTACCTCCGTAATATTTTACCCAAGAGGACGCCATCATCATTTAACCATACAGTAAAGCTGCATGCCCTCGGGAAAAGTTACGGCTGTAGTTTCCCCTTTTTTTCAGCCGTTCGCAGTACCAGCACAGCAAGGCCGTTTTGGTTAGTGTTACAAGGCCATATCAGTCAGTCATCCAGACTGTTGCCCATTTTAGTAAAAACGTTTTGCTCTTCTCCTTCGTCTTATATGCAGAAGCCATTTAAAGGCGGCGAAGAAGTTTATCGTCTTCTGAGGGCTTGCAGAAGTCTCTGTGGTCCGACTGGAATGTGCTACCCCTTCATATCTTCAGTTGCTCTATGAAAATGTGCTTACTCCCCAATATTTCATTAACAGTAGTTAGATCGATTCCTAGGGCAAATTACTTACAAGGAGGAGAATATTTTTAGGGCACCAATATCGGAGTGATAACAACTACGCACTCAGGTTGACGTCTAACAGCGTTAGCCTGGATGAAATAAAGTAACAAGTTTTTAATTCCTGGCACTGTTGCATGCTGTGGCCGAAGAATTTGTAGGTGAAAAAATGGTTCAAATGGCTCTGAGCACTATGGGACTTAACAGCCGAGGTCATCAGTCCCCTAGAACTTAGAACTACTTAAACCTAACTAACCTAAGGACATCACACACATCCATGCCCGAGGCAGGATTCGAACCTGCGACCGTAGCGGTCTCGCGGTTCCAGACTGACGCGCCTAGAACCGCAAGGCCACACCGGCCGGCATTTGTAGGTGATGTCACCCGCTTCAGTATACAGACGTTTCCTGATTAGCCAATTTGTGACACCGAAAACACACGTTGCAGCGCTTGTTGGTTGAATTTAAATTGTGACTAGATTATTTTTTACACAACATTGCCTATGTCGCCCATGAGGGATGCACTGACCTAACCTTGGCCACAAATTTCCTCACCTCTGAGCCTTTGTGTTCTTTATATACACTTACTTGATGTTCGAATGTTAAATCAGATTGATCTTTGACCTAGGTAGTGGAGTAACTAGTACAACTGTTGCCCAGCATATATTTTAAAGTCGCGTTCCTTGCAACCATAGCGCGATTAGTTTTTCATTGCTGATCAATAGAAAGCCGTAACAAACAAAATATCGAATGCAAAATATAGCCTCTACAACTTCATTCCCTTGGATCGCTTGGTATAATGAGACTCCGTCTAGTACCCTAACACAAGAAACAAGTTTATCCATAACATGGAAGATAGATCCCATGGAGCTGTTGCTCTTTGCAGTCTAATTCGAATCCCCTTATGATTTTCTTAGTACCTCTCTCTCCTCTGCTCTCCTCTTCCCTCTCCTATCTCACCTTCCCTCTTTCATCTTTGGCCGGCCGAAGTGGCCGTGCGGTTCTAGGCGCTGCAGTCTGGAAGCGCGAGACCGCTACGGTCGCAGGTTCGAATCCTGCCTTGGACATGGATGAGTGTGATGTCCTTAGGTTAGTTAGGTTTAAGTAGTTCTAAGTTCTAGGGGACTGATGACCTCAGATGTTAAGTCCCATAGTGCTCAGAGCCATTTGAACCATCTTTCATCTTTCTTCTACTCTTCATATTTTTTTCACCCGTCACAAAACTGCGACCTGACGAAAAGTGCGAAGGGCTGGTGCCTCGGCTGCTTGTAGCCTCTTTCGGCTCTGGATCTGGGTAAAGGAGATAAATTATGTGATTATATTTACCTCTGACAGATTTTCAGAGCCTTCTTTAATTATTTTAACATAGTGAAAGTTTGAATTATTTTATCAATGTTTCGCGTTTTATTTTTTCCTTATTTTCATTTGCTTTCGTTTCTACATGTCTCCTGGGTCCCATGTCCTCAAGGATACCATGCCATTGCCAGACACTTACTACAGAGTGCTGTTATCGCTGAATAGTTTCCGTAATTATGTGATGATTATTTACCGCATGTCCTCTAACAGTAAACAAAAAATGATGACGTGATGCTGCTCTCAACAATACAGGGCTTCCTGCAGAGGTCCAAGCCATTGCTTAGCAACGGTCTGACACGAAACGATTGACGAGTAACAAGGGTGTCCGTACCCAGTCAGCAACATCGTAAGAGCACCGTGACATGCAGTGCGACCACGCAGCAACGACGGGTGTCAGAAGGTAAGCCATTAACAAATACATGAGTTCTGCCAATGAGCGACATCCAAAACTTAAAAGTCAAATCGATTGCACGGGTCAATTCGAGTGTCCGATTCCAACCGTCAGATTTGAAAAAGGAGGTCCTGTGTGACGTCATGAGCTTATGATGCGAAGAATGCAAGCGGCCTATTATTATACGTTACCTGTGATTGTCTTAGTATCTTACGTAAACTCTGCTGTTTATTATAACTATGTCACGATTTCTGAGGGTGTGGTTAAGCAGGAACCTAAGCGGGCAGAGTAAACTGCTGAAAATGAATGAAATAGCAATCACATTAGTAATCTAGGTTCTCATAAGGGTTTGGCTGTTTTTTCCGAATTTGACACAATTTTCGAGGATTAGATTAGGCAGGAAGCTGAGACCACAGATTATATTACAGCGAATGAAACGATCTGCAGTCGTATTTACCATCTTGTTTTCCACAAATATTTGGCTATTTTTTGCGAATATGGCACGATTTCTGAGAGTCAGATTAGGCAGGAACCTGGGAGCCCAACTTTCACTGCTGTGTGTGAAACGATCTGCTTTAATATTTGCAATATTGTTTCACAAATGTTTGGCTGTTTTATTTCGAATGTGGTTCCTTTTCCGAGGGTGAGGATAGGCATAAACCTAAGAGGAAAGTACAGTGTGAAAATTATTGAACTACACAAAAAAAAGTTAATCAATTACAAACTACGACATGCACACACTTTATTCAACATGTAAACGTCACTACAGATATTCAGATTTAGGGTATGACATGATTGGCGATGATGTAGCGCAGACGACTAGTGAAATTCTGCATGACCCACTGAAGTGTCGGAAACGACGCTGTCGATGACCTACTGAATGGCTGTTTTCAGCTCAGCAGTGGTTTAGGCAGGGCCGGCCAGAAATTCTGCACGCGTGTGGTGCTCCTGCACGCGTGCAACTTCCGGGTCACAGCGTGCACGCCGCAGCCGTCAGCGTTCATGTAGTGCATGTTTCTACGCACAGATGTCGCTTTATCCTCTTGCTGAGATACTCTGTATCGGCACATTCTAGTGCTCTTTCCACAGCTTGCAAGCCAACCATGGGAAGGTATTTCGCGTATTAAACATTTAAAATACTGTCACAGTCTACTCATTGAGACATCTACTTTTATGTTAACAGTTTAACCCAGTAAGACATGTAATACAGTTAACAATCGTGGGTTTTTATTAAGGAAGCTTGACTGACGGCAGGTAAATGTTTTTGGGCTAGTATTTAAGAAAGAGAGCACTTAGCGACTTCCAACGAATCTTATTCATGATTTCAAATAACATTAAACTAGTGCAAGGTTTCCTATAACTAATTCTCGGTGCCCTCAGTTACACCCACATAATTTCTCTCTCACTGACCTTTGAACAGAATGATAACCGCAGACCTCTCGATGATCACCTGTTATTTCAATACCATTATTGCTATATCTTTCATCAGTTCCGTCTGAAATCTGCATAATAACCGACAGTTAGATGTATGTTATGTTTTATCGACTTCAGCTGAGCGTAGCCCTTCACACATTAAAAAAAAAAAAAAAACTATATGTAAGTATACATTGAAACAATTGGTTTAATGACCAATTTGCCTCTTGCTTGTACCACATAAACAGGAAAGTGGAGCCGCCGCCGTTCATTTAGGACACATGTTTAATAACAGATGGCGCTGTCGCTCCGTCGCACACGTGCGCACATGTGCAGCACTTCCGCACATCTGCACACTGTGCAGCGTTTGGCCGGCCCTGGGTTTAGGGGTTATTGATGTACACCTTGTCTTTAATATAGCCTCACAAAAAGAAGTCTCATATGTTCAGATCCAGAGAATATGGCGGCCAATAGACGCCTGTGCCAGGAGCCTCTGGGTATCCCTGAGCCAGAATTCAGTCACCAAAGTGCTCCTCCAGGACATCAAACACTCTCCTGCTTTCATGCGGTCGAGCTTCATCTTGATGAACCACTTCTTGTCGAAATCAGGGTGACTTTGGATAATGGGATGAAAATAACTTTCAAAACCTTCACGTACAGTTCGGTAGTCACCGTGCCATCAAGGAATATCGCACCGACTATTCCGTGACTGGACATCGCACACCACACAGTCTCCTATAGAGGGTCAAGAGACTTCTCGATCTCGAAATGCGCCAATTTTGCTTATTGACTAACCCATCCGAATGAAAGTGGGCTTCGTCGCTAAACCAAACAATGGATGCACATACTAATTCCCATAATGCCCCGCGCCAACCGTGCAGTTTGAACGTCTTAACGCAAACAGTTCAAAGTTATGACGATTTTATTTCATAAATTTTAGTAATTGTCACCCTGAATTGAGGTCAATTATAGATCTCAATTCCACGTTTCGTTATTTTTTGAGATTTACCATTTTAGAACATTTTTTTTTGATTCTGGTCTCAGTACTCGAGCTTTATAGATTAAGTACAGTTATCGACTCCAAGGTTTGTTATTTACCGCGTTTGAGCAGCAGTAGAAAGAGCGATAAGAATGAGTTGTATCTTTAACGCAATAATTATCCGTACCTAATACAAATCATGAAAAATAACAGGATGTGGAATCGTCAATTAGATCGATGCAACTGCAAAAACGCAAAAAATAACAAACCTCGGAATTGGGAAATGGAATTGACCTATGTAGGTCAATTCCACTTGTTAATTCCACGTTTGACTATTTTTTCAAGAATTTTCGTTATGTGTGTAGTGCGATTTCCTTTACGATTCCTCTACTGCTTTTGTGCTATTTCCTGCCTCTGTCGCTTTTGCCTTTTTTTGCATGTTATTATTTCTTTGTTTTTGAGGTTTTTACTTTAGATTTTAGTTTCTCCCCACCCAAAACCCTCGCTTTCCCGCAGTAGTCCCGTTAGGTTCAATATTTATTAATTAGAATTTCCACGATTCTGTAATGCCCTGAGTTCACGATGCGGAGATTTGTAATAGATGTCGGAGGCTGTCTTCGGTTCCTTTACTTATTCGCGTAAACAAACTATGAGTAATTTATTTCACGTATGTATATTTCTTTTCCTTTCTGTCCTTCTTTTTTCAATATAATTTGTTTGGCATATAATTCGTGCGTAAGTAGTTAATTGCGCGAACTGATTGTAATTTATGCTATATATGCATTTTTCTTTTCTCTTTCTTTCCTACATTAGTTTATTTACGAATAAACGTCGATGTTATGAAATATTGCTCATCTGTACGATCTTCAGGTCACTGGTCAACGCTGAGGTGTGAAGTCTTGCACTAGAATTTATCCTACCTTTCTGCAGACGTTCGACATAATGCTCAAAAGGATATATCTGTAACTGAAATCTTCGACACAGCCGTTAATTCAGGATAATCTGATTCTACAAACCAGTTTTCCAGATTGCTTATCTCTGCCTGCCTAAAGGAATGTGTTCAAAAAGCCTCAGTGCTATAAATCAAGTAATTATAGGAAAATGAGACTACTACGAATTATTCGTTCTACTACGAAGTTTCCTGCAAAATAAGCTTCTGCATTCGCTCCTACAGCTAATATTCGACAATTCTGTGGTGTCTTGGAAGTCACGTTATCCATTCACATATCATAAGAGACAATATAGTTTTATAGGAGTTTCTAAAGTATTTTAAATGATAGGAATTCCAAGAAACAGATATTAACTGAATGAAATTTGAAATATTTGTTTATAGTGGCGCATAACTAAATAAGGTGGTTCAGCAACACCGCCTTTGTGCCACTGGAGTTAGTGTCTTCTATCCTAGTACCATAGACGTCCACAGAAGGAGCCTTGAAATCATGTTTGTTTGGTTGCCAGCTTGTTCATGGTAAATTACAGCGATATCTTGGCGCAGCGGCCGTTTCGACTCAATTTTTCAGTCATGGCCGATGCAGACTGTTGGAGAACATTGCCGAAATACAATCACCAATCTTTTCACCAAACTGCAACAAACAGTATCGTCTTAGCAATTATTCAGTCCGTCCATGAATGCACAACGATATATGAAACTGAGGAGACGAAGACTGTATTACTTGAGTCCTAGGTTGCTAAAAGTCGATTCTATCGGACAATTTGAGGGTTGTTTTGGAAGGTTTTTCTCGTTCATCTCGTCGAATGCTGGACCTCATTGACATTTACCCAGGGAATCCAGAAAACGAAGCGTTCGAACACAATTTCTTGATCCGTTTTATGACAATCAGGATTAAAACGAAATACGAGTAAATCCATTGGCATGATCAGATAAGTAGCTCTGTAAGAAAAAACGAATGTAAAGAAGTTGAATAAGCGTTTTTTATTAATGTCTTTCCTATTTCTGCTGATATCCAGAAGGATTTCTTCAGTGAATCTGACTATTTTCAGATTTATAATTGGCAGCATCAGTCCAACGTATTTGACATAGGAATAGAAATATATTTTGCAGTTATTTTTAGCTTTATTTCGTAGCTCCTTGGATTTAATAATATTCTCTTGTACCTGATATATAATAATGAACAGCAAGTTTCACTTAAATAAGCCATCCTAAAGAAATAGCAATTTAAACAACAAGCTTCACGTACACAAGCAAATTTAAAACGTAGAAACAATAATTGAAATAACTACTGGAATGAGATTTTCACTCTGCAGCGGAGTGTGCGCTGATATGAAACTTCATGGCAGATTAAAACTGTGTGCCCGACCGAGACTCGAACTCGGGACCTTTGTCTTTCACGGGCAAGTGCTCTACCATATAAGCTACCGAAGCACGACTCACGGCCGGTCCTCACAGCTTCACTTCTGCCAGTATCTCGTCTCCTACTTTCCAAACTTTACAGAAGCTCTCCTGCGAACCTTGTAGAACTAGCACTCCTGAAAGAAAGGATGCTGCGGAGACATGGCTTAACCACAGCCTGGGGGATGTTTCCAGAATGAGATTTTCACTCTGCAGCGGAGTGTGCGCTGATATGAAACTTCCTGGCAGATTGAAACTGTGTACCCGACCGAGACTCGAACTCGGGACCTTTGCCTTTCGCGGGCAAGTGCTCTACCATCTGAGCTACAGAAGCAAGACTCACGCCCGGTCCTCAAAGCTTAACTTCTGCCAGTATCTCGTCTCCTACCTTCCAAACTTTACAGAAGCTCTCCTACGAACCTTGCAGAACTAACACTCCTGAAAGAAAGGATACTGCGGAGACATGGCTTAGCCACCGCCTGGGGGATGTTTTCAGAATGAGATTTTCACTCTGCAGCGGTGTGTGCGCTGATATAAAACTTCACACAGTTTTAATCTGCCAGGAAGTTTCGAAATAACTACTATTTATCACTGTAATGAGACGGAAACCACCCTTCCCCATGCAGGTGTCACTCTTAAAACTCAGTAGACAAGAAGTCAAAGTCACTCAAAATTTTAAATGGCCGTAAGGCCTTCAATTAAAACCCACACAATTATAACAGTGGAATTCAGTAAAGGTTTCTAATGTAAATTACACAGCAGGCAAGAATAAGAATCAGTCTTCCGAGAAAGAAGGAAAATTTACAATTTTAAGTCTGATAAACTTCCAATGCGTTACAAGAAGTGAGCAACTAAGTTAAGCCAAAGTGACTATCAAGAGCAGTGAATTACAGATGGAATTTAAACGTTCAGAAAACTGAAGTACATTAAATGTTCGTAAACTCAGGTACGGAAAATAGAATCTTACCTTCTTTGCTTTAGATCTCAACACGGGGCAAGCTCGAAAAGGCAGTTACTTAAAACCACCCATCAGATAGAATATCCGGAAAACTTAACTTGTTTAGCAGCTGCAGCTGGAACCAAACCCCAGCGACAGCTAACGGCCACCGGGGACACTGTCCAGGTGCCGGCCGCGGTGATCTAGCGGTTCTAGGCGCTCAGTCCGGAACCGCGCGACTGCTACGGTCGCAGGTTCGAATCCTGCCTCGGGCATGGATGTGTGTGATGTCCTTAGGTTAGTTAGGTTTAAGTAGTTCTAAGTTCTAGGGGACTGATGACCTTAGAAGTTAAGTCCCATAGTGCTCAGAGCCATTTGAACCATCTGAACACGCGTTCAAGGGCCGCGACAATTACGATGTCACGGCTCAGAAGCCAAGGCTGTCAACAAACAGCGTACACACTAGGATACTGAAGACAAGAACTCCGGCAATAAGGTGTTCAGGTCTTTCAAGACTTAATAAAGCCCTTAAAGTATCGTAACGTTCGCTAAGCGATTACTTAACTCTAAGTTCAATGAGTAAGGTTTAAATGTTTTAATGATAAGCAAAAATTTCAATTACTGTACTAAAACTGCAAATATAAAAGGATATGACACTTGTGATAACCAACAGCAGATTTACCAACAGATACGGAATGCTCTTTTGAAACTACAGTATAACATACAGGCTTACCCCCCTGGCACGGACTTTAGTCTCAACATCTACAGATGAAATTGAAATTGCAGACCTTCAAGATACAAACCCATATAACACAAATTTAAAAGAACATTAATTTAAAATATCAAAAGCTGATTCAACACTGCTCAAAAATTACAACAGATGGGAAATGACTTGAAGCTAAAGAACAACAAATGGAAACACCAGAGAGCATTAAGTACCACAGGTAGAATTGGCGCAGAACAGTTCAAACAAATTTACCACCACAATCAGGGACCCATCTAAGTATACGTAGTTGTAACCCGAGACTAACTCGGACATTCTAACTGACCCGCTGCCCGTACAATACTTCTTATGCAGACGTGAATAGAAGTAAATAAGCAAATCGGCAAAGTTACACTCGCGGCTTCAAATATGTACAGTAATTGCAAGCAAACCCCATCTTTCAAACTGATGGAATAAACACAATACGAACCATAACTTCTTTGGTGCTCCATATGTCATCCTGCAAAGCAATATTTCGGCGGCTGACATCCAAACTCCACACAGTAAGCACATTCCAGAAGGCAAATTGCTGATCCAGTCTCTCTCCAAACCCAGAAATCAGCCACAGTGGATGCTATCGTAAATGCGGCTCCGAATACACAGAGAGACCCCAATGACCACCATTCCAACAGACTGGCCTCTCAGACCGTACCTTCAGCCGCCTCGCACCAACACTAACTGGACAATCGCCCCACGGGTCCAACTTTCTCGTCACTCGCATACAGCGATCATCGTCAGCGAATCAATCTGGTACTCGCTCCTCCTACCGAAATGCCAGTAAGTCAGAGGATCCAAAGATGGCACAAAGCCGCCACGTCTCAGTTAAATTGAATGTTCATTGTTATTCTGCTCTAACACCTTACCGCTTCCAGTACAACCCCACTGTAGGAACTAACTACACATATCATAACTACATGAAAAAATACCTGGTTCCATCATTTCACTGAACGCTGTCGAAAATAATGCACCAACTGATCTCCATGGCGACACCTGTTTTACTTGTATTATAAACAAGTATCAGACTTGTTCTTGATGCATACTCTAATCGAATTCTTTCTCTAAGAGAACATAAACCTTCATCAGCTGTTAGATTTCCGTCAGGATAAAAACTGCTCTTACTTTTCAGTATAAAGTTATCATAAAACGGCCTAATTTTATGTAAAGGATCATGGTTTGGTTGCCTCAGCGTATGTGATCGTCATTGTTAATGACATGAATCATAAAATAAACTGACCTACATCTATCGCTCTTCACCAATTTCGCACGTAAAGATGCATCTAACATTACCTCATTGCTAGAGATAGTCAATGATATTTGCTTTGTGCACAAGGTTATGTGAATAATTGTAGCAAGCAACTGATACATCTCATGTAGCTCCACAGCAGACCAGCTGGCCAAAACCGATCTGGAGGTTATTTTATTTTGTCTCCGCGGTTTAAAAATAGTAGATCCTGTATAGCGGTTTGTTTCAGTTTTTATGTTTTTATTATCACATTCCCGCCAATAAATAGGCTCCTACAGTCAAATTCATCTCCAAAGAAGGGCAACTGGCGTCGAACATTTATCCAGGCAACGACGTTGCTTCGAGAATCCTGCCGTCGTTATGTTCTGCCTCGTCGTTTGGGAGCTTTACATTCTTCTGCTTCACGTGAAAGTTCATTTCCATTTTCAAGACACTTATTGGTGCCTTCAAAATACAAGACGCGAATCAATAAAACGAACGTAAATATGGTTGCTATCTCTATTCACGCTGGATGACGCCTGATCTTTGTATTTACTGTCTGTTTCAGAAAAACTGTTGTCAATTTCAAGACAATCATCGTCTATTTCTCATCCAAATTCTTCGAGCAATCTCAGAATTTCTTCTTCAATCAAACTGTCCGTCATTACACTACAAACTCTTGGGATCAATACAACTACAGAGCCATACTGTTACAACGAAAGCGTTGGAACTAATCACGCCTGCAGTATTATGTTAATTGGTGGTGGAGGGGGAGGGTGGGTTAGGAAGGAAAGGAACTTATTAGCTGCACCGAGTCTTTATACGGAATCAGCAGCAATGAGTGAAAATGTGTTTAACGCAAACGCGCGGACTGTCTCGGCACGCTCCAGAACGACTCCCACCCCCACCTAGCGCTACCTGCCCGCAGTCCCCTCCATGTCCTCCACGCTCGCTAATTTTAGATTCCCGTTGGAGGTCGAACATAAATGTGCACCCAGTCTGACAATTATGGATCACTTCCCATCGTGGCGAAACAATTATCTGAATGTGTGGTGTCTGTTCTTTCGGACGTTCGTGGACGTTCGTGTAATATAAACGCCTGAAATACGTTTTTCAAGTCCCGTTACGCTTTGTGAAAGCAGGAATCTAGTCTAGCGGTTCTAAGCCGTCACTGGTCGGGAAAAATCCGCTGCTTCATGAAGTGATAACCAGGAAAGCTGCTCTCGGAGACTCGCCGAGCGTCGACTGTTAGGGAAGTCACAACGAGCCCGTAGTTTCTGCCACTCTAACATAACCACTCTAACATAACATAGCCTGTAAGTGTAGCTGCGTATTCTGTTGTAGAGAAAACGTGTGTAACGCTGATATAAACTACACGTTGTATTGCCTCGTCCATAGTAACAAGAAGCGTGTATCACAAAAGACATAACTCTCTATGTATCGTGAACTGTAAAACTTGTCTTGAAGTCATGTACAGCTCAAACCCATCTTATACTGGCTGAAAAGTGAGGAAGAAAATGTTCTACTTGACGAAACAGTTTATAATTCTACGATATAAGTACCTGGCATTGTCCAAATATGTATTTATTCCAGTCTTCTATTAGTCCATCCCCTTCTGCCCATCTCTCTGTCCATTTCCTTCTCCCTCTCTATCCATCTCTTCTTCCCATTCTCTGTCCAATTCCTCGTACCCCTCACCAGCTCCTCCAGCCCCCTCTCTCTGCCTACCTCTTCCTCCCCCCCTCTCTCTCTCCATCGTCTCCTGTTTCTTTGTCTATCACCCCATCTTCCCTCTCTCTGTCCATTTTTCCCTCCCCTCTCTCTGTTCATCCTCTCCTCCTCTCCTCCCTCCTATCTGTGTCTATCTCATCCGTCCCCTTCACTGTCTGTCCATCTCCTCCTCTCCTCTTCTCCATCCATGTTAACACGCTCGCCCGAATACGAGGCTGATGGTTCTTACCCTCACAGTATTTCCTTGCAGATTGTTACTAATTTGGTGAAATCGTTTAAGGGGCCTAGGATGAGCTTTTTACCCATGGCTTTGGCCACGTACGCACATGTCAAATCAATTTCACCTATTTCACACGTAAACACGTATTTCGCCCGTGTGTGTTATGAATTTCGCCCTGCAGTTTCAATTTCGAGCAGCTCAATGTTTAAAGACGTCGTATTTCCTGAGCTACGTGTTGTACAATGATACGAGGGTCGTTCAATAAGTAACGATCCACATTTTTTTAAAAAAGCCTTTAATATACATGGGAAAAACGTCCTTACTGGTGCTTCACATTTGATGTTTATTCTGTACGCCGGTGAAGTTTCGAACCGTTCTGACAGATGGCAGATCCGTAGTACAGCATCAAAATGGCGTCTACATATGACTCACGTTACAAGCAGCTTGCTGTTATTGAATTCCTGTGTGCAAGAAAAGAAAATGTGATGAACATTCTAAACGTTTATGTGCAGTGCGTGAAAGGAATACGGTTGGGCGATCGCTAAAGAAAGTTACAGCCTCAAGAAATGCAGAAACAGAGCTCCATGATTAGCCACGCTCGGGGCGTCCTGTCACAGCCACTGCTCCAGACATGCTGAATCGTGCGGATGCCATTATTCGTGCCGACCGCCGCATCACAAATCGACAATTGGCTCTACAATTGTCGGTCATCATTGCAAGTGCGTCTGCAGTGATCGAGACTCTCGGATATTCAAAGAGGTGCTCACAATGGGTTCTACGAATGCTCACAGCGGACCAGAAGATTCAAAGAAAGGCCATTTCATCTGACCTGTCACCCTCGGAGTTCCACCTCTTTGGGCAGCTTAAGGATTCTCTACGGGGAACACACTTTGAAGATGTCGAGACTGTCAGTCATGCAGTGAAAACATGGCTACGCTTACACGACAAGAGCTTTTACCATGCTCTTCCACAACGTTGGTGTATGGCCATAGAATGTGATGGAGACTATGTAGAAAAATAGGACATGAACAAGACATGTTGATGTATATTATCACCAAATTCTGACTCTCAACAATAAACATGTTCTGAGAAAAAAATGTGGGGCATTTCTTATTGAACGACCCTCCTATATTTTTCTACGTATATTCAGCGGCATAAGTGGATACTGTCTGCGAAGTGTATTGTGAACAGAGTTAGTACTAAAGAAGTAATAAATTGAAACACCGTACATGATGCGGCAGTTTTACTACGTGAACAGCGAAAATGTAGTAAGTGATGAACTTTTTACCCTTTAATCATTGTGTGGAGGTTGTTAGCGAGAAAAAAATTTCCTAAAGGTTTGAAATTACGTGTAACACTGTTCCAAGCCTCTAAGCGTTCCCATTCTCTAATATTGGATGACAAGTCTGGATATTCACGCATCGTGGTCTACACTGCTTTTTCACCCCCGGCCCCCCCCCCCTCCCCGCCACCCTTTGACGGGTAGTTAGTTCTTGCCCCCACAGCAGTTCTTTCTAGACAGTAAGTGATACGTGTATCGAGTTTGGTTGAAATCGATCCAGTGGTTTAGGAGATGTGGATTTGCTGAAGACAGCTTGCTTCCAAAGAGCAGTGCTCGTATCGGCTACTGACGTGAATAAAGGATAAACGAACACATGTAGATTTAACATAAAAGTCAAATGGTTTGAGAAAGAAAGTAAGTAAGGAGGAATTGATATTAATTCCAATTGTTACTCAATGAATAAGAATTAAGATTCGAGCAGTAGGTACATACGTCCACCATACCTACAAGTCCCCGGAACACCATATACTGAGAAAATAAAATACAAAGCTACTATTATCTACAGCTGGCTCGAACAAAGTGTGATACTAATTCTCACTACATTACACTGCGAATTGTGCCACATATAAGCCTAACCTCGCACAGAATGAAAACACACCTGCAGAACAAAAGAAACATAAAAAAAGGGATTATTCCAATGCAACACTAGAAAGCGACGCTTTCATCATGAATCCTGAATACTGCTGCTTATGGATGGCCTTCTGGCCAATACACGAGGCAATAACGTCTGAACTCAACACGTAAAATGATATGTAGTGCTGCAGGCGGCGCCCACGGGAAGGAACAGACCAAGAGTACGTGTTTGCCCCATGGCCCTATTCGAATTGAATCTAATCGCCTAGCCACTTGATTGGTCGGCAGAGCGCTGCGGACTTAAAGTACTCTATGCAGATATGCAGATGGTTTACTGTCTGTCTAGGTTGCTTTAATTTTTTAAAATGGCCGGATGCGATTGAACATGGACCATCCTCGTATTAGATTGTATTGGTTGCAAGAGTAACCTGCCCAACTATAAGAGGCGATCAAAAAGTTTTCATTCGATTCCATACTGTCCAGAATCCGTCCTCCAATCAGACAATCATCCCACAAGTTGAAGATACGCGTTTTGTAAAGAACTGTGTCCTACTGCCTCAAGAAATTAGTAACTGCTTACTTTACATCCTCGACTGAAAAGAATAGTTGAGCTTCCATGAGCATGTTACCATACACATGGCCTCAATCTTGTATCCATCACCTTGAATAAATTTAGCAACAATGCAACATTGGGCGGTACATTAGAAGCATAATGAATTCTACAGCAGTTTTCTTGTGTGGAAAGTAGTACAAAGAATCAATACACCATTTAAGTCCCTGAAATCTGAAGGTATGGACGTTTCAGCTGCATTTGATCTCTTAGGAATGAAGCTGTCAGAAAGAATTATTCCACTAACTGCTTGAAGAAACTATTCACATCCGTGAAAGAAAACTCATCGAGTGTTAATTCTGTAATAAATGAATGAAAACAATAAAGAAGCCTGACAGAGGCTTACCCTTACTGACAATATTTACTAGGAAATAAATATCTAGTTCTGTGTACTGAAGTTACAGATGCATGTGGAGCAATACCATCTACTTTTATATCGAGATCACGTGACGAAAATCTTAAAAATGAAGCACTAGGTTTACCAATGATATCTTATCCTCGCACTTCCCTTCTGTTTTCGCACAAATGATTCTAATGGAAATTACTTTTAAAGTACAGATATCGAGACTGCCTGGTGCACAAGACTTAGGAGAGATGATATCGACTTTTACTGACGTATGAATAACCGTCCTGATGTAAACAAAATCTGCGGCTGTTGCAAAGGCTGACTGTTCATTTACCCGGCTCGAATCATTTTTCGTTCTACATTGAGTCAGGGATGATTATCTAACGTGGGAGTATATCAACAGCAAGAGAGCGCAGTGCGTAGGGTGGAGGCTCCTTTGTCTGGTGATCAAGCGTAACAGAAATTTTGTGAATGTTGATAGGCGTAATTCGAAACAATACGCCGTAGAGCTCGAAAGAACGTGCTTGGAATCGAAGGACCCGTCCTTTAGTCCAGAAACTGCAAATATTCTACAGCTACCTACGTTTCCATCCTGCAGAGATAGCGCATATAAAACTAGACAAATAACAGTAAGCACAGAAGAGAACAATGAGTCATATATCCCTCGCTCCATCCATGCATGGAACAGGAACAGACTTTAAAGTGTGACTGAATAAAAAGCACACTTTGGCGCACACTTCACAGTGATTTGTAGAGTATAGGTGAAGATGTACAGGGGATAGGCATATTAATATGAACACCTGTACTTATTTGGGAATGGTTTGTTAATAAGGGGTTCGACCCCCATTTACCCGTAATAGAGCTGCAGTTCTTCTTGCAGTAGTGGCATATAATGATTGTATAGTCTCCAGTGGAATGCTATGCTACTGTTCGATCAAAACCTCTTTTAACTCCTGCAGTCACGAGGTAGGCGAGTGAATTATTGTCCTGAAATATAGCATCATTGTTGGGGAACAACATTTGAATCCTGGGCTGCACATGATCACCTAAAATGTACACATAATCGTCGGCTGTAACAAGGCCATTGAGAATAATGATGGGATCAGCAGAATACCGCGATATGGCTGCTCACACCATCGTAATTCTACCTCCACGCTCAACCGTTGGAATCAAGCCATCAGGATTGCAGGCTTCTTTTAGTTTCTCCAGACGTAAACACTGTCCGATGTTGGAAAATTACGAATACGTTGACTTGTCGGACCATATGATGTGTTTCCATTGATCAGCCGTCCAGGATTTATCCTCCTGACTCCATGTTTTACACTTCTTTGCGTTGGTTGTCGTCACTAATGATTTCGGTATAGTAGCTTGTCCATGAACATTCGCTTTATGGAATTCTCGGCAGACTGTGTCAATAGATACGGGGTCTCGAAGATGACTGTTGAGCTCTGCAGTCAGTAGAGCCGCCGTAGTTTTGTGTTGTTTTGACACAATTCGTATGCTATGAGCTCTGTCACTTAGATTTGATTTGCGCCCACTATTACGTTTACACGATGATGTCTTCCCATGTTTTGTGTAGTCTGTCATCACTATTTAAACAGTTGCTCTTAGAACATTCACTAAGTTGACTATCTTGTTTACTGAAGCTACAGCTAATCTTCCGCCCGCAATCTGCCCTCTTGGGAACTCTGTTAGGTCTTTCACTGCATTTCGGCATCGGCCTCTGAATCCAAATACGATGTGTGCACTACACGTAAACAACGTGCTCTGTTGCCTAGTCCATATTGAACACGCACAGTCCAGCGCAACACGTGTCTTACCTGCATTGTTTACCGTCAAACACAACAACCCATTACTACCACTGTTCACATTATTTTGCCTTCCCCTGTACATACATCCATTCAAAATGGAACGGCAAGAAATATCAATTTTTGTAAGGTAAATAAACAATTAGCACATGTCAGAAAGAGAAAAATTTCATTTAACTAAGACAGAAATTTAGTTCACTAAGCGCATTCGTTTCCTTAGCGATTTACATTTGGTAATTTTCCATGGATATTCAAATTTATGAAACATTTTGTCCTGAAATACACTTTTTCGTGAGATCATTCAGTGTTGTAATTAACTGATCCTTAATGTTCTTATTCGCTACAGAAGAATATTAGCGCCAAGTTTATTTCTCATTCTCACTAGAAACTTTGCATTTGTAGTTAACACACTACCTCATCAGAAGTGTCATTACACCCCTATGTAAAGTGGAACTGACCACTAGACGTCACGGAAGGCGGACCTGTAACGACGATGTAGTGGGTGGGTCATGGGAGCTTAGCTTCTTCGAACGTGGACTAGTCACTGGATGTGACCTAAATAAGAGATCCATTAGCGACATTTCAGCGCTTCAGAAGCTACCTAAGTCGACTGCTGGTGATGTGATTGTGAGGTAACGTGAAGGAACAACCATGGCTAAATCAAGACCAGAAGAACGTCGTACACTGACAGGCAGGAACCAAGGACCTCCCCGTAGGGTGATTTCAAAAAGCGCATGAAGTCAGCGGAAGGGATGACGCATGAGTACCAAACGGCTACCGGCTGTCCAGCTAGTACGATGACTGTACGTAGGCACATAAAAAGAGTGGGTTACAAAGGTTGCATAGTTTCTCATGAGCAATACATTTCTGTAGTCAGTGGGAAGCAACACTTGAGGTGGTGTAAAGAGAGACACCAGTGGACAGTGGGTGACTGGAATGAAGTAAATTTGGGTCATAAATCACGCTGTACCCTGTCGAAATCTGATAGGAAGGTTTGGCTTTGGCGAATGGTTGGAGAACGTTACCTGCCGTCATCTGTAGTGCCAACAGCGAAGTACAGAGTTTGGCAGTGTTACGGTATGGGGATGCCTTTTGTGGTTGGGTTGTGGTCCACTTATTCCGCTTAATATGCGGAAAGATATAAACTCGTTTTACAGCATAGTATACTGCATACAGCACAGCAGCAGTTTGGAGCAGCATGACAATGCAGGATCTGTGAAGCAACGGTTTGTCGACAGTAACATTCCTGAAACGAAATGGACTGGTCTGCCCGTATCGAGAGAGTTGTATCCGATTAACTAGCCAGAGGGATGAATTAGAACGTCGACTTCCTTTAGAGCCCAGCATCCAACATCCATGCCCTCTCTGATTTTGGCTCTTGAGGATAGATTTCAAGCTGTCATAAGGGTGAAGGCTTGACGCAGGCCACATTGATGTGACTAATAAGCGTTCGGATGCTTTTGATGAGATAGTACACAGTACGTACTTCTAGTAACGTGCACTATTTCTTAGGTGCAACGATGTCAAGAAAAATAGCTGTTTCACGCGTTGTAACAATTTTAAGACTGTATTTCTCTTTACTGAAGTATCTCAAATAAAACACACAGTTTTCTGGGTTTCTCTTACTAATTTTATATTTTTGACTGAAGCTGGAGGATCACGTTCCTGGTGAGGGTATACAACAGTTTGACTGTAAGTGGTGATGGGGGGGGGGGGAGGGGGGCTGCTGTGAGGGACAATGTGTGGGTGACGTTTTGTTCAGAGTCGGGGATGGCGTGTGCACAGGCAGGCAGAAGGCAGAGAGGGAGCCTCACAGTGTCATCTTGTCTCGATGGCCCCACTACTGTTTAATATAATTGTGAGCTGATAAAAGGTTTGGTGTTGCCTACATTACTTCAGGTATCACCCAAAACTACTGCATATGATATTTATGTTACAAGTTTACGCAGCAAGCAGTAAAGAAATGTGGAGAGCAGACTGCAGATGAGGAATGATTCTAGATTTGAGATTATGGGAGAGCCAGGAACCATATCAGGCTAAGACCATTGCGCAACAAGATTGCCATATTGTCAGTATATATTTTGGGTCTTCTGCAGACACTGTTCTGCAGCGTTGCGAATAAAATGTGACTTACAGTGCACGAGTGAATTGGCGTGGCAACTGGAAACGTGTTTCAAAGTTGAATTACGTGGGCAGGACTATTCTTGTGAGAAAAACGTCTAAATTGCACATAGATACAGCGTGAAATTCTGGCAGTGCATGGACCAAATGTAATGTTGTAGTGCAATGGTGCGAACTATTCGACAATGGTCTCAAAGACGTGGGTGAGGCAGACCGGGAAGCAATGACATCGAAATCGACCGCGGACGACACAATGTCCAGGCGGTCGAGGAACCGATCCGCAGCAATCACAGAGTGGCTATCACGGAGGAGGCTCAGCAGACGCGTGTCTCAACAGGGAGTGCTCATTCTTTGGTTGGTTGATTGGTTTAAGGATTAAAGGGACCAAACTCATTCTTTGGTCCGAAATCGTCTGCAGTATCGGAATTTGTGCTCACGCACGGTTCCACGATCAGTGTCAGATGCACACAATGATGCAAGATATAAGACTTCTCTTAACTTCTTTGAGCGTTACACTGTCGAAGGTTCTAATTTCTTAAGTATTACAGGCGATGAGACATAGGTCCATCGTATCGCACCTGCAACAAAGACGGCGTCTATGGATCGGAGACACAGCTCATCTACGCGTAGGAAATACGAAGTTGCACCATCACCAGGGAAGATCGTGGTAACCCTTTTCTTCTGCTGTGAAAGAGTTGTCTACACAGAATCTGCGGCAAAGGTCACAGTTATACTGACAGAAAAAAATTACAATAGCCAAAGATAATTGTCGTAGAGTAATGGAATTTCGAGAATATATTTGTCTGGGAAACACATTTAAGTGTTTAACATTGCGAGGTCATAGGCTAATGTAAGCGCGACATAAGCCACCGCAAATAGTGGTACTTTAGTAACCAGCGTGCCGCCAGAACGTTGAATGCAAGCATGTAAAGACGCATGCATTGCGTTGTATAGGTGCCGGGTGTCAGTTCGTGTGATGGAGTTCTATGCATGTTGCATTTGGTCGATAAATACATGGGCGGTTAATGCTGGTTGTGGATGACGGTGGAGTTCTCTTCCGATGATGCCCATATTTACTCGATTGGAGACAGATCTGGTGATCGAGCATGCCAAGGCAACATCTGGACATAGTGTAGAGCAACGTTGGGTTACAACAGCGTATATGGGCCACGGCCATCAGGAGCCCCGTCTTCTTGCAACCGTACATTCTCGTGACCACCGTTGCCAGCGTATATTTAAAACGAAGCTGATTTGCATCTTCACAGAGTCACTAGATCCACTCTTATGCGACTGGTGCGAAATTTCAACAGACATCATCTTCCAGATGTACAAACAGGCCCACCAAGTTTCGTTTGTGTTGCACAAGTCCTCGATGTTGCGATTTTTTCCTCGGTGTATAAGTGCAGATTCGTACTGTGCAACATTGACGTCGCTGCGCAATGCCAAAATAAAAAGAGGGGTGGAAAATTAAGCAAAGACATTGTTCTCCTCCAGGACAATACGACACCTTACACGGCGCCCAAAACACAAGCTTTGCTTCAGCGTTTCCGGAGGGATGTTTGGAAGCATACACCTTGCGGTCCAGATCTTGCACCACGCGATTTACGTATTTTCGGCAAGCTGAAAGAATACCTGAGGCGAAAGAGATTTTACAAGGGAGAGGACGTTCACGTAGATGTTCTCCAACGGCTTCGTGACTCAGGAGTGAATTTCTGCCGTCGAGGAACTGAAAGATTGGTAACCTGTCCCGACAGTTGTTTAAAGAGACCTGGTGACTAAGTTGAAAAATTCTGTCATGTATTTGTGTCACTTTGAAATGAAGTGCACCGTTCAATAAGGCTCACTTCTCACTGAGGGGGTAAAGATACGCAGTACGACACACCGCAGAGAAGGTTGCGCGACCCGACACTTATCAGCACGACACTTGTGTTGCCACTAGGATGAGACGAAATGATATTCTAAGTGATGCGCGATGCGACTCGCTATACGATAAGCAACATGCAAGCACGATTTATATTTCTGTCTCAGTTTCAGTTGCACTCATGGGCTATTCTGAAGGACGTCGTTGTGGCTTATCGTCATTTGAAGTGTTTGAAAAAGAAAAGAAGGTCCTGGGTGCATTCGTACAAAGCTATAAATATCAAACTTTGTTCACGTGTGGTTTCACGTAAGCTGTTGAAACTCTACAGCACAAGTTCAGACAATTTCCACTTTTTCGGGCAACTATGTACTTGCAGTTGTTTTGACAATATAGGACACACTTGTTATTTATCTTGCTGTAAGGTGATGAAAGTGTGTGAATGACATTAAAAATACCACCATAAGAAATTACTTTCGTTTAAGACCACCTAGAATGGAACTTCATTCAGTGTTGTATATGTACAAATAATAGTTACAGATTGATAAAGCTAGGATAGTATTTCTACAACTTTTCAGTACCACAGGTTAGTATATGATTCAGTTCGAGGAATGTTCAGAAGAAACGTTTTGGGTTTGAAGCGAATCAGTTACCATCGACGGTGTAACAGTGGATGGTGAACGCTGTGTAGGGGTAGACGATGTCTTTGAAGAAATAGAAAAAGCCCACCATGATGAGTACAATCCCGACGTTTCCTCCCTGGCTTCGTGCAGCTGCTCTTTCAGAATTAATAGGAATTTAGCTTTCATTTCTCTTCTACGACTGTCTCAAAGTTTTCGCTGGTTACAGATTGAAAAACTTCCAGTCAGTATCATCAGCTGATGACTCCTGCCGTCTTTTCTTTTCTGTAAGTTTTTCATTTCGAGCTTCGGCTTGTTTCGGCAGAAAACAACAAAGAGAAACACGAGAACACGAGGCAGCTCCGCACCCCAAATAGCAGGTGAGAGCAAGTGGCAATAGCGTCGGTGCTGCGCAAAGCTGCCAACCTTTTAGCAGACAAGTTCCAGTATATCTCACGTACTTTCTCAGCAATGAACAGCGGTATGGCTACCCTTCCACCGTGAAAACCAAGTTCGATATGTTGGCTATATTTAATACCCACCAATATACAGGGCTATTACAAATGATTGAAGCGATTTCATAAATTCACTGTAGCTCCATTCATTGACATATGGTCACGACACACTACAGATACGTAGAAAAACTCATAAAGTTTTGTTCGGCTAAAGCCGCACTTCAGGTTTCTGCCGTCAGAGCACTCGAGAGCGCAGTGAGACAAAATGGCGACAGGACCTTAGAAAGCGTATGTCGTGCTTGAAATGCACTCACATCAGTCAATCATAACAGTGCAACGACACTTCAGGACGAAGTTCAACGAAGATCCACCAACTGCTAACTCCATTCGGCGATGGTATGCGCAGTTTAAAGCTTCTGGATGCCTCTGTAAGGAGAAATCAACGGGTCGACCTGCAGTGAGCGAAGAAACGGTTGAACGCGTGCGGGCAAGTTTCATGCGTAACCCGCGGAAAATTGACTCATGCCACAACTGGAGACCGACAGCGCCGACTTCATCTTTCAACAGGATGGTGCTCCACCGCACTTCCATCATGATGTTCGGCATTTCTTAAACAGGAGATTGGAAAACCGATGGATCGGTCGTGGTGGAGATCATGATCAGCAATTCATGTCATTGCCTCCACGCTCTCCCGACTTAACCCCATGCGATTTCTTTCTGTGGGGTTATGTGAAAGATTCAGTGTTTAAACCTCCTCTACCAAGAAACGTGCCAGAACTGCGAGCTCGCATCAACGATGCTTCGAACTCATTGATAGGGACATGCTGCGCCGAGTGTGGGAGGAACTTGATTATCGGCTTGATGTCTGCCGAATCACTAAAGGGGCACATATCGAACATTTGTGAATGCCTAAAAAAACTTTTTGAGTTATTGTACGTGTGTGCAAAGCATTTTGAAAATATCTCAAATAATAAAGTTATTGTAGAGCTGTGAAATCGCTTCAATCATTTGTAATAACCCTGTACTGAAAAGGAAAACCAGTTCATTATCAAGCTAGGCTGTCAGACTATAAGACGCGGAAAAATCAACGTTTTTCTACCACCCAGTTTCCTCAAAATCTAATTAGATCGGCTGCATAGCGTAAACTGCACTTATACTTTTTCAGCCATATCAGTGATGACTTAAAATTTCCCTCACCATGGATCGTACGATGCAAGTTGTGGCCGGCCTTTGTTGCCGAGCGGTTCTAGGCGCTTGAGTCTGAAACCGCGCGACCGCTACGGTCGCAGATTCGAATCCTGCCTCGGCCATGGATGTGTGTGATGTCCTTAGGTTAGTTAGGTATAAGTAGTTCTAAGTTCGAGGGGACTGATGACCTCAGATGATAAGTCCGACAGTGCTCAGAGCCATTTGAAGCATTTGAACGCAAGTTGTGTGGAGCAAACTGCACACCATATTGCTCTTGGCGATACGACAGACAATGGTGCGTGTGTTGCATCACTGGCGTCTTACTTAAGTGTCTTCCAATATGTTTCTAAGTGATAAGCCGATTTGGGTTGTTTCTGCGACATAAAAAATACTGTATCTACATCTACATCTACAGCAGTACTCAACAAACCACTCTGATGTGTGTAACAGATGCTACATCCCACTGCACTGGTTATTAAGGTTTTCCCCGTTTTAGTCACGTATGGAGGGCGGGAAAAATGTTTAAATGTCTTTGTGTGTGCTGCAATTAATCGAACATTATCCTCTTGATCCCAATGTGAGCGATATGTAGGTGGTCTTAGTATATTCCTAGAGTCATCTTTTAAAGGTGGTACTTGAAACTTTGTGAGTAAACTATCATGGGATAGTTACTGTCTTTCTTCAAGAGTGTGTCATTTCAGCTCTTGCAGCACCTCAGTTATACTCCCCCACAGGTCAAACAAACCATTCGTGCTGTCCTCTGTATACATTCAATATCCTCTGCCAGTCCCGTTTAGTACAGGTCCCATATCGCCTCACTGTGCACTACATCTGAAAGTTATTTGCTCAGCCATAGTGAAAGGTGAGTTACTTTTTGAAGTTCCCCCATGTTATAGTATTTTGTGTACTATTCACGCCTTGGATGGCAGCTATTTTAAAGAGCAAAGTGCCGCGTTTTCTTGAAAAGAAACCCGGCGAGGAGCGACCGAGCCCAGAAACTCGCCCTGTGGTTGCGGTGTCAAGTGTTTATGGCTACGAGTGCGGCGGAGAGCGCCACTTTTGCGCGGCGCCTTATCTGCCAATGCAGGGAAAGGCCAGATCACACAGAGCCGTGAGAGCATGGCGTGGCGCACTCTCAGCAGATAAGGCGCTATCTGGGGCGGCGGCGCAGAAATTGTAACCAGCGCAGAGCGGCGGGCGAGGAGGGGGAGGGGGGTGGAGAAATGAGCGGATTCCCCGCACCGCTTGACAGCGCCGCCGCTGAGGCTTCCTCCTCTGGCGAAGAGCTGCCGCCACTGCACTCGTGCTCGACGCTGGCCGATATGTGAACCAACCAAAGCAGTTACTGAGAGAAACAGTGTGTTTCCACATAACTGTGAAACTGGTAACAGCAACTGTTTGTACAGTCAAATGTTACAGAATATTACCTGTAACACTGGCGTCATTTCCGCCTGAGCGACGTCAGGTAAATAATAATACTTTTACTTTTATGTTCACTGGCTGATAAGGAAAAGTGGAGCACCTAGAAGGGGAGGAGGAAACGAAACGGAACTCCACACTTTAAGAGGGTGTGCGATGTTTATTTTTGTGATTACAAAATCGAGGCCGCCCGCGATAGCCGAGCGGTTCTAGGCGCTTCAGTCCGGAACCGCGCTGCTGCTACAGTCGCAGGTTCGAATCCTGCCCTGGTCATGGATGTTTGTGATGTCCTTACATTAGTTAGGTTTAAGTATTTCTAAGTCTAGGGGACATATGACCTCAGATGTTAAGTCCCATAGTGCTTAGAGCCATTTGAACAAAATCGAGTGAAATTTACAAACAACTTGCCACCAAGAGCCCACTTGCCACTGACACTTGTAGCCTCTCTGGTCTGGACACTCTAACAATACCACCACTTGGAAAGTAGGTTAGAAATCAGATTAATAATGTTGCTCACGCAGCATATGTTCGCTTTATCGGGCAACAACAAAGTTACTGACTGGATGGTATAGTCAGAATGGAAATAATGAAGTCACTGTAAAAAGTCATTAATTTTGGCACTTATCTTGAATGGATTCCCACGCAGATTTCGTCGAAGTTGTTATGACTCATCTTGTTGATTCTAGGGTGATTCCACTTTGACTGCTAGAAGGTCCAGATCTGTCTTTTAGCAATATTTGAAGACCTAACAAATCCGTTTTTCGGGAAATTTCAGATCAGAACAATGGTATGGTAGAAATAATTTTTGACTTGGTGTTCAAGATCCATATTTTTATTAAACTTCTTGTGTATTCACATATACTTCTTCTTAATTCTACATCATCAAGAAAACAGTTTTGTATCAATCTTCATATATTTAATTTCCACTTTAACCAAACACAAGACTTGACTGTTCTTTTACAAAGCGAAAGAACAACTTAACTTCTGCAAAGTGAAACAAAGACTGCTCTGTGCGCATTCGCGCCAAAACGGTTACAAGTAAGTCAAAGATTATGACAGTCTCACAGAAATGAATACGCACAAGAACCATACCACTAATATATCGATATATCGGAGTACCTACGCATTAATAAAACCAAATGTGAATATTGTCACAAAAATATGTCTGTTACTTCGCAGAAAACTAGTACGATATTACTGGTATCGAGAACTGGGGTTGCAGTGCCGTAATGGTCACGTAAATAAAGAACCATTACAATACGTACACCGATTCGGTTGGTAAGGGTGTCACAAAGCCGTTAGATCCTCTACTGAGGCAATCTGGCCCACAACTCTTATAACTGGTGCTCGATATAATGGAAACTGGAACTCCTATGGGGTTGATGTCAGAGCTGGTCTTCTTACACACGGGGACAAATCTTGGGACGTTACTGGTCACCGGTGTACCTCAACTTTATGCAGACAGCTCGTACATCCCATGTGTGGATGAGCATTCTCCTGTTGAAAAAGGACTCCATAATACTGTCGGATGAGATACAACTCATGGCGACGCAGTATTCCGTGACACCCCATTGTGCCATTTGAGTTTCCCCAGCCACTGTCATACTCGATGGCTCCTCACGCTATGACGCCAGGACTAACACCGCTCTGCCTCGCGAAAACATTGGAAGGACTGGGTGTCGCCCAAGTCTGCAGCCATACTCGCTGATGATAGTCATCCAGGATAGCGCAGATCACAATTCTTCGCTGAAAACAATTTGAATCCATTCATCAGGTATCCATACTACCATTTTACGACGGCACTCCAAACGCATCTGTTTGTATTTGTAGTGTTGACAGCTTCCCGTGAATGGGATGGTAATTCCCCAGGCCGGCTACGCTAGTCTCCGACCAATGTTGCGGGATGACACAGAAAAGTTTCAGGGAGTCAATTACTTGTTCTTGGCTGGTAGTCACACATGTGAAAGAGGGGGGGGGGGTCCAGAATATGGCGATTCTCCCTCGTAGAGTTCAGACGTGGTGGTCCGGAATCTTGATGATGAGCATGTTACCCTCATGTTCCCATGCAGTCCAACATCAGGCGCCTGTCACATACAAGTGACCGACGAATCTGGATATTGCACGATGCGACCAGACGCCCAAATAAAGGTACACAACGAAGTCCCTTCCACATTCTTTCAGGTGCTGAAGACGCTGTTTGAGATGAATACGTGGCATCTAAGAGTCTTTCACAGTAATCACTCAACATCTGACGATGTTCACATCCTTATATAACATACTAAGTCGTATGTTATTTTAAACACGGTCAAGACTAATGCATTCTGGTGGCCATTCTAAATGTGACAGAGTATTGTAACTCTAATTAGTTATGTAAGCACAGAATTTGTGTGTTTTTTCCATTTGACCAACCGACCGACAAAGTTGTCAAGAATCTTGTCACACATTATTTTTATTAATACATATCAATATTTCTAATGAACTATGTATTAGGCGTTGAAAACTAAGATAATATGTTCTTGCGGAGTCTACATTCTCCGTGGTCTGACACTGTATATTTCTATGTTTAAAATACTGCAATTAACTCTGTCTTAGTGGCGAAGCATGACTTGAATCTAATTAGAAAGAAATATTTATTTGATCCAGAAATCCTTTTAATGTATGTCAAGATAAAAAGTCAATTAATTTTCAACATTTGAAAAGTGCAATGATTGAAATATACTGAAATGTCTTCAAGAAAATACAAATAATAATATGCTACGATATTAGCAATCAATTTTAACGAAATATTATCTACGTACAGTGAAATTCTTTGACTTTAGTGAATTACCTCCTGATTTAAGTTTTAACTAACATGAATTAGAAGAAATTAAATCACGAATATTCTGTCCGTCCTCATCTTATAGCAGTTCACGAACCTGCAACATAACAATAATAAAAAAATTGAAATATCCAAATTACACTTTTGAACGAGAATATACACTCCTGGAAATTGAAATAAGAACACCGTGAATTCATTGTCCCAGGAAGGGGAAACTTTATTGACACATTCCTGGGGTCAGATACATCACATGATCACACTGACAGAACCACAGGCACATCGACACAGCCAACAGAGCATGCACAATGTCGGCACTAGTACAGTGTATATCCACCTTTCGCAGCAATGCAGGCTGCTATTCTCCCATGGAGACGATCGTAGAGATGCTGGAGGTAGTCCTGTGGAACGGCTTGCCATGCCATTTCCACCTGGCGCCTCAGTTGGACCAGCGTCCGTGCTGGACGTGCAGACCGCGTGAGACGACTCTTCATCCAGTCCCAAACATGCTCAATGGGGGACAGATCCGGAGATCTTGCTGGCCAGGGTAGTTGACTTACACCTTCTAGAGCACGTTGGGTGGCACGGGATACATGCGGACGTGCATTGTCCTGTTGGAACAGCAAGTTCCCTTGCCGGTCTAGGAATGGTAGAACGATGGGTTCGATGACGGTTTGGATGTACCGTGCACTATTCAGTGTCCCCTCGACGATCACCAGTGGTGTACGGCCAGTGTAGGAGATCGCTCCCCACACCATGATGCCGGGTGTTGGCCCTGTGTGCCTCGGTCGTATGCAGTCCTGATTGTGGCGCTCACCTGCACGGCGCCAAACACGCATACGACCATCATTGGCACCAAGGCAGAAGCGACTCTCATCGCTGAAGACGACACGTCTCCATTCGTCCCTCCATTCACGCCTGTCGCGACACCACTGGAGGCGGGCTGCACGATGTTGGGGCGTGAGCGGAAGACGGCCTAACGGTGTGCGGGACCGTAGCCCAGCTTCATGGAGACGGTTGCGAATGGTCCTCGCCGATACCCCAGGAGCAACAGTGTCCCTAATTTGCTGGGAAGTGGCGGTGCGGTCCCCTACGGCACTGCGTAGGATCCTACGGTCTTGGCGTGCATCCGTGCGTCGCTGCGGTCCGGTCCCAGGTAGACGGGCACGTGCACCTTCCGCCGACCACTGGCGACAACATCGATGTACTGTGGAGACCTCACGCCCCACGTGTTGAGCAATTCGGCGGTACGTCCACCCGGCCTAGCGCATGCCCACTATACGCCCTCGCTCAAAGTCCGTCAACTGCACATACGGTTCACGTCCACGCTGTCGCGGCATGCTACCAGTGTTAAAGACTGCGATGGAGCTCCGTATGCCACGGCAAACTGGCTGACACTGACGGCGGCGGTGCACAAATGCTGCGCAGCTAGCGCCATTCGACGGCCAACACCGCGGTTCCTGGTGTGTCCGCTGTGCCGTGCGTGTGATCATTGCTTGTACAGCCCTCTCGCAGTGTCCGGAGCAAGTATGGTGGGTCTGACACACCGGTGTCAATGTGTTCTTTTTTCCATTTCCAGGAGTGTATGTCGTTTTTCTGGTGTTGCTATTCGTCTAACGACTATTCAGACTATTCAAGTCATAAGGTGAACATGGTATAAGGAGCCACTGCAAGGTGTCGAAAGGAACTTTCGTGGTTGAAATTACTTTGCTTACACCTGAAAAATAAAATGTCAGAAACTGTATTCTGTTATGATCAAAAATACTTTCAATACCAAAACAAGGTGTTAAGACGATAGATTTTGAAAATCGATGACATGGAATACATGTGTCCCAAGAGTGATTTTATCAGGATGGCAAATATGGAAAAAGTACAACTCATCAGTACCAAAACGTATTTACTCTCGTGACAGTTAAAAACTTAAACCTCGAATACAAATTTTCAAGATGGCTTTGAAATGTCACAAGTCAATATTTTCTACATTCTGTGAAGTTTTTGCTGAGGCATATACGTCCCACTAAACAGATTTTCGCGAAACAGACGCACTGCGCCATTAGTAAACAAAGGCCGCCTTGTTTGATCACACACAGCCTTCCATAAAGTGTGATCCAGGAGCAATGGTCAATATTCAGGGATACGATAGAAACGCTCATTCGAGGCAAAAAACTCTATTTGAACATATGCCCCGCTTCAAATGGTTTCCGATATAGGACACATTGAACGTAGATTTGTTTTTGGGTTAGTTGCACACATGTATGTGTCTTACCTACCCAACCTCTTCGACATTTTATTCTAGCCTGATCTAACTCGTTTCTTTGAACCTCTTCCTGCCATGAAACTAGCCCAATGAACACGCAGTTGTCCGTGTTGTGTTTTTGAGTGAAGTAGCGACAGGGACGGAGAGTGTATCAGAGAGAAGCCTCGGTTACTACACTCCTGGAAATTGAAATAAGAACACCGTGAATTCATTGTCCCAGGAAGGGGAAACTTTATTGACACATTCCTGGGGTCAGATACATCACATGATCACACTGACAGAACCACAGGCACATAGACACAGGCAACAGAGCATGCACAATGTCGGCACTAGTACAGTGTATATCCACCTTTCGCAGCAATGCAGGCTGCTATTCTCCCATGGAGACGATCGTAGAGATGCTGGATGTAGTCCTGTGGAACGGCTTGCCATGCCATTTCCACCTGGCGCCTCAGTTGGACCAGCGTTCGTGCTGGACGTGCAGACCGCGTGAGACGACGCTTCATCCAGTCCCAAACATGCTCAATGGGGGACAGATCCGGAGATCTTGCTGGCCAGGGTAGTTGACTTACACCTTCTAGAGCACGTTGGGTGGCACGGGATACATGCGGACGTGCATTGTCCTGTTGGAACAGCAAGTTCCCTTGCCGGTCTAGGAATGGTAGAACGATGGGTTCGATGACGGTTTGGATGTACCGTGCACTATTCAGTGCCCCCTCGACGATCACCAGTGGTGTACGGCCAGTGTAGGAGATCGCTCCCCACACCATGATGCCGGGTGTTGGCCCTGTGTGCCTCGGTCGTATGCAGTCCTGATTGTGGCGCTCACCTGTACGGCGCCAAACACGCATACGACCATCATTGGCACCAAGGCAGAAGCGACTCTCATCGCTGAAGACGACACGTCTCCATTCGTCCCTCCATTCACGCCTGTCGCGACACCACTGGAGGCGGGCTGCACGATGTTGGGGCGTGAGCGGAAGACGGCCTAACGGTGTGCGGGACCGTAGCCCAGCTTCATGGAGACGGTTGCGAATGGTCCTCGCCGATACCCCAGGAGCAACAGTGTCCCTAATTTGCTGGGAAGTGGCGGTGCGGTCCCCTACGGCACTGCGTAGGATCCTACGGTCTTGGCGTGCATCCGTGCGTCGCTGCGGTCCGGTCCCAGGTCGACGGGCACGTGCATCTTCCGCCGACCACTGGCGACAACATCGATGTACTGTGGAGACCTCACGCCCCACGTGTTGAGCAATTCGGCGGTACGTCCACCCGGCCTCCCGCATGCCCACTATACGCCCTCGCTCAAAGTCCGTCAACTGCACATACGGTTCACGTTCACGCTGTCGCGGCATGCTACCAGTGTTAAAGACTGCGATGGAGCTCTGTATGCCACAGCAAACTGGCTGACACTGACGGCGGCGGTGCACAAATGCTGCGCAGCTAGCGCCATTCGACGGCCAACACCGCGGTTCCTGGTGTGTCCGCTGTGCCGTGCGTGTGATCATTGCTTGTACAGCCCTCTCGCAGTGTCCGGAGCAAGTATGGTGGGTCTGACACACCGGTGTCAATGTGTTCTTTTTTCCATTTCCAGGAGTGTATGTTTCTATACGCACTGGCTAAATGACACTCATTTATAAAAGTCAAGAATGAGCAGATACGGTGTAAGTATGCTGCTTCTGCCATAGCAGTCGCCCTGCTGCAGTTGATAGTACCCATAGCGCTTTCAGGCATGTAGTATTCCTGGTCGTAGAGGTGAATGGGCTAAAAACACGTATTTTTCAATTGATACTTCGTAAAACTTTTTTTTTTTGTGTAACGTTACCTAACTTTTGTACATGTGCATACCTGACAATGTATTGAGTAATACAAGAGGTAAATAACGCTGTTCGTTAAATGTGTTGTATTTTGAAAGCCATTTAGAATGGGGAATGATGGTATATCGCTGAATATCGACCATTTCTTCTGAGACAGTCTGTACATCCAGCCGAGAGTCCTTAGTGTTTTCCTCCGAGTTTCAAGAGCCTCTGACGAGATAGTAGCACCAGACAGAGATGGTATACAGATGTCCCAAGGCTCAAAACTGCATACTGCTATAGTGGGTATTATGTGTTTCACCAGTCATGAAAGGCGTAATCAAATCGTATACGGAACACTATGTGTCTCAACAAATCAATATGTAATTTCACATAAACAGAATGTCTTACAACGCGAACAACTTGATGAACCGCTAGTAAATTAATACTCCGATATTTAGTTACATGAATCAAAAAATTCATCCTTACCCAAATTTTTTTCAGTATTTTCAAGATAGGAAAAACTCGTTCTTTCAGATGCAAAATAGTACGAAGGCATGATGATTATTGGGTGTTCCCAATGTTAATGAAGCTCTTTAGGTGTAAATGGAAACACAGCATGTCCAGAAGACGTGCAAACGGAGCTTATCTTCATCTCTCGGACTTTGAGAAACATCCAATTACAATCACGAGGAACATGAGGGCTTTGTGATGGCAAATCGCAAGTCCAGGTGGCTGCAGTGCAATGACTACAGAACGGGCCGTTAAGATTTAGACCACAGTGGTAAGAAGAGCAGGTACAGATATTTTTACAGGTGCTACATCGTGATATGATCGTAGGATCTGGCGAGACAGAAGACAACAGATGAAATCCGGACAGAGGTTACAGATGGACTGTTATCATGAACAGTCAGCAAGGGATTACTGGAACCTGGATTGAGACCTCAAGTCGTCATCCGTAGTTTATCGCTGATACAATGCCATAGACAACAGAGATTTGCACGTTGTCTCGCCAGCCAAAGTCAACTGGGTCACTGAGCGGCATGCTGTGCTGTTCAGCGATGACTCTCGCTGCTGTTTTTTGGAGGTCAGATCGACACCAGAGTGGTCATGGCTCACAAGAAGTAACAACTCTCGGTACTCACACTGTTCCCACTCGTGAAATTCCGGTGTGTCATTCGACAATTGGTCAATAAAAGCCAAATGCTCACCAGTACGTGGCAAGAATGGGAAACCTCGTTGTCATACTCTTCATACCTAGGGTATCAATTGGAAATTTGTGGTAAGGTCTTATGGGACTAAACTGCTGAGGTCATCGGTCCCTAAGCTTACGCACTACTTACCCTAACTTAAACTAACTTACGCTAAGGACAACACACAAACCCATGCCCAAAGGAGGACTCGAACGTCCGACGGGGGGAGCTACCGCCCACGACCGCGCGGCTACCCTGCCCGACCCAGGGTATCAATTTACGTGTTAGAGCAGGTTAAAGGAAAAATGCACAATGCAGTTCACACCACAAACCACTTTAGGTGTGTACGGATTCTTGACTGGCGTGTTCAGTTCCCTGATTTTTCACGTATAGTGCATGTCTAGGATGCGACGCACAGACATTCAGGGGCTGGCCAAAGAATGGAAACACCGCAAACACGACACACAACCATGCATGTATAGTGTAAGAAAGCCGTTGGCATCCAAAACAACTTCCAGTCGTCTCGGAATCGATAAACACAGTTTCTGCACGGTTGTCTTATACCATTCTTCAGTTGCAAGGTAATTTTTACTCGTTTACCTAGGTTTCGATTCCAGTAATGGAATCTTCTTCAGAACCTATAAATTAAACCACATACGGACATATATTACTCACTGAAATGCATTATCAGTCTAATGATTGAATAATAAAGAAATCGTGATACTTACAAAAAATTAAATTATTTTGAGAGCCAAACACTGGCCATGTCACAGATTAAAAATTAAAACAATAAAGACGCATAACCATAATTATGTCTGTCGAAATTAAAACCATTAAGGCGAACGTAGACGGAGCTACGCCGGCCAAAAATAAGGACCACATGTGAGCGGCTCGGAAACTAGGCGTCGTGAGCAGTTCCGCGGCGAGGCTCAGCCGCGGCAAAGCGCATGCGCGAGCGCAGGCGCAAGCGCAGGCGCGAGAGAGAAACTGTCTCAAAATTACTTGAATCAGTAATTGTAAAAACAACATTAGTCCAAAAAAGTAAATTTTTCAGGAGAAGCAAAAAACTGTATACAGGCTAAATAATGGACAGAAGGATAAATCCATTAATTTTAATGTTGACTGTGTGTGTTAGGTAAGCTTTAACAATAAGACAAAGTACTTTAAATGTAATAACTTTGCATGAACGATTTTTTTTATTTGTACGGACTTATGTTGTTATTGCAGGATGAACATTTTGGACTGACATTTTAACATCAACATTTGTTTATGTTATCAAAAATTACTTTATTGTATAAATTTAATATACAATATTACTTGTACATGGTCTAATATTGTTTTACAGAGAAATTGAAAAATATTGTTAATGTATGCACACACTGTATGGAAAGACTAAAGATACGATGATGTAAATCGTGACATTAGGAATTAAATTTCTTATTTCACTTAACAGGACAATGAAGGATTAACACTACACTATACAAATTATTTTATACCAAAAATGTATTATGAATCATCTTCAGGAGTGTCCACAGAAGCCCACTCAGTCAATTTCAGATAAAAGGCTTTGTGCTCATCAGGAATATATTGCATTAATTCTCCCACATCTTTCAATTTTTTGACATCGATTGCAACTTTGTTATTATATGCAATTTCTGCAGGCAACTTTGGTTCTGTCTGTAATGAATGTCGCAATGAAAAGCGGTGTTTTACGAGACCATCAATATGATAGTAACAGTCAACTTTACCTGGAAGCATTTCACTGTGATGGAAGCTCATAAATGAGGACACTGTGAATTTCACTTTACTGCTTTTGTCCACATTCGTCCCATAACTGTCGTCAGACAAACAGGATCGCTTATAAAATTTGGGCCACCATTTTTTGTAACCCAAAATCTCTTCCGAGGTAACAAGCTTTACATTAATATTTTGTTTTTTGGATGACGTCACCATACATTGAACATACTCATACAAAGAATATATTCTGTCTTTTCTTCTTATCACCCTCTTTATGGAAGCAAATGTATGATCAAATGGTAAAAATGAATGGCCACGCACAGGAAAATACTGGAATACATATTTGAATCTGCCAGAACTTACAAGGCAGTTCATTACCCTAACCACTGTGTTGTTCTTATTTTGCGCAGGGCACCCATCCGAGAACAGGTGTAATTCAGTAACACTATCAGGCATATCTGTGTTGATGTAATCAACCAAAAACGAACATACTTCGTTAGGTCCTTTGTGGGCAGTACCTTCGTGGTACATATATACCTTGGATTTGTTGCTCTTTAGGTCTGTAATACAGAATGCATTAACGTTAATTTGCCGTAAATAAAAAGCTTCCTGTTCTGAGAGCTTAGGCAACTGCAGATTTAGCATATAATCGAAACACAATGCTACCACATGCTCATTTTCTGCACACTTCTCCTTAACAGCATCCATATTTAAATAGAATTTTTTGCTTCTTCTTTTATGTACCATGAGTTCCGCTACAGCCACACGCTTTGCAGTATCGTTCAATGATGGACTCTTAATCTTCACTGAAAGTGACTCACAAGAGCAGCAAGCATCGATTTACGGCCGCCCAAAGTGGATGTTAAAACGCTCATTGAAAACCCTTAAATAAATTCCATATGACACTCTGGTATGAGAGTATAACTTCATGAACAGTTCGTACATACTTTTTATGGATAATTCAGGATTCAAGTAATACATTTCTTTGCTTGAATAATGTGAAATTTTCGTAGGGAATGTTTTAATATGCTCCTCAATTATCGATAGGACTTCCTGTGGTGTTGCATTGGTTGAAGCAGTACATCCTCTACTGTCACATGGGCGAACATTATTTTTCACACAGTTACAAATTCGTCGCACATGTTCATTTGTAATGCAAAAAAGGCTACAAAATACCTTTTTGCACACTTCGACCCGCCCAGCATCTCCAGTTACCACGTGATATCGACAATTTAGTGCTCTTGGCTTAGGCTGGCCATCACTTTTCCGGGGTCTTCTGCGTACCACGTCTTCTTTTTCGATCAGCCCTGCAAGGTAACCATCTTGTGTGTTCTTACTCTCAAAATCGTGAAATTTAGTGAATATATCTATCTGTTCATGTTCAGAGATCCTCTTGAAACACAGTTTCCTACATCTGAAACATATTAATACACGAATACCAATGTCAGGAATTGTAAAAGAGTTGAAAAAAACTATTTACGTAAAATCAGTTATTTTTTATTGATAGAGTAAATTATCCATATATTTACGTACCATAAAACTTAGAACAGATGGGAACCTCTAAGAAGTAAAAAATACACAGACAGGAGATTAATTCACATAGCCTTTGAACTCACCCACAGTCAGGTCCTGGTTATCGAGCAGGCCAAGGCAATATGTCGATACTCTGAAGAGCGTGTTGAGTTACAACAGAGGTACGTGGACTAGCTTTATCCTGTTGTAAAATACCCCCGAAATGCTGTTCGTGAATGATAGCATTAATTTCTCTTTCACTGTGATTCACATAACCAGTTCTCTTCGTTCTGGCAGCTTCTATGACATTTCTTTTATATAGTTCCTCTCTTCTTCGACATTGTGCATAGATAATCCAAAGAAACGTGGTCTATAAACAAAACTAAACGGCAATGTATACGCAGCTGCTACAACAATACACACAGGTAATAAGATCACAGGCGTCAGATATGCTGCCATCTGGCATGCATTCTATTCACTACTTGGAAAAAGATCCGAGTATGTTCGTTTGGTGCTGCCATCTGCCATTTCTTGCAATAATAACGTAAGTCCTGGACTCATGTTGTTACTGCAATGAACACGAAAAATTGTATGCCTGTAAAAGCATTAAATTGTGTAGGACAAGTGTGATTTTTGCATAGATGCTGCATGTAAGTATCTTGAAGGTTTCTCTGCATATATCTAATTTTTGCCAAAAAGTGGACATGTGTTGTTTTTACAATTACCGATTCACTTAGAGCAAATATACATATAAACAAAATGTGACTGAAAGCCGTCCTACAAATGGACAAATCTATCTATTGGTATAGCAACATTAAACAATTTACCTGAGAACAAACTACAAAGCCAAGGTATAAAAATTTTTTTACATTTAAATATTATGGTAAGAGGGCGAAGCCCCTCTACAGTAACTAAAAATTAGTGTCGAAACCATGCGTGCTAAGCATAAAATGTCTTTAACATAAAAACGCCTTAGCAACTATGTGTCATTACCAAGCATATTACGAAATACAAAGACACACATGTACAACCGCATTATAATAAAGGGACAAAGCAGATAGTGATGAATGGTGCAAGCATAGAAGAGGTTGCGACGTTGTCAACAGGGTCTGACATTCTACCGTGACGTTATCAACAAACTGATCTCTCGTTGGCAGAAATATGTTCGTCTCCTGGTTGAATATGTTGAGAAAGAAATATGTAGACTTGAAAATAAAGATATAGAATAATAATAAATTTCTTTTATTTAAAATGCCTTAAGCGTTTTTGCACAAAAATTCGGAATCAATGCTTTTCAACACGCCCTCGTACAATCCGCAACACACGTGCGGTGTCATTTGGAGAAGGGAGTTTGATATGAGCAGCCGAGGTCAGCGCTGGAAGTGCTGCAGGCAGGCCAGCGTTGTTTCGGCGAGGGAGCGCTGCGCCAGCAGAGCTGATGGCGCGCCGCACAATGGGAGAGCAGTCACTGCTTCTCGGCGGGGACTGAGGCCGGCGCGGCCGTTAGGGAGGCTGCCAGGGACCAGTGGGCCACCGGGTCAGCGGCGCGACGTGCCAAATGGTCCGCCCGCTCCTCCCCAGACGGCGGCCGAGGAACGGCCTGACCCGCCCTGTGATGCACGCACAAGCTTGGATCCTCTCCAACGGGGGGCACGTCTCGTCTCGTCTCAGTTTTGCACTTCTGCTGCAGTGGTCTTGTAGAAGCCAAACAGCTTCCAGGAAATTCGATTTCACTCATAGTATACCCACATGTAACGAAACTGTTTATCTGCAGTTGTTCTTTTGGAAAAGGATTTTTTTTTTCAAAACTCATCATATAGCTCAACAGCTGCATGTCATTTCATTCGCTAGTTTTTAGTTTTTTTCCGTTCCTTAGTTGCTTCCATATTATTATTTTGGTCATCTTCTCGGAGAGGTGATACTTCTGTGAAAATGAAACTTATCGTGACCAAATTAATACAACCATACAATCACTGGTCATGTCAGACACTAAAACAACAACAATTAGAGATGTAGAACATAGGCAAACTAAATACTCAGGTACGCAAAACTTACAGATGATAGTAACATTCGTGTTGTGGGTCACTGCCAAGTAGTATACCTCGATGAAACTTAGACCTTAGGTAGAAAGACTAGTCGAAGTGTAATATAGAAGGTAACACAAAAAAAACTAATACGACGAACATGAATGACACTGTTATTCAAAAACAATTATTACACTGAAGTTACCGCTATTTATTATGGTCCCCTGCACATTGAAAAATCCGACACACGGTTCTCAATAGGGTGTGTCATGACCACAGACAACACCCCTCCATGCATGCTCTACAATGTGCTCCCATCCTGCCCAAAAGGTTGGTAAGGAGTTTTCATGGTAGGGCATTCCATTCCTCCACCATCGCGTTTCATAACTGCTGAACGGTGCTGCAGTTGGTCTTCCCAAGGCATCCCACAAGTTCTCAATGGAATTTAAGTTGAGCGATCGAGCAGCCCAGTCCATTCGCCGTACATCCTCTTGTTCCAAGAGCTCCTCAGCGTCGAATACACACCTGAAAAGATGCACATGGGGAAATATAGTGTGACAATAACGTTGACCAGTGAGGGTGCGTTTTTCAAAGATTTGGAAATCACTACGCCTGTGCAACATTGTGCCTTCCCACACCACAACACCGAGCACGCGACCCCACTCCTCGTTGGTCTAGTCTGTGTGCTTTTGGCACAATGCAAGTTGCGCCGCCGATGTGCGGGACATCGACGGAACGCAACGCACTGGTCGTCCGACAAGACGACCATCCCCTTGCACTCGCCATGCCCCTGTGCAGGATGGGACTGCGTGCCTTGCAGTCGTGTTAAATGAAGTTGCAACTGCACTCGCTGTTTGTCGTGGGTCCCATCTTAACTGTGCACGATACAGCGGTCATGTGCTGCCCTTAGTTCATCGTGGTTCACTACCTCTTCTAATTCCGGTAGCAGTATCTGTAGTTCGATGCGCAGACCATGAAACAGTGCCGTGAGCAGTATAAAATTCCTGGGCTACACTCGTCGCACTTCGTCCTTCTTACAGTTTCCCGATGATTCTTCCATCTGGGAACTCATCCAGATGTTGTCTTTCGGTCGTGTTGTCATGAAAGACACCATCACTGTGCACCGAAACTGCATCCAGACTGGTACACACTGTTTATTCCTTTTCTCTCAACTGCCTCGTGATGCGAGGGCTAGTCCCATATGGCACTGTAGCCGCGCTGACTTCACGTCGTGTCACGTCCAGCTTTCTTTGCGTCACTGGGAGACCTTTTGGTAACATTGTCTTGCACTTTAATCAATTTTCACTGAGTTATTAATACGTTACGTTATTTTACGTATCTCTTCGTTACGTTTTGCAGAGCAGCGTAGCAACATAATCTCCCCACCACTGCCATTTCCACAAAAACCACAATACTTGTTTCCCTCCACTCCTATTCTCCCACTTCCCAGAACACCTCCAATCACACACAATAACACAGGTACCTACATAACAAACACAAGCGAGTATTAAACTGCATACAAGCACCTCAACACAAACAAAAGACAATCTAAAAAGACAAAGCGATAATTGCCAACACTGTAAATAGTAAAAAAACAACTAACACATATTTTAAATAAAACACCAAGCCATTGTGAAATTGTTAAAGCGGTTAAGTGACATGTGTCGGTAAACGCCGGAAATCCCGTCATCCTGATGTACGTAAGAGAACAAGTAATAATTCCAGGACACTACGTGTTTGAAAATAAGATGACAAAAAATCGTAGGTAGATCCAAATAGTAATTAACCTTCCTAAACTTGCGCTCCAAATTGCTGTGAAATGGGGAAGTTACAAACTGAGGAATTTTTAAGAAAACACTCAAAAGTGGTTCAAATAGCTCTCAGCACTATGGGACTTAATATCTGAGGTCATCAGTCCCCTAGAACGTAGAACTACTTAAACCTAACTAACCTAAGGACAGCACACACATCCATGCCCGAGGCAGGATTGGAACCTGCGACCGTAGCGGTCGCGCGGTTCCAGACTGAAGCGCCTAGAACCATTCGGCCACAACGGCCGGAGGAAAACACACACATGGAAGGTCTTGACACCTAAGGTTGTTCAACAACATTCACCGTTTAATTTCAAACACAAATACATATTTATCACAATTATTCAGAAAACAACAATTTAATCAAACAATTTATCAGTTAAAGGAAAGTGACTTTCAACGATTAATTAATCCAGAAATTGCTTTATCAATCTCAAGACTAAATAATGTCACTATAATCAATAACGTCAAAATCAATGTTCATGGATTGGGCAAAACTCGCAATAAAACTGTACATTAATTTATTTATTTTTTTAAACAAAACGAAGAAATTAGATTCATTTACCTCGTGGAGCCAGCTCCTTAAGCACAACTAGATGAAAAAAACTGCACTCTCTAAGAAAAGTAACTGGATCAGAATTACAAGAATAATTAACGTTTTATCGATAATACAGTCTTGAAGAAATATGAATTAGAAACATTTGTAATTAAATGAAAACCAGGCCCGTAAAACTATTAATAAGCACAGTAACAGAGCAGATGCAAGGACATCGAACGGTACACTAAGCAACTTCTTGGTACAGGAACAACAAATAAGTTTCAGTTACTACATGAAATATTAAAGGCCCAAGACCAGTTTCCAAGCACGATGAACAACATCTTAACTTCGTCAGCTTCTTGCGTGAACTAGTTACAACAGACACAATATACTGAAGGAGTCCCTCTGGAACAGTTACACACAACAAGGCGGGTCGCCCGATGTCTAGTTGTCTCCTCCGGATCACAGACTTGCGAACTGACCAGCGCGAACATCTCGGCGATCCATGCGTGGATGATTAACGCAAGCAAGCTAGCTTCACGCAACAACTAGGATGGAAAGCACATCTAGGATACAAAACTTATCAGTCGAGATACAAGAGCGAAACCTCGTGTTAAATGCATAGAGGGATAGGCCAAATTTGAACTGCAGAATGAATATTAAATTTTCTTTAGGAAAACTTTGCACGAGGCCACTACGCTTGAGACTGCAGAAAATTTCAGCAATAGCCCGAATTATTTGTACCTTACTACCTTGAAACCTCAATAACATGAAAAAACAGGATAAAATGCAATTAACTTTTTGAGCAGGCAGCACAAGAAATTTAAAGAAATCGAAGAAATATAATTTGCAGTAAAATAATATCTAGGTCAAAAATTTCCATTATCAATACCTGCAATGCTGCGCAACACGCTACATGTAAAATTCCAGAACTTGAAACAAGGCAAATTAAGCGTCAGTAGCTTACAGTTTGCCACAGTTCCCGCAGTGAAGCCGCGAGTAAATAACAGGTCATATCCACTCGTGAAATGACGGTCTAGTGACGTAACCGTGGTTTAAACTTAGCAGTCCAAGTGGGAAATACTAGAACACAGCAAAATTTCCAATAATTTTCAACACAAATAAATGCATGAACCTAAAACAAATCGCTCCCACGCAAATTTAAGCAATCTCGTATTACACTTAGCCGAATCCAAAGCAGGTGAAGGCAGTCATTTAAAATATAACCTCAAGCCAGCTCTTAGCCACGCTGGCAGTACATGTGGAGAAGGGAGCAACTACAATGCTTGGATCCAGAGTTCGAAACAGTAACACCTCCTCATGCAGAAGATCGGTTTCGTTCTCCGCAAACTTGGCTTTAATGAACAAACAGAAGGCGCCAAAAACCGATTCTGCCCGTTTGCCAACGTATAACGAAAAGACGGCACGACCACCAGGATGATGACCACTGCAGAATGCCGGCAGCGCCCACAGCCCCCGGAGCTGCCACCGGCCTGCACCACCCCCAAGGCGTACGCTTCCCTGTAAACCGCCTTGCCGAGCTCCTTGCGCTCGCCAGTTCTCCCTCGCTTAGCTCACCCCTCGGCCCAGGTGCGCCTCCTGGCCAAACCACACGGCACCGAGCCAAAGATACGCAGGTAGCGATGGATCGACTCGAAACGAGCCACCACGGCTCTAATTGTTTCTTATTAGCAATAAAAGGGGGCGAAACGCATATGGTACAAAAACAATGTCATTTCTTTACTGAAGAACTAGCGGATTCAGGCGTTAAAAACGAAGATGAATGCCTTGGATATGGAATGTTGTGTTTAACGAAACGTGACATACAGCTATGGTCTCAGATCATGATATCTGAAAAGGTATAAAACCTATAAATCATTTTATCCTGAAAATGATGCAGAAAAACTGTGGAATAATTACCGGTCAGTGGTATTTCATTTCGGCCATAGCAAATCCGCTTATGACGAAATGATCTACATGCAATTTTTCTTGTGCCACAGAAATTTTCTTTCCAGTGCTGCGAGAACGAAAGTTGGCCAATAGCCCTCGATTTTGCTTTGTAAAGGAACAGCTGAAAACCGTGTTCAGCATTCCTACTTTTGTCTTGTTGCCCTCAGTTCAAGCCCCTGCCTCACCCGTTAGCTATGCTACCGCTAACATCGTTTACATACGGCCAAAATTTCTTCGGGTTTTGTGAGAAGTTCTTAAATAATCTTCTGCTAGGGTAGTTGATGAGGCCTTTACGCATTGTAATCTTGACGGCAAAACGCGTTTCATTCGGCATCTACCTATCTATAGCCCTCGGCTTTCTTTTACACCTATTACGCAGTAGTGTTTGCGGTATCTGTATGCCATGGAGGGTCCCTCCTATGATCAAGTGTTCTGCAAGGTACATACAAATATTTGTCAAGTACATGGTCGAAACTGAGTCTCCGTTTGAGTTCCTTATTCCAGACACTACGCTACTGCCTCTTTATCTAGTTTGCTGGACATACACTATGGTATCAAAAGTATCTGACACCCCCAAAAACATACGTTTTTCATGTTAGGTGCACTATGCTGCCACCTACTGCCAGGTACTCCATATCAGCGACCTCAATAGTCACTAGACATCGCGAGAGAGAAGAATGGGGCACTCCGCGGACTTCGAACGTGGGCAGGTGATTGGTGTCACTTGTGTCATACGTCTGTAAGCGAGATTTCCACACTCTTAAAAATCCCTAGGTCCACTGTTTCCGATGTGATAGTGAAGTGGAAACGTGAAGGACCTTGTACAGCACAAAAGCGTATAGGCCGACCTTGTCTGTTGACTAACAGAGACCGCCAAAGTTGAAGAGGGTCGTAATGTGTAACAGGCAGATATCTATCCAGACCATCACACAGGAGCGGCTGCTCATAAGCCACACATCACACCAGTAAATGCCAAATGACATTCCGCATGGTGTAAGGAGCGTAGACATTGAACGATTTAACAGTGGAGAAACTAGTGTGGAGTAACGAATCACGGTACACAATGTGGCGATCCGATGGCAGGGCGAGGGTATGGCGAATGGCCCGTCAACGTCATCTGCCAGTGTGTGTAGTGCCAACAGTAAAATTCGGCCGTGTTTTTCATGGAGGGGGCTTGAATCCCTTGTTGTTCTGCGTGGCACTATCACAGCACAGCCCTGCATTGATGTTTTAAGCACCTACTTACTTCCCACTGTTGAAGAGCAATTCGGGGACGGCGAATGCATCTTTCAACACTATCGAACACCTGTTTATAATACACGGCCTTTGACGGAGTGGCTACTCGACAACAGCATTCCTGTAATGGGCTGGCCTGCACAGAGTCATGATCTGAATCCTATATAACACCTTTGGGATGTTTTGGAACGCGGACTTCTTGCCAGGTATTACCTCTCCTCAGTGCAACACTCCGTGAAGAATGGGGCTACCATTCCCCGAGAAACCTTCCAACACCAGATTGAACATGCCTGCGAGAGTGGAAGCTGTCATCAAGGCTAAGGGTGGGCCAACACCGTACTGAATTCCAGCATTACCGATGGAGAGCGCCATGAACTTGTAAGTCATTTTCAGCCAGGTGTCCGGATACTTTTGATCACATAGTGTATATGCTCTGTCACTCGCTTTTATTGTCCTTTTTGTTCTTTAATTAATTCCAGGCAAGGACCACAAAGAAATTGTAGTCAGACTGTCGATTTCAGACCATAATAACCATCTTCAGATCTGTCAGCAAAAGATTAGATTAGATTAGTTTTTCGTTCCAAAGATCCGTGCTGAGGAGATCCTCGTGGATGTGCAACATGTCAATTTTTTTAAGCTGAAATAACAATACTAATAGTATGAGTATGTACAATATATCATTTGTTTCTATTAAAAAATTCGTCAATGGAGTAGAAGGAGTTTGCCACTAGTAAGTCTTTCAGGCTCCTTTTAAACTGATCTGTATTTGTAACTAAATTTTTTATGTTTGCTGGCAAATTATTGAAGATGAGTGTTCCTGAGTAGTGCACCCCTTTTTGAACTAAAGTAACTGCTTTTAAATCCTTGTGCAGATCATTTTTGTTCCTGGTATTGTATGTATGAACTGAGCTGTTTGTTGGAAAAAAATATATATTATTTAGGACTTTTGGAAAAAAATATATATTATTTAGGACAAATTTCATTAAGAAGTAAATATACTGAGAGGCAGAAGTTAGTATATCCAGTTCTTTGAAGAGATTTCTACAGCACGTCCGTGAATTTACTCCACAAATTACACATATTACACGCTTTTGGACTCTGAAAACCTTTGTTTAACTTGACGAGTTATCCAAAAACATTATACCATATGACGTTATGGAATGAAAGTAGGCAAAGTATGCAAGCTTTTTCGTTTTTATGTCGCCTATGTCTGCTAATACTCGAATTGCAAATATAGATTTGTTAAGGCGTTTCTGCAGTTCTGTGGTGTGCTCATCCCAACTGAATTTATTATCAAGTTGTAATCCCAGGAATTTAAGACTGTCAACCTCTTCTATCTGCTCTTCCTCATACTTTATCTATATGCTGGGTGGAAACCACTTACAGGTTCTGAATTGCATATAGTGGGTCTTTTCGAAGTTTAATGTCAGTGAGTTGGCTTTAAACCATTTATTAATACCCATGAAAATATCATTACTAGATCTTTCTAGAACTACCCTCGACATACTATTTATTGTAATACTTGTGTCATCTGCAAACAAAACTAACTCTGCTTCTGGCAGTGTAACTGATGAGAGATCATTAATGCACACAAGAAAAACCAATGGCCCTAAGATGGATCCTTATGGGACACCACATGTAATTTCTTCCCATTCTGATGATGACTGATGACTTAATTCACTAATCCCTTGCACTGACACCCTTTGTTTCCTGTTAGCGAGGTATGACTTGAACCATTTGCAGCACTGCCCGTGACACCATAGAATTCTAATTTATTTAAAAGGCTGTTGTGGTTCACACAGTCAAATGCCTTTGACAAATCACAGAAAATATCTGCTACTTGTAATTTGATATTTAATGAATTAAGTACATTTTCACTGCAGGTGTAAATAGTCTTCTCGATATCAGAACCCTTCAGAAATCTAAACTGTGTTCTTGAGAATATGTTATTTGTGGTCATATGGTTGAGAAGCTGCCTGTACATTACTTTCTCTAAATTTTTTAAGAATGCTGGCAAAAGTGAAATCGGTCTGTAGTTTAATGGTATCTCTTTATCTCCTTTCTTGAATAGAGGCTCAACATCTGCATATTTTAGCCAGTCAGGAATTGTCCCAGTTATAATTGACTGGTTACACAAGTAACTTAGAATTGTACTAAACTCACAAGAACATGCCTTAATTAACTTTGTTGATATTTCATTATAACCACTAGAATGCTTTGTTTTTAAAGACTTTATTATGGAAGTTATTTCTTTTGGTGAAGTGAGTGACATATTCATGCACCTGAAGCTATTTGTAAAGGCTAGTTTCAGATATTCAAGGGCATTATTTACTGATCCTGACAATCCAATTCTATCAGTAAGGGATATAAAGTACTTGTTAACTAGATTTGCCACACTATGCCTATCGGTTACCAATGTGTCATCTACCCTTAATGCTATTTGCTCTTGTTCCTTTCTGGTTCTACCAGTCTCCTCTTTCACTATATCCCATATTGTTTTTATTTTGTTCCCTGACATTGGGAAACCAAATGCAACTGCTGGACAGTATACGTCTTGCAAACAATTGAGTATAGAATAATGAAGACGTACTGATTTCATATGTATAGAAAATTCCAAATTAATATGTGATGGAACATACTTGGGAAAAAAAAACAGAAGAAGCCGTATATCAGCCGCGCGGGGTAGCCGAGCTGTCTGAGGCAAAGTGACATCGCCAGAAGATAAATACAGACTTCGCCTTACATCGTCGAACATGTGTAACAGGAGACCTAAAGAGCAGGCTTAGCTACAGTGTCGGTATAATTATATCGTTTGCACTGTTGCTGTTCACAGCAGACTGGAGAGCAGCTACGACACAAAAACCATGTTTATGACGTAAATTTGGTTCAAAAATGGTTCAAATGGCTCTGAGCACTATGGGACTCAACATCTTAGGTCATAAGTCCCCTAGAACTTAGAACTACTTAAACCTAACTAACCTAAGGACATCACACACACCCATGCCCGAGGCAAGATTCGAACCTGCGACCGCAGCAGTCCCGCGGTTCTGGACTGCAGCGCCAGAACCGCTAGACCACCGCGGCCGGCACGTAAATTTGTCAGGTATCATTATTGCAAACATATTTGACAGTTACGTGCGTAAAATTAAATAAAATACAGACAGTTAAGAAAAACGCTACTCTGGAACTAAAATGTGTTACAAGTTTTTGCAGTAGTAACATGCAATACACGAAAAATAGATAAATTAAAATAAAAACAATTATTTTTTCAAGAGAATAAAGTGTCATACCGATGGTGGTAGCTTTAGATAACAGTAATAATATACACCCCCCCCCCCCGCCCATCCTACAAACCACCGATCTTGACAAGGTAGGATGGCTTGTGTAGTTCGACTATACAGATAACCATACCATAGGTGAAACGACAACGGAGGAGTAACTGTGGAGAGGTCAGACTAACCTGTGGTTCCGGAAAAGGTGCAACCAATAGTAGCGGGGTCAACAGTCTGGGTGATTGACACATCTGGCATTTTTTTATATTAGCCAATGTGGCCTTTCTGTGCTCGTAGTGTGGACAGCGTGAAGTAAGTGGAAATTGCAGCCACTATTTTTTTACCTGAGGGCGTACAGTTCTATTGTGTGGCTTAGTGATAATGCCATCCTCTTGGGAAAAGTATTCTGGAAGTAAAATAGTCCCCGAATCGGATCTGTGGCCGGAGACTACTCAGGAGAATATTACCATCAAGGAAGCCAAAACTGACAGTCCATGTGTCTGAGCCTGGAATGTTAGGTACCATAATTGGGTAAGTAGGTTAGAGAATTTTAGAAAATGAAAAGATATGTTGAAAGAAAATACAGTGACATGCCGAGGCATGATGTACAGGACTTGGCCAGGTCAGTATAGGGATATCAACACAAAATGACATAGTGGTAATTCAAGAGTATGTTTAATAATGAATAAGAAAATAGGTATGTGTGTAAGCTACTATAAAAAGCATAGTGGAAGCCTACAGCCACACTAAGAAAAGGATTTTATATGCTAATTAGTTCCACAGACGATAAAGAGATTGAAGTAATGTATGAAGAGATAAAGGAAATTATTCAGACAGCTTAATGGAGACGGGAACTGGAATTCGCCAATAAGGGAAAGGAAAAGGATGAGAACTAAAAATAATAGTAGAATATGGACTGATGGAAAGCAATGAAAGAGGGGAAGCTGCTTGGTAAAGTTTTGCACCAAGCAAAATGTAATCATTGCTGACACCTTGTTTAAGAATCATGTAAAATAGGTATGTAAATGCAGAAGAGGTCTGAGGACTTTAGAAGGTTTCATATTGGTTATGTAATGGTAAGACAGAGATTTATAGGTCAGATTTTAAACTAGAATACGGTTTCATAGGCAGTTGCAGACTCAGAACATAATTTATTTGTTACGGTTTGCAGATTAAATCGAAAAAAACTGCAAAAAGTTAGGAAATGAAGAAGATGGAACATGTATAAACTGAAAGAATTAAATGTTGTTCAGATTCAGAGAGAGCATTAGGCAATGGTGGACCGAAACAGGTGAAAGGAATGCAATAGAAGACGAGTGAATAGTTTCGAGTGGTATGGGAACGGCATCAGACAATCACGTCAATAAAAAGACAATGTCTAGTACAAAACTCTCGATAAAACAGAAGATTGAACTGAAAAAAGGGGCAAATATAAAATTTAGCAAATGAAGCAGGAGTTAAGGAATACAGACGTGTAAAATGTGAGGCTTATGGAAGTGAAAAATGGCAAAGCAAGAATTGCTAAAGCTCAAACGCAGCGCTCTGCATAACTAGGGGAAAGATAGATGTCACTTATAGGAAAATTAAAGAAACGTTTGGAAAAAAAGAGACGCTTCTGTATGAATAGATTAGATTAGATTAGATTTACTTTCATTCCAATTGATCCGTAGCGAGGAGGTCCTCCAGGATGTGGAACATGTCAGAAAAACAACAATACATGACAAATATTTACAACTAAAACAAATAAGCTAATGTACCATTCCACAGGTCCCAAGTGGAATGATCGTCATTTTTTAATGAACACTAAGAGTCATTTTACAAATACTAATGCACTGAATTTAAAATAAAAAAGTTTTTTATTTATTTATAAGGTAATAAACATGTAATACAACTACTGTAATACCTATTTACAATAAACACATTACTGCACTGAAATGGTGCAGAAGTTAGATTATACTTACACACACACACACACAGACACACAAATTTTCAGTGAACACATTACTGCACTGAAATTGTGCAGAAGTTATATTGTACTTATATACAAATCAGTTGGTTTTACTAAGAAATTCATCAATGGAGTAGAAGGAGATGGCCACCAATAAATCCTTTAGGCTTCTCTTAAACTGAATTTCATTGGTTGTTAAGCTTTTTATGGCTGCTGGCAAGTTATTGAAAATGTGTGTTCCTGAATAATGCACACCTTTTTGTACAAGACTAAGTGACTTTAAATCCTTGTGAAGATTATTCTTATTTCTGGTATTGATTCCATGAATTGAGCTGTTGGTTTGAAAAAGTGATATATTTTTAATGACAAATTTCATTAGGGAATAAATATATTGGGAAGCTGTAGTTAGTATCCCTAGTTCCCTAAACAGGCTTCTGCAGGATGTTCTTGAGTTCACACCATATATAATTCTTACTGCACGTTTTTGTGCCCAGAAAACTTTAGCTTGGCTTGATGAATTACCCCAAAAAATAATCCCATATGACATTATGGAATGAAAGTAAGCATAGTATGCCAGCTTTTTCATTTTTATATCCCCTATGTCTGACAAAATTCGCATTGCAAACAGAGATTTGTTAAGACGCTTCAGCAGTTCTGTGGTGTGCTCCTCCCAGTTGAATTTATTATCAAGCTGTAATCACAAGAATTTAACACTGTCCACTTCTTCTATCTTCTTGTCATCGTATGTTAGACATATACTCTTGGGACACCCCTTACAAGTTCTGAACTGCATGTAGTGTGTTTTTTCAAAGTTTAGTGACAAAGAATTGGCTAGGAACCAGTGATTAATGTCCACAAATATTTTATTGGCTGATCTTTCTAAGACTACACTTGATTTGCTATTTATTGCAATGTTTGTATCATCGGCAAACAAAACAAACTTGGCATCTGGTAATGTTACTGATGAAAGGTCATTGATATACACAAGAAAAAGTAAGGGCCCCAAAATGGAACCTTGTGGGACCCCACATGTAATTAGTTCCCAGTTGGATGATGCCTGATAGCTTGATACATGTCTCTTTCCTAATAACACCCTTTGTTTCCTGCCAGAGATATAAGATTTGAACCATTTTGCAGCATTTCCTGTTACACTATAAAATTCTAGTTTACTTAAAAGGATATTGTGATTTACACTGTCAAATGCCTTTGACAGATCACAAAATATACCAGTTGCCTGCAATTTTTTGTCTAATGAATTAAGCACATTTTCACTGTAAGTGTAGATAGCCTTCTCAATATCAGAACCTTTTAGAAATCCAAACTGTGACTTTGACAGTATGTTATTTGAGATAAGATGGTTATAAAGACGACTGTACATTACTTTTTCGAAAATTTTTGAGAATGCTGGCAACAGTGAAATTGGACGGAAATTTGATGCTATTTCTTTATCTCCCTTCTTAAACAGTGTCTTAACTTCAGCATATTTCAGCCATTCAGGAAATATTCCACTGATAAACGACTGGTTACACAGATAGCTTAATATGTTACTTAGCTCAGAATCACATTCTTTAATTAACTTTGTTGATATTTCATCATACCCACTAGATGTTTTTGATTTTAAAGATTTTATGATGGACATTATTTCTGTTGGGGTAGTGTGGGTCAAATTCATATTATGGAAGTTACTTGAAATGTCTGGTCTAAGGTAATCCATAGCAGCATCTACCGAACCTGACAACCCCATCTTTTCAGTAACAGTTATAAAATGTTTGTTAAAAAGTTCTGCAACACTATACACATCTGTCACCAATGTATCATTTACTCTTAATGCTATTTGTTCCTCTTCATGTCTGGTTCTACCGGTCTCCTCCTTCACTATATCCCATATTGTCTTTATTTTGTTATCTGATATGACTATCTTTTCCTTGTAATATATTTGCTTTGACATCCGTATTACAGTCTTTAATATTTTGCAGTATTTCTTATAATGTGCTATAGAATCAACATTGGAAATGTTTCGGATTGACAGATACAGTTTTCTTTTTGTTTTACAAGATACCCCTATTCCTCGAGTAATCCATGGCTTCTTTGTAGACTTTGCTCTAACCTTGGTAAGTTTTGGGGGAAAGCAGTGTTCGAACAAGGTAAGCACTTTATTAGCAAAAACGTTATATTTTTCATTCATGCCATGAGCACTGTAAACATCAGTCCAGTGAATGTCTCTGAGGAGTGTCCTAAAATAATCAATTTTTGGCTTACTGATTACCCTCTTGAGCTCAGATTTAACAGATTTTATATCCTGTTCAGTATTAACATTTAACAGAAGGAACTACATGTCATGGTCTGAGAGGCCATTGACTATTGGTTCTGTAATATAATTTTGTTCATTGGACTTTTCTATAAAGATATTATCAATGGCTGTTTGTGAGCAAGTGGCTATCCTAGTGGGGAATTTTACTGTGGGAATTAAGTTGAATGATAGTGTTACTAACTCAAATAAGTTCTTATTGGGAGAGTCTTTAAGGAAATCTACATTGAAATCACCAGCAACCACTATTTCTTTGTTTTTGGTTGTTAAATGGGCCAGTACAGCTTCAAGTTGGTTTACAAACAGATTAAACTTACCTGCAGGTGCTCGATATACACTTAATATTATGAAGGATTTTTTGTGAAATTCTAATTCTGTTGCACATGCTTCCATATGCTGTTCTAGGCAAAATTTATGAATGTCTATGTTCTTAAATTTATGACAGTTCCTGATGAATGTGGCAACTCCTCCTTTCTCCATTTCTGATTTACAAAATTGAGATGCTAACCTAAACCCTGCAACACTTAAAAGTTCTATACCAGTGGTCACATGATGTTCAGAGAGGCAGATTATGTCAGCTGGGTTTGAAGACTCTAATTCATCTATGCAGATAGTTAATTCATTAATTTTATTTCTCAGTCCTCGAATATTGTGATGCAATAAAGATAGCTGACATTTCACATTGACTGAGTTAAAATTGGGTGGAGTTAAAATATCTGCTGACAGTCGAAAATTCTTAGCCAATGGCTGTTTATGCTGATGTAATAAGGTGGAATTATGTTTTTTGATTTCTTTCTCAAACTGAAGGTTTGTCTCAGTTCTAACCTCTATTAAAATTTGCTTTCTTTCTGTCCTCCCTACCCTAAAAAAGGGTCTTTTCTGAATCCTATAACCACTGGTATTTTACCACTCATGACGGTGCCTCCCCCCTTTAACTTTCCTGCTATTTCCCCAGCCAATTTACCCTTCCCCTTCCTGTTGAGGTGAAGGCCATGCCTAGTATAATCCCACCTACTGAGAGAATCAACATGAACCACACCAATATGTGTCCCCGCACCAGACATGAGCAGCCGTTCCAGCTCCAAATTAACTCTCTTGACAGAAGAGTTCAAATGAGGTCGGTCATGGCGCCCAAGAACAGATAAAAACTCAACACTAGTATGCTTCGATGCTGATGCAATCTTCGCCAGGTCACACTCTATACTGTACCCAGGATCTCTGTCAATACTGTTACCTGCCCCACCCACTATAACCACAGTGTCTTCCTTAGTGAAATCTTTGCAAAGTGATCCTAAATCCTCTGTCACCTGCTCCAGACCAGCACTAAGTTTAAAAAAATTGGTGACCTGGTATTCTGATCCTAGTTCATCCTGCAAGAGTTGGCCAACACCTCTTCCATGGGAACTACCTAACAACAACACTTTCTTTCTCTTTTCTGATTTCCCTACATTCTTACTTTTCAATTTGCTGCTGAAAGTTTGTTGTGCCCTGTCTACACCTACAACTGCTTGAGGCTCACCAGCTTCTAACTGAAGCAACAGGTCAAATCTATTTTCCACATTCACCATAAAGCTGTCAGACAAAGTTCTAGGCCTGTTCCTCCTGTTGCCTATTGCCACTTCCCACCTCTCTTTACCCTTCTCCCTCCTTTACCTGTCAAGATCTCCCCTGGCCTTGTCTAACTCAGCCTGAAGGGCAGCAATTTTCCCCTCCTGTTCCAGTATCTTCCTATCTCTACTACAAATCCTACAAAACCACAGATGAGTCTCATTTACTTCCCCTATTCCCACGCCATTACAGTCACCCACATGGAAAAAACTACAGCACCCATGACACCAAAGCCCCGACCTAACAATTCTACGGCAAGTCAAGCACTTTTCACTCATGATAAACGTAATAGTTTATTAAGAATAAGTCAGTTAAATTACAGATAAACATGAGCTCAGACGGCAGGCCATACTAAGCAAAGAAGTGAAAGCTGAAGGTGAAAAAAATATATAGAGAGTGTATGTAAGAGAACAAACTTGAGGAAATTAGTACAGAAACAGAAGAAAAAGTATGTGAAGATAAGATGACACACATGATACTGCGAGAAGAGTTTAGTGGAGCACTGAAAGGCCTAACTGGAAACATGGTCTCTGAAGTAGACGTCATTCCCTCAGAACTACTGACATTCTTGGGAAAGGGAACAATGACAAAATTATTCTAGCTGGTGTGCGAGATATATTAGATATGAGAACGTCAGTCACAACACTGTGCATACTAGAGTTAATAATTAAACAATGTAAATAATTAAGTGCTATAATTAACAAAAGCAATTAGTTGGTAAACATGTTAATTGATGCAGTACTTTTTTACAACACGAATGGTAGAAACAAAGTGACGATCAGGGTATGTACAGTTGATACATTTGAGTTTTAATTCAGTGACACTGAAGTTCAAGGAGGCGAGATAGCGCATTTTGGGACAGCTGCAGCCAGCGACCCCAAACAGTGGGCTAAGCCAACATGGTCTAGAACGTGGAGCAGACACAGGGTTACTGGAAAGGGCCCTTGAGTGAACAGGGACAGACACACTTTGAGTTCTGTGGGCGAGTCCATAAATAGACATAGCCAGAGGGAAAAATAAGGTCTGCCTTGAATTTGATTGCTGTTGCAGCCTCTCTGGGCTGGGAACACCCACCTCCTCTCTCCAAGTTGGGACCAGTCGGTCAGGACATGCCCTCTAATCTCTGGGCTGGATGGGTCATGCTGGGAAGGAACAGGCTGGGCGTCCTCTCCTCTCTGGACCAGGCTGCGCCAGACTGGGATTGGTTCTTCTATTCTTTCCTCTCTGGGTTGAGCCACATCAGTCCAGGACAGGCTCATCCCAGCCTGGCGCAGCTCGACCCAGTGAGGAAAGGCCCTCCTCAACATGGCCAGGCCCTGTCTGGTCTTTCCTGAGCTGGAGAGCAGAGCAGAGGACAGGTAATCCAGACCAGTCTGTCCCAGTGTGCCCCATCCCGGCCTAGAGAGAAGAGGAAATGAGAGGATGCATTCCCTAGAGAGAAGATGAGAGGAAGTGATGCCCAGCCCAACATGTCCTGGCCCAGCTCACCCTGACTGGTCTGGCCTGGCCAGTACAGGAGAGAAGAGGGAAAAACACCTGGCCAGGCCCATTGTGGACCAGGCTGAAGAGCAGAGGAGAAGAGATTATGTTTGACATGGTCACATGCAGCCTGGCCCAGAGAGGAGAGGAGAGGAGAGGAGAGGAGAGGAGAGGAGAGGAGAGGAGAGGAGAGGAGAGGAGAGGAGAGGAGAGGAGAGGAGAGGAGGGGAAGCCATGCCAGGAATGTCCTGGCTTGGCCCATCCCAGCCTGACCCAAAAAACAGAGGAGAGAAGGAGGGCTTTTTCTGGCAGGTGTGGTCCAGCCTAGAGAGGAGAGGGGAGGAGATCCAGCCTGGCCCTTTCTTGCCCAGACCATCCCAGCTTGGACAGGGGAGAAAACGTGGTCCACCCTGGCCTGGTCTGTCGCAGCACAAAGCAGCCCAGCCCAGATAGGTGAGGAAATAAGGGAACGATCTCTGGCTGGCACATCCCAGTCCCTCTCCTGGACTGGCGCAGCCCAGCCCAGAGAAGAAAGGAGAGAGGAGAGGAGGAGAGGAGAGGAAGTAGGTCCTGGCATGATGTAGCCAGCCCTAGAGAGGAGAGGAGAGGAGAGGAGAGGAGAGGAGAGGGGTCCTATCACTGGTGCTGCCTGGCCTCAAAAGGAGAGGAGACCCATCCTTGGCTGGCATGACCCATCCTGGAGAGGAGAGTACAGGAGGCCATGCCTGGCACACACCCGGCACAGAAATTCCAGGCCCAGAGAGCAAGCATGTACTTGCATGTCTAGGCCAGGGCCTTCCTGGCCCAAAGGAGCCTAGTCCAGAGGGGAGAGGAGATGAGAAGTGTCCTGTGCTAGCTCAGCCATGCAAGGAGCAGAGGAGAGTGAAGGGAAGAAGACGTTTGGCCCAGCCCATCCCTTCCTGGCCTGTCCCAGCCAGGCACTGCTTTACCTGGAGAGAAGAGGAGACCTGGTTTCGTCGATATTGCTCTAGCAGTCCCATCCCAGAGAGGAGAGGAGAGGAGAGGAGAGGAGAGGTGGCCCAGCCCAGTATTTCCCACTTTGCCTTGCCTGGCCTATAGAAGGAAGGAGAGGAGAGTGTTTCCAGCCCAGAGATGGAAGAAGGAGGACCATTCTGAACCATCCAATTCCAGACCATCCAGGAATGGCGTTGTCTGTAGAGGAGAGGTGTAAAGGCCTGGCCCTGTTCAGCCAAGTAGGGGGGAGATGTGAGAGACTGTCCCTGACCATCATTTCCTGGCCTGTCCCATCACAATTTGGCCCAGCCCAGAGGAAAGGAGACTAGAAGAGTCCTGACCCAGGCAGGAGTGGCCTGATCTGGAGAGGAGGCCCAGCCTGTTCCTTTCCAGCCTAGCAAGTCCCTGCTTGGAGAGGGAAGTAGAGGGGAAGATGACTGTCCCAGCCAAGTGCAGCTCTGCCAAGAGAGTAGAGGAGTGGATAGCATACAACCCAGCCATGTCTGTCCCAGCCTGGAGAGGAGAGAAGAGGAAAGGAGCCAGCCCCAGCCTGGCAGGATGAAGCCCAGCCCATAGAGGAAAGGAGAGGAAGTAGATCCCTGCTTAGTGCAGCCAGGCCCAGAGGAGAGGAGGACTGGCCCACCGATCATAGTGCAGTGAAGTGTGGCCCAAAGAGGAGAGGACTGTACAGGAGGTGTAGACTGGTCCAGGGAGGAGAGGAAGCGAGAGGGGGGCCCACCATTTCTGTCACAGCCTATCCTCACCAGGAGAGGAGAGGAGAGGAGAGGAGAGGAGAGGAGAGGAGAGGAGAGGAGAGGAGAGGAGAGGAGAGGAGAGGAGAGGAGAGGAGAGGAGAGGAGAGGAGAGGAGAGGAGAGGAGAGGAGAGGAGAGGAGAGGAGAGGAGAGGAGAGGAGAGGAGAGGAGAGGAGAGGAGAGGAGAGGAGAGGAGAGGAGAGGAGAGGAGAGGAGAGGAGAGGAGAGGAGAGGAGAGGAGAGGAGAGGAGAGGAGAGGAGAGGAGAGGAGAGGAGAGGAGAGGAGAGGAGAGGAGAGGAGAGGAGGGGAGAGGAGAGGAGAGGAGATTTATCAGGCCTGTCCAATTCCAGCTCATCTTAGCTCAGTGTGACCTGGTCCATAGAGGAGTGCATAGGAGATGAGGCCGAACTGGCCAATTCCAGCCTAGGTGACCCAGTCAGTGATGGCCTGGCCCAGAGAAGAGAGGAGAAAAAAGATGGCCCAGCATATTCCCTCCCAGCCTAGCTGCCCCTTCATGGAGAGAAAAAGAGAGGAGAGGTAGCTTGGCCAAGCCAGACCAAGTCTGGACCTGTTTGGTCCATCCTGTCCCATCTTAGCACTACACAGCTTGACGAGGAGAGGGACGAGGCCTGGACTGGCCCATCCGAGCCCTGCATGTCTCAGCCTGGGGATAGATTGAGAGGAGGACTGGCACGGTACATCCCACAACAGCCCCTCCCAGCCCAGCAAGTTCTGGCCTGGAATAGTGAGGAGGGGAGAGGCGGCCCGACTGGGCTCCCCTCTCTTCTTCTCTCCTTTCCGCTCCTCTCCTCACGACTCTCTACAGTATGCTAAGATAACGCAAATGTTTCGATATGTAGAGTGGCTGTGTTGCTGACAGCTTGAAAGTCGTCTGGTGGGTTGTGTCATCAAGTTCTGATGCATTTAAATTTTTGGGGAAGTGTGCATGTTCTACAAAATCTGTATGGTGCATAAAATGTCGGTGAGGCATAAAATACATCAAGGTCTAAAAAAATATTTAGAGTTCGAGACAGGTAAAAACTGGATCCAGTCTTGTTTCGATGATTTTTACTTTTGTTCTTTTCGTTCGTGTCGAATATCAGTTGCATTTAACTATAAAATTCACCTACGAGAAATAAAACGGAACAAAAGACTTTTATTAAATCTAACGACCTTGATAAAATCTATAAAACGGCGACGACTGAGAATTTGAGTTTTCAATAAAACAGGCCTTTTCTGTGCGATATATGATTAGAAATAGGAAGAGGTAAAGTTCTCTTAAAAATTACCGTTGAATATGTGTTAAGAGGCATACATTTCATGAATTATTTAATTTAAATTATATAAGTAATGGAACTGAACTGGAAAAACAAACAAAATAATGAGCGAAATGAGAACGCTACCGGTTTTTTCCCCACCTTCATGTATTTTACACTTTAAGGAAATGCTAGTAGAATATGCATTTTTGTTTATAAGTTTGAAGCAGGTGAGAATCGAACGCACGCCACTCACATAGGAGGTAGGCGCTCTAGCACAGAGCCATGCTGGCTGTAGAAAATGTAAACGTCCAGAGTGATAGTGAGCCAATTTTCGAAGTGGAAACTTCGTTCAACAGTCAATTTGCGGGCTTGTCCGCTCATGATCTCCGACTGTTGTCGCCATTAGGAAACAAAAATGTGTCGTGCAGAAGAGGTCAATCTGTAGAGAAGAATGAAGCCATCATCAAACTATGTAGTCGCAGCTTGGTATTTTTTTCGAGGTGCTAAATACATCTTTATAACTACCTCTTCATTTGCAGTTGGTGATGTTGCCGAAAGTGGACAATGGCTGAAGATGCTTTAGGTAAGTTAGTGATGTGATTTATTATTCATTTTTTGTGACGACAATGTCACTTAAGCTTTCATAGTATTTGCATCTGAACAGTTAATTATTTACTCGTACTGCCAGCCACAGACATGTTGTCTAAATAACATTAGGATTACAGTTAACTCTGTCGTAGGAGAGATGCGTGATTCCATGAAAAAATGACCAGAATGAATTTGAAGGCATAATAAATTCCCAATACGAAAAAGTCTGACGATCTGAAGCACAGAGAAAGTGACAGCAACGATAATGTGCAGTTTCATTCATGATCGTGGAAACGCTGCTGCAATGGTGCTACCGCGATCTGCTTGCGTTATAGGGCCGGTCTTTCAGTCTTTTGCCATTCACTCTGTGTTCGGGTGAGCCATCACGTGTCACTGATGGCCCATTCATTGGGCCGCAGCGAAATTTTGCGCCGTAGCCGCTGAGCGTGCAAATTGCCACGCCGCGGTCGGCATCATAATGAGCCTGCAACGAGACCAAGCGACAACGTGGCTGCCACTGGTACAGTGAGGGAGCTAAGTATTTAAGTCGTGGGACGGTTCGTGCATCCCTTCTCTTTCTGGTTCACACGTGGTGTTCAAACATTCCACGCTATGTCTGACAGATAAGGGTGACCGCGATAACAACAAATATATTTCATTATGCAACTACATGTTGGAAATGCATATTGACTATGCGCGGAGTATCTGAAAGATCTTTGGGTGTGAGTGAAGAAAAAGCAATGTTAAATACGTTTCAGTCCTTTATTCTTCTTATCAATCTTTATACGTAAAAATTTGACCTGCTTATGTTTGTGCTCGCAAAACTCTAAAAGTGATCGATCGATTGACTTGAAATTTCGACGCAACGTTGTATGCGAATATGCGCATTCTTTTATATACATATTTTCAATACATGTATTATATAGTTGTATGCGAATATGCACATTCTTTTATATACATATTTTCAATACATGTATTAAATATAAGTAAATATGTAATATACAAAAAATCTCGAAAAGTTCTTGATTGACTTATTTTAATGTCTACGGTACTCTAATGAACATCTAACGGACATGGGCTATATATTCTTGGTATGGATAATATACAAATATATATTAAGTAACATATACAGAGGAAACATTGTTACCAAAAATCTCGAAACGTTCTTGGCAGATTTACTTAAAATTGTACACGATTCTCTAATGGACATTCAGACAGACAGTAGGCTATATACTTATTCAATGTATGTAATATATCATGTGTGATGGGATATCATTGTTATAAAAAATCTCAAAGAGCACTAAATCTCAAAGAGCACGTTTGGGAAAGTATAGAATACCCAGGGTGTTCAATTTATCTCAAGACATCGAAATATCTCGAAAACTGCACAGGGTGTTCAATTTATCTCAAGACATCGAAATATCTCGAAAACTACACATAGGATCCTAACAATTTATAGGTAAAATTTGGTCTTTTCGTAGGAGGAAATCCAATGATCCCAAACTCAACCCCCTCCCCATCCTGTGAGGTGACCGGGAAGGATAACTCTGAAATCTTAAATGGAAGCCCACATTTGTTATTGGAGATTCAAATTGTACTGAAAAAAATTGATGAATTTTGTGTGAAACATTTTTTCTTACGCTATAGATGACGCTGTATTCGGAAAAATCAAGATAGGTGGAAAATCTTATATTTCAAAATGGTATCGAATGACATTTGAGTTAACCACTCATCTCTACGGTGCCAGGGTAAGACACGCAATTATTCCGTAGCTTTTAACGAGACTGCACTCCCTGTTATGATAAGTTGTAGTTCGCTATACGGCCACAGTGGCGTGTAGGGCAGTTCTTTTTTCGTTTTGTTGGACAAACGGTGTTGCCCATTAAAAGTTTTGAAATAATTGCCTGTCTTAGCCTCGCAGTGTGAAGGTGGGGCGTTAATTCAACTTTCGCTGAATGGCATTTTGAAGCATACGATTTTTACCCATTTTGATTTTGCCGATCACAGCGGCATCCGTCGCGAAACGGAACAAATGTTTGAGATAAAACTTATGTATTTTTGTCCGTAAAATCCGAACAGCAATAAAAAAGGAGGTTTCTATTTAATATTTAAAAATTGCCCATCCGCCATCACACACAAGGTGGGATGGGGAATTGAGTTTGGTAGCACTGGATGCCTTCCTCTGAGACGAACAAATTTTAACTATAAATTTTTGGATCCGACTTGTAGTTTTCTAGATTTTTCAGTGTTTTCAAATATATTGAACACCCTCTGTATATTTTTAAACATAAATTGTATTGGCAACAATGTTCTATTTTGTTTTCTTCCCCGCAGACGGATTTCACAGACAGAAAGGAAATTTGTATTTCCGGCTTATCTGCTTGTGTTTAGAATTCTAATACGGAAACTGAATTTACAATAACAGTAAACGAAGTCAGAGAGTGGCGGTAGAGGAGATTGACAGAGGGGTGAGAGGAGGAGGTGATGGAAAGAGAGAAGACTCGGACATACTGTATATCCAATTTCCATACGTATTAGAAGCGTTTGCTTTCTCTTTTCTTTCTCTTCCATTTAATCAGACTGATCCACAGAAACGCATGGCTGTGTACAGCTAGTGTTACAACAAATGTGCGCCGACCGCGGTGGGCGAGAGGTTCTAGGCTCTTCAGTCCAGAACCGCGCGACTGCTACGGTCGCAGGTTCGAATCCTACTTCTGGCATGGATGTGTGTGGTGTCCTTAGGTTAGTTAGGTTTAAGTAGTTTTACGTTCTAGGGGACTGATGACCTCAGAAGTTAAGTCCCATAGTGCTCAGAGCCATTTGAACCATTTGAACAGCAAATGTTCAAAATTAGCTCTGTTAACTTCACCGTAGATCGGGTATCTATGCAGCAGTGTTCCCCGCGTTCAGTGGAATATGTCTGGCATGTTCTGTACACGTGTGGCCGCAGCAAGAGCTCTTGCAACTAATTTCTCCTCTGAGTCCACAAGAGTAGAATAATACTCTTTTGTTTTCATGTAGCCCCAGATAAATAAATCCACTGTGGAGGTCTTTCAGGCCATCTGTAACGCTCCATGTTATGTACTGCGACCATCACGCAGGCACTACAAGGCTACATGATGTTTACCGGCTAGATGCGAACAACAGGACAACAATTCAACTTTGTGCTAGCGTTGTTTAAACAGGCAATTTTCAGTTTACCTCTCTCTAACCACAGGCGTGCTAACGCACGCTTAGTGCTCACTCAATACGCATTTCCGACACCTGCATGCTTAACGAAGTGTATTTGGTGGTATCTCCACAATCCTTTCTATCAGTTAGGCAACTAAAGTTTTGAACACTTTCTATATAGAGTGCTTCGGTTAAGATGGATACCTTACATAATTCATGAACCGTTTAAGATACCGTTATTCTGATTTGACCCGCATGAATTGTGAGAAAAACTTCACCAAATCACGTATAGTCTCTTTTCATAGCTATGTTACTTATAAAAATACACTATGAAGTTTGTTTTTCGAAATGAAACTGCTAGGCGATTCGCCAGCCACCGAATTATCTTACGTTCACACACACACACACACACACACACACACACACACACACACACACACACGATGAATAGGTTTAGTATTTCCGCTTGAAGTCGACGTGGAGTGCGGTTTCTGTTTACAACATCTGAATTTTTAGCCAGTGATGTTCAAGAACGTTGTGTGTTGTGGGAGAAGATGAAAGTAATACGTTATTTTCGTACCTGTTCCATAATTTTGTTGTTTTCTGACTTATTACTATTCTGTCTTAATTTTGCTGTCAGGTTCACTTTCATACGTCGTTGCTTGGAGGAGGAATTCTGTTGAACGCTTGATTTTATTCATCTTTTTTTTATATAGTCGTCTGTGATCACCAGCCTGATGCCTTCTTGTGCACTCATAAGCGGAGTAGCATCTACAGGAAATGGGAATATTGCAGCGAAGCTCCAAGTCATTGGAGATTTCCTGTCTTTCCTTCCTTGGGAGTTAGAGAGGATTCGTTTGCCTTTTGTTTCAAACTTGGTTGGTGGTCCAAGTCTCAGTACAGAACCGATGCTTCCCGCGTCTTTAAAATCTTGACATTTGATTGATCCTGCAGTTTGCCACATAAAATATTCGAGAACATTGTCGAAGCTTTCTCTGTTCTGAAAGTGCTGAGGCCAACGAAAGCACGCGCTTTTCCAGCCCCCCCTCATTGGATTAGTGCATCGGGCTCTGGTGGGCATTGGAAACTGGCCAGTTGGCCGCCCCTCCATAGAGAACTGACGCCGAGGGCTGCTGTGGAAGGCGACTAACAAAAGATTTAGTGGACACTGTGCTTTGGAAACTGGGTGTGTATTGACGGGCTAAAGAAACATGGAAATGCAGTTTTCAATCCGAATGTGTTGTGTATTAGGACACTTTTGAACATATTGAAGCCAGCAGTTTCAGGGATAGGAAGTTACTACATTCATATCTAAATTACTTTTTGCTTGTGAAATTTTGTTATTTCGGGCGAAACTTGGAATCATGCATTCAGTATGTTGTAGGGTCTTGTATCCGTTGGTATAAACGCTCTATGTTTGTTCTGCTTAGATTTGTACCGACTCTCTCCCCATAAGATAACAGAATTCTGGTAGATGAGCAGAGCGTTAATTCATGCAACGTAGACTCTGCTGAAATGGATGAGTCAGTAACTCTCGACTGCGTGGACATCTCTGCCGCCCTCGGTTCAACGCCATGGAGAAGCTGTTTGCAATCTGTGAATCCTGAATATAAGTGTATTCACAGTCAATACTGTATCACGGTGCCCTCAGTCGTTTCAACCTGACTACATTCCAGCACTCCAGGATCAGCATCCTGCGCGCATAGAGGCTGCAGTTTCCTGAATCTCCACACTTGGGTCTTACTGAGCCACAGAGCGGCACGTAATCAGCCACAGCCATTATTTAGTTAGTGGCCTTTTCTGTTGGAGAAGTCTAGAACCTGCCAATCTAGCGAGTTGCATTATTTGGTACTAATCGAATCCTCGTACAATTTTTACGGTTAAAGTAAGTCACAGCTTTCCCCTCTTGCATTTTGCTGCTGATCTGACAGGCCTAAGCTTCTGTATGGCGATAAGCCCATCCACAAGTATATCATAATCCGTGTCTATAATGAGGTTACCCAACTTGACCTTATTCCTCTACTTCGTGTACAGGTATGGAACTATAGCAGTTGTGATTGAACAATGAGAAATAGCCTTTGTCAATAAATTACTAGATTCGTGAACGTTAAATTTTTGGTCCATCAAGATTATTCCGAATCCCATTACTGTTATGGAGGGAACACGCTAGATATATGGCGTACTCAAAGCGCATGCTGAAATAAAGCAAACAAGTTCATCACTACATCATTGTCCCGCATTTTAGCGTTTCCGCTGCATTTACTTTGTTCGGCACATCTATCAAAATCATTGGGCTTAAATGTCTCACACTGCAGTCAGGACACGGTTAAGACCTTGCACGTGTAGTGAACGAATAATTGACAGAGAGATATGGTAATACCTTTCATTTAATAGCCACTACCAAACTAAATTGGTTAGAGTATAGACGAAAACTAAATGCATCCGTTTAAAATAGAAATAAAAGTACCGCGTTTGGGAGGAAGCTGATAAAATAACTGGTGGTACAAGTAAGTACGTATATTACATTTAGTAAGCAGTGTAGTCTTTGAACAGGATTTTGTTCAACATACAATTTAAAATATGCCCTCATTTTCCAAAACAGCTAGTACTGCAAATAAGTTCGTAGCACAAATTTACTAAGCGCGTGTTTAACATTTTGTGTACCGAATTTTGTTCAATATGCAATTTAAAGTTTCCCCTCATTTGCATGGTTGCTCGTGATGAAGCTTTATGTCTGTTTCGTAAACTGTCTTGAGGAGTTTATGGTATACATCCTGTAAAAATGCAACCTTATTCTCGTTTATTGATTCGAGGTGACGTATCACGTCATTGTCACTGGTCAGTTTAATTTAATATGAGAGGTTACAATTTTACAGGAATACCTATCAGCCTACTGATGTGGCGGAAAAACACCGCTGTCTCAAATGTGCAGTAATAAATACCCAGGCTTGTGAGCATTTGCGTTCATACTTGACGCACTGTACCCCTGCTGCAATATTCAGGAGGCACTCTAATCACTGCTCCCCAGACGTAGTAATCGACGTCCTTGGCCTCCCTTGGTACAAGGACTGTGCTGTTGCTCAACTCCACACCACGCAGGGCTGCTGAGATATTACATAAGCACATACCCTTCGACGTCAGCGAGATTGCTCTGGTAATTCGCAGTTTCCACATGGGCCAGCGTTGCCTGTCGGACGCTCTACGCCGTTCGCCCCAAGGACTGCCACCCACACAACCCTGTGATTACGTGAGCCGCACGCCAGGGCGACACCCTCCGGAGTTCGCAACAGCAAATCCAGAGTCTACGAGGTAGCACTGCCGCCAGCCTGGGCGCCGTCACAGAAGACGATATACGACTGTAGAGTTCAGAGTATAAATTATTGTTCCGCTAATGTTGTGTTACTAGCTCCCAGCGCGGGAACTCGCCTGCTGCATCACGCTCCACACTCCGTCGTCCTGGCAACAATAGAAGTCTCAAAACGGTCCAGTACAGTATGATAAATGCGTTCCAGTTACTCAGAAAGACAACGATGAACACGCCTGGGCAACGCAGAGCTGTACCCTGAAACATTGGACACTCTTTCCACGCTCAGAATGGCGGCCGATGCTCAGAATTAAACTTATGCCATGGCGAAGATGTTTCAAATGGCTCTGAGCACTATGGGACTTAACATCTGAGATCATCAGTCCCCTAGAGCTTAGAACTACTTGAACCTAACTAACCTAAGGATATCGAACACATCCATGCCGGAGGCAGGATTCGAACCTGCGACCGTAGCGGTCGCGCGATTGCAGACTGAAGCGCCTAGAACTACTCGGCCACACCGGCCTGCTATGGCGAAGAACTACTTAGTAATTTGTTCATATTTGTCATGTTGTTGGCGTAGAGAGCCAGTGAGTTCATTAAATTTGACTACACAGATTATCATTCAGTGCTTACGCAGACTGTTTCTTGACTCATATCGATATCGGTACTTAAGTCATTTTCAACAGCCCTATGAAACAAGGAACAGTAATAGAAAAACACACTTGTCAACATTATATTAACAAATTAATTAAAAATCTACTTAATTAAAAGCCTAACTTGACTGATACCTCTGTAGCCATATTTGGCGAGCATCTACGTATAACCTAGACTGTCTCAGAATGACGTTAAGCTACTTAATGCAATTCACTGAACGTGCAGAAATATTTAAGAGTGTGATTTAATCGAACATTTTAATACTAGACAAGATAATTTAAAAACATACGCTAACACATTAAGAAGTGATTTACATTGGAACTAGTGAATCACTTCGATAACTCAAGAAAGTAAGGGGAATCTTGTACTGTTCCACTTTCAAATTTTGATTGTTGCTACATCTGAAACATTTCTAATGTCACTATTCAGTTTCCAATGAATGCAGGTTGGAAATGAAACAATACATATATTCAGTATACTAAATACGACTTCGTTTACATCAAAGCAGTGACGGACACTGTCTACGCTAACTCATTCTCACAGTTTATCTTTACATCTAATTTTATCTTACCTTCAGATTACATTTCGTTTTTAATGTATCCTTCAGTGAAACATTTTTAAATAAACAGAAACATATAATTGTGTTCAGCTAGAAAGTGTAACGCCTTAATTATATTTTATATTATGACAGGAATTGAGCTTGAGAAATACAAGATCATTTATCAGGTAAGTACATGTACATACGAGTCCTTTGAAAAGAAAAGCCAGGGAGTTTTGTTAAGAACTGAAATGATGAATGTATTGTGTGTAATAATGTTTCAGAGTAACAAGATAGCCCACTAGCAGTTATTACGATTTCCGCCCACCTCTTTCCTCGTTCAGCTAACTCTTTGGCTTATTAATGTGGTGCATACATATTCATACGTCCGATAAACCCCCAAGAGAGTGAAATAATGAGATGGGCCCCGGGAAAACCTCGCAGCTGCTGCGAAAAGCTCACAGCATTAGCTCTTTGCAGGATTGCCCGCATAATATCAGAAATATATTTCGTTTAATAGCAGAGGCCGCTGTTGCTCTAAGTACTAACGCAACTCTCTCCGAGACCCGCCCTATTTAGGGGAGTCTGGGGTGAAACTTTAAGGCGAAGCGCCGCTCCTGTAATTTTCGCGGCCGCACCTGTTAGCCCCTGGGTGGGGTCCCGCAAGACAAACGACTCCAACCCACTCCCAACCCCACCATCAAGCCAGTCCACCCTCCTCCCTCCCCACAACGCACAACAGTGCGCCACGTCGCCGCTTGTTTATGTTGCGTAGGGGCCGGGTAAACAGTCAAACAGGGCCCGTATGCACGCGCTCACGTTGCTTGTTTACTCGTCTAATAGGGCAGCATAACAGCGCCTGCATATAGCTTCGAGTTTTGCTGTAACACTGTGTTGGTACAAGCCCATTACATGATTCTATGAATAAACTGCTATCTCCTTAAAGGCCCGCGTGAGAACGCTTGTGGAAATGTGGAAGAGATACCAATGACGGTAATACTTCAATTGTAATTTATGTCGAATATACGAGGGCTCTTCAAAAAACATTCGTCCTTATTTTTTATTGGTGAAACCAAGAATGGTATCGGGGCTCGCACGAGCACTATGTCTGTAGACATACATAGTATGCATGCCTGACTTTTTTCACGACTGTGGAAACTATCAGTCGCTGGCAAGCTGTTGACAAGAGAAAACTTGTAAGTTGTAGTCGTCGCACTTCGTGTTGTGGACAAAATGAAGGAAAGAGTGAACAACGTTATTGCATCAAATTTTCTTTTAAGCTTGGCGATTCTTAAGTTAAAACAATCCGCAAGATTCGACTCATGTAAGGAGATAAAGCAAACAAATAGAGGAGTGGTGTAACTCTTCAAAGATGGGCGCTCATCCGTGAAGAGTGAAGCGCGTTCAAGGGGACCCTCACCATTCACATAGGAACCGTGATGTTGCAGGATAGACGAATCACGATTAGAGAATTTCTAGACGACGTTAAAATAAATATATGATCCATTCACTCTGTTTTGAAGGAACATTTGATCACAAGCAACTTCTGACATCGCACAGGACGTTCTGGGTACTGTGGACAATAATCCCAACTTTATTATCACAGTGGTCACTAGTGATGATTCCTGGGTTTATGGGAACAACTCAGAAACAAAGTTCCAGTCATTGCAATGAAAGCATACACCATCCCTGAGACACAAGAAAAGCGAGGCAGGTCAGCAGCAATGTGAACGTCATGCTGTCTTTTTTTGACTCCAGTAGCGAGATCCATTACGAGTACGACCCAGAAGGTACATAATGTCAATAACGAGTGCAGCCCAAAGTGGTGTTAAGTGTAGGAAAGAGCATTATTTTTTTCTTCAGATTTTGCGATGATTTCTTGCAGCTACCACTGCGCCTCAGTGGCGTGATATAGGTTACATAAGCTGCTCTGCAGCAACGAGGATGGATCCCACGCTCGGTTCCGCTGAACTAGAGGAGCTACCCACGGGGCTGCTGAGTAAGTAACGCCTTCAGAAAGTTCAGATGCGACGAATGGAATCAGTGACGTGGGATGTGCGGGTTGGCCGGCAAGACAGTGGGCACAGCAGCCGATCTCTGTCTTGTCTACCACCCCTCCTGCCCTACAGACGTGTCCACCTGCTCCTCCCATTGAGGACGAAATGCTCTCCGCCACTTTGCGCGGTTCCCTCCGCAGACGTCGTAGCAGACGATAGACCAAATGCACCCCATAGAAGAGGAGAAGGAGGATAAATCTCCATTTGTTTGGCAACTCTGTTTTTCATTCCATATGCTAGAGTGGACAGTATCAGTTCTGAATGCCCATTCACCTCAGCAGTCGTTTGACTAGGTGGGCATTAAGGTTATCTATTATTATACAGTTCACCATAAACCCAGCCATTTGCATAGAAATGCAGCTGCGCATATCAAAAAAATTAATTTCACAAACAGACGATGTTTCCATAGAAGAAAAGAAAGAATCAGAAAGCGAGAGATGTAGAATGCCACCGACATGCATCACTACGTGATTCTGTCACAGAAGACAGTATACTATATCGCAAGATTGCGTTGGGTAACAGAATAGTAATACCTAAAGAATAGCAACAACGAATAATAGCAGAGTGTCATGGCAGTTTGCAGCCCTGCCATAATGGACGACGAGCCACGAATGCAAGAATAGCCTCAAATTACTGGTGGAGAGGTCGACAAACAGACGTTCGGAAGTATGTACAAAATTGTCTTCCTTGTGCGAAAAGAGCGCCTCCAACAAGGAATAAAGTTCCTTTACAAACACAACCAGAAGCATCGAAATCATTTCAAATTATTTCAAATTGTGGCCGTGGATATCTGCAGCCCATTTCCGCAAAAGAAGCAAGAATAATAAACACATATTGACCACTTTTAAAGGTACTTAATTTTGATCCCACTTGTGGATATGACCACTGAAATTGTTACTTGAATCTTTGTCAATCACTTAGTATTGCCGTTTGCAAGTCCCGATGCAATATTCATTGACCAATGCTCAAATTTCATGGCAGCACTGTTTGCAGAAGTTTGCAAAACGTTACAAATAAAAAAATAACGAACTACGCCCTTTCATCCTAAAGGCAACAGACGCCTGAAGCGTTTGCGCAGAACTACTGTGTGAGCGTTTTCGTAGTACGTATCGAAAACACACCTAGATTGAGGCAGATACAGGGGATAGGCAAAATAATGTGAAGACCTGTACTTACTTGCAAATGGTTTATTAATAAGGGGTTGGACCCACATTTGCTCGTAATACAGCTGCGATTCTTCTTGGGATATTGGGATATAATGATTGTATAGTCTCCAGTGGAATGTTATGCAACTTTTCGATCATAACCTTTTCTAACTCCTGTAGTAACGAGGGAGGCGGGTCTCCGCTCCAGAGTTTGCGCTCCAATACCGCCTAAAAAGGTTCGATAGTGTTCAAGTCCTGGGACTGTGCTGGCCAGGGAAGGCGCTGCAGTTCAGTTGCATCCTCCTCATACCACGATTGTATTGTTCTGACTGCGTGAATTGGTACATTATCGTCCTAAAATATGGCATCATTTTTTGGAAACAACATTTGGGTCATGGTCTGCACCTGATCACCTAAAAAAATGTTCACATAATCGTTAGCTGTAAGAAGGCCTTTGAGAGTAATTATGGGACCAGCAGAATACTATGATATTGCCACCGTCACCACCACACTTCCACCTCCATGCTTAACCGCTGAAATCAAGCAATCAGGATTGTAGGCTTCTTTTGGTGTTCTCCAGACGTAAACCCCGCCTGATGTCGGAAATAACGAAAACTTTGCAAAAACAGACATAATGTCTGCAGGGTACCGCAATCACTTTTTATATAATGTTAATTATAATTCGTCTTGATTGCAAAATGTTTATTCACATGACCGGTTTCGGTTCCTGCAGAACCATCTTCAGATCTGAAATGACAATGATACTAATTTCCTATTTCACAAATACAAGCCTATTTCGTCCTATCTGATCAACATCAAATGGTTCAAATGGCTCTGAGCACTATGGGACTTAACATCTGAGGTCATCGGTCCCCTAGAACTTAGAACTACTTAAACCTAACTAATCTAAGTACACCACACACATCCATGCCCGAGGCAGGATTCGAACCTGCGACCATAGCAGTCGCGCGGTTCCGGACTGAAGCCCCCTAGAACCGCTCGGCCACCGCGGCCGGCTATGATCAACATCAAATGTACCAGAACGTACCTGCAGTTACGGTTACAGGAGTAACCCGTCCACACTCAGCAACCTACACATGCTGCGCCACATTAAATTAGTTGGCAGAATGCACGTCATTTATATTAATTATAAAACTCTTACCGACAGGTGGCGCCTAGTACATTTGTTACATTACATAGGCACATACTGTATGAAGTAGATTTTTCTAATTTGCTTTTATCTCTAAAAATACTTAGTTAAGATCAATAGTTGTCAAGGTTAAAATGTGTACGTGTCAAAATTACAATACATAATAAAATTATCGTTTTTGTACGATCGAAAATAAAGGGCGATTTATACACTCCTGGAAATGGAAAAAAGAACAAATTGACACCGGTGTGTCAGACCCACCATACTTGCTCCGGACACTGCGAGAGGGCTGTACAAGCAATGATCACACGCACGGCACAGCGGACACACCAGGAACCGCGGTGTAGGCCGTCGAATGGCGCTAGCTGCGCAGCATTTGTGCACCGCCGCCGTCAGTGTCAGCCAGTTTGCCGTGGCATACGGAGCTCCATCGCAGTCTTTAACACTGGTAGCATGCCGCGACAGCGTGGACGTGAACCGTATGTGCAGTTGACGGACTTTGAGCGAGGGCGTATAGTGGGCATGCGGGAGGCCGGGTGGACGTACCGCCAAATTGCTCAACATGTGGGGCGTGAGGTCTCCACAGTACATCGATGTTGTCGCCAGTGGTCGGCGGAAGGTGCACGTGCCCGTCGACCTGGGACCGGACCGCAGCGACGCACGGATGCACGCCAAGACCGTAGGATCCTACGCAGTGCCGTAGGGGACCGCACCGCCACTTCCCAGCAAATTAGGGACACTGTTGCTCCTGGGGTATCGGCGAGGACCATTCGCAACCGTCTCCATGAAGCTGGACTACGGTCCCGCACACCGTTAGGCCGTCTTCCGCTCACGCCCCAACATCGTGCAGCCCGCCTCCAGTGGTGTCGCGACAGGCGTGAATGGAGGGACGAATGGAGACGTGTCGTCTTCAGCGATGAGAGTCGCTTCTGCCTTGGTGCCAATGATGGTCGTATGCGTGTTTGGCGCCGTGCAGGTGAGCGCCACAATCAGGACTGCATACGACCGAGGCACACAGGGCCAACACCCAGCATCATGGAGTGTGGAGCGATCTCCTACACTGGCCGTACACCACTGGTGATCGTCGAGGGGACACTGAATAGTGCACGGTACATCCAAACCGTCATCGAACCCATCGTTCTACCATTCCTAGACCGGCAAGGGAACTTGCTGTTCCAACAGGACAATGCACGTCCGCATGTATCCCGTGCCACCCAACGTGCTCTAGAAGGTGTAAGTCAACTACCCTGGCCAGCAAGATCTCCGGATCTGTCCCCCATTGAGCATGTTTGGGACTGGATGAAGCGTCGTCTCACGCGGTCTGCACGTCCAGCACGAACGCTGGTCCAACTGAGGCGCCAGGTGGAAATGGCATGGCAAGCCGTTCCACAGGACTACATCCAGCATCTCTACCATCGTCTCCATGGGAGAATAGCAGCCTGCATTGCTGCGAAAGGTGGATATACACTGTACTAGTACCGACATTGTGCATGCTCTGTTGCCTGTGTCTATGTGCCTGTGGTTCTGTCAGTGTGATCATGTGATGTATCTGACCCCAGGAATGTGTCAATAAAGTTTCCTCTTCCTGGGACAATGAACTCACGGTGTTCTTATTTCAATTTCCAGGAGTGTATATCCATGACGCTGGTGTAGACTTGTTTTCCTCCACGGTCTGCTTCCGTGGTTCCCGCTGTTTCGGCCGTGAGCCGTTCGGTCGTCTGATGTCCATCGCCGTGGGTACGAGGGCCGTGCAGGAGGTCCCCGTCAGCGACGTTAGGCGCTGTACGCATCTTTCAGCTGTTTCCCGTGCATAATTTTGTTATGTATTTTAATTTTGACAAGTACAGATTTTAACCTTGACAACTATTGATCTTAACTAAGTATTTTTAGAGATAAAAGCAAATTAGAAAAAAATCTACTTCATACAGTATGTGCCTATGTAATGTAGCAAATGTACCAAACGCCATGTGTCGGTAAGAGTTTTATAATTAATATGAATGACGCGCATTCTGCCAACCAATTTAATGTGACGCAGCATGTGTAGGTTGCAGAGTGTGGACGGGTTACTCCTGTAACCGAAATTGCAGGTACGTTCTGGTACATTTGATGTTGATCAGATAGGACGAAATAGGCTTGCATTTGTGAAATAGTAAATTAGTATCATTGTCACTTCAGATCTGAAGATGGTTCTAGAGGAACCGAAACTGGTCATGTCAATAAACATTTTGCAATCAAGACGGATTATAATTAACGTTAAATAACGGAAACGTTGACTCGTCGGACCATATGATGCGTTTCCATTGATCAATGGTCCAGGATTTATGCTCCTGACACCACGTTTTACGCTTCTTTGCGTTTGTTGCCTTCACTAATGATTTCGGTATAGCAGCTCGTCCACGAATATTTGCTTTATGGAGTTCTCGGCTGACAGTATCAATAGATAAGGAGTCTCGAAGATGGCTATTGAACTCTGCAGTCACTTTAGCAGCCGTAGTTTTGTGTTGTTTCGAAACAAATTCGTGTTAGCGTACGACTATCTATGTCATTTAGTTTTGATTTGCGCCCAATATTACGTTTACACGATGACATCTTTCCATATTTTGCGTAGGCTGGCGTGATTGTAGAAACAGTTGCTCTTGAAACATTCAATGAATTGGCTGTTTTGGTTACTGATGCTCCAGATGACCCCGGGCGCCCACAATCTGCCCTCTTTGGAACTCTAGGTGTTTCACTGCACTTCGACCTCGGCCACTGAATGCAATTACGAAGTGTGCACTACTCTTAAACAACCTGCACTGATGCCTAGTGCATTCTGCACAACCATCCCATTACTACCACTGTTCACATCATTTTTCCTATCTCCTGTATGTAAGATTCGTCTCTTCTGCGTATAACAGTCGTGTCCACGAGAATATGAAATCGTTTCTGGGAGGCACATGAACTTTTGAAATTGACAAATTGGTCGCTGGCACCTATGTAGGCGAAATGTAAAGGCTAGCCCTAGGTCTCAGAGCCATTTGGAAACAGGTTAAACACAGTAACGCCAAAGCCACACAAAAACCGTTGGAATGTAGTAACAAAGGCGCTACGCTCCCTCAATACAAGCCCGGCAATTTAGTATTGCTTCGAAATCCCGCGCTGAAGAAAGGGCGAACCAAGAAGTTCATCCCTTCTTATGAGGGCTCTTACCCACTCTTACCGATGACTTCCCTGGTAAATCCTGAAATATAGTTATCCGATCGTACTATCATAGTACATCTTGACCGGTTAAAGCCGTAACGCGGACCAGCTGCGCCGTCTCGATTAGCTCCGCCTGCCTCTCCTTCTAAACCAACTACAGCCCGCAAACATGCCACAACGGCGAAGCTAAAGGAAAAGAAGGAACGCCTGATACCAGCTCGTCCCCACTATGCCTTAAGGAATAAGCACCCTTATGCCCTACGCTCCTGGGACTAAATGCGTTTCGTAAGTGAGCAACAACATCAATGTTATTGATGAATGATGTTTAATGGAAGTTTTCAGAATGAGATTTTCACTCTGCAGCGGAGTGTGCGCTGATATGAAACTTCCTGGCAGATTAAAACTGTGTGCCCGACCGAGACTCGAACTCGAGACCTTTGCCTTTCGCGGGCAAGCGGTCTACCATCTGAGCTACCGAAGCACGACTCACGCCCGGTCCCACAGCCTTACTTCTGCCAGTATCTCGTCTCCTACCTTCCAAACTTTACAGAAGCTCTCCTGCGAACCTTGCAGAACTAGCACTCCTGAAAGAAAGGATACTGCGGAGCCATGGCTTAGCCACAGCCTGGGGGATGTTTCCAGAATGAGATTTTCACTCTGCAGCGGAGTGTGCGCTGATATGAAACTTCCTGGCAGATTAAAACTTTGTGCCCGACCGAGACTCGAAATCGGGACCTTTGCCTTTCGCGGGCAAGTGCTCTACCATCTGAGCTACCGAAGCACGACTCACGCCCGGTCCCACAGCCTTACTTCTGCCAGCTAGGGGGCGATATAAAGGAACTTAATAATTTTTTATGTTAACTGAATCTTCCGTCGGTTCTTGGTAGAACAACATTATAAAAAATGAAAAGCACCAGTTAATTTTGTTCTACAGTACTGTAGAACAAAAGCAAACTAGTGCTTTTCATTTATAGTAATTTTTTCTTATGGTAAATGTATAGATAATTATTTGACTTTCATATCAAAAATCGATTTCAAAAGTATTTAACACTGACGGACAAAAGAAGATTCACGCTCTTCGTTTATTACTTTTAGTAATAGTTACTTTTCGTTGTTCTCATGTCCTGGTGATTACATGTATAAACGAAGTGCTCGTCAAATTCATGTGAAATTGTGCTAAACAATGAAAGCAACTTATGAAACAATTCGATTTTCTCATTTACGATACCATGGATCCCAGCTCCTGTACCTCTGGAATGTTATTATTATTTTAATTTTGTATGGAGACTTTAGACGCAGGCGACGATCTTCACGACAGCACTGCTCAACAATAGAGGTACGTGAATGTGTTCATCTCTTTCCCTCATGACCGCCAATGACAATTTCAATATTTAGGTCATATTTGCAGCTACATTCAGAACCTGCAGTCTTTCTTTTCATTTAATCACGAAGACCGATTAATTTCTTTCTCTGATGAATAAATGCATTTTAACCGCAATTCTTTTTACCCAGGCCACGGGGAATGGTAGTACTGTTCCGACGTTCGCATACAACTGAGTGTGTACCGACGTAACTATACTTTGACCCATTTCCCTTACAGTATTAATTCATATTTTGAACCACCCACTCGCGAATGTACGTGCCCTCTTATTTTGTTCGCACCTCAAAATTAAACTGCATTAAAGTCTTACAAAAAAGATTCTATTACTTTTTTTTCTAGGACTATTATTTTGCGCGAAGAGAGTTCAAGAATATTGAAAACATCGCGCGATGCATACGCGCCGTAGCTTAGATAGCTACGAATCTCTGGCTCATCTCTGCATCGAGAGCTCGCTTCCATGCACCGCTAAGCTTATATCCGCCGTCGTGGTTGAAGGTGTTTTCACACATTCTTATTTCTACAGCCTCTTTAGTTATAGAGTCCCAGTATGTGGGAACGTGGAACAAAACATTTGTTTCGTCAAACAGTATTTTATGTTTATTTATGAGGCTGTGCTCAGCAACTGAGGATTTCTCCAGTTCTCTATTTTTAATATGCCATTGAGTTCTGCACAGCGGTCGGATGTAATTGCTTCCGCTCTCAGATGGGATCTTGTAAGTCCCAGAAATCCTGAGGTCGAGACTGTCCTTAACAGTGCATAGCATCTGGTTTGTCTTCTTAGGAGGTCGGAAAATCAATCGGATACCTCGTCCTCCCAGGACGCTGCCTATTGCGGTGGATGTAACACCACATAAGGGAAGGAATGCAGTCGGTGGCTCACCACATGAATGTTGAACATTTTCACGTTTCCTTTTCTTGAAGAACGCTGACTTCGTATATTCTTTCCTTGAAGACCGCTGACTTCATATATCTAACGAAACGTGAAAATGTCGAACATTCACGTGATGAGCCATGGATAGCATTGCTTCCCTTCTGTGATGATACATCCACAAAATAGGCAGAGTCCTGGGAAGATGAGATATCCGATCTGTTTTCCGATCTCGTAAGTACACTACTGGCCATTAAAATAGCTACACCACGAAGATGACGTGCTACAGACGCGAAAAATAACCGAGAGGAAGAAGATGCTGTGATATGCAAATGATTAGCTTTACAGAGCATTCACACAAGTTTGGAGCCGGTGGCGACACCTACAACGTGCTGACATGAGGAAAGTTTCCACCCGATTTCTCATACACAAACAGCAGAAGACCGGCGTTTCCTGGTGAAACGTTGTTGTGATGCCTCGTGTAAGGAGGAGAAATGCGTACCATCACGTTTCCGACTTTGATAAAGGTCGGATTGTAGCCTATCGCGATTTCGGTTTATCTTATCGCGACATTGCTGCTCGCGTTGGTCGAGATCCAATGACTGTTAGCAGAATATGGAATCGGTGGGTTCAGGAGGGTGATACGGAACGCCGTGCTGGGTCCCAACGGCCTCGTATCACTACCAATCGAGATGACAGGCATCTTATCCGCATGGCTGTAACGGATCGTGCAGCCACGTCTCGATCCCTGAGTCAACAGATGGGGACGTTTGCAAAACAACAACTGCACGAACAGTTCGACGACGTTTGCAGCAGCATGGACTATCAGCTCGGATACCATGGCTGCGGTTACCCTTGCGCTGCATCACGGACAGGAGCGCCTGTAATGGTGTACTCAACGACGAAACTGGGTTCACGAATGGCAAAACGTCATTTTTTCGGATGAATACAGGTTCTGTTTACAGCATCAAGATGGTCGCACCCGTGTTTGGCGACATTGCGGTGAACGCACATTGGAAGCGCGTATTCGTCATCGCCATACTGGCATATCCCCCGGCGTGATGGTATGGGGTGCCATTGGTTACACGTCTCGGTCACCTCTTGTTCGCATTGACGGCGCTTTGAACAGTGGACGTTACATTTCAGATGTGTTACGACCCGTGGCTCTGCCCTTCATTCAATCTCTGCGAAAACCTACATTTCAGCAGGATAATGCACGACCGCATGCTGCAGGTCCTGTACGGGCCTTTCTGGATACAGAAAATGTTCGACTGCTGCCCTGGCCAGCACATTCTCCAGATCGCTCACCAATTGAAAACGTCATGTCAATGGTGGCCGAGCAACTGGCTCATCACAATACGTAAGTCACTACTCTTGATGAACTGTGGTATCGTGTTGAAGCTGCATGGGCAGCTGTACCTGTACACGCCATCCAAGTTCTGTTTGACTCAATGCCCAGACGTATCAAGGCCGTTATTACTGCCAGAGGAGAATCTATGCACCCAAATTGCGTCAGTTCTAGTATAATATATTTGTCCGTTTATCATCTGCATTTCTTCTTGGTGTAGTAATTTTAATGGGCAGGAGTGTGGATAAAGCGTATGGTATGCCCTGTTAAGGACAGTATCGGCGTCAGGATTCCCGGGGTTTACAGCATCCCGTCTGTGCGCGGAAGCAGTTACATCGGTTAGTGCATTCGGACCGATTCCGGCCTCTGTGCAGAACATCAATGGCATATTAAAAGTCGAGATACGGAGAAACCTGCAGTTGCTGAGCACAACCTCATAAACTAATATAAAATACTATTTGACGAAACAAAAGTTTTGTAGCAGTCTCCCACATACTGGGACTCTATAATGAAAGATGCTGTAGAAACAAGAATGTGTGAAAAATCCTTCAACCGTGACTGCGGATTCAATATTAGCGGTGCACGGAAGCGAGCTCTCGATGCAGAGAACAGCCAGAGATATTCATAGCAATTTTTACGCTACGGCGGGAGCGGCGGCGCCATCAGCATAGACGTTGACACCATCTGCGACACCATGACGCGATTAGCGACTAATCAGAATCCGCCTTTGGGCCGTGTAAGGATACCACAGCAGCAGTTTTGACAGCCAGTTGCTTCTGACGAAGACGATGGCGCAAATCGTCGAAACCACGAGGTTTTACCCTGAATTTGCGTGGCAAGAAGTCCGAGAATGTTTTATACAACAGTGCAATTGCGAAAGACTTCGTTCTCAAACAAAATTAAATGTATTACATCGATACATTATGTCTGTTCTTTCGGATATGTCTACAAGAACGCACACCACGCATTTGTATAATTGATATGCATCGATGGGCTATGAATCTACAACCATCAGTGCGGATGCACGTGTACGTTCGATCTCCAGCGCAAATCTAAAATTAGGGAGCACGGAGGACATGGTCAAGGAATGTGAGTAAGTGTTGGCACTGGGTGCGAATGAGGGTCGGCCCAGAAGAGTGCCATAATCCGCGCATTTGTGATTAACACTGCGTCCGGGTGACCTAGTAAGCAAGAGACCTGGGTTCGGGTCCCAGTCTTGCACATATTTTGCTCGTCGCTGCTGATTCCGCATTAAGTCCCGATGGAGCTGATATCATCAGTTCCTTGCCTTTCGCTTCCTTCCTCCCGCCCCGCCCCTCCCCACCGCCCCTCTGCTCTCAATTCACATAACATTAAAAGTGTTCTATCTCGGAAGTCATATGAAGTTTTTTGTCCCGAATCAAAGCCACTCTTCAAAGCATGTACCTTCCCTCCCGACACAACCTGCTTGTTGTTGTTGTTGTTGTAGTCTTCAGTCCTGAGACTGGTTTGATGCAGCTCTCCATGCTACTCTATCCTGTGCAAGCTTCTTCATCTCCCACTACCTACTGCAACCTACATCTTTCTGAATCTGCTTAGTGTATTCATCTCTTGGTCCCCCTCTACGATTTTTACCCTCCATGCTGCCCTCCAATACTAAATTGGTGATCACTTGATGCCTGAGAACATGTCCTATCAACCGGTCCCTTCTTCTAGTCACGTTGTGCCACAAACTCCTCTTCTCCCCAATCCTATTCAATACCTCCTCATTAGTTATGTGATCCACCCATCTAATTTTCAGCATTCTTCTGTAGCACCACATTTCGAAAGCTTCAATTCTCTTCTCGTCCAAACTATTTATCGTCCATGTTTCACTTCCATACATGGCTACACTCCACACAAATACCTTTAGAAACGACTTCCTGACGCGTAAGTCTATACTTGATGTTAACAAATTTCTCTTCTTCAGAAACGCTTTCCTTGTCATTGCCAGTCTACATTTTATATCCTCTCTACTTCGACCATCATCAGTTATTTTACTCCCCAAACAGCAAAACTCCTTTACTACTTTAAGTGTCATATTTCCTAATCTAATTACCTCAGCATCACTCGACTTAATTCGACTACATTCCATATCCTCGTTTTGCTTTTGTTTATGTTCATCTTATATCCTTCTTTCAAGACCCTATCCACTCCGTTCAACTCCTCTTCCAAGTCCTTTGCTGTCTCTGACAGAATTACAATGTCATCGGCGAATCTCCATGGATTTTAATACCTTCTCCGAATTTTTCTTTTGTTTCCTTCACTCCTTGCTCAATATACAGATTGAAATACATCGGGGAGAGGTAACAACCCTGTCTCACTCCCTTCCCAACCACTGCTTCCCTTCCATGTCCCTCGACTCTTATAACTGCCATTTGGTTTCTGTACAATTTGTAAATAGCCTTTCGCTCCCTGTATTTTACTCCTGTCATCTTCAGAATTTGAAAGAGAGTATTCCAGTCAAAAGCTTTCTCTAAGTCTACAAATGCTAGAAACGTACGTTTGCCTTTCCTTAATCTAGCTTCTAAGATAAGTCGTAGGGTCAGTATGGCCTCACGTGTTCCAATATTTCTACGGAATCCAAACTGATCTTCCCCGAGATCGGCTTCTACTAGTTTTTCCATTCGTCTGTAAAGAATTCGTGTTAGTATTTTGCAGCTGTGACTTATTAAACTGATATTTCGGTATTTTTCACAGCTGTCAACACCTGCTCTCTTTGGGATTGGAATTATTATATTCTTCTTGAAGTCTGAGGGTATTTCGCCTGTCTCATACATCTTGCTCGCCAGGTGGTAGAGTTTTGTCAGGACTGGCTCTCCCAAGGCTGCCAGTAGTTCTAATGGAATGTTGTCCACTCCCGGGGCCTTGTTTCGACTCAGGTCTTTCAGTGCTCTGTCATACTCTTCACGCAGAATCATATCTCCCATTTCATCTTCATCTACACCCTCTTCCATTTCCATAACATAGTCCTCAAGTACACCGCCCTAGTATTGACACTCTATATACTCCTTCATACTTTCTGCTTTTCCCTTCTTTGCTTAGAACAGGGTTTCCATCTGAGATCTTGATATTCATACAAGCAACCTGCTTATCAAAGCAAAATATTGAGCAGACAACAGTACGGTACGGAGGTTGTGTGCCGATGCTTTATAGTGATGCGTAGCCGGCGCAATTTAGGAGTAGAACGTGAACCATTACTGGAAGTTCCGCCCACTTCCCCTCCCCCTGAGCACAGCACAGCTGCGCTTCCCTTGCCTGAAGCCAGGCTCCGCCATTAGGTGTTATCCGCTCTGCCATCGCCATCGGCGCCCTAGCTGTCCGGGCCTGCCTCTGCGTGCCCCTGCGGTAGCCTGCTTTCCTGGTTGCATATCCTGAGGGCTGGCCACCTCATTTGGTGAGGCGATGTAGCGAGTATGGGCTGGTTCTCCTATACTACGAATAGCGGCTGGGAAAAAAATCTCAACTGGCGTACCTCACGCCACATTATAATAATAAAAAAAAATCTGTAGCAGTATTCGGTAAAGCATTTCGACGGAATATTTAAAATGAAAATTAAATGAAATTACAGCCGCCTGTTTATTTTTGCAACGACGTGATTAATTTAATTGGAACAGTGTGAACTAACACCCACGGTGCAATCAACGAACATTTCAAATATTTATTGCTCAATCAAAGCATGGCTGATTGACAAAAGTAACAAGAATCGGATGTGGTATAATTAAATATATTACTGAATGAGTTTCCTGTGTGAATAACCACTCAAGGTGTCACACTGCAACGGCTACAGGAATATTTGATACTTTACTCGCCCTGTATGCTCCGCCTGTGTACAACGGAGACAACTTGCAAGGCACTTGCACAGGCAATATTCGAATACCGCTACAGTGTGTGGGACTTACACCAAATAACATTTAAGGGGAGATTGAACATAGACTAAGAAAAGCAGCACCAATCGTCACAGCTTTCTTTGACTGACAGGAGAGAGATACCAATACGTTGCAACATCTGAACTGACAAAGTCCTCAAGATAGACATAATTTGTCCCGTGAATGCCTAATTACAATACTCCAAATACCAATATTAACTGAAGAATGTAGAGATAAGTCCAGTAGGTATCGATCATGAAGACAATATTACACTGATTAACGCTCGCACAGCAACATTTAAGAAGTCATTCCCCTCTCCATAAGCTTAAAAAACGGAAAGAAATCATCAAATTAGAGTCGGCTACCTTTCCTATAAGAATAACTGCCAATTTTGTGCATATAGAACTCAATAAATTAACATATTTTTCATATTCTCGTTGGCTGATGTGTTACGAGGTAATATTCTGAGGTAACTCCTCACTTGGACAAATGTATTCAAATGGTTCAAATGGCTCTGAGCACTATGGGACTTAACATATGAGGTCATCAGTCCCCTAGAACTTAGAACTACTTAAACCTAACTAACCTAAGGACAGCACACACATCCATGCCCGAGGCAGGATTCTAACCTGCGACCGTAGCAGTTGCGCGGTTCCAGACTGAAGCTCCTAGAATCACTCGGCCACTCCGGCCGGCCAAATGTATTCACTGCACTAGTTGAAAGTTGTCTTTTTGCGAAAGATCAGTGCTAACCGTCCCAGGTGAATACGATAGCAGAGGTGGTAGCTTATCCCACCGGAAGCTTACTTATAGGGTGAAAATTATTGATCAATATAAAAAAAATGTAAATTAGTTACAAACTACTACGTGCACTCACTTTATCCAACATGTAAATGTCACTCTACAGATACTCGAATTTAGGTTATGACATGTTCAATATGCCTGCCATCATCAACAATGCGGTCGCAGGTTCGAATCCTGCCTCGGCCATGGATGTGTGTGATGTCCTTAGGTTAGTTAGGTTTAAGTAGTTCTAAGTTCTAGGGGACTGATGACCCCAGCAGATAAGTCCCATAGTGCTCAGAGCCATTTGAACCATCTACGATGATGTGGCGCAGACGAGTAGCGAAATTATGCATGCGCCGCCAAGCGTCGGAACATCGATGATGTCGATGATCTCCTGAATGGCTGTTTTCAGCTCAGCAATGATTTCGGGATTACTGCTGTAAACCTTCTCTTTAATACAGATCCACAGAAAGGAGTAGCATTTGTTCCGACCCAGGGAACATGGTGGCTACTGGAGGCCCATGCCGGTGGCCTCTGGGTACCCCGGAGCCAGAATGCGGTACCCAAAGTGCTCCTCCAGGACGTGAAACACTCTCCTGCTTCGATGGGGTCGAGCCCCCACATCTTGTCGAAATTAGGGTGACTTTGGATAATGGGGATGAAATCATTTTGCAAAACCTTCACGTACCGTTCGGTAGACACCGTGACATCAAGGGATATTGCACCGAATATTCCCTGACTGGACACTGCACGCCACATACTCACCCGTTGAGGGTAAAGAGACTTCTGGATCGCGAACTACTGGTTCTCAGTCAACCAAATGCGCCAATTTTGCTTATTGACGAACCCATCCAAATGAAAGTGGGCTTCGTCACTAAACCAGATCATACAATTCCCATCATGCGCCGCCAGCAACCTGCCGTTTCGATGTCCTAACGGAAACCGCTCGTGAGCTATGATAATTTTATTCCATATATATCAATAGCTGTCACCGTGTAGTTATAGTCCGTCTGCGCCTAGGAACCTTTCAAGTTCCGACTCTGAGAGGGTTATACGGTATAGGATGAAAAAGTAATGCTACCCGTGTCATAATTTCATATTGGACACGTAACAGCGGAATGAAGCTCGTTGTTGTTGTTGTTGTTGTTGTTCTGATCTTCAGCCCTGAGACTGGTTTGATGCAGCTCTCCATGCTACTCTACCCTGTACAAGCTTCTTTATCTCCCAGTACTTACTGCAACCTACATCCTTCTCAATCTGCTTAGTGTATTCATCTCTTGGTCTCCCTCTACGATTTTTACCCTCCACGCTGCCCTCCAATACTAAATTTGTGATCCCTTGATGCCTCAGAACATGCCCTACCAACCGGTCCCTTCTTCTTGTCATGTTGTGAGACAAACCCCTCTTCTCCCCCATTCTATTCAATACCTCCTCATTAGTTACGTGATCTACCCATCTAATCTTCAGCATTCTTCTGTAGCACCACGTTTCGAAAGCTTCTATTCTCTTCTTGTCCAAACTATTTATCGTCCATGTTTCACTTCCATACATGGCTACACACCATACAAATACTTTCAGAAACGACTTCCTGACACTTAAATCTATACTCGATGTTAACAAATTCCTCTTCTTCAGAAACGCTTTCCTTGTCATTGCCAGTCTACATTTTATGTCCTCTCTACTTCGACCATCATCAGTTATTTTGCTCCCCAAATAGCAAAACTCCTTTACTACTTTAAGTGTCTCATTTCCTAATCTAATTCCCTCAGCATCACCCGACTTAATTCGACTACATTCCATTATCCTCGTTTTGCTTTTGTTGTTGTTCATCTTATATCCTCCTTTCAAGACACTGTCCATTCCGTTCAACTGCTCTTCCAAGTCCTTTGCTGTCTCTGACAGAATTACAATGTCATCGGCGAACCTGAAAGTTGTTATTTCTGCTCCATGGATTTTAATAACTTTTCCGAATTTTTCTTTTGTTTCCTTCACTCCTTGCTCAATATACAGATGGAAGAACATCAGGGAGAGGCTACAACCCTGTCTCACTCCCTTCCCAATCACTGCTTCCCTTTCATTCCCCTGGACTCTTGTAACTGCCGTCTGGTTTCTGTACAAACTGTAAATGAAGCTCACCGGAAAAAAAGCCTGTCACCCCAATGCGCACGCACGGATGAATCGCCTTTACAGATGGAGCAGCGATCGAGTCACGTGCTCAACCGATAGCGCACTGCCTGTACATGAGCATATGGCAGTAGCCATCAGCGAGACAATTATGTTTCAAGCGGACATTGTGTGTAAATACAGGAAAATATAAGGATGTGACATAGCAGCAAAACGGAGTAATCGTGTTTGGCCGCGCCCAAGGCGATACGGTGTACATAGTTGATCTGCTGGTGTTTCAAGGCGGACTGTTCAACGTTTCTACAAGCAGTGGTGAAACACATGTGGCCACGAAAGAGGACGTCAGAATTGTGGTCGGAAGAAGATCTTGACTGAGAGGGATCATGGAAGCTTTTCACGGTTTTTGAATCAAAATCGCTTCAAAACCTTACAAGAATTGGTGCCGGCAGAGAACAAAGGTCCATCTCCAACCGTTAGCGAGATAACATTGCAACGGGAATCGCATGCAATGAACATTGGGAGTCGGTCTCCTTGTAAGAGGCCATTGCTCATACGGGCACATAAAGACGATGACAGCAAAGTTAATCCAGCTGGATGAATGATTTTCTGACAACCCCCCACCATATCACATCTTGACTAGCCTGCAAAACCACCTCATTTGCAGAGCGGGATAGCCGCGCGATCTTGGGCGCCTTGCCACGATTCGCGCGGCTCCCCCCGTCGGAGGTTCGAGTCCTCCCTCGGGTATGGGTGTGTGTGTTGTCCTTAGCGTAAGTTAGTTTAGGTTAGATTAAGTAAGCCTAGGGACCGATGACCTCAGCAGTTTGGTCCCATTGGAACTTACCACAAATTTCCAATTTCCACCTGACTTGAACCCCATACAAAATCCATCGGCTATGTTGGAACAGGGGGTAAAACGACAACATCAGTATGCCTGCAATTTGGGAGAATTGCGCTTTCAAATTCTCAGCGAGTGGTTAAACCTGTATGCGACGAATCTGCACAATTTTGCGAAGTCTCTTCGTAACCGAATCCAGGCGGTTATCAAGGCCAGGGGCATAATTACACGGTATTACATGACGCTTACAATGTTTACTATAGGGGAGACTTTATTTGTGTGGTGAGCTCAGTACAGATGATAGCCAGAGTTGTTCTCTACACTACACCACAGTTCAACTTAGCCGCTGTGTTTTTGTAGACATTTGCGCCTTCGTTGAATCAAGGCGTCAAAACCAGTTCGGAAAAATTCCTGATTTGGCTTCCTGACACGTGATTTAAAAGCTGTTGTAATTTCATCTACGATTAAATTGTATGGTGCACTGTAACGGACATCAACGAAGTGGGGCATTGCGCGAAGTGATTTCGTAGCAGAGGAACGAACACTGGAGATAAAGTTATCACCGGCCAGCCGACGGCGTCTGTTACAGATACCAATGGAGAAGGTTCTGATTAAATGCTTCCAGGGGGCAGACGCGTTAGAGTTTACAATCAAAAGCGTAGCCTGGGTTTCAAATATCGTGGGTCAATAGGCAACATCTTGAATTTTCCAAACTGGTTTTGATGCCTGGATTCAATGATACAGATGTGTACAAATCCATGACGACTATGCTGAACAGTAATCTTGTATAGAGGACAGTTGAGGCTATACAGTGACCATTTGTAAAAAGTATGAATAACCACCTTTTGCAGCGCTGACCTCTGCGACACGTGCAGGAAGAGGGTCAATCAGGTTGTGGAAGATCCTGACAGGGAAGTGGAGCTATGTCAACTACACAACCGAGACCAGCTGCTATAGGTTTCTCGGTTGAGGATCCATAGCACGAGCAGCTCCAACGAGATGGTGTCACAGATTCTCGACTGGTTTAAATCTGCGAAGTTTTGTGACCAGAGATATGCGGTGAACTCATCGTGGTGCACTTTGAACCACGCACGTACAGTGCAAGTCGTGTGGCACGATGCATTGTCCTGCTGTTAGATGCCGTCGCGCCGAGGAGAAACAACCTGCATGTAGGGATGGATATGGTCCCGAAGGGTAGATGCATACTTGTGTTGATCGGTTGTGCCTTTCAGAATGACAAGAGTACGCAGGGAATGGAACGAAAACGCTCCCCAGAACACAACGCACCGTCTCTTTAAGGGCATTTCTTTTCTGTCCGATGAAGCATAAAACGTGATTCATCTGACAAGGCCACCTATCGCCACTGAGATGACGTTCAGTTGCGGTTTTGGTCTGCATATTTCAGCCTTCGTGGCCGTTGAACAGCAGTCAGCATGGGGTCGTGAACCGGGCACCTGCTGTGGAGGCTCATACGCAGCAACGTTCGCAGAACGGTCATTCATGCGACAGTGTTGGTAACCCCTTGGTTCATCTGGGCGATCAATTAAGCAACAGTTGCATGTGTATTCACCCGGACACATCTCTGCAGCCGTCGTTCGCTCTTGTCATCAATGGCCAGTGGTGCACCACAATTTTCTCGGCGCCTGTTTCGGGTAGTGGCAGTTCGCCATGCGCTGTTTGATTTGAGCACTGCGGCACGTGAGCAGTTTACAGTCTTGGTCGTTTCTGAAATGGCTCCACTCTTGGCCCGAAAGTCAATGATCATCTCCCTTTTGGAACTCAGATAAATCGCTCTGTTTCCAAATTACGACAGCGACTGAACTGTTTCCCTCGTCCCCCCCCCCCCCCCCCCCCCCAGTTATAGATGGCACTGTAATAGTCACAAACGTATAAGTACGTGGTATCACGAAAACATCCCGCCAGTGCGGACGGTATTTGTTTGGTGATACACTACCCGTGTTAAAATGGACCGTTTACAAATTGCAGAAAAGGTCGATATCGTGTTGATGTATGGCTATTGTAACCAAAATGCTCAACGGGCGTGTGCTATGTATGCTGCTCGGTATCCTGGTCAACATCATCCAAGTGTCCGGACCGTTCGCCGGGTAGTTATGTTATTTAAGGAAACAGGAAGTGTTCAGCCAGATGTGAAACTTCCAGGACGACCTGCAAGAAATAATGATGCCCAGGTAGATGTTTTAGCTGCTGTCGCGGCTAATCCGCACATCAGTAGCAGACAAATTGCGCGAGAGTCGGGAATCTCATAAACGTCGGTGTTGAGAATGATACATCAACATCGATTGCACCCGTACCATATTTCTGTGCACCACGAATTGCATGGCGACGACTCTGAACGTCATGTACAGTTCTGACACTGCGTACAAGAGAAATTACGGGACGATGACAGATTTTTGTCACGCGTTCTATTTAGCGACGAAGCGTCATTCACCAACAGCGGTAACGTAAACCGGCAGGCGACGGAAAATCCAAGATGGCTGCAGCAAGTGGAACATCAGCGACCTTGGCGGGTTAATGTATAGTGCGGCATTATGGGAGGAAGGATAATTGGCCCACATTTTATCGATGGCAATCTAAATGGTGCAATGTATGCTGATTTCGTACGTAATGTTCTACCGATGTTACTACAAGATGTTTCACTGCGTGACAGAATGGCGATGTACTTCCAACGTGATGGATTTCCGGCACATAGCTCGCGTGCGGTTGAAGCGGTATTGAATAGCATATTTCATGACAGGTGGATTGGTCGTCGAAGCACCATACCATGGCCCACGCGTTCACCGGATTTGACGTCCCCGGATTTCTTTCTGTGGGGAAATTTGAAGGATATTTGCTATCGTGATCCACCGACAACGCCTGACAACATGCGTCAGCACATTGTCGATGCATGTGCGAACATTACGAAAGGCGAACTACTCGCTGTTGAGAGGAATGTCGTTACAAGTATTGCCAAATGCATTGAGGTTGACGGACATCATTTTGAACGTTTATTGCATTAAAGGGGTATTTACAGGTAATCACGCTGTAACAGCATGCATTCTCAGAAATGATAAGTTCACAAAGGTACATGTATCACATTGGAACAACCGAAATGAAATGTTCAGACGTATCTACGTTCTGTATTTTAATTAAAAAAACGTACCTGTCACCAACTGTTCGTCTAAAATTGTGAGCCATATGTTTGTGACTATTACAGCGCCATCTACCGCAAAGCGAAAAAAGTGGTCCAACTATGAAATTCATATTTCTTTACATACCACACGAATATGTAATAAAAATGGGGGTTCGTATTTAAAAAAAAAACGCAGTTGATATCCGTTTGACCTATGGCAGCGCCATCAAGCGGGCCAACCATAGCGCCATCAAGTTTCCCCCTTCAAGCTAGACAAGTTTCGTTCTTTGTAGTTTTTTGTTTGACGCTTATTTCGTGAGATATTTGGCCCGGTCACGATCAATGGACCACTCTGTATACACCCTTATCTGCTAGTGTTTCCACTTGGCTTATAGACGGTGGTCACATTAATATTACTGGGCCATGTACCTTCTTTATTAAATTTTTCGTGGAAAGGAGGCATTACTTTTGATGCACGCTCGTATTAGTGAATCTGGAACATTACCTTGCCCAAAACGCAGTTCCATTGCCGAACTATTGTCACGACAATAGAAAGGTAAGATTCACAGCAAGAGTAACTGGTTCGTACCCTCTTTGTTCAGTATGGTTCAAATGGTTCAAATGGCTCTGAGCACTATGGGACTTAACAGCTGAGGTCATCAGTCCCCAAGAACTTAGAAGTACTTAAACCTAACTAACCTAAGGACATCACACACATCCATGCCCGAGGCAGGATTCGAACCTGCGACCGTAGCGGTCGCGCGGATCCAGACTGTAGCTCCTAGAACCGCTCGGCCACCCCGGCCGGCTTTGCTCAGTACAATCGCGACTTTAACATATCCAAGCAAAATAGAGATCGACGTCCGGTGTGTGTTTTGTATTTACACGTGAGAGAAAAAGAAGACCCCGGGTTATTAAATCGCGCGTCATCGCGGGCAGGCCGATGGCGCCGCGCGACGTGGACAGCCGGGCAGCGCCGCCTGCCGTGATGGATGAGCCGATCGCCGCCGCCGCCGCCGCCCGGCCGCGCTGACCGCCCGGCGCCGCGTCGAGTGTTACAGATTGCCGCTCGTGTCCGCATTTCTCGCCCATCCGTCACCGCCCCCCCCCCCCCCCACTCCGCCCTCAATTAGCGTCGATTGCCCGCCCACGCCCGTACCACTTTCTTTCCTTTTTCCACCCATCGATCAAAGCAGGTGCACTGGAAAACTAAAACGCCCGACGGATCGCGCAAAGTGTGTCGATGGCCTGCCAGACAGCTTTTTGGTGAGTCCTGTACAGCATTTTTGTATCAGGCACACGCGGCGTGAATGCTTCGAGTCTCGTGTAGTCTTATAACGCTCACTTCTTTTGCAAGGCCATTTGCAAAAACCAGACTCAATGTCGCTGACAGGCACCATTAATCATTTCGCACTTTAATTACATATAGCTGCCTGCAGAGAAGGAGAGAAAAGCAGCAACGGGTAAGACTATCATGCCTTCGACTCTTTTAAACACTGAAGAGTAATTTCCCTGCTCTAGGGATATACATAGTGTAGGACACAAATTTCAGGACACGTTCCTCAGATGCAGAAGAAGAAATTATGTTATATGAACATGGGTATGAAAACACATTGTTTCCAGGTTACAACGCACTTTCTCTAACCCATTAATAAGGGAAAACACACGAACAGAACGCACCAACATACCCACGCGACTCTTTCTGACAATACACCCTCTGTGGGCGTTGATATATGCGTCAACCTGCCGTCGTAGTAAATCTCGGATGCGCTGATGTAGGCAAGGAATACTATGTGTGGTTTCGCAACTTCCATCATACCGGAACGGAGACTGAGCATCTTGTACTGCGGTTCCATACACACAAGAACTGTCAACTTCCCCCACAAGTAAAAGTCCACTCGGTTTAGGTCAGGAGAGCGTAGAGGCAACGCAGTTGGTCCATTTCTACCTATCCATCTGTCACCGAATCTGTTATTTAGAAGCCAACGGACATTAACATTAAAATGAGAACATGCTTCATCGTGCATGAAGAACAGGTAACGTACATCGCTAACAGATCAGGTAGAAAATTCTTTATCAACTTATGCTAACTTTTTCCGTTGACCCTGGGTGGAAGAAAGGGAGGTCCAACCAAACAGTCACCATCAATACCGGCTAAAACACTGACAGAAAATCTTTGTTGATGACTTGCTTCACCAGTTGCTTAAGGATTGACGCCTGCCCACTGCGGGATTTCTGATAGAAAATGAAATGTGGTGTGGCCCTCAACTACGTATCCTTAGGCTCAGAGTTGAAATATTAAAAGTTTTTGCTGGTTTCGTTGTCTAGGAGCCGGGATACGTAGCTGCCGCATTACAAGCCAAATACTGCTAGTCTACAGTATACAACATGAATATGTACATGAATCGAATGGTCGAGGGTTCCTGTCACTCGGCAATTGCGAATTTTGAATGTAACATAGAAATTTATAAATGAAAGATTGCCATTAAATGAAATCTGCAGGTGCTATTTTTAACGACTTTAAATGATGAGTACAAAAGCAGGAGTACCTTTAAGAATGCAGTTTATTGGGGTCGATGGTCCAGTAATTAAATAAAATATAAGTTGCATAACAGGGAAACAATAGATTCCTACTCCACGTAATTAGTTATGAACAACAATATAGCTTGCAAGATATTCACTCCTAAATGAGGCCACGAATTCTCACAAGTGCACGAGTTGGCACTACGAAATATTTCTATCTCACGCGGCCGCCGTGGAGCCCCTTGGCCGGCGAGCGGCCAGTGCGGCCATGCCAACTCCCAGCTTAGAATATTTTCAGGGCGCCACAACTCGCCCGATACCTCACACCACACATGCCGACTGTGAAAATTTACAATCTGATCTCCTTGAAACTCGTTGGAGAAAATGAGTTGCAACATGGGGTCAAAACGTTTCCAGTCCCATGTTCACATAACATAATTTCTTCGTCTACGTGTGAAAAATGTGTCCTGCAATTTGTGCCCTACATTTTTGTTACACTCCGTACATCCAAGAATGAAGACTGTGTATGGGACAGCCGGCCGGTGTGGCAGAACGGTTCTAGGCGCTACAGTCTGGAACCGCACGACCGCTCCGGTCGCAGGTTCGAATCCTGCCTCGGGCATGGATGTGTGTGGTGTCCTTAGGTTAGTTAGGTTTAAGTAGTTCTAAGTTCTAGGGGACCGCTGACCTCAGATGTTAAGTCCCATAGTGCTCAGAGCCATTTTGTAAGTAGGCTGTTTAGGTTTTATATTGGTAACGCCACGTAGCGCTCTGTATGAAAATCACTGGATGTGCTGTGTGCAGTCTGTGGCTGGTTGGAATTATTGTAATATTCGCTATTGTAGTGTTGGGCAGTTGGCTGTTAACAGCGCGTAGCGTTGCGCAGTTGGAGGTGAGCCGCCAGCAGTGGTGGATGTGGGGAGAGAAATGGCGGAGTTTTGAGAGCGGATGATCTGGACGTGTGTCCATCAGAGACAGTAAATTTGTAAGACTGGATGTCATGAACTGATATATATATATATATATATATATATATATATATATATATATATATATATATAAATGACTTTTGAACACTATTAAGGTAAATACATTGTTTGTTCTCTATCAAAATCTTTCATTTGCTAACTATGCCTATCAATAGTTAGTCCCTTCAGTAGTTACAATCTTTCATTTAGCTGGCAGTAGTGGCGCTCGCTGTATTGCAGTGGTTCGAGTAACGAAGATTTTTGTGAGGTAAGTGATTCATGAAAGGTATAGGTTAATGTTAGTCAGGGCCATTCTTTTGTAGGGATTATTAAAAGTCAGATTGCGTTGCGCTAAAAATTGTGTGTCAGTTTAAGCACAGTCATTTATAATTTTTCTAAGGGGACGTCTCAATTTGAATTTTGTGTATGGGACATCATGTCTGTCGAAAATCACCATTGTGGAATGCTGGACCAAGTTTCGTGCTGGGTGTTGCTGCTTCATGATAGCTAACGTTCCCATGTCACAAATGTGACATTTGTCCTAGGTGAGACAAGACAATCAGTGCCTTTGTGGAAAAATGATTGCAATTATCCACGTAACCATGGTTGTACCCAGGCGTGCATCTCTTTTCCGAAGCAAATCTACGGCCACGAATGTCTTGCCTCAGGGCTCCACAAATATGGAGACGCATGGGGACAGGTTGGGACTGTGTGGAGAATCTGTGAGGTCATATCAGTTAGACTTCTGCACTGTAGTTGAAACAATGTTGGCAAGATGTGGGCGAACATCCTGCAGCAGGATAATGCCGTCCGTCATCATTCCTATGTGTTTCGATTTGATGACACCCTTCAATTTCTGCAAAGTGTCCACGTACTGCTGCCTGTTAATTGTGGATCCGTCTGCCAGAAAGGCAACATGCAGGGGCCCTTGCAATCAAAGAAAAATGTCTACATCTACGTTTACATCTACACTCCGTAAGCCACCTTATGGTGAGTGGCGGAGAGAACTTTGTACGTCAGTGTCGTTTCCTCCTTTTCTTTTTCCACTTGCACATGGTTCGCTGGAAGAACGATTGCTGGTAAGCCTCCCTGTGGGCTCGAATATCTCTAATTTTATCTTCATGATCTTTCCGCGAGGTATACATAGAGCGAAGGAATGTGTTGGTTGATTCTTTTAAGAAGGTACGCGCTCAGAAATTTGACTGTTGATCATAACACGATGCAGAACGCATAGAGTTGGCTGAGCATCTCCGTGACGCTTTCGCGCTGACTAAGTGACCATGTAACGAAACGTGCTGCTCTTCTTTGGATCTTCTCTATTGCTTCTGTCAGTCCTATCTAGTACGGATCCCATACTGACTTCCCGAATAGGCGTGTCTGTTGTTTCGACTATGCTGCAAATTATTCGCTGGAAAGCGTTTACACATCCACCCTACACTCCCTGTCTCTCCCCATGTGATTACCATATTAATAGAATGGAGCCTTAGGGAAAGACATTCGTACCCGTCGATTTGCTTCGGAAAAGGGGTTCATGCATAGTTGTTATCGTGGTTCCTTAGACAACCGCAAAAAATTTCCCATGAAGGCACTGACCATCTCATCTCACACTGGAATAAATCTAATAACAGCTATGGTGATGACTTTTGAAGTAGTAAACAGTTTACTCAACTTTTGTTCTATCTGTCTCATTTTCATTTCAGTCACCCTTATATTGAAACACTGTAGGAGACTGTGCTCCGTTGTGGCAAAGAAGCCATTTACCAACAAGCCATACGTATAGGTCCAGGAAACAGTGAATATAATCACCGGTTCATTAAGATCTCTCCGATACCGTGACTCTCCCTCATTAGCAATAGAGCTGAGGCAAGGATAAATAACTACTAAAGAACAGGAAAAAATGCCACAGACATATCAAACAAAATATTCACCTATTCTGCACATAGTAACGAATTTACCAAATACCCGCTTGATATCTCTGAAGCCAGTATGGAACAGCTGTTATGGAAGAGGGCAGGACATCTTGAACCTAACAGACACGCGGGAAAAGGCAGTGAGAGCTCAGTAGCCATAATCTCATAACTAATTCCTCAAAAACACTACGAGAATTCAACTTCCGAAGAAAATATTGGACTAGACTCAACTTTTCGGAAGCGGCCTTGCCAATGGGAATCTGTGGAGCACCTGATCATACTCTGGACGATATTATAAAAGTGTGCCATATAAGAAGATATAGTGGATCAGATGAAAACATTATAGAAGCCAGGCATCATACTATGAAATGGATGCAAGATATGGACATCAATGTGTAGTCAACAAATTGTCTTACATGCTACATATCTTAGTTCTGTGAGTTTATTAAGTGACACTTATTATGCCCTTCATGTTCTCTTATATATGTTGCACATTTGTATTCTTGTGTATTATTGTATTTGTATTTGCATATGTTGCTGCCGTGTGTGGTCTATACTAATAATAAATCTATAAAACTGTCGTGTCTGTTTGTCTGTTTGAACACACTTCTGGAAAACTACTACATCGATCATGGGTCCCCTTCTGTTTTTCATATATGTGATGACTTCTCTTCTTATCTGAAACAAGAAGCTAAACTGACACTGTTGGCTGATGGTCTGATGGTACAAGCATTATTATTAATCCAGTAAAAGAACTCCAATAGAAAATGATACAAATAATATCTTTGGAAAAATTATTGATTTTTTTTTTTTTTTTTTTTTTTTTTTTTTGCGAATAGGCTTGCTCTGAACTTTGAAAAAACGCAGAACATACAATTTTCTACTGCAAGGAATACTGTTCCTTCCATAAATATAACACATCAACAGACGACAGTAGCCAGGGTAGAGCATACTAAGTTTTTGGGTGTACATATACACTCCTGGAAATGGAAAAAAGAACACATTGACACCGGTGTGTCAGACCCACCATACTTGCTCCGGACACTGCGAGAGGGCTGTACAAGCAATGATCACACGCACGGCACAGCGGACACACCAGGAACCGCGGTGTTGGCCGTCGAATGGCGCTAGCTGCGCAGCATTTGTGCACCGCCGCCGTCAGTGTCAGCCAGTTTGCCGTGGCATACGGAGCTCCATCGCAGTCTTTAACACTGGTAGCATGCCGCGACAGCGTGGACGTGAACCGTATGTGCAGTTGACGGACTTTGAGCGAGGGCGTATAGTGGGCATGCGGGAGGCCGGGTGGACGTACCGCCGAATTGCTCAACACGTGGGGCGTGAGGTCTCCACAGTACATCGATGTTGTCGCCAGTGGTCGGCGGGAGGTGCACGTGCCCGTCGACCTGGGACCGGACCGCAGCGACGCACGGATGCACGCCAAGACCGTAGGATCCTACGCAGTGCCGTAGGGGACCGCACCGCCACTTCCCAGCAAATTAGGGACACTGTTGCTCCTGGGGTATCGGCGAGGACCATTCGCAACCGTCTCCATGAAGCTGGACTACGGTCCCGCACACCGTTAGGCCGTCTTCCGCTCACGCCCCGACATCGTGCAGCCCGCCTCCAGTGGTGTCGCGACAGGCGTGAATGGAGGGACGAATGGAGACGTGTCGTCTTCAGCGATGAGAGTCGCTTCTGCCTTGGTGCCAATGATGGTCGTATGCGTGTTTGGCGCCGTGCAGGTGAGCGCCACAATCAGGACTGCATACGACCGAGGCACACAGGGCCAACACCCGGCATCATGGTGTGGGGAGCGATCTCCTACACTGGCCGTACACCACTGGTGATCGTCGAGGGGACACTGAATAGTGCACGGTACATCCAAACCGTCATCGAACCCATCGTTCTACCATTCCTAGACCGGCAAGGGAACTTGCTGTTCCAACAGGACAATGCACGTCCGCATGTATCCCATGCCACCCAACGTGCTCTAGAAGGTGTAAGTCAACTACCCTGGCCAGCAAGATCTCCGGATCTGTCCCCCATTGAGCATGTTTGGGACTGGATGAAGCGTCGTCTCACCCGGTCTGCACGTCCAGCACGAACGCTGGTCCAACTGAGGCGCCAGGTGGAAATGGCATGGCAAGCCGTTCCACAGGACTACATCCAGCATCTCTACGATCGTCTCCATGGGAAACTAGCAGCCTGCATTGCTGCGAAAGGTGGATATACACTGTACTAGTGCCGACATTGTGCATGCTCTGTTGCCTGTGTCTATGTGCCTGTGTCTATGTGCCTGTGGTTCTGTCAGAGTGATCATGTGATGTATCTGACCCCAGGAATGTGTCAATAAAGTTTCCCCTTCCTGGGACAATGAATTCACGGTGTTCTTATTTCAATTTCCAGGAGTGTATTTTGGGGTAACTCAACGCTTACGCAAAAAGTATTCACTGCCCAAAAAAGTGTTTAGAATAATGTGTGGGGCTCATAGTCGCACTTCTTGTAGGCATCTGTTTAAAAGGTTAGGAATTTTTAAAACAGCCTCACAGTACATTTACTCAGTAATGAAATTTATTCTCAACAACATTGACCAGTTTAAAAAAACAGTGACACGCATGATTATAATACCAGTAGAACGAAAGACTTACTCTATCGTCCACTTGACCTATATTTGGCACAGAAAGGGGTAAAATATGTTGCTGTAAAACTTTTCGATAAATTACCAGATGAAATAAAATGTCTGATAGCAGTAATAGTTTCAAAAATAAATTGAAAACATGTCTCCTTGACAACTCCTTCTATAGCACATGTGAATTCTTGAATAGGAATAAATAAATCTGCAGCCATTATATGCACTTTGTGGCATCTAAGGGAATGGGGTAGGTAATAAAAATTTTAAGCCTTTTTTTATACTTGATTCATGTGTGCATTTCTTATGAACTTGACACGCTCCACATCATAACGGTTTCCGTGAGATTGATCAATGGAACATGTAACTAATTAACAAGAATTTTCATGAGGTTTTCTCAGGTGGCTTGAATATAGCTTTGGACCTGTGTAGACTTTATTTTATCAAAATCGGATCACGAAAAGGAAAAAATGTGATTTATTGTTTTATCTAAAACCGTTGTATCTGTATGTTCCTCTGTTTGAATGCGCTCATCTCCAAAACTACTAGACAAATTTTCTTGTGGTATTTACAGGTGGCTTGAGCTTAGTTTAGAGCACAATGTAGGCTTTATTTCATCAAAATCAGATCTACGTGTACATCTAGACGTACATGATTACTCTGCAATTCAGAGTTAAGTGCCTGGCAAAGGGTTAATGGAGCCACCTTTAAGCTCCTTGTCTAACGTTCCACTCTCGAACAGCGAACGGGAAAAACGGACACGTAAATCTTTCCGTGCGAGCTCTGATTTGTCTTATTTTATTATGATGATCGTTTCTCCCTATATAGTTCGGCGCAAACGAAGTATTTTCACACTCTGAGGGGAAAGTTGGTGATTGAAATTTTATGAGAAAGTCCCACAGCACCGGTAAACGCTTTTGTTTTAATCATTGCCACGCCATTTCGTCTATGATATAAGTGGCACGCTGTCCCCTTTTTCGCGATAATACAAGACGAGCTGCCATTCTTTGAACTTTTTCGATGTCCTCCGTCAGTTCCATCTGATGTGGATCCCACACGCACAGCACTAACTCAAAAGAGGGCGGACAGGCGTAATGTAATCAGTCTCTTTAGTAGACTGCTACATTTTCTGATTGTTCTGCCAATAAATCGCACTCTTTGGTTTGCTTTCCTCTCAACATAGTCTACGTGATCGTTAAAATTAAATTATTCGTAATCGTAACCCCTAAGTATTTAGTTGAATTTACAGCCTTTAAATTTGTGTGATTGAGCGCTAATGAAACTTAGTGGACTCTTTTTATTGCTCATGTGGAGGACAACGAACTTTCCACGATTTGCAGACAATTTCCACTTTTTGTACCATACAGATATCTTGTCTGAATCATTTTGCAATTCGATTTGATCATCTGATGACTTTACACAACTGTAAAGGCCAGCATCATCTGCAAAGAACTAAGAGAGCTACTCAGATTGTCTCCTAAATCATTAATGAAGATGAGGAACAGCAGATGGCCTGTAACACATCCGTGGGGAGCGCCAGATATTATTACTATTTTACTCCTACCTCCTACAGATATATGTACAGTATTTAACTATCATTTTCTGAGCACTGCCGGTGAATTAAATAAAAATTATATTATCGACATTGTATTGCTGCCTAGACACTTCCTTCACAACTGACTATATGGTTTTAATTTTATCCTGTGAATTAGCTATTCTACTTGCGTAACACTTACTCTTTCCCTTCCTAATAACATTTTTAAGCACCTTACAATACTCTTTGCAGTGGGCCACTGAAGCTTGATTGTGACTGCTTCTAACATTTTGATATAATTCCCGCTATATTCTACATGATATCCTTATCCCACTAATGAGACACCGAGGCTGCCTTTTACTGCTAGTACCCCGTTTAGAACTTTGTAGTGGAGAGAAACTCTCAAAGAGCATGAGAAATGTGTTAAGGAAAGCATTATATTTGTCGTCTATGTTATCGGCACTATAAACATCCTGCCACTCTTGTTCCTTGACGAGTTTTAAAAAACGCTCTATTGCTGTTGGATTAACTTTCCTACATAGTTTGTAATTATATATGACATTTACTGGAGTACAAAAACCTTTTAGTGTTAAAATTTGTGCATCATGTTCTGAAAGGCAATTCACCCTTTCACTAACAGAATGCCCATCTAGTAATGAAGAATGAAAAAAATATTGTCTATGGCTGTGCTACCATTCCCCTGCAGCCTAGATGGAAAAAACACAGTCTGCATCAGATCATATGAATTTAGAGCTCTACCAACATCGTTTTTCTTAATATTGAAGTCACCACATGTAATTAATTTCCTGTACTTCCTATAAAGTGAATCAAGAACCCTCTCTAGCTTGAACAGAAATGCTCTGAAGTCAGAGTTAGGGAACCTATAAACAACAAAAATTAGAATTTTAGTTTTACTAAATGCGACTGCTCCCGCACAACATTCAAATATCTGTTCAGTGCAGTGCCGTGATACGTCTATGGACTCAAACGGAATACTGTTTTTTACGTACATGTATGTGATGACTCGGAGGAAAATGAACGTTGTCGCATTGTATTTGCCGTCGACTTATGGGCCCAGTAGTGGGTTACACGACACCATCACCTCTGGTTTGCACATTTGGTAATTTTAACAGTAGCAGGAACATTTATGACATATTATGGCAGTTGGCTGTCCCTATCTTCCAGGTCTCCATGACATCTTTCAACAGGATAACGCAAGACTGCAGACTGTCCTCACTATCCTGACCTACTTCGATACAGAGGATGTTTGTTTCCCTATCCAGCGCGTTCCCCAGATCTCTCACCCATTCAAAGCATCAGTAACGGATTGCATGCCTCCGAACGCCAGCGACAACTGGTGATTTCTGACATACTGTTGAAGCAACATAGACCCGACCCGTGTCAGTCATCTAAGCTCAATTCGACTCAGTGCCCAGCCGGACAGAGCTGTTGTTGATGCCAGCGGTGGCATCTCTGTGTACTGTATTTCACCTCCAGGATGGAAAAAGTGAGTTACGATAGAAAGGGTCGGCGACAGGAGAAGACTGCAGCAAGTACCAGCGGTAGCAGCTCTCTGTACTACATTTCACATCCCGGATGGAAAAAGTGAGTAACGATAGAGTGCTGGAAGAGTTGGTGAGAGGAGAAGACTGTTGGAAGTTATGAGAGAAAGGAAGAAGAGCTGGACGGGACATTCGTTGAGATGGGAATGCTTGCTAACAGGCTCTTTGGAAGGTCTAGCTTGTGGGAGGATATTCAGAGGACATAAAGGGCAGCGGAAATTAAGGGCTCCTGAAGAGGATGGCAGAAGACAGGAAAGCGTGAAGAACTCCCTGTCTTCTGCCAGCAGAGGGGAACAGCGGGATAGGTGAAAATTGTCTTTGTCGCTGGCAGAAATGCTACTCGGTGTCATGTGCACCACGAGGAGCTGCGTTGCGGGTGACGGCGAAAACGTCCAGCACTACTGCAAAATGCAACCATACTGCACGATAACGCTACAGTCTACATATCACAAGTCATCAAAAATTTCATACAGAGTCGGGCTGGAAAATCCTCCCAATCTACTCTATTCACCTGACCAAAATCCAAGCTACTTCGATCTCATTCCACAGCTGAAGAAACCATTCCGTGAGAGGGCGGATGTGCTCACGGCATTTCCAACGATAGGTAGCACCATTTCAGCGCCTTCGCCATGGAAACATTGTTCAGATCCACTAGGGGAAAGACAATAGTTGTTTTTGAGCCAACAGCCTTGTCGCAGAGGTAACACAGGATTGCGTCGGATCACCAAAGTCAAGAATTCTCGGGCTTGATTAATACTTGGATGGGTGATAGTCCGTGTCTGCATAGGGCTGTAGGCAAGCTGGTGCACTCAGGCCCTGTGAGGCTACTTGAGGAGCTACTTGACTGAACAGTGCCGGCTCTGGTCAAGAAAACTGACAACGTCCTGGTGGTGTGCTGGCCACATACCCCTCCGTATCCGCATCCAGTGATGCCTATCTGCTCAGGATGACACGGCGGTCTGTCGATACAGTGGGGCCTTCCGAGGCCAGTTCGGATGGAGAGAGAGGGACAGAGAGAGAGAGAGAGAGAGAGAAAGACAGTTGATTTCGAACGTGCACACAAAATTTACACAGAATTCCAGCGATTTTGTTTCCGTTCACCCTTTGCTGGACCTTCAGTACTGGAAACCTACTGTATGTTGGTATTCGGGTACATGCCGCCTTACTGGTTCAAAGCACTTCATGGAATTACCATGTTGTCACATTATCGTAATTTATACTACTGTTGCTATGACTGATGGAATGACCCTCGTATAACCACGAATCTACTACATATTTAATAATGTATTCTTTCTACTATAATGCGTATGAACGATAACAGTAGCATTTCATTACTTGCCACGTTACCTGAGGTTCCATTTTTTATGACCAGCACTTAGATATGCAGAAGAGTCATGCGTCACTAATCGAGGTATTAAGACAACGGTAAGGTTTTCATGCGGAAGGCTTATATGATTTTAACGGCTCTCAAATGCTCTTTAGGAGACGGGTTCAGTGATATCACGTTTGTTACTATTGGTGTTCAATGCCTTCACAAAATAGTCCATGAAATGTGCTGACTGCAAAGCAAGATAGACAGAATCCGTTACTGTGTGTCAACAACGTCGAGCATTGCCGAAGACTCTGTAAAAATAGCTACACTCTGAAAAGAAGTTGCAGTCGTGCTATATTTTGAATCTTAGGTTGGACGTCGCTATGGTGGTAACGGTCTCGTAAGTTGAGTTGTATTGTGGCTTGTAATGAAACACATATTTATTGGGACATACATATGTTATTTGTTACTCGTAACTGTACTGTCTACACATTTCAGTCTACGTGAAGGAAAATGATGAAGAGGTACACAGGGTGTAATTGTACAAGTGAAATCGAGTAAGGAACCAAAGTTACCTTTCACAGGTACTTGGATATTGTTAGTGTACTGTACGTTAATGCACTGTTACCTGATAAATGTTCCTACAAAGTAACATAAGTATAATGAACGAGCATTTATTTTCAGTTTCCCATTTCTAATCCCCAGCTTTTAGAGATGCGGTAAAATGCTGCCAAGAGGCTGTATATTAGATAGCAGACTGTCGATTAGATGTACATATACTGTACATAAATCATGAAAAAATAAAAGGGGTGCCTCTATGCGACTATTACCTATGACCATTTCTCGTAGCAAGTAAAATAAATTAGTTGCCGTTTGTCCACAAATTAGAAATCTATCTTGTAGTTACGTACTTAAGTGAGGTGTTGTGTTTGTGACATAACTCTAAGGAAGATGTCTTGTAACCAAAGGTATCATAAAGACATTCAAAATAGCCGGCCGATGAGGCCGAGCGGTTCTAGGCGCTACAGTCTGGAACCGCGCGACCGCTACGGTCGCAGGTTCGAATCCTACCTCGGGCATGCATGTGCGTGATGTCCTTAGGTTAGTTCGGTTTAAGTAGTTCTAAGTTGTAGGGGACTGATGACCTCAGCAGTTAAGTCCCATAGTGCTCAGAGCCATTTGAACCATTTGAACATTCAAAATTCTCGCGTAAGTTTACCACTACAATGGCCACAACTCAATTTTCTCTCTGTTCACAGTAGGCCACTTGCGCAATTGTAGGGTCTTGGGCTGGATTTTCATACCAGACTGTATATTAAGGATATTCCTCAGCAAACAAAGGACGTACGCATGTTAGTGATGCAGAAAAATGACACGTGTTCCCTAAATGTCATCTTCAGATACGCTAGAGAACAAAGAGCACACTACGAAACTACTGGGCGGCCGAAGTGGCCGAGCGATTCTAGGCTCTTTAGTCTGGAAACGCGACCGCTACGGTCGCAGGTTCGAATCCTGCCTCGGGCATGGATGTGTGTGATGTCCTTAGGTTAGTTAGGTTTAAGTAGTTCTAAGTTCTGGGGGACTGATGACCTCATATGTTAAGTCCCATAGTGCTCAGAGCCATTTGAACCATTCTGAACGAATCTACTACGACATGCCAAGAATAATAACCAAATAGTCTCCTGGTAGCTATGTATTATTGTCTGAAATATTTAAGTTTCAAGAGTGTCGATGTTGAGTAGATGTGGAGAAATTATTAAACGGTACAACATCATAAGCTCCATAAATCTGGAATACTCAAAGGTACAAAACAACAGGGTTACAAATACGAAAAATAACTGAAACTATGATACCAAAACATCGTGAAATCTTTTGATGCTTATTACTTAACGCAAGACTGTAAAACACTTATCTCTGCATGTAACAATTTATTTCCACGGATACATATTATGGTCTATCTTTCAGAACGTACATTTTTCCAGAAAAATGTGATTGTTCTAGCTGCCCCGACAGATGTTATCCTATCCAAATTTCAATAATTTATTGGTGAAAAGCTTTGGGAAATGTGCAAACAGAAAAAGGTAGTTTTGAGTTAGCGTTCTATCTATTAACGATTGTGGCCATGGATATTCAATTTGAGGAGGAGTACGTCTGGAATTACGCCAGTTCTGTTCTCATTACAACACTGAAATGTTGGCGATGTATGATGTGCCTGTAATGGCATCGACTTGGAACCATGTGGTTTTGTTCCAAAATTTGTGGCTCAGATGAATCAAGTCATCTTTTTATGTCAACCAAATTATTTATTTTCATCCATTATATGTGAAATCACAAAGAATCTCAAGGTGTTTTATTTACATTACGATTGCAAGATCGATGTTTGAGAAAACAATCAAAACAGGAAGTGCTTTGTGACATCATAGTCTCGTTCACTGCAATGCTTTATGACACAAGAAATTTTTTGTTTTGTTGTCTGCTGCGAACATCGAAAGCATGAGTTATCTCCATCGCAGGAACATAATGAAAAGAAAAAGAAAAGTATCCACATTTCCATCGTTCTAATTATGAGTTATGGTCTCCAGTTCGTACAAAAACCCCATAGAAAAAAAACACTTTCAGGTTTTCCCCAAATTTCCAGGCAAATTTTCCAATTTGTATTCTCCTAAAAGCCTTATTCGGACAAACATTTTAAAAATAATAGCCAAATCGGTTTAGCAGTTCTCAACTGATAAACCTACCAACGAACAGCATTTAATTTTTATTTATATAGATGTAGGGTATGTGAAATAATTACGTATATGAAGATGAGGCATGAACGCAAAGCAAGAAATAAAAAAGCAATTACTTAATTGTGTAATTTAATACATTCTTGCCTTGCCATAGCAGCTGAAGCTATAAAAGCGATAAAGAAATGTTTTCATGTTCCTTAACAACAGCTTCTGCTATTACTTGATAGGCTACATCCTAATATTTGGGAATTTCTGCTGTGTTTAACAATTACCAACAGGGCGGAAACTTTCCGCTTGGGCAGCGAAGCGAATAAAAACGATACTTTGCCTCTGTGTTGATGTTTCAACAGGAACAAATATAAAAACCGATGATAAAAGGCAGTTTCATCGTACGTTAGAAATATGGTGACTGAACGTTTTGTTTATGAAAAGCTGCCCTATAATGACTGATATGTAGCAGATTATTTCTCCAGAATGAATAAAACAAGCAAGTCTGTTCTACAAAACAAGTTATGGTCATTATTTTGACTTTGTACTTTTGTGGAACACCATATTTCGTCAAAAGTCTGCAGTCGTCTATCAGTTCTGAATAGAAGCATAAACAATGATATCAGATGAAAGCATTCACGCAGAATGTTTTTGCGGTGTGTGGAGTGGGATTGGGACTTCAGGCCGTCGTTTTATCCTCTGGGATCAACAAAATCTGTCAGCTGGGGAGCGCCAACTCGTTATCTGCGCGTCGGTTGGCACGCCTGGCGGCAGATCGTCAGGACGCGCGCCGTAATTGGGCGTTCGTTAACGCTACACGGGACTTCCCCCTGGGGACTCGCGTGTAACAGGACACAGTGAACAGGCTAGCCAATCAGCGGCGCGGACGCGGCGTATTCGCGCACTGCGATCGCTATCCACGGCGACGTATTTCTACTGGCGTCGTAGGTATTAATTATACCTTTGGCACGTATCTTCACATTTTTTTTGCGCTTGTAGTCGATCAAATTCATCATTGTAACTCAGTCGTATTTTTTATTGATATAACACTGCTAATGATAACGATATTTACTGTCTACAGATATGTGGGAAGAAATTAAGTTTTGCACTTTATATTTCAGTTTATCCATGATAGCTTCATTACGCCACTGTTGCCTTCGGAAATATCAGTGAGGACGAAAACTGCTTCGATTCACTGGTTTTAAATCAGTAATTTATTTTTTAGTAAATACAGTGACGTGCAAACAAGATGGCGACTACGCAGTGCTTTCTGTCCAGACACAGACTGAATACTTTGCAGCGTCATAGATGAGCTGTATGTGCATGTTAACGTGTGGGTCATACCGTGTGTCACTCCTCTGCTGTTGTGACGAGCCTTTGGAGGATGAAAGAGTGGGAAGATGTGTTTATTTATTATGCAGTAATCCTTTTTGATCCACGTTCCATATCGTGAATCTTTCCACATGATTGGAGGAATGAATCAGTCTATTTCGAATGCTCCGAAATGGACCAAAGAGTTAACACCTGTAAGCAAGATCTCTACCAAACTTACGGCTGATCCCGGCGGAGGTTCGAGTCCTCCCTCGGGCATGTGTGTGTGTTTGTCCTTAGGATAATTTAGATTACGTAGTGTGTAAGCTTAGGGACTGATGACCTTAGCAGTTAAGTCCCATAAGATTTCAGACCCATTTGAACATTTTCTACCAAACGTAAGAATATTCTGGTAGTCGGGGTTAAGGAGTAAACGCTGGCGAGTCAAGGATGTATCGCACTCTTTTAAGGCCGCTGAACTGCAGTTGGTAGCGAGTAACAGTTTGGCCGTCCCCATCACTTGCTGGCGATGCTGACCCGCCGAAATTTGCTGACTGCCAGGCACTTTTGTCGAGGCTTCATGAGTATTACGCGGTAAACATTTTTGAGCTTTCTGATATGATTAAGCGTTAGTTACTCATTTGATTCAATTCATCACACGGTAGATTTCAAAAAATGTGTGTGAAATTGTATGGGACGTAACTGCTAAGGTCATCAGTCCCTAAGCTTACACACGACTTAACCTAAATTATCTTAAGGACAAACACACACATCCATGCCCGAGGGAGGACTCGAACCTCCGCCAGGACCAGCCGCACAGTCCATGACTGTAGCGCTTTAGACCGTAGGTAGATTTCAATCAGCTTCATTTGGTGCTACAATTCAGTAGGTTACAGTGAAATAACATTTTTGGTTGTACCGGTATTTATTCAACTTTTACATGCAGTTTAATGAGGGAATTTTTGCTGTGATAAGATGCTCTCATGTGTACCTATATATATAAATGAGTTTGTCATGCACTGGTTCATTCCTAAATTAAATACGTATTGGAAAGTGAAACTTGTCGATCTTTGTCTCAGAACTGTGTGATTGTAATACGTGAAATCGTATTTTGTTCTTGATCGGTAATCATGCCATGTGGTTGTATTCAATATTGTAAATGCGTACCAACATGCATAACGAATTTTTTATCTTCTTGCATTTATAGAATTTAAAGTGTTTTCTGCCATTATGGCATCTGACTGGTAACGTGCTTCTGCACTCCCGTTTTTACTTGAAAGGGGTTGATTATAATGGTTGAGCACCTGCATAGTCCTATCACGTCTATATCTGAAGCCTAACCTGCTGATTTCTTAGAGTTTGTATAGATTACTGCCATTGCTCTTGTTGCATACCATCCTCCATGTCTTCGACTTACAAGAAGCAACTACGTCTGTAATTGAAGTCCCACGTTCACGAACTTCATTTCAGGGTACCATGTAATTAAGATTTTGTCATTAACCTTATTATCTGGGTATCCATTCGTTCAACACGTTTCCATCTATTTTTTTATAAAGACTGATGGTAAATGCATATCTTAATAACCAATAAACCGCCATCGTTTGTAGTTACCACCTCTTCACATTTTATTCATACCATGTATGAACTGAAACTTCATTCCTTCCTTTCATTTAAACTTCTCCAATAATATGGCGAATATTTGAAAAAGAGAAATGAAAGTAATTCTGCAATCTATATTACATCATTACACATGATACCATGTACCATGAGTTCATATGTTAATAATAAGTTTATCTATTGCACATAGACTCAATTTAATGATATTATTGGGCCAATTTAACTATACAGATTCAGACTATTTATAGATTCAGATGTCTCACAGTAGCTTAGGGGCACATGGAAACAAGAAACGAGTATAAATTTTGTTTAAAGTATCCCTACTGATACCGCATCTGGCAGTAGGCGACCGTTTCATGATCAAGGAATATGTTTCTTTCAAAACACTCTCCTTTTACGTTGTCTACGAATGAGAACACAAGGAAAGCCAGTAGTCCGCAGAATGTATCCTCACATGGCCGAAAGCAGTGACATGCGCTTGGAGGTGTACACCGAGGGCACTGGTTAGCCCACTAGTCAGGAGAGGCACTGACAGTCTGAATAGAATGTCACACACACTCTGGTTACTCTACAATCTTTCAGACGTGATTTAAAAAAAAAAAAAAAAGCACTGTTGGTTATGAAAGAATTGAACCTTTCCAGTCTTATAGAGTTGTTCATACGACCTAACATGCTCCCAACATAAATTCAAAGCGAATCCTATGTGTGGAGAAGCGAGACAACGTACCACTCATAGGAAACAATGGCGTTATGAGGCCATGTTAGCTAATGTTACAGGGCTGGATCAGTTAATCCTCCAGACTACTGATCTGTGACTACTGGAAAGGTTGTGCCCCTCTTCAGAAACCATATGTTTGCCTGTTATATTTCGTGCCTAAGTATAGTTCTACTGAAATGTTTAATTGTGTTGGAACACACTCGGGTAAAATATACCAAAAGTAAAATAGTTCCTCATTCGGATTATTAAATCAAGTGCTTGCAATGTACTCTGTAAAAACTTCATGTAGCCAACAAGCAATTTCATTCCTTTTTTCCCTTTCACGTTTTTCCACTATTTTTACTGCTTTTCCTAAATCATACAAAATAAAATCCAATCATTTGATTAACTGTAAAAGCAAATGTGTCCAGGGGGAAGACAGGTGCCGCATTTGGGGAAATTAAAGAAGTTTTAGGAGAAAAGATGAACAACTGTATGAATATCTAGAGACCAGGTGGAACTCTAGTACTAAGCAGATAAGAAAAGAGAGAAACTTGAAGACAATATTGCCGGCCGCTGTAACCGAGCGGTTCTAGGCGCTTCAGTCCGGAACCACGCTGCTGCTACGTCGCAGGTTCGAATCCTGCCTCGGGCACGGATGTGTGTGTGATCTCTTTAGGTTAGTTAGGTTTAAGTAGTTCAAGTCTAGGGGACTGATGACCTCAGGTTAAGTCCCATAGTTTTTAGAGCCATTTGAACCATTTTTTGGAGACAATATTGTGGAAAGGGAAGACAAAGTTGATGAAGATGTGATATTGCGAAAAGAGTTTTACCAAGTACCATATACCTAAGTCGATACAAGGCACCTACAGAAAACCATATTCCCTTACAATTATATCGATACTTGGGAAGTAAGCAAGGAATACCAGATAGACGAAACATACACAGACGTCAATAAGTGCGTAATAATTCAAACCCATAGAAGGTAGGTAACGACTCTGGCGGCGACGATCTGTCTGGCTGTCTCCTTAGATCCAAAGGAAAGCCTGGAAAAACTGCTTAAAAGAAAGGCTGAACTACATGTACCAGTAGGGTGCATAAGACTTTCTGTTTCCTTTTGCATAGAGGGTTCTTTAACACAGGGCTACTCGAGGCTACTGAAATGTTTGTCCTATATTCTCTTTTTAATAATACACAAGTTGCTACCAATTCCGTCCACGTATACTGTTCTTGACGCAAAAGCAAGTATTTGCTCATAGTTTGTACTATAACGTTTACTCACATGTCAAATTCTAAATGGTTCAAATGGCTCTAAGTACTATGGGACTTAACATCTGAGGTCATCAGTTCCCTAGACTTAGAACTACTTAGACCTAACTAACGTAAGGAAATCACACACATCCATGCCCGAGGCAGGATTCGAACCTGCGACGTAGCAGCAGTGCGGTTCCGGACTGAAGCGCCTAGAACCACTCGGTCACAGCGGCCGGATGTCAAATTCTCTCACAAATAATCAGCTTAAGTACAGAACTCGCCACGTACTGCCTAAAGAAACGCAACTTTTTAAATATCAATAAACCATTGTAAAGTTCATACTATCGTCATCAATTTCGGTATGCTCGCTCAATACTACATAGTCCACGAGCACTCAGTAATCCGACGTTTTCTGAATTAAAACTGCATAGCGTGCCAAGCGGAACTTTTCAGCCCATCGAAACACATTCAGAACATTCTCTAAAATTCTCGAAACGTTCAGATACGTTATTTATGTCACATCTCAATCATTTTTCGAAACACTGATTCGTAATAAAAGTAAATTTAAACATTTTTACTAGAACACCTAGACAAAGCTCCGCGCATCACGAGGGTTGAATTACGACTTGTCGAGGCTGCCGCGCGCGAACCTCTGTCCAGGGGATGTGCGAACTTCTCAGTGACGACTGACTTGACCGTATTATAGCCAGTCAGCTTGGCAGATTTTAGTAGACGACCCAGTAATTTCCTTATTTACTTTAATGATCTTCCAAACACAGAATTTACCAAATAGCAAATAAGCTGAAAATAATCTCATCTTTACTAATCGTAACGACAGAAGAAAAGAACGACTACTAGGGTACTCAAATAGAACTAACCGTAACAACAGACGAAAAGAATTGCTTCAAGGGTTCTTAAATTGGTTGCTTCACATTAAGCACATCATATCATGTATGCGACACTCTGCACAATAACAATGCAATTCAGAAGCGCATTATTAATCAATTTGAAGATTCATGCGTCGCGTACATGCTCCATCCATCTCCACACTCACTCTGACAACATAAGAAAAGAAAATAGTAATGCCAGACAAGTGAAAACAATAGCTGTGATTTGAAAACTGAAACGTACGTAACTTCCACCGTTACGAGGGGCATTTACCAGGTGTAGAAGTATGAAACCGGTACATCCATAGAGGTGGTGCTAACCGTCAGGATAGAGCCTGTGGGACCGCGTCTTCTGCGCCCTCTGCTTCGTGTAACGCCTGAGGACGAATGACAACACACAGTGACCTAAGTTCCATACATCGGTCTCTGTTTCAAACCCATAAATATGTCGAGTTTTGTGCCTAAGAACTACGATTTGCGGACAGCACTGGTTTTCTGTTATCATTTGAAGAAAACTACTGCAAAATTGCATCGAATGCTTGTCAAAGATTTCGGCGAACATGCTCTTGGGAAAACACAGTGTTTCAAGTACTTCAAAAAATTCAGAAATTGTGACTTTGACGTGAAAAACGACGAGCGCGGGAAACCATCGAAAAAGTTCGAAGACAACAAATTGCGGGCCTCATTGGATGAATGTGATACCCAAACTCAAATGGAGCTCGCGGAACAACTGAATGTAACGCAGAAAGCCGTTTCTCTTCGGTTGCAAGTTATAGGAAAGATGCAGAAAGTGGGAAAATGGGTTCCGTATGAACTGAATGAAATCGAAAGATCGCTTGTGAATTGCTGCTCGCCAGATACAAAAGGAAGTTGTTTCTGCATTGAATAGTGACAGGTGATATAAAAGAGAGGTATTTTGACAATCCTAAGAGTCGTAAATCATGAGTGAATCCAGGCAAGTCATCGATATCTACTGTAAGACAAGATCGCCTTGGAAAGAAGAGAATGCTCTGTGTTTAGTGGGATCAGAAGGCTGTCATCTATTATGAGCTGTTAAAACCTGGTGAAACCGTTAACACTGATCGCTACGAACAGCAAATGATTGATTTAAATCGAGCATTACGTGGAAAACGACCGGAATATGGAAAAAGGCAACACAAAGTCATATTGCTCCATGATAAGTCCTCTTACACACAGCAATACGGGTTAGGAAAATGTTCGAGGCGTTCAGTTAGGAAATACCAGGACATGCGCCTTATTCTCCAGACTTGTCTCCGTCCGATTATCATCTATCTGCATCACTGGGACACGCTCTCGTTGAACAACTCTTCTCACCGACTAGTTCGCCTCAAAAGAAGAAATGTTTTTTTGGCATGGTATTCATAGCCTGCCGGAGACGTGGCAGAAATGTAAGCAATGGAGATTATTTTAAATAAAACATTGTTTATCAGTGTAACTGCTGCAACCAAATTCCGGTTTCGTAGGTCTGCACCTGATAATAAGCAACCAAATTCCGTTTTCATAGGTCTACACCTGATAATAAGCAATACACCACGTTTTTTTTGGTTTTATTCAGTATACCACTACATCATATTATTTCCATTCTTTTCTTTACAAAATACTATTTTTCACCAAAACTTTCGTCCAGTACGACATGCTATCTTCCTGAGAGGTCGTGTATGCCTGCATGGTACCACTCTACTGGTCGACGTGGGAGCGAACTTCTTGCTGTATCAGTAACCTCCCCATCATTCACGTACTGCTTCATGCGGCGTGTAGCCTTCATTGGGCCAAAGAGATGGAAATCGGAGAGTGTGTGATCCGGGTTGAAGAGTGGATGGGGAAGAACAGTCCAACGAAATTTTGTGAGCTCCGCTCGGGTGCGCAGACCTGAGTGCGGCCTTGGTTGTCATGGACAAGGAGAAGTTCGGTTGCGTTTTTGTGGCTACAAACACACTGAAGTCGTTTCTTCAATTTCCTGAGAGTAGTACAGTCCACTTCTGCGTTGATCATACCACCAGGAGAGAGAAGATCAAACCGAATAACCGAATAATAAGTCCCAGAAGACCGTCGCATGACTTTAGCGGCGGAGGGTGAGGCTTTGAACTTTTCCTTTTGAGAAGAGGTGATGTGGCGCCACTCCATGGATTGCCGTTTTGTTTCCGACTCGAAGTGATGGACCCAGGTTTCATTGCCTTTGAGAATGTTCGACAAAAAAGTGTCGCGATCAGACTTGTAACGCTCAAGTAATTCATCACAAATAGTCCTTCGTTGCTCTTTACGGTCTTCTGTTAGGTGACGGGGAACGCAGCGGGCACACACATTTGAGCACCGCACCTGGAGGTCAAGTGTGTCAGCATTACATAGAAGAGACATCCCGCTGTGCAGCGAGTTGTTTGACTGTGATCCATCGATCACCTCGAATGAGAGTGTCCGCACGTTCCATCATAGCAGGAGTCACTGCTGTGTACGACCAGCCGGCACGTGGGAGACCGGACAGGTTTGCAGGACTTTGCTGAGGTGATGATAGACGCCTCACTCTACGACTGACCGTACTTTTGTTCCCTGACACGTCTCCGTAGACATTCTGTAAGCGCCTCTGAATATCTACGATGCTCTGGTTTTGCGCCAGAGGATACTCAGTGACAGCTCTCTGCTTGGAACGGACATCCGTTACAGATGCCATCTTGTAGGCCACGTATAGCGGAACTTATGAAACTATAGGGGCAGAAGCGGGAATATTCCACGATGTTTATAAGGTGAAACGTTGTTGTGATGCCTTGTGTAAGGAGGAGAAGTGCATGCCATCACGTTTCCGACTTTGATAATGGTCGGATTGTAGCCTATCGCGATTGCGGTTTATCGTATCGCGACATTGCTGCTCGCATTGGTCGAGATCCAATGACTGTTGGCACAATACGGAATCGGTGGGTTCAGGAGGGTAATACGGAACGCCGTGCTGGATCCCAACGGCCTCGTATCACTAGCAGTCGAGATGACAGGCATCTTATCCGCATGGCTGTAACGGATCGTGCAGCCACGTCTCGATCCCTGAGTCAACAGATTGGGACGTTTGCAAGACAACAACCATCTGCACGAACAGTTCGACAACGTTTGTAGCAGCATGGACTATCAGCTCGGTGACCATGGCTGCATCACAGACAGGAGCGCCTGCGATGGTGTACTCAACGACGAACCAGGGTGCACGAAAGGCAAAACGTCATTTTTTCGGATGAATCCAGGTTCTGTTTACAGCATCATTATGGTCGCATCCGTGTTTGCCGACATCGTGGTTAACGCACATTGGAAGCGTGTATTCGTCATCGCCATACTGGCGTACCACCCGGCGTGATGGTATGGGGTGCCATTGGTTACACGTCTCCGTCACCTCTTGTTCACATTGATAGCACTTTCAACAGTGGACGTTGCATTTCAGATGTGTTACGACCCGTGGCTCTACCCTTCATTCGATCCCTGCGAAACCCTACATTTCAGCAGGATAATGCACGGCCGCATGTTGCAGGTCCTGTACGGGCCTTTCTGGATACAGAAAATGTTCGACTGCTGCCCTGGCCAGCACATTCTCCAGATCTCTCACCAATTGAAAACGTCTGGTCAATGGTGGCCGAGCAACTGGCTCGTCACAATACGCCAGTCACTATTCTTGATGAACTGTGGTATCGTGTTGAAGCTGCATGGGCAGCTGTACCTGTACACGCCATCCAAGCTCTGTTTGACTCAATGCTCAGGGGTATTAAGGCCGTTATTACTGCCAGAGGTGGTTGTTGTGGGTACTGATTTCTCAGGATCTATGCACCCAAATTGCGTGAAAATGTAATCGCATGTCAGTTCTAGTATAATATATTTGTCCAATGAATACCCGTTTATCATCTGCATTTCTTCTTGGTGTAGCAATTTCAATGGCCACTAGTGTAGCTTCCTAATCTCAAGGCATATCGCTGCTCCACATGGCAGGAGCGAATATTACGTAAAGGTCAATGTAATATGCCGTAGCTGCAAAATACTGATGTGAATTGTTTACAGAATAAGTGAAAGACCCATAGAGGTCGATCTGAGGTTAGGGGAGGAGTTCTAGTTGGGTTTCGCAGAACTGTAGGGACATACGACGCAATACTGACCCTATGACAATCTTAGTAGATCGACTGAACAAAGGCAACCCAATATTTATAGTATTTGTAGATTTAGAGGAAGTTTTGAAAATCGCTGGAATGCACTCTTACGAATTCTGAAGGTAACTGGTATAAAATACAGGAGACGAAATGTAAAGAAACAAGCCTGAACTTATAAGAGTCGAAGAATATGAAAGGGAAGAAGTGGTTGAGAAGGGGTGACACTGGAGTGTGATATGAGCAAGCATTACAGGAAACCGAGGATAAATTTTGAAAGTGAAACAGAGTTCAGGGCGAAGAAGTAAAAGTTAGTGTTTGCCGACCAAAGGAATTCTGTCAAAAGCAGAAAATCAGTTGAACGGAATGGATAGTGTCTTGAAATGAGTTATAAGATGAATATCAGCAAAATGACAAAAGCAGTACTGTAATGTGCTCGAATAAATACGTCGCTTCTGAGAGATACAAATTAGTAAATGAGACATTAAAACCAGCTGATGTGTACTGAATTTTCGGCAGCAAAATAACTGATGTTGGCTTAGATAGAGAGGATGTAAAATGCAGACTGCAACAAGCAAGAAAATCGTTTGTCAAAAGAGAAATTTGTAAACATGGAAGCCATACGTATTACTAACTTAAAGTCCCCTCTCGCGTTTTTTCTTTCTGCGTGCTAAGGCTATTCTCACTAACTACTGTAAAGATTTTGATACGGTTTTCACTAATAATCAGATTAATTCTACATGAAGGCTGTGTTTGTAATTTATAATTCTAGAAACGACGGATGTGTAATATAAGGGGCAATCAAAAAGTTTCCGTTCGATAGCCGTACAAGGTGATTTTCCTCACGTTCGCAAGCATTTTTTATCGTTTATAGTCGTCAAATTACAACATCGACATTTTTTTTCTACTAAAATTACACATTTTTTCTTTGGTATTTGAAAAAGTTTCCAAGATAACTTCGACGACGTAACATAAAAGGGACGTGATCAAATAACATCAAGATTACAGCGCCGCAAACCACCGTCCCGCCGTCAGGAGACGAGGCTTCACAAACGCCTGCCCAATTGCACCGAATGTAATCAATGAAGTAACTCGTGTGCGGTCAGTGTGTTCATACCAAGTGCTCAAAACATTTACCTTGAGCATTGCTATACGCTGTAAGTGACTCAGGACACACAGTACTGAACGCTGAATTTCTTCTGGGGTTAACGGCAGCACAGGCCAGTGCTATAAGGTATTTCATTCCTTCGGGAGTCGTCGGTGTTTCTTAATAGTTTGTTTTGTTTTAGGGCACAAAAACAACTAGGGTATACGCGCCCATGTCAAAACTGTGAAACACGAAGACAAAAGAGAGGAGTAAAAACGACTATACGTCAATCCCAATCGACGGAAGAGAAGACAGCTATAAACAAGGAGGTGGAGAAACGTCTATAAAATACGTCATATAGAAACGGAGGTCCAGAACTGAAAATTAAGTGTCCTTCGCCATGTTGCTACGACGGATGAAAAGTAAAACGTGGTCTACAGCCCGAGCGTCTTTCGCTAAAACGGCAACGTCTTGTTTTAATTTTCACCACAGTTACAGTCACACCAATACCCAAAAAACGAAACAGGAGTAATCCCTGAATCAAATGGTTCAAATGGCTGTGAGCACTATTGGACTTCACTTCTAAAGTCATCAGTCCCGCCAGCCGGTGTGGCCGTGCGGTTAAAGGCGCTTCAGTCTGGAACCGCGTGACCGCTACGGTCGCAGGTTCGAATCCTGCCTCGGGCATGGATGTGTGTGATGTCCTTAGGTTAGTTAGGTTTAATTAGTTCTAAGTTCTAGGCGACTGATGACCTCAGAAGTTAAGTCGCATAGTGCTCAGAGCCATTTTTTTTTTGTAGTGAACAATTACGGGTAATAACTAAGTATGGAAACTGTGGAACGATTTGCGAGTAGGATAAGGGAAATGTGCCTATGGATTATTTTGCAAGAAGTCTGGAGCCGCGCGGCCGCTACGGTCGCAGGTTCGAATCCTGCCTCGAGCATGGATGTGTGTGATGTCCTTAGGTTAGTTAGGTTTAAGTAGTTCTAAGTTCTAGGGGACTAATGACCTTAGAAGTTAAGTCCCATAGTGCTCAGAGCCATTTGAACCATTTTTTTCGTTTCTAGCGCACACCGCTCGATAGTGGAACGGTAGAGAAATAGCTTGAAGGTGGTCCCCCTGTCAGGCACTTAATTGTGAATTGGAGAGTAATCACATAGATGTATATGTAGACAGAGTACAGTATAGAAGTGTTAAATTTGTAGAGTGTGCAGACCAGTTTGTGTTTTCTCAACGCCTTTCCAATCCTCTCCGAATGCTTTCTTAAAAAATAGAACATTCGTCACTTCCTACTTTTTGCCGATAACATTCGGAGACTTACAGCTAGTTTTGAAAGTCATTGCCACGAAGCTGTAGATGCTGCGAAATGTGAAGAGGACGAGATGCGATGGACTGCAGAACATACGTTTGATCGATCCCTCTCCTATTTCCGAGATACCTCTTAGTAACATTTGCATTGGATGTTACCGCTGCTAAAATGGTAGTTTCACTTTTTTTTATCAGTTCCTCCTGTTTCTTCTTATCGTATTTTATTCTCGACTCTCTCTCTCTCTCTCTATCATTCTGGATTTATTTGGGGTGGGCTGTTTTAGCTGTCTCACTCTGTATGCAAATTTGATTATATATTAATTTTTAGTTTCATTAATTAATTTGATTTTTTATGTCATTCTTGAGCAACAATACTTGATTATTGTTTGCGTACTAGTGTGAAATACTCTTTACGGACAATTATTATAGTCATTACTGTCAGTTGCTTTTCAGCTCGTAGGAATTTATACAGCATTTCCGAACAGGGTCATTGAGCTATGCATTTCTGACCGGCATTGTCTATATTTGTGTCTATGTAGTTATTTTTGTATGTGTTTTTATTTCTAATATTATTCTATCTATTTACGTATTTTTGTAGCTACATTTGTTTTATGCGTTATCTTGTCTTAGAGTGTGCTTGCTTCATTTTCTGTTTCTGGATCACTCTATGAGGTTTTATTTTCTTTCTCATCACTACTGTCATGTGTTATGGTTAGTTTGGTAACGGTGTAGTTCTACACGGACCCTTTCTTGCGTATTCTTTTTGTAATCTTCTTGAAAAAGTACCCGCTGTTCTTTCTCGATCTGTCTATTTGTCTGGATTGCTGAGGGAGCTGTATATGTTGTCGTGTATCATCCTTTGTCCTCCATCCTGTGTATGTACAGTGCAGTGTAGTATTATGTATTCAGGGGAGCCAATTTTTCCATATGTGCTTTCTTGGTCGGACGGTTGCTCCTCCGATGCAAATGTATTGGAGTCGGACCATGTCCACTGTGGAAATATATTATTCCGCGGCTTGGGGTTGCGTGTTTTATTTCCAATTTTTCCTTTATGTCTCCGCACGAAAAAGGGCCAACATGTACGGAAGAAAAACGCCCTTCCCAAAAGGCGCCTAAATCCACCACGTGGCACATCTCAGCTACAAATGTACGTCTAAATGTTAGCAAGGTAGCAGTGTGGAGTGTAACCTGGTTCAGAAGTGAAACGTGGGCGATAAACTGTTCAGAGAAGAAGGAATGTGATATTTTGGACTGAGGTGGTATAGAAGAATGTTGAAGATTAGATGTCTAGGTGAAATAACTTACGAGAAAGTACTGAACGGAGTTGGGAACGAAAGGAAGTTGTGGCACAGCTCGATTAAAAGAAGGGATACGACAATAGGACGCATCGTAATTAGATGCAGGAAAATTTTAAGGCCAAATTCGGTGTTACTTTTTACATATTTTGTAATTTTTTGCCGATTTCGCTGTTATTTATTGATGACTTCTTTGTTATTTGTTGCCAATTTCGGTTCTGTTTTCCTCCAAATTAAATACTAATACGTGTAGAAGTATCAAACCGGAATTTGGTTGCAATAATTACTCGTGTTGTTTGAAACTAATAAACAATATTTTATTCAAAATAATCTCCATTGCTATTTGTACATCTGTACAGGCTATGAGTGCCACGCCAAGAAAACAGTTCTTCTTTTGAAGCGAAGCTGTCAACGAGCCATTTTAGTACAGTTTTATATGAACTGAAGCTTTGTTCAGTGAGATCGTGCCCCAGTAATGCAAAGATGCAAATAGATGATAATCGGAAGGAGCCAAGTCTGGAGGATTTGGTGCATACCCTAGTATTTCCCAACTGAACGCCTCGATGGTTTCCCTGATCCGTTTTTCTGTATGTGATGGGGCGTTATCATAGAGCAATATGATTTTGTGTTGCCTTTTTAGGTCGTTTTTCACGTTATGCTCGATTTAAATCAATCATTTGTTATTGGTAGCAATTAGTGTCAACGGTTTCAGCAGGTTTTAGCAGCTCGTAACAGATGACACTCTTTTGATCCCACCAAACATAGAGTATTGTTTTCTTTCCAAAACGATTTGGTCTTGGAGTGGATGTCGATGTTTTTCCTGGATTCAACCATTATTTACGACGCTTAGGATTCTCAAAATATATACATTTTTTATCTCTTGTCAGTATTCGATGGAGAAACGACTTTATTTTGCATCTGGCGAGAAGCGTTTCACAAGTGGTCTTTCGATTCACTTGCTGTCTTCCATTCAGTTCAAGCGAAACCCGTCTTCCCACTTTCTGTATCTTTCCCATAGCTTTCAACCGAAGAGAAACGGCTTTCTGCGTCGCATTCAATTGTTTCGTGAGTTTCTGTTGAGTTTGGGTATCATCTTCATCCAATAAGGCCTGCAATTCGTTGTCTTCGAATTTTTTCGATGGTTTCCCGCGTTCGTCGTTTCTCACGTCAAAGTCACCATTTTTTATTTTTTTGAACCACTTGAAACACTGTGTTTTCCCAAGAGCATGTTCGCCGAAATCTTCGACAAGCATTCGATGTGATTCTGCAGCAGATTTCTTCAAATGTTAACAGAAAACCAATGCTGTCCGCAAATCGTAGTTCGTAGGCATAAAATTCGACATGTATACGGGTTGCTAACAGATACCGATGTATGGAACTTGGGTTAACGTGTGTTGACATTCGTCGTCAGCCGTTACAGGAAGCAGACGCCGCTGCAGACGCGGTCTCACGGGTCCTACACTGACGGCTAGCACCACCAACAGCTATATTCCGGTTTCATACTTCTGCACCTGGTATGCACTTTTTATCAATTTCTCTGATATCTGTTTCCAGTGTAGCGTATCGACCGTATTCAGTCAAAAATTACGCCAGAGCGGAAGTGCGTTGTAGCAGAGCCAGTTGCAGGCAGGCAAGTGTTCTAAGCATTGTGAAGCAAAACATGGCCGACAGGCGTTATGAAGAGCCAACCGTGTGCGATATAGCAACAGCCGACGGTGCAGTAAGCTAAAGGCAAAAGCCTTTTGTCACTTGCCACCATGGACTGTTCAGAGTACGTGCCTTAATCTCTAAATGAACATAGTCTGGAACATATAAGTAGTCAGCCGTTTGTGTACTAAAATATTCTTGTCTCAGTATCACTGCCCGCACCACGAGTCTATGACGCTGAGAGCGACATCCTGGAAAGCAGTACGGGGTCTGCTGTTCGACCACCGGACAGGCCAGCATGTTCTGAGGCACGAAAGCAGCCGCCACCAGAGCAGAGTGCCGCCTACTCGCTGGAAGGTCACGATCGCTTCCCGTGGAATAGTCAGCTGCAATGCCTTGCTATCATCACAGTCGGAGCCCGAGATGTTACTGCCAGAGGCATTCGAGTGGCACCACACTCGGCCCCATTCACTGCTCTGTCAGCACTGCTGGACGTCTATTGTTTCACATAAGAGGCAACTGGGCACCTCCACCAAGCTGTGCCTGATGCACTATGGCTGAGGGCCAGAATAAAGAAGTTGATTAAATAAATACACTGTCGTCCTGACGTCTCATTTCACTCTCCAAACGTGATATTCTATGGGTCATCTAACACTGGTGTCAGATCATTGACGTCGCCTTCTTAAGGCGTCTAAACCTACAGATAGTATTTTGGTATTGGAGAAAAGGTTTGACGGCCATGCCTTTTGTAAAGTGGATTTTATTGCGAGTTGAGAACCCGTGGATTTGTATAGTTTTAGAGGTAGTGGAAGTCACGATTGGTTAGTGCCTGTTAGCTGTGCACAGTGGAACCTTGAGAGCCACTCAGCGCCATGCGTGGAATCAGTTCCGGCAAAATGTTTTACATGAACTCGTTGCGGGCGTATAGCCAGGCAGTGTGGGGAGTCGAGATGGCTCATGATTAGATGTAAGAATCAGGTCAGTGTATTTTGTCTTGTGAGTGTTAGTCCTCAAAATGACACAAGGTTTGTCAGAGCTGGAAGCAGTACACATCTTGCTAGAAAAGATAGCACAGTTAACAAAGGATAATAGAGAACTTTGTGGGTTGGTAGAATCGCAGTCGTCCCAATGGGGTGTAGCTATGTCAGCCGCAAGTTTAATTGCTCCTTTTCTGGTACTGTAACCGAGGATGTACAGGCTTTTGCTGGAGATCTCGGAAATCTGGCTGAGTTGGAAGGTTGGTCTGATAAGGAAAACAGAGACTTATAGGGGAAGCTAAAACTTGTCTATGGTATATAGAAGCTCTGTAGGGAACCACAACATTCAAAGAACTTAAATCAGGGTTAATTCAGACATATATGAATCGAGGAAACTGTAGGGAACAGCCGGCCGGAGTGGCCGTGCTGTTCTAGGCGTTACAGTCTGGAGCCGAGCGACCGCTACGGTCGCAGGTTCGAATCCTGCCTCGGGCATGATTGTGTGTGATGTCCTTAGGTTAGTTAGGTTTAATTAGTTCTAAGTTTTAGGGGACTGATGACCTCAGAAGTTAAGTCGCATAGTGTTCAGAGCCATTTTTTTTTGTAGGGAACAATTACGGGTAATAACTAAGAGAAGTATGGAAACTGTGGAACAATTTGCTAGTAGGATGAGGAAAATTGATGAATGTGCCTATGGATTATTTTGCAAGAAGATGAGCAGAGGGTGCTCGACGTTTTTTTTAAGAGGGTTGCATGTGGTGATGTCAAGACGTGTACAGACAGGGGGTTTCTCATATTTGCGCACAGCAGTGCTGTCAGCTGTGGAGTGTGAGGAGTTCGATCTGTCTACTGGAATGTAGGGTAAACAGTCAGTGTTTGCAGCTGGCATAAAATGTTTCAGACGTGGACGAACAGCGCGTGTAAGGAGCAGCGTTTCAAGCCTCAGGATGATATGAATAAAGTAAGAGGAAGTAATAGTTTTTTAAAAGCAGAGGACCGGGGAAGTATAAGCTGTTAAACATCAACGGGAACCGAGGTCCACCTACGGTCATTCCCGGTGAGATTTGTTGCTACGAAATCGTATGCAGAGGTGAATTCTGCGATTAGGGGAACAGAGGGAGAAAAGGGATTGCAAGATATTATTGGGCTGAGGTGTGTATGTGTCCGTCGTCAGTAGCGATCTGGTGAAGCCTAAGCAATGGGACCCACCACGGCGCGGATTGCTTGGCGTGGGGGATAAAGATGTCACATCATCAAGATCAGTGGGAATAGACGTTTTCCTGGATACGGTTCAATTTAAACAATATGTAAAGATTGTGCCACATGTGATGAGGGCTACGACGTGATTCTGGGATTAGATTTCTTATATCAGCATTGGACCATAATGGATCTTCGGCAACATATGGTGGAACTCGACGGAAAAATGTTTCAGTCAGATGAAGGCATTGCCACTATAGCGATGTCGCGAGGGGAATCTGTCACGAAAGACGAACCGATTAAACCATGAACGATCACACTAATACACGACTGTGTACCTAAGAGTAGTGGGAAATCACTTTGGGTCAGTGTTGAGTTTAGCTTGCCTATAGGAATTTTGTGTGTGGTGGGACCGTTAGAAGAGAATGAAGTATTAGAAAAGACAAGCTGCTTAGTTAAAAGACTTACTGTACGCTTACAAGAAATAAAGGGTAAAAGGAAGGTACCTGTTTCTATAGATAATTCAGACGCAGAGGACATAAGACCAACATAAGCGTTGTTAATCGCTACTGCGAATATCCTGCAGGAAGAAGAGTGGGACACGAGGAGTGTCAACCACAGACAATCGTCAGACACCACTGAAACTTAATTATGAAGAAAAGTGAAGCACCTGGAGGAAAACAATAGGGACAGATGGAAAAAAAAATACTTTTGAAATTTAGAACGTTTCTTTCCCAAAAAGGGCATTACCAATTACGCATATTACACAGCACTGCAAACCAAAGGGAAATGAATCACGACTCTACTGCAAATCACACAGAATACCTAGGCGTATTTGGACGAATTTATCGATCAACAGCTGAAAGAATCAAGAATCATAAAAGAAGGTTGTATACCTGGAAGAATCCTGGAGATACTAAAAGGTATCAGATAGATTATATAATGGTAAGACAGAATTTAGGAACCAGGTTTTAAATTGTAAGACATTTCCTGGGGCAGATGTGGATTCTGACCACAATCTATTGGTTATGAACTGCAGATTGAAACTGAAGAAACTGCAAAAAGGTGGGAATTTAAGGAGATGGGACCTGGATAAACTGAAAGAACCAGAGGTTGTACAGAGTTTCAGGGAGAGCGTAAGGGAACAATTGACAGGAATGGGGGAAAGAAATACAGTAGAAGAAGAATGGGTAGCTCTGAGGGATGAAGTAGTAAAGGCAGCAGAGGATCAAGTAGGTAAAAAGACGAGGGCTAATAGAAATCCTTGGGTAACAGAAGAAATATTGAATTTAATTGATGAAAGGAGAAAATATAAAAATGCAGTAAATGAAGCAGGCAAAAAGGAATACAAACGTCTCAAAAATGATATCGACAAAAAGTGCAAAATGGCTAAGCAGGGATGGCTAGAGGACAAATGTAAGGATGTAGAGGCTTGTCTCACTAGGGGTAAGATAGATACTGCCTACAGGAAAATTAAAGAGACCTTTGGAGAGAAGAGAACCACTTGTATGAATATCAAGAGCTCAGATGGCAGCCCAGTTCTAAGCAAAGAAGGGAAGGCAGAAAGGTGGAAGGAGTATATAGAGGGTTTATACAAGGGCGATGTACTTGAGGACAATATTATGGAAATGGAAGAGGATGTAGATGAAGACGAAATGGGAGATAAGATACTGCGTGAAGAGTTTGACAGAGCACTGAAAGACCTGAGTCGAAACAAGGCCCCGGGAGTAGACAACATTCCATTTGAACTACCGATGGCCTCGGGAGAGCCAGTCATGACAAAACTCTACCATCTGGTGAGCACGATGTATGAGACAGGTGAAATACCCTCAGACTTCAAGAAGAATATAATAATTCCAATCCCAAAGAAAGCAGGTGCTGACAGATGTGAAAATTACCGAACTATCAGTTTAATAAGTCACATCTGCAAAATACTAACGCGAATTCTTTACAGACGAATGGAAAAACTGGTAGAAGCCGACCTCGGGGAAGATCAGTTTGGATTCCGTAGAAATGTTGGAACACGTGAGGCAATACTGACCTTACGACTTATCTTAGAAGACAGATTAAGAAAAGGCAAACCTACGTTTCTAGCATTTGTAGACTTAGAGAAAGCTTTTGACAATGTTAACTGGAATACTCTCTTTCAAATTCTGAAGGTGGCAGGGGTAAAATACAGGGAGCGAAAGGCTATTTACAGTTTGTACAGAAACCAAATGGCAGTTATAAGAGTCGAGGGGCATGAAAGGGAAGCAGTGGTTGGGAAAGGAGTAAGACAGGGTAGTAGCCTCTCCCCGATGTTATTCAATCTGTATATTGAGCAAGCAGTAAAGGAAACAAAAGAAAAATTCGGAGTAGGTATTAAAATTCATGGAGAAGAAGTAAAAAGTTTGAGGTTCGCCGATGACATTGTAATTCTGTCAGAGACAGCAAAGGACTTGGAAGAGCAGTTGAACGGAATGGACAGTGTCTTGAAAGGAGGATATAAGATGAACATCAACAAAAGCAAAACGAGGATAATGGAATGTAGTCAAATTAAGTCGGGTGATGCTGAGGGAATTAGATTAGGAAATGAGACACTTAAAGTAGTAAAGGAGTTTTGCTATTTAGGGAGTAAAATAACCGATGATGGTCGAAGTAGAGAGGATATAAAATGTAGACTGGCAATGGCAAGGAAAGCGTTTCTCAAGAAGAGGAATTTGTTAACATCGAGTATAGATTTAAGTGTCAGGAAGTCGTTTCTGAAAGTATTTGTATGGAGTGTAGCCATGTATGGAAGTGAAACATGGACGATAACTAGTTTGGACAAGAAGAGAATAGAAGCTTTCGAAATGTGGTGCTACAGAAGAATGCTGAAGATAAGGTGGGTAGATCACGTAACTAATGAGGAGGTAATGAATAGGATTGGGGAGAAGAGGAGTTTGTGGCACAACTTGACTAGAAGAAGGGATCGGTTGGTAGGACATGTTTTGTGGCATCAAGGGATCACAAATTTAGGATTGGAGGGCAGTGTGGAGGGTAAAAATCGTAGAGGGAGACCAAGAGATGAATACACTAAGCATATTCAGAAGGATGTAGGTTGCAGTAGATACTGGGATATGAAGAAGCTTGCACAGGATAGAGTACCATGGAGAGCTGCATGAAACCAGTCTCAGGACTGAAGACCACAACAACAACAGCTGAAAGATGCAATAACTGAAGAAAGTAATAGTGCATGGGGGTCAGGAATAGTCGACGTGTCAAAAAATCGATGGATGGAACAAGAATATATAGGTTCTGTTCAGATTACAGACATATAAATGTGAAATCCCTATCCTTGGCCAAACATCACAGAAACCTTGGAACATTTAGTGCAATGCAAATATTTTTCAACAATGGATTTGATAAGTAGTTATCACCAGATAGAGGTTGCTCAAGAGGATTGACACAAAACAGCATTTTATCAGAGGAATGTCATTCGGATTAAAAAATGCACCTGCAGTGTTTCAGAGATTGATGGATGGAGGAGTACTCAGAGGTTTAAAACCACGACAATGGATAGTGTATCTCGATGACATAATCTTCTGTGGGAGTGATACGGAACAGCATATACAACGATTAAGGGAAGTATTCCTAATGTTAAAAGCAGTGAAGTTAATACTGAGTACAGAAAAGTGTAATTTTGTGATGGAAGAGGCAGTATACCTAGGTCATATCATAAGTAAAGATAAGTTTAAGACAGATCCAAGATTAATTAGAGCTGTACGTGGCTTTCCGCTACCAGAACCTGTAAGGGAGTTGCAATCGTTCTTAGCAGTCAGCCGGCCGCGGTGGTCTAGCGGTTCTGGCGCTGCAGTCCGGAACCGCGGGACTGCTACGGTCGCAGGTTCGAATCCTGCCTCGGGCATGGGTGTGTGTGATGTCCTTAGGTTAGTTAGGTTTAAGTAGTTCTAAGTTCTAGGGGACTTATGACCTAAGATGTTGAGTCCCATAGTGCTCAGAGCCATTTGAACCATTTTGAATCTTAGCAGTCACGAACAATTACCGCCTGTTGGTAAAAGGAATTGTGGATGTTGCCAGACCGTTGACATAGTTCTTCAGAAACGGTATTCAATTTGTGTGGTCAGAAAGTGCCAGCCTGGTTTTGAGGAGCTAAAAGAAGCTTTAACATCGAGTCTGGCATTGGTATTTCCGGATTCTAATAAAAAATTTGTTTTATCAGGTGATGCCTCAAATGATGCACTTGGCTGTGTGTTGTCATAAGAGGTAGAAGTTATAGAACATCCTGTAGCTTACCCATCAAGACAAGTAAATTCTGTAGAAAGAAATTATTCCACAAAGAGACGCTAAGTCTCATTTATGGAATCACGTATTTCAAATGTTATCTCTACAGTAAAATATTTAGAGTAACAATAGATCATGTGGCATTAAATGGTTGTTGGGGTTAAAGTATCTTTCTAGTAGGTTGTCCTTGAGGGCAGTAATACTATGTGAATTTGATTTAAAAGTCACACATAAAACTGGGAAGAAGCACGGAAATGCAGATAGGTTAAGTAGAAAAGTAGCAGTATTATATATTGGGTAAACTACACAGAGACCAGATGAATGTAAGCATTATTTTAATCAGTTCCAGTTTTGTATGCAGGATGGGTTACTATGCAGAGAAACCAGGTTGGGACCACGGGTAGTGGAACTAGCGAAGCTAAGGAACATAATGCGACAAGATGCTCATGATCACATATTAGTGAGTCATGGAGTTTGCAGGTCTACCAGGAGAAGATTGGCAGAAACGTTTTGGTGGAAGAATATGCAGAAGGACGTAAACCTGTGTGTGCGGAATTGCATATAGCGCATACATAGAGCGGATTTGTGTCGAAAAGAGGTTACCTGAAGCATTGTGGGGATTGATGTTTAAAGTCCATTTAACGAAACACTTGCAGGGAAAAAGTACTCACAATCATAGATCATTTTCCGAGATAAGCAGAATGGTCCCGTTGCCAAACCAGCAGGTAGCAACAGTGGCAGAAACACCTGTGGACAATTGGACACAGAAGTTTGGAGTGCATGAAACAATAGTAACAGACCAGGGAACAAGCGTCATGTCAGATATATTTAAGAAACTGTGTAATTTTTTATATGTAAAGAAGTGAAGTACAAGTCCTCTTCATCCACAAACCAATGGAAGAATGTAAAGGTGCAAAGGACAATACCATAAGGTATATGTATTTGAAGTACGTCGTCTCTGCCTACAACTCAAAACAGCATACGAATACAGGATTGTCGCCATATGAAGTAGTATATGGTGCTAACATTCCATCACTGTTCGAGAAATTGAAACTGAAGAAAGAGAATGTAGAGTTTGCCAAGAAATTTTTCAGAGTGATTAGGAAAATTTGGAATAGATTACGGGGACAAATACATGACCACTGGAGAAACAGGAAGAAGCAGTGGGCCGTACAGCAAGAATGCCACAACATAAGGTTTGTCAGTGGGTGATTCATACGCCGAACGGAAAGACAAAGAAGATTTTTGCAAAGTATCATCGGCCACACCAAGTGGCAGAGACAGTGTCGCCAATAAATGTCAAAGACTCAGTTGCCGACGAGAACGACAATTGTGAATGTAGGGTGGTTGAAACCTTCCCAAGGAAATCCGGAAGTTATTCCAGGGCCAGGAGATATGTACCGGAAAGGGAGGATGAAGGGAAAGGTATCGTAACATAAACAAGAGGTTGTGAATGAAACGGTAACGAGGAACCCTTATGGAGTAAGGCGAAGGAGATAGTTATTTAATTTTTTTTAGGTTAGGTATAGATCTAGTGTACTGTTAGTACAAGCAACTGTGGAGCAGCTAATTTTTTTGTAGGTTAGGTATAGATCTAGTGTACTGTTAGTACAAGCAGATGTGGAGCAGCAAAGAATAATAGGTATTCCTGCCTGTATGTGAGATGTAGAGAAGGCGAGATGATGCGGCTCACAGTGGACCTACTGATCTTCGTTGGGGTGGAAGCGTTACGGAACCAGCACCTTGAAGGGGTAGTGCTGTTCGTCAAGCAAGAAGACTTAGTGATCACCAGTTGTCGTTGGGTGATGCAGGTGGCATCCAATGTGGGAGATGGCGTAACGAGATGAGAAGAGTGGATGAAGCATGCGAGAAATTCCGTCAGGGGGACGGAAAGGTACAGGATACTCAGACGAAGAGGTGGGGTATGTGAGAGAACACATGGAGCGTACGAGAAATTGAGGAATGAGATGGCCTAGTACTGGGAGTTATTCCTCATACACGAAGAAGAGGTGTTGGATCGATGCTGGAGGTCAGCTTATTTGGCACTGCTGATGAGAAAGACATTCTAAGAGGGAACGACACCGGAGAAGACGTTAAACAGTGGGCAAAAGGGAACAAATCCTTGAGAGACTGGCACACTATCCAGATTGCAAGTTTACAGAAAGACGTATAGAAAAACACACGAGTAAGAAACTGGCTCCAGTAGTAAAGCGGTGTGCCAGAGTTACAGAAGAGGCAGTTAGTCAGATTATCAGGGAACTATAAACCGAAGTAGAAATCTTAGATAGGGAGGTAGTAATGACAAAATGGTTGCAGTCCATAGAAGATAGCCGGTCGTTGTGGCCGAGCGGTTCTAGGTGCTTCAGTCCGGAACCCCGCTGCTGCTACGTTCGCAGGTTCGAATCCTGCCTCGGGCATGGATGGGTGTGATGTCCTGAGGTTAGTTAGGTTTAAATAGTTCTAAGTCTAGGGGACTGATGACCTCAGATGTTAAGTCGCATAGTGCTCAGAGACATTTGAACCATCTATAGAACATAGGGTTTGGGAAATACAAGGGAAAGTAACAGAACTACAGGAGGCTATGTAGTAGGCTGTAAGAGGTCATACAGTCTGGAACCGCGCGACCGCTACGGTCGCAGGTTCGAATCCTGCCTCGGGCATGGATGTGTGTGACGTCCTTAGGTTAGTTAGGTTTAAGTAGTTCTAAGTTCTAGGGGACTGATGACCTCAGAAGTTAAGTCCCATAGTGCTCAGAGGCATTTGAACCATTTTTTTGTAAGAGGTCCGCTAGGGGTAAACTTCTCACCACCGGAGCGGTATTTAGAGGGTGTAAGGAAAGTACAGAAGAAAATATCGGCGGAGCTGGCGTTGGTTTTAGAACCCAAGCACAAAAACTTTCCTTCACATTTCAAGGTAGCCGCAGTACGGGTGAGAACGCACGGCTTCCTGCTCCGGCGAGAGGACCCTCCAATGTGTGGTGCTTGCGGCGTCCAGGTCACTGTGCGCCACGTTTTATTGGATTGCGTTTTATTTTCTGACCAGCAGGTCGCGGCTGACTTGCCAGCGGACCTGCCATCTCTTTTAGGCAACACTCGGACGAATGTGGCTAAAGTTTTAAAGTTCTGTGCCCTGTCAAATGTTTTTACAAAGTTTTTAGGGAGAGGATTTTAATTTGCTCACTGTGTGACAAGCTCGCCCATATTTTACGTAAGTGGCCAGCCAATAACAATTTCCTGTGACATTCTTGTTGCTATGTTTCCCCTTTCCTTAGGTTTTACTTTCTTATGTAGCACTTTCCTTCTTTTCCTGCTTTCTTTGAGTGTGTGCTTTAGTTTTCTTAGGTCTGTCCACATTCGTGCCTTTTAATGTGTGTCAGGGCGCCGATGACCTCGATGTTGAGCGCCCATAAGCCCCAACACACCACCACCACGGGTGAGAACTGATGGGGCAAAAGTTTCCGTTTCCGTTTCTACGCCAGAGAAACAAGCACGTTATGAGTGCTGCGTAATTCAAGCGTATCCTATCTAGTGGGGGATTTTGAAGAAATTTGTAAGAAAAGGGAAGATATGTATAAATGCAGGAAGCAAAGTTAAAAAATGCTACTGATGGGAAATCACAGTCTGTCCGAGTATGGTAATTAGAGAGGGGCAGGATTCTTGCACAGTGAAATTGCTAATGGGACAGATGAAGCTAAGGGAATGCAATAAAGAAGTGATCGAGCCGGATTTGTACTTTCAACAGGTTGAGGTGCATTGGTTGTACTCTACCTTGATAAGATGCTAGTAGTGGCTAGTTCTTTCGAGCAAGGGGACCGCATGTCCGCGAAGAGGCTAGAATTAAATGGGAGTGGTCTGTTATTAAATGGAACAGCATGCGGGACAATAAGGCATTCTTTCCACCTGGTCGCCGCCATTTCAGGAATAACTCACCTGAATATTAAGCAGCCGTGTTTGTATTAGTCAGAGGAGCCCATGGAAGTGCTATCTGACGTAGATCTAACCATCTTGATTGAAACTCTAGTACCGGAATTAATGCAGTCTGTCAACGCGCTTCTGACAGCAGTAGGGACGAGTCTCCCTGGGCTCCCTGGGAACGTTATTACAGCATATAAATTGATATCTGAAAAATCAGTGCTGGAAAGAGATAACATTGACTATTGTCATACCAGCCACTGAAGCGGCGCTTGTTGTGCTGAGTGTATTCCTTGTTTTGGTATGTATAAGACGAAGCACAAGCCGTTGTCCAGAGTCCAGTGGATTGGATACGCAAAGCATAAAAGTAGCGGAAGGAAGTTGAATGCTCAGGGTGGAAGTATTAAGGATAATTGATTCACTTTAGCTTGTAAGTTTGGAATAGAGAGTTAGAAGTTATTGTGCAAGAATATGTTCATGAGATGCTGTAGAAATATGTAATATTAAGTGTTAGGATTAAGGAAACCAGTTGTTAGAATAATTTTCAAGATGCGAATCAGGACCAGAAGGACCAGTCGCCAGGAACTCTAGTGTAAAGGATAATATAGTTTGGTCGACCCGAGCAACCATGTGTTGATCGAAAGGAGGGCAATGTAGCGTATCAACCGTATTCGGTCAAGAAGTGCGCCAGAGCAGAAATGAGTTGTCAGAGAGCCAGCTGCAGGCAGGCAAGTATCTTATGCATTGCGAAGCAAAACGTGGTCGACAGGTGTAGCGAAGCAGAACCAGCTGGATCCGGTACAAGCAGTAGACTACGATGCATTATACTAGTGGAAGGACGGAAGCCTTTCCTCTCTTGCCACCACGCAAATGCTTAGAGAACCTGCTTTAAGCCCTAAGCGGACATATAGTGTAGTGCATAAATTCTCAGCCATTTGTGTACTAGAATATTCTCGTCTCAATATCACAGCCCACACCACGAGTCTGTGACGCCTGGAGGGACATCCTGGAATGCAGTACAGGGTCTGCTGTTAGACCACTGTACAGGGCACCCTGCCCTGAGTCACGAAAGCAGCCGCCGCCAGAGCAGAGAGCTTCCTGCTCGCTGGAGGGAGGTCATGGCCACCTCCACGGAGCTGTCAGCTGCACTGCTGCACTGTCATCACGGTCACAGCCAGACACATCGCTGACAGTGGCAGTCAAGTGAAGGCACGCTCGGACCCGCTCTTTGCACTGTCAACAGTTTCTTGTTTACTTTTTTTACGATTTTGGTGTTGTTTTTTGCCTATTTCAGTTTTATTTTTTGCCAAATTCTGTGTTATTTTTTGCAAACATTGGGTGTCATTTTTGCCATTTAACTATATAAAACGTTTCTGACAGACCAGTTTTTGGGAATTTTGATTTTATTTTTTGCCAATTTCAGTGTGTTTGTTGCCAAATACTGCGTATATTGACAATTAAGATGTTTTTGGTGTTGCGTCATAGTTAGTTACGTGGGAAACGAACTGTCGTTTTAAAGCGTTACGTGGGAAACAAACAGTCGTTTTAAAGCTATGCATTAGCAGGGGCCTTGAGGAGTAAAGAAAGCAAAATTCAGTTTTAACACTCAGCAACTATCCGTTACGAATATTGGTAAATTGCCGTCATGAGATTTATAACAGTTTTCACAAGGGAAAATGACAAATTTCGTGATATTTCGTAAAAATCGCCAATTTCGCGTTATTTTGTTATAAACCGCTAATTTTCGCTTTATTTTTCATGTTATCGCTGTCACAAAATATTCCTGTCCCTAATCATAAGACATCAAGGATTCAGAAATCTGGTAACGGAGGGAGGTGCAGGAGGTAAAATTTGTACAGGGAGCGGAGACGTGGCTACGGCGAGCATGTCGGAAAGGATGCAGGTTGCAGTAGGTATGCAGGTAACCTTCCACAGGATAAACTAGCGATAGCGAGTACAGCTGCCTCAGACCAGTCTTCGGGCTGAAGACCACAACAAATATATTCAGGTGACAAAATTCATGGGATAGAGATATGCACCTATAAACATAGCGGTAGTGTCGCGTGCACAAAATATAAAAGATCTGTGCACTGGTGGAGCTGTCATTTATACTCTGGTGATTCATGTGAAATTGTTTCCGACCTGGCTATGGCCGCACGATGGGGATTAGCAGACTTTCAACGTGGAAAGGCATTTTGAGCTACACGCATGAGACATTCCGTTCGGGAAATCGTTAGGGAATTCAATACTCCGTGATCCACAGTGTCAAAAGTTTGCATGAAGGTACCAAATTACACCAAATTTCACCATGTACAATGAAGTGGCCGATGGCCATCACTTAACGACAAAGTACAGCAGCGTTTATGTAGATTTGTTAGTGCTAACAGACAAGCAGCACTGATTGAAGTATCCGCAGGAATCAATGTGGGACGTACGACGAACGTATCCATTAGGACAGTGCGCCGAAATCTGGCGATAATGGGCTATGGCAGCAGACGACCGACACGAGTGCCTTTGCTAACAGCACGACATCACCTGTAGCGCCTCTCCTGTGCTCGTGACCACATCGGTTGGGCGCTATACGACTGTAAAACCGTGGTCTGATCAGATGAGCCCCAATTTAGGTTGGTAAGAGCTGATGTTAGGGTTAGATGTGGCACAGACCCCATGAAGCTATGGACCCAAGTTGTCAACAGGGCACTTCTAACCTGGTGGTGACTCCGTAATGGTATGGATTATGTTTACGTGGAACTGGCTGAGTCCTCTGGTCCAAATGAACCGATCATTGACGGGAAGTGGTTATGTTCGATTAGTTGGAGACCAGTTGCATCCATTCATGGACTTCACGTTTCCAAACAACCTTGGAGTTTTTCATAGATGACAATGTACCAATGTAACATCGGACCACAATTGTTCGCGATTGCTTTGAAAAACCACCTCGACAATTCAAGCGAACGATTTGGCCACTCAGACCGTCCGATATGAATACCATCGAACATTTCTGGGACGTAATCGGGAGGTTAGTTCGTGCACAAAATCCTGCGCAGGCAAAACTTTCGTAATTATGGATGGCTGAAAAATCAGCATGGCTCAGTATTTCTGCAGGGAACTTCCACCGACTTGTTGAGTCCATGCCACGTCGAGTTGCTGCACTACGGCGGCCGAAAGCTCCACCACGACATTAGGAGGCATCGCGTGGTTTCCGTCATCTCATCGTACAGTGACATCTTGTATGAAGTTTGTGTACATGGACTGGTGTGCCCTCTTGACAGCCGAGGGCGACCTTTTCCACTGGGAAGCCGGTGCAGGCTACGCGCCGCCACGCGACCGGACAGCAGATCGATGAGCGGGTGGGGGTCGCCGCTGCGCCGGCCGCTCTGCGAGTAGAGTTCCGACACTCGTTTGCGCAAAGTTGGTCCGGCAGAGCCGGGCTCAGCTGCGTCCATATTGATTCGGCCGAGCCGCGACGCCTGTCACCGCTCCGCCGACGCCCCGCTGTCATCGCGGGGAAAAAAAGAAACGCAATTTGCAGCGTTCATCCTTTGTACGTCCGCTCCCCAATCGACGAAACTAGGAACTGCTTTACACGACTTCAGAGAGCTCCGCAATCAGGACATCACACTAGAGGACGAATTATGAGTTCCGCTATTGTCGTGGTTAAAGTTAGCAGAGTGGATCGTTAAATAGCGCACAGTTCTCCGAATTGAGTCTTGAATTCCTTTAACATAAAATAGATAGTGCATACATGCAGACTGAAGCGACGAATGAAAATTAGTACCAACGCCAGGATTCGAATCCAGATATCCTGCTCACTGGGCAGACGAGCTAGCCACTACGCCGCCATGCCCCGGAGGCTTTCTGCACAACCACATGGGCCACCATAGCACGCCTCCCTCCCCAATCCAGATTCCCATTCACGCCTCAGCCCTGTTGTTATCCCCGTTGATAGGCCCACTAAACGCGCTGGTCAAAACAAGTAATAGGATTGTGGAATGGGCCAAAGGTTGAGGTCAGTTTCTCCTTCTAATTGTCATTTATTGTAATTGAATAATTTCACAACCAAAGCGGCACATAGCCGGACCTTTACTGAATGCAACTCTTTCACGGCTGAAGGCATCCAAACAAGAAATCTTAACAAATCAACAAGATAAAAATTCAATTAAGATAGCAATAAAATAATTAAAGAAACCCGTCAAACATTTGCAAAGTGCAATACAAATGGTTGAAGGCCACAATTAAGTTTCAGAATGTTAAAATATATTACCATAATCTTTTAAAGACAGAAGGCCGCAATGTTTAAGCTTGAAAGATAAATTTAAAAATTAATCTTGCAAAATTTTTAAGAAAATAAAAAATAACCATAAGCCTTAAATTTAAAGTAGCTGACAACAAATAATTAAACACAGGTGGCACTCAGAAGCCTTCAGGGAGGTCGGTCTGCTCTCGTTCACTTAGACGAGACAGGTGGTGAGCCCTACTATACTTGATCCGTCGGAACCCAACCAGGGGATAGCCATGGATCAACCGACACAACGACTTGCTTCCCGCCGGCCGTGGTGGCCGAGCGGTTCTAGGCGCTTCAGTCCGGAACCACGCGGCTGCTACGGTCGCAGGTTCGAATCCTGCCTCGGGCATGGATGTGTGTGATGTCCTTAGGTTTGTTAGGTTTAAGTAGTTCTAAGTCTAGGGGACTGATGACCTCAGATGTTAAGTCCCATAGTGCTTAGAGCCATTTGAACCATTATGAACATGCTTCCCGTCAATCAGTACATGAGAACTCAAACCGGAAAGGTTACAAACGTGATAATCTTCAATGTGGTATGTATTAACTGTCAAAATTACACACCTTGATGGACAGTGACAATAGGCGAGGAAAGGACGCTGCCTGAAATTACTTTAATGGCCAGGCCAGGTAACCGGAACGCTAACAGCCACAGGACAGAAAATTCCACTGGTGCACTCAGATTGTAGTCGACCAAAACAGTTAATTTCACCGAATGGCGGCTAAGTTTCAGCAGTAGAAACACTCGGTGTTGCTCACAGGAAAGCCTCCCCAACAGCAAACCACCGAAAGGAGCTGCCACAACATGAATGGACGTGGCTTGGGTACTTGAAACCACTACCCAACTTTGACGTCCCGGATCGGTGAACCACGAAGCTCGTAGCGATGGGACAGCTTCACACACGCTCCGACACTGCGCAGGGACCGCCAGCGGCCCCAGCCGACTGCACCGTCCGGAGATAACTTCCCTCGTCCGCAACAACCGACCGACTACCTGCTGGTCGCTCCGCAACTGCTGCTCCGTCACGACTACACTGCTGGTGCGTCTCCCGCTCACTTCCAGACACACGACGGCGGAAATACTGGCTCGGACCCAACCATGCAGAGGAAACACGCCCACTGGCTAAACGACATCCCTGCAGTAGGAAAGGAACGACGCAAGTTCCACAAGATGGTAACTGAAGGGGCCCAGAAGTGCTCGGAGAACCAGTTACACGTCGCCCGATGAGACGCCCGACCACTCAGAAGCACTACGCGGACAACATTTAAAATGTCAAGAAAATAACACCAACTACACACACAACCTGACAAACACTGCACGAAGACCTGAACGATGCCCAACAGTCACTAAGCACGCACGAAGACAAATCGGGAGTCCATGCAGACACACACAGCCGACTCATGAACGATCGGCGAGCCAAAACACGTCGTCCAGTAGGACGACCGACCGACTTTCCACCAAGACCGTGGCCCGGCTCAAGTGATGATGCACGGCGGCAATGGTCGGGCGAGCCACGTCGATGCAGACCTCACTGCTGCTCCAACCCGACTGCGCTAGTGCTGCATTGCAACTCCCCGACTGGCAGGTCCGGACTGCACTCCAGACGTGTTCCCACTGACTGTCAGAACCGAACTCGCAACCCGAACTGGCGATCCGAACTCACAACCCGAACTCCTTACGACAGACAACGACCAGGAAGTAATAGCAGTCGAGCAAAGATACTACGAGAAGCGATAATTCGAAACGCTCTGCTAACCCCGCTCACGTTCAGGCAAAGCAGCAACTCAGTGACAGTAGTAATTTAAATTAACTAGGTGAGGTGGAAGTACGTTAAAAACAGGGTGGAAAATACACGATGGCGGGAACACGAGCCACGCATGGCTCACCCGTAAACTCGATTGGTTTGAAGAGACCTTCCAGTTGTATTGAAAAAATACCTCTACGTCGAACGAAATGGGGATCCTGCCTAAAACATAGGCATAGGCACTGTAATCAAATGGAACTATATGTTTCCAGATGGCTTATCAAGTCTGAAACATCTGTGATGTTTGTATGCAGACTGCAGCGACAAATGAAAATTTGTGGCAAGTCTGGGAATCGAACCCTGGTCTCTTGCTCACTAGACACAAGCGCTAACCATTCCTCTACCCAGGCACAGGGGCTTTTTGCAAAACACAAGGGACTACTCTAGCACGCCTTACTTCTCAATCCAAATTCCATTCGTCTTTGGAACCATATGATAACAGAATTCTAGGGCCTGAGCAATGCTGTTCGAGTTTAGGGGGATACCAAGAGAGCTGAGGCGTGTATAGGAATCTGTAAATTTAGAAATTTGTGGTAAGATCTTATGGGACCAAACAGCTGAGGTCATTGGCCCCTAAGCTTACACACTATTTAATCTAACTTAAAGTAACTTACGCTAAGGACGACACACACTCCCATGCTCGAGGGAGGACTCGAACTTCCGACGGGGGGAGCTGCGCGGACCGTGACAAGATGCCCTAGACCACGCGGCTACACCGCGTGGCTAGAAATGTGGATCGGGGAGGGAGACGTGCTATGGTAAACTGTGTAGTTATGCAAAGCTAGTGTGCCAAGGTGGTATAGTGGTTAGTACTTCTCCCTAGTGAATAGGAGACCCAGGTTAGAATCCTGGCCTTGGTACAAAGTTATACACGTTATTACAGTCTGCATATATACGTCATAGATGTCTGAGAGTTGGAAAAGTCTCTGGAACCATATAGATTCATTTGAAAATAGATATTGCCGTTACCCACCTAGATAGCCATATGTGTTCAAGCACCACTTCTGGGATGGGAAGTTGCGCTGGTCCCATATTGTAGCCGCCTAGGGGACTATTAACGATGACGGTCGCTGTGCCAGCTGCGTTGATGTGGCGTTTAGGTGGTTTCCCACATTCCGGTAGGTGAATACCGGGATGGTACGCGAGTCCCACATCAGTCACACGAATCATAAACATTTACAGAACTTCCGCTCGCTTTCACATAAATGACACTACTAGAAGGCAGTTTGGAATCCACGTATTGCCGGCCAGTGTGGCCGTGCGGTTCTAGGCGCTTCAGTTTGGAACCGCGTGACCGCTACGGTCGCAGGTTCGAATCCTGTCTCGGGCATGGCTGTGTGTGATGTCCTTAGGTTAGTTAGGTTTAACTAGTTCTAAGTTCTAGGGGACTGATGACCACAGATGTTAAGTCCTATAGTTCTCAGAGCCATTTGAACCATTTCATCTACGTATTCCGTACTGGGGGGAGGGGGGGTTGGTCGGTGATGGGACGACGACAGGAAGGGAACCAAGCCAAACCCATTAATAACCATGCCGACAGATCCAGGACAAAAGTACAAGAAGAAGAAGACAGTACTGTCGTTATTAAATTTATCAAGGTGAACCGTCAAAAAATTGCACAGCATTAAGCAAGTTCTAAGCAAGGAACAGGATACTGAAAGGAAAAATATATTACTTTAAACATTCTTTGTATCTATGTTACTAGCTGAGTACGCGATGTTGCCCAGGTATGTCTTCATTAAAATTATATTAGTCCATTTCCTCCTTCCCCCTATCTCTGTCCGTCTCTTCTCCGTTTACCTCCTTCTCCCTCCTATCTCTGTCCGCCACCTCCATCACGCCCCCCCCCCATTACCAAATCATCTCCACCTAACCCCTCTGTCCATCCGCGCCTTCCGCCGGTGTCCATCTTCTCCTCCCCACATCTTCCACCATCTTCTCCTTCACCTCCCTGTCTGTCTATCTCTTCCTCTCCCCGTTTTCTCTCCACGTTATCGCCCCCAACCGCAACAGGAGGTAGCTGTGTCCTAGCCCCACATTATCTCTGTTTCCTTCTTGAGTTAACCATTGTTAACTTATGCGGTTCTCATAGCCTGCAAAATGGTTTACTGTTTTGCTTAACATTGTTGTACACCAAATTACTTTTTTATGTAAAAATACTATCTGTAGGACCAAAATTCAGTTGCGGTACCATGGTCGTTACATTACAATATTTTTCTTGTATCAGATTTTTGGCAACTTATGTTTGTCAGAACACTGTCTTGCCTCTCTCTTACATTATATTAATTGATTAGTATTTCTACTGGTTTCATTACAGCCTTTTTTGTAGCAGTCACAGTTAATATATCTTTATTAAATTTCGCACTTTAAACAGTGCGTGCAGTTACGACACCTGGTGATTATCATCAAGCGCTCTGGCGTTCTGCTGTCACTATTGCAGCGCAGAACGATGTCGACAGTCCCATCGGTCAGTGGTTGCCTTAAGAAGTCTCCACAAGCCGGATGAACTATTATGATTTCAATCTCTCGACATGCTGAATGTATTCCGCACTGTTTTTAACCGACATCGCCAGGTTTGCGTAAATTTTTTTATTCCAGTGATTTTTTTATACACTGACATCCAGGTATGATTATGTAGGCTGTATTTGATACCTATGCAAATAAGGCAGCTCTGTTTGGTTTAATGCTACCTCATGTAGGATACATTGTACGTATATTTATGTCTTTCCGTCATAACACATATCTGAAGAGCGTCATCACAGACGGAAATCGACAGAAAATTGATTTACGTTTGTGATCAGGCACTAGTATTAATCAGAACTAGAATCATTATTCCCCCGGATCGTTGTTTCCGGGCTTTGCGACGATGATGCAACTCATACACACAGTTTGGTGTATAATTTTTTTGACGGGTGCCTGACGATGGCAACTTTGCTGCCGAAACACGTTATGCTTAAGTAACTTTGCTGTTAAACCTGACGGAAATAAGTAATTGTGTTTCCAGAATGAGATTTTCACTCTGCAGCGGAGTGTGCGCTGATATGAAACTTCCTGGCAGATTAAAACTGTGTGCCCGACCGAGACTCGAACTCGGGACCCTTGCCTTTCATCTACGTATTCCGTACTGGGGGGAGGGGGGGTTGGTCGGTGATGGGACGACGACAGGAAGGGAACCAAGCCAAACCCATTAATAACCATGCCGACAGATCCAGGACAAAAGTACAAGAAGAAGGGTCCCGAGTTCGAGTCTCGGTCGGGCACACAGTTTTAATCTGCCAGGAAGTTTCAAGTAATTGTGTTATTTTTTGTAAAATACAGAAGACAGTCGCGGAGCTAAGACAGTTTCATATGCATACACATTATAAAATAAAAATGTTGGTATGTATCTATGTATGCACATATGAATATTCCACATCTCCTGCTAAAGCATTGGACCGGTTTCAACCATACTTGGTACACATATTACTTACCGTCAGCGAAGAGCCACTGTGGCGGCAAGAACCAGCTACCTACCTAAGGGGTGCGGGTTGGGGTGAAAAAGTAATGTAGTCAACGACGCGCCAGACTTGATGTGCATAGGCATAACCTTCTAATTTCTTACTTCTTTACTACTGTGTGTAATCGCAACGCACGTGTCAGACAGTATTTACGTATACCAGTGAATGTACCTACAAAATCAAATCAGTGTTCCACATATAGTTCAGCACATACGACATCATAAAACCGTAAGATGCGCGAAAACTGCCGCATCGAGCATGACGTTTAAATTTACTACTTCTTTGCTACTAACTGTGTTACAGAGGCTTTATCCCCAGACCAGTAGGCAACGGAATATTCATATGTGCATACATAGATACATACCAACATTTTTATTTTATAATGTGTATGCATATGAAACTGTCTTAGCTCCGCGACTGTCTTCTATATTTTACAAAAAATAACACAATTTCTTGTTTCCGTCAGGTTTAACAGCAATATTAACTTAACCGTAACGTGTTTCGGCAGCAAAGTTGCCATCATCAGGCACCTGTCTAAAATATTATACACCAAACTGTATGTATGAGTTGCATCATCGTCGCAAAGCCCGGAAACAACGATCCGGGGGAATACTGATTCTAGTTCTGATTAATTCCAGTGCCTGATTACAAACGTAAATCAATTTTCTGTCGATTTCCGTCTGTGATGACGCTCTTCAGACCTGTTTTATAACGGAAAGACATAAATATACGCATTATGTATCCTACATAAGGTAGCATTAAACCAAACAGAGCTGCCTTATTTGCATAGGTATCAAATACAGCCTACATAATCATACCTGGATGTCAGTGTATAAAAAGATCACAGGAATAAAAAAATAGTTACGCCAACATGGCGATGTCGGTTAAAATCAGTGCTGAATACATTCAGTATGTTGAGACATTGAAATCATAATAATGCATCCGGCTTGTGGAGACTTCTTAAGGCAACCGCTGACCGATGGGACTGCCTACATCGTGCTGCGCTGCAATAGCGACAGCAGAACGCCAGAGCGCTTGATGACAATCACCAGGTGTCGTAACTGCATACACTGTTTAAAGTGCCAAATTGAATAAAAATATAATAATAACTGTGACTGCTACAAAAAAGGCTGTAATGAAAGTAATAGAAATACCAATCAATTAATATAATGTAAGAGAGAGGCAAGAAAGTGTTATACAAACATAAGTTGCCAAAAATCTGGTATAAGAAAAAAACTGTAATGTAACGACCATGGTACCGCAACTGAATTTTGGTCCTACAGATGGTATTTTTACATAAAAAAGTAATTTGGTGTACAACGATGTTAAGCAAAACAGTAAACCATACTGCAGGCTATGAGAACCGCTTAAGTTAACCATGGTTAACAAGGAAAGAGACACTAAATTTGGTCCTGTGAGTCACTTTGTATGACTTTGTACACCAAAAATACGCCATTTGTGTTATTGTATGTGGCGAAGTTCTACCGAGACAATTACATAGGTTTACTATCCATATACATACACACAGAATGAACTTTAATAAAATCGACAAACTGTAGGGACAGCTTCCTGACTGTAAATGGAAGAAAAAAGGTCCTATAAACCTGTGTCCCGAAACGGACGGTCTGCGAGCCACGCCAACAAATCGTCCCGGCCAGTACACAGCTGCAGCGCATGCATGACACAACAGAATTTCAAAGTGCCCTCCGTGGCGATAGGGATAATAGCGGTTGTTATGCAGGATACACCTAATAGTACTCTGGCTATTACCGCGTTGGCGGACCACTTGCCTGGAGCTTGTACTGGGAACTGTTTGCCTCACTATGCTGAAGAACTCGATCCTCGCCGGCCACTGCGGCCGAGCGGTTCTAGGCGCTTCAGTCCGGAACCGCACTGCTGCTACGGTCGCAGGTTAGAATCCTGCCTAGGGCATGGATGTGTGTGATCTCCTTAGGTTAGTTACGTTTAAGTAGTTCTAAGTCTAGGGGACTGATGACTTCAGATGTTAAGTCCCATAGTGCTTAGAGCCATTTGAACCATTTTGAACTCGCTTCTCCAAATCTCGTGTACGCCACCCTGCACGTCCGTCTGTCTGAAAGGATTCATGATAACACAAACGCCCAAAAAGGGCTTGAAATGTGTTTGATGTGGTTGGTGTCTGTGAGGGCACTTGTTTCGATATAGCTGTGCTGCCTCTCGATCGTTTCCATCTGTATGGCCGTACACAAATACCACCTAAGCTTGTTCCCGATATGAATACCGGACCATTCTGCTGCTTACACTAAGCAGTGTCAATCACATAGCTTGCAACACACAAGGTAAACACGTCATGTGGTCAGATGAACTTTCATTTGTCATTTGTCAACGATGCACATCCGAACACATGTTCATTAGACCTTCTTTCCTCCATTTCCACTCAGGAATCCGTCCCTGTGGTTTGTCGGTTTCCTTAAGGTTCACCCTGTACATATATAGCCTGTGAGGCCGTCACGCTTGCAAATTCAAGCGGCCCGGCAGATGTTGTTGTTGTTGCAGTCTTCAGTCCGAAGACTGGTTTGATGTAACTCTCCATGCAGCTCTATCCTGTGCAAGCCTCTTCATATCCGAGTAACTACTGCAACCTATATCTACCGGAATCTGCTTACTGTATTCATCTCTTGGTATGCTTCTACAATTTGTCCTCTCCACGCTTCCCTCCAGCACTAGAATGGTGATCCCTTTGTGCCACAGAATGTGTCTTACCAACTGATCCCTTCGTCTAGTCAGGCCGTACCACAAATTCCTCTTCTTCCCAGTTCTGTTCAGAACCTCCTCATTAGTTACATGATCTACCCAACAAATTTTCAGCATTCTTCTGTAGCACCATATCTCGAAAGCTTCTATTCCCTTCTTGTCTAAAACGTTTGTCGTCCGTGTTTCACTTCCATACATGGCTAAAATTCAAACAGATACTTTCAGAAAGGACTTTCTGACACTTAAATCTATACTCAATGTTAATATATTTCTGTTCTCCATAAACAGTTTTCTTCCATTGCCAGTTTACATTTTACTTCCCCCCTACTTCGACTATCAGTTATTTTGCTTCCCAAATAGCAAAAGCCATCTACTGCTTTATATGTCTCACTTACTAATCTAATTCCCTCAGCATCACCTGTGTAAGGGTCTACGGGTTTGCACGTACAGTACATAACACGCGCTCGCCAGCCGACCGACCTTGGAACGCTGACAATTGGCTTCCTCAGCAGGCGTGCGTCCGTCCGCAGTGCGCCACAGGGGCGCCTTAACTGGCCGCTGTCGGCAGCGCGCCGTACAACTATCGCGGCCTCGGGCACGAATACATCTCTCTTCTTAGCTCACCATGGAGCCCTTCGATACGACCGTAACTAGTCGGTGTTAGGAGGTCACAGTGATGATGGGTGCCTGCAGCGTGCGTGTTTATAATCAGTCTTTTGTTAATAAACTGTTTTAACTTACTTCTCGGTGTTCACGTGATTCTGTACCTCAAGGACCCACTGCTTACAAATCTTGACAAATATTTCGTGTAATTATCGTCTGTGGGCAACAACACAAACAATCTCCTTATACCTGATTAAATTCGAGTACATTCCATTATCTCGTTTTCCTTTGTTGATGTTCATATCATATTCTTCTTTTAAGGCACTGTTCATTACGCTCAACTGATCTTCCAAGCCCTCTGCTGTCTCTGAAAAAATGACATTGACATCGGCAAACCTCAAAGTTTTTATTTCTCCTCCCTTGACTTTAATTCCTACTCCACATTTTTCATTTCTTTACTTTACTACTTGCTCAGTATACAGGTTGAATAACATCAGGGATAGGCTACAACCCAGTCTCAATCCTTTCTCAACCACTGCTTCCCTTTCATGCCCCTCGACTGTTATAACTGCCATCTGGCTTCTGTACCAATTGTAAATAGTTTTTTCGTTCCCTGTATTTTACCCCGTCACCTTTAGAATTTGAAAGAGAACGTTCCAATCAACATTGTCAAAAGCTTTTCCTAATTCTACAAACGCTATAAATGCAGGTTTATCTTTCCTTGCCTATCATCTTTGAGAAGTCGCAGGGTCAGTATTGCCTCACGTGTTCCTACATTTCTCCTGAATTCAAACTGATCTTCCCCAAGGTCGACTTCTACCAGTTTTTCCATTCTTTTGTAAATGATTCGTGTTAGTATTTCGCAACCGTGACTGACTAAACTGCCGCGCAGGATTAGCCGAGCGGTCTATGCGCTGAAGTCCTGGACTGTGCGGCTGGTCCCGGCGGAGGTTCGAGTTCTCCCTCGGGCATGTGTGTGCGTGTTTGTCCATAGGATAATTAACGTTAAGTAGTGTGTAAGCTTATGGACTGATAACCTTAGCAAGATTTCACACACATTTGAACATTTTTTGAACTGACTAAATTGATAGTTCAGTAATTTTCACACCTGTCAGCACCTGCTTTCTTTGCAACTGGAATTAGTATATTCTTCTTGACGTCTACGGGTATTTCACTTGTCTTGTACATCTTGCTCTCCAGATGGAAGATTTTTGTCATGACTGGTTTTCCCAAGGTTATCAGTAGTTCTAATGCAATTTTGTCTACTCCCTGGATCTTGTTTCGACTTAGATCTTTCAGCGCTTTGTCAAATTCTTCACGCAGTATCATATCTCACTTCTCATCTTCATCTACGTCCTCTTTCATTTCCATAATGTTGCCCTCAAGTACATCTCCCTTGTATAGACCCCATATATACTCCTTCCATCTTTCTGCTTTCCCTTCTTTGCTTGGGACTGGTTTAGCCTCTGAGCTCTCGATATTCGTATAGGTGGTTCTCATTTCTCCAAACATTTCTTTAATCTTCCTGTATGCAGCATCTACCATACCACTGGTGATGTATGATTCTACACCTTTGCATTTGTCCTCTAGCCATTCCTGCTTAGCCATTTTGCGCCTCCCGTCGATGTCATTTTTTAGACATTTGTATTCCCTTTCACCCACCTCATTTATTGCATTGTTGTATTTTCTCCTTGCATCGATCAAATTCAATATCTCTTGTGTTCCCGAAGGATTTTTACCAGCCCTCGTCTTCTTACCTACTTGATTCTCTGCTGCCTTCACTATTTTGTCTCTCAAAGCTACCTTCATCTACTATATTCCTTTCCCTAATCCTTCTCAGTCGTTCCCTAATGCTCCTTCTCAATCTCTCTGCAACCTCTTGTTCTTTCAGCTTATCCAGGTCCCATCTTGTAAAATGCCTGCTTTTTCCAGTTTCTTCTGCTTTAATCTGCAGTTCATAACAAGTAGACTGTGCTTGGAGTCCACATTAGCTCCTGGAAATGTTTTACCAATTTAAACCTGGTTCTGAAATCTCTGTCTTACCATTATTTAATCAATATGAAACCTTCCAGTGTCTCCAGGTTTCTTCCACATTTACAACCTTCTTTCATGATTCTTAAACTAAACCTATGATTAAATTATGCTCTTAGCAAAATTGTGCCAGATGGCTTCCTCTTTCATTCCTTTCCCCCATTTCGTACTTACCTACTACTTTTTCCTCTCTTCTTTTTCCTACTATAGAATTCCAGTCCGCCATGACAATTAGATTTTCGTCTCCCTTAATAATCTGAATAATTTATTTTATCTAATCATACATTTCCTCAATCTCCTCCTCATCTGCGCAGCTAGTTGGCATATAGGCTTGTACTACTATTGTGGGTGTGTGCTTCATGTCTATCTTGGATACAATAATGCATTCACTATGCCGTTCATAGTAGCTTACTCGTGTTCCTATTTTTTATTCATTATTAAACCTACTCCAGCATTTTAAATGTATAACCCTCCATTCACCTGACCAGAAGTCCTGTTCTTCCTGGCACCGAACTTCACTAATTCGCACTACATCTAGATTTAACCTATAAATTTCCTGTTTTAAATTTTCTAACCTACCCTGCCGATTAGGGGATCTGACATTCCATTCTCCGATCTGTAGAACACCAATTTCTCTCCACCTGAGTAGTCCCCGCCCGGAGACCCGAGTTGGGGACTGTTTTACCTTCAGAATATTTAAACCAAGAGGGTACCATCATCATGTAACCATACAGTAGAGCTACATGCCCTCGGGAACAATTATGGCTGTAGTTTTCCCTTGCTGTCAGCCGTGCACAGCACCAGCACTGCAAGGCCGTCTTGGTCGATATTACAAGGCCAGATCAGTCAATCATCCAGACTGTTGTCCCTGCAACTACTGAAAAGGCTGCTGCCCCTTCTCAGGAACTTAAATGCGAGATGCTTATAACAGTTTCCACAACGAAACACTGTCTCAAACTCTAGCAGAAAATCCAAAGAGATTCTGGTCGTATGTAAAGTATGTTAGCGGCAAGAAACAATCAATGCTTTCTCTGCGCAATAGCAATGGAGATATTATCTAAGACAGTGCAGAGTTACTAAACACACCTCCCGAAATGCCTTCAAAAAAGAAGACGAAGTAAATATTTCAGAATTCGAATCAAGAACAACTATCAACATGAGTAACGTAGAAGTAAATATCCTCATAGTAGTGAAGCAACTCAAATCACTTAATGAAAGCAAGTCTTCTGGTCCAGACTGTTTACCAATTAGGTTCCTTTCGGAGTATGACGATGCATTACCTCTATACTTAACAGTCATATACAACCGTTCGCTCGATGAAAGATCCGCACCCAGAGACTGGAAAGTTGCACAGGTCACGCCAATATTCAAGAAAGGTGGTAGGAGCAATCCACTAAATTACAGGCCCATTCGTTAACGACGATATGCAGCAGTATTTTGGAACATACGTTGTGTTAAAATTTTATGAATTACCTCGAAGAAAGCTGTCTATTGACACACAGTCAACATGGGTTTAGAAAAAATCGTTTCTGTGAGACACAACTAGCTCTTTATTCACATGAAGTGTTGAGTGCTATTGACAAAGGATTTCAGAACGATTCCGTATTTCTGGATTTCCGGAAGGCTTTTGGCAGTGTACCACACAAGCGGCTTGCAGTGAAATTGCGTGCTTATGGAATATCGTGTCAGTTATGTGACTGGATCTGTGATTTCCTGTCAGAGAGATCACAGTTCGTAGTAACTGATGGAAGGTCATCGAGTAACACAGAAATGATTTCTGGCGTTTTCCAAGGTAGTGTGATAGGCCCTTTGCTGTTCCTTATCAATATAAACGATTTGGGAGACAATCTGAGCAGCCGTCTTCGGTTGTTTGCAGAAGACGCTGTCATTTATCGAATAATAAAGTCATCAGAAGATCACAACAAATAACAAAACGATTTAGAAAAGATACCTGAACGGTGCGAATATTGGCAGTTGACCCTAAATAACGAAAAGTGTGAGGTCATCCATACGAGTGCTAAAAGCAATTCGTTAAACTTCGGTTACACGATAAATCAGTCTGATCTAAAAGCCGTAAATTCAACTAAATACCTAGGTATTACAATTACGAACAACTTAAATTGGAAGGAACACATGGAAAATGTTGTGGGGAAGGGTAACCAAAGACTGCGTTTCATTGGCAGGGCACTTAGAAAATATAACAGATCTACTAAGGAGACTGCCGACACTGCGCTTGTCCGTCCTTTTTTAGAATACTTCTGTGCGGTATGGGACTGACGGAGTACATCGAAAATGTTCAAAAAAGGCAGCACGTTTTGTATTATCGCGAAATATGGGAGAGAGTGTCGCAGAAATGATACGGGATTTGGGCTGGACATCATTAAAAGAAAGGCGTTTTTCGTTGCGACGGAATCTTCTCACGAAATTCCAATCACCAAGTTCCTCCTTCGAAACCGAAAATATTTTGATGACACCGGAAAGATATAGGTGTTGATTCTTTTCGCGCGCTATACGAGATTGGAATAATAGAGAATTGTGAAGGTGGTTCGATGAACCCTCTGCCAGGCATTTAAATGTGATTTGCAGAGTATCCATGTAGATGTAGACATGTAGATGTAGAAACACTGGTCACCATACAACCGTATTTATTGCAGCTTGCTGTGAACGTCTGGTTAAACACAAGTGCATAGGGACATGAACTCGTTACATTTATCGTACAGGATGCAGAAAAATTGCCGCACTTGGTGGTCGGCATGCGATTCCTCATACCACTTCAAGACAAAAATGTATGTAGCAAAACCTAGTCCCGCCGGTAGGTTTAATGGGAGTGCGATTTAAAAAACGCGGCTCTGACAACGCTGCAACTGCGTGCAGCGTGGCCAAGGACGGGTAGCGCGAACTCCGCACTCGCCCGAGCTGTGCCATTAGGTCGGTGAGACGAAGGAAAGCCATGCTAAGCGAATGTGTAAATACGTGATGTTCGAGTCGTGATCGCGGGGAACGTTCATCTTTTCAGTTAGAACGTCAAACTGTATCCAATTCACACGTCCACAACGCGGTATCTTGCGGATTTATGCCTGTCACCGTTACTTTTATTTAAACATTAAGAGATAACGTGAACTTCTCACAAACATAAACGACCGCAGTTTTCGTCGACGACACAAATAAAGGCAATAGGAAGTAATATACTACCCTAGATTGCACATTCTACTACGTACAGTAATTCCATTTAGTAAGTTTGACGACGGAGGTTATGGACTGATAACCTTAGCAGTTAAGTCCAGTAAGATTTCACACACATTTGAACATTTTTGAGTAAGTTTGACTTCCAGTTTTATATTTACAATGCCGACAAGTACACGCACGGGCAACGTCGATTTAGATAAGATGTTCAAAGCGACCATGTTGCATTTGCAAACACTTGCCGGCCGGAGTGGCCGAGCGGTTCCAGGCGCTACAGTCTGGAACCGCGCGGCCGCTACGGTCGCAGGTTCGAATCCTGCCTCGGCCATGGATGTGTGTGATGTCCTTAGGTTAGTTAGGTTTAAGTAGTTCTAAGTTCTAGGGGACTGATAACCTCAGCAGTTAAGTCCCATAATGCTCAGAGCCATTTGAACCATTTTTTGCAAACACTTGTCTACTCATTGGATCACACTTTTCTGGTCCCTACTCAATACACCTACATCTACCAGTGCCGAAGCGGCATGCACGCGAGCTATTAGGTTGCGTACATCCATGGCTGAAATACAGTAAATTTGTTTCTTTAAGTGCCACCACTAATAAAAATCTTGTAGATTAAGGCTTGGAGTACCTGAAGGCGAAAGCATCGGATATCCACGACCAATCCATTTCCCTGGAAACGCTTCATTTAAGTAGTTACGCACATTCATTCCAAAGTGTGAAGGTGCGCCATCATGCTGAAACAATAGCTGTCGCCGAACACCAAGTGGAACATTTTGTAATGCTTCAGGCAAAGTATTGCAAAGAAACGTACGTTACAGGAGCGCGTTTGACTTGTCCGGCAATAGGTAAGGGCCCAAAAGCAGTTCTCCCACGATTCCAGTTCACAGATTTACGCCAAAGCGTGACATGTTGTGGTCCGGCCAATAATGGCTGTTGCAGCGGTTGAAGAAACCTGCACGAGTTCAGCTAGATTCGTCAGTCCGTATCAGGTCATTCATGAAATTTTCGTTGTTTTCCACTTGGTGCAAAAGCCAGTTACATAACTGTACTCACCGAATGTGGTCCTCTGGCCGCTGGTGTTGAGTTAATGTGTAATAATGTGGATGTAGTTCTTCATTGTGCAACACTTGAATAACCAATCTTTGAGATATATGGAACTGCCTTGCAACATCGATATTTCGCGGGGGTGACTGATGAAGCGTTCCAGGAAATGCGTCCTCTGTGGAGCACGTCTAGTCCTTGGACAACATCTGTCTATTACCTGTGGACGAAGATTACGGTTTCCCGAAGACGTTGCTCCGCGCGGCGAAAAACATTTATATTGGGATGCCGCACTTGAGGTTACCGTGCAGTACGCACGAGCAGCACGCTAGCTATCGGGAAAAATCCAGCAGCAAAAGCATATCGACGTAATCATCGTCTATGTACGCCATCGGGAAACCGCACTACAAGAACCTGAGAGAATCAGTTATGGTTGTGCACTGCGCGGTTAGTAGATACATGAACGCAATTTAATGGATGGTATTGTCGTGTGAGAGACGACTGTGATGTGAGAAAATGATGCCCTGCTTATAAACGACGAGAACTGGGGAAATCACGTCTAAAGACAGAAAGGCAACCGACGATGATTCGTACTGTAAATCAATAGTGGGTGGTGGTCCGATGTCCTAGGGGTCTAGACAGGCAGTTACGATGGCTGATACTCTGATGCACGCATACATGTTCCTCTGAGCATTCCGATGCGCTGCACGATATGACAGTGTTGCCAGAACCTCGTCTTCATGCAGTTCATCTGATATTGCTGGAGAAACGTTTCTCTTCAATCTGGATGAGGAACCGCATGCTGCCTTTCGATGGCGAATTTTTTTCTTCACCCTGTACGTTAGCTCAAGTTACAAGGAAATTAGAATAAAAGAACCTTGGAAAGGATCGGGTAACGTGGTTATGCTGTTGAGGTGAACATGTTTAATTCAACAAAACTTTAGGGGGACGATTAAGTTGGCGGAAGTTACAAAATGGTCACGAAATGTCGATCGGAGAGGAGAGAAAGAACTACAGAAAGGATCGTGCATTCACTATCTTGATTGCATACATGTTGATTTCGAAATTTCTGATGAATACGCTTGAATTAGACACGCAATAGTCTTAAACTCAGTCTAAAAACTCTGCGTACATCCTAACACTTGGTTTGCGAATGATGCGGTGGGTCATCATACTTAACGATAAAGTGCGTGTGAGTGGTGGCTGTGGTGGTTGAAAACTGTAATTCATCTGGCGTACAACGAAGCTGCTCTCCCTCAGAGCCTGGAATCGAAGTCCCTCTCTCAGCTGCAGTCTCTCCTTAGGAGTCTCGGATGGAAGTAAGTTCGACAGACCGCTTCCAGAAAGAAGTAGAATTGCTTAGGACACAACACAGATGGCGCTATTTTTGTGGAGCTAATCCCGCATGAAGTGTACTGTCCAGAACTTCCTAACTGCTCTCTCATCACCATGACAGTGTTTCTTTGTTCGTCCATCACGGCCATCTTATAGTATACTGGTGGTGGCGAAGTTTATTGACATTGAAAAACGGCGGTGTTTGTCCTTTGAAAAGGCCTGTGGCCCACACTTAATGCGCAGATGCCGGCTATCTCCCATCTTTGTATGGCGACTGTTCGGCTTATACTCAATAAGCTCCCCAGCTACATTTAAACATACCTCCAGAAGGAGAATTTAATATGGAATTATAGTTATTGGATATGACAATCATTGACATTAACTTTAACTCTCCAATACCAACTGGAGGGGTGTGGGGGATACTTTACACCCACCTTCTGAAAATATTTTAATCTAGTCAGTTATTTTACATTTTAAAATTTCGAAAACATATTTATTATTTTTAATGAATTCTTATACCAAATTCCATATATGTTTCAAATTCTTCAGTTAAAGTTGACTAAAAAATTGAAGTCTCAGTGGTAGATGTCACTTTCCCCAGTGAATGCCGTATTCAAAATTTCCAGGTTGATGGCCTTACGTGCGTGTCAATACCTCTTTAAAAAGTATGTCGAGAGTAAAAGTCAACAAGAATGAAGGAAATTTGCATTTATAATTTTTTTGTCGGTTGTCCTGTAGTTGAAAGTGTTTTGATATTGCTAAGATTCTGTTAAAAGTTATGTTCATGTTCTGGAACCTACTTAGACATCAGTATCTCTTTAAGAAGTATGTTGTTCATATAATTCAGCAACAGTTAACGAAATGTCCTGTTTCTCAACTTTTTGGGGTGGGTGTAAGGCAGCCTCCTCCCCCTCCTCTTCGGTAACGAGCGTTGTTATTGATAGTTGTTAATTATACTTGTACTCCTATTTCTAGCTTGGAGTTAATTTATATTGGCTGGATTTACTAACTTATTGGAATTTAACTGGAGTTTAATTATGGTAAGTAGCAGTTTTGACAAAATTGGTCGTGTAACACGAACATTTACATACAAAATGATAATGCTTCCCTTTGTTGAGCCTGTAATACCATAATACCACAAAGCATGAAACCAGTACTTGGTGCAGCTGCTTTCTCGAAGGTCTCGCAGACTGACCGTCTGTGATCTTAAAATAACTTATTAATTGATACAGTGGCTTATTTCTGAATATCTGTTATAGCAGAAGTAATGCTGAGAGAAACATTGGTTGAATTTGACACGAATATATTTAGTTTTGTCACTTCCGTATAAAGCATTCAGGCAAGGGCCTTACGGTTGATCGCATCTACTATTTCATGAAAATTGTACTTCATTTAAGTGTGTTAAAATGGGATGGGCAGTGACAGAGCTTGGAGCCAAGAACAGTGCACCAGGAAACAGGTATCGACCACCACAAGCAGTCGCCCTGCCAGCTGAGCGCTCCGAAGCAAAAGCGGCTACTTCCATAATACTGTTCTGTGTGTCAATGCCATTGGGACAAGCCTTCAAAAAGCCTCTTCGGTTAAACTGACTGCCGCCAGCCGCCAACCGTTTCAGTCTTCCACTCTGTTCCAGACCGCTTCCATGTTGACACAATAACGACACATTTCCGCAGGGCCAGCCTGCAGCATCTGCATTTAAATCCGCTCACAACCAGACCGTCGTTGAACAGTCGGGTAGCAGTGTGAAATCCAGCCTGTGCTGGCCAACGCAACGCCGATGATATGGTCGTCTCTACCGTCACCAGACTCCGGACCTCTGCCCACCATCTGAGCGTACGGGCGCTCGTGAGATCTGCTGTCTTCATGAATCTATGATCGGGGATCCAACCAGTCCCCCCCCCCCTCCACCCACACACTCCTGCTCTACATAGGTACCAACGGAGGAACTCTGTGTTGCTGCGGCGGAGCCGAGTCTACCGTATTGTAGCCGTGGGACCGCAGCTGGCCGATCCACTATGGGCTAGAAAACAAGGGACTCCAGCGATTCAGCATGGGTCACAGCGGGAGTGCAATGTAGCATGGTAGTGCTGGAGACAAAGGTACCGAGGAACGCTGAGACAGTGTAATAGCCTCGTTCGCCATGGACGTTAGCAATTTCAACGTCCAATGATTGTAAAGAAACAGTAATAAAGAAGTTCTTGTACTTACTAACTGTCTTCCCCTGCTGCATCCGTATCCATCTTATGCAGGGAACTCCCGCCCACATCCTTTCATACCACTCACTATAACTGGCATCAGAAGTGTGTCTCATTCTGCTACATCCATTATATTATTTACGAAACGTATGATTTGAAATAAAGGTATAATTTTTGTGTTAACCTTGTAAATATTACTGTGCCTCAAGAACGCAAAAGATTTACGTAGACCACATAGCTACATGAAATACGTGCTGCCCTCAGCATGGTCATACAAAGGTCAAATCTTCCACATACGTTTGAAAATAAAATACGACGCAAAATCTGATCACAAAATAACTATTGTTTATAAACAGAACAGATACTGTCCCACTGAATCATATTCGCGAGAGCCACTCTGTCACAACATTCAATACATGAGCCAGCGTGGCTCACCACACATGCAGCAAATGCAAAAATACTATATTTTTTCCAGAATCGTTGTATCAGCGAAGCTTAATTCACAAATACAAACCATTGCTGCTTTCACATATATACAGCTCCCTCCATCTTCCTCTCCATGTGAGAATGCAGCCACTTCGATAGATCTACATTACACCCCGTAATAAAGCACACCTTGCCATCGCGTACTAGAAATGCCTTATGGCTAACAAATCGGGACTGGGCTCCCAGATTCGTACATTCCTCAGGGTATCTAAGGTGACAAATACAATATAGATCAAACATTATCCCGCTGAAATATACCATTTGGTAGCAAGTTCTTTTAAGAGTACTGCTACGTGGTTTGCCATTCTTGCCACAAATTAGCTAGAATTATCCCTCTCTCCTGGATTTACTGGTTCAGTCCTGCGGTCATATCTAATAGCTCCCCACACCATTATCACTGGATTTGGAAGAGGTAAGAGGCTCACGAATCGTGGCTTTCTGTGATCTTCGCCTAAGGACGCACTGACGTGGATCTGGCCTCCAGAAACAGAAAGGAGATTTATAGCTAAACATCACAGAACGTCCGAAAGATGAGGATAAGCAGCACATCCATGTTCTGTGGGCATGCTGTGTTGCGATAACAACCTCAATATTTCTAGTAAAGATAGGCAGATGCGATAGCCAGAATGTACTGCAATCAACGTATCTTGCAGAAAACGCAGTACTGGAGCATGTGATTGGTAGGGTTTGCTCTAAGTGACGCACTTTCCGTTCCCGTCAGTATGTCTGTTATTTGGAACAAACGTACTCACTCTTCTGGATGCTCGGTGTACTTATGGTTACCTGACATGATCATTCGGTGCAGAAGGTGATCTGTAATTTCGTATTGTAGTCTTCTTTTGAAAATCTGTTTATTTGCCAAAATGACTATAGTACCGCAATTGCTCGATTTTAGTTCTGGCATTATGGCATTGTAATTTTCGACTTTTTTATGCATACTGTATAGTCCTTATCTAACAGAGTGGTAAAATCATTATATAATGTAACTACGACTGACCGGTTTTATGGATCTGAGGACGGCACTACAGACTGCCGAAACTAGTAATAGAGTAACTGTGTTAATAATGCGATCTTGGCATGTAAACTAGTTTTCAAAACAAAATTACAAAACATCACTTTAATTGTTTTCATCAGCATCACAACACTAGCGACCATTCGTATGCATTCACAAAACCGCTTCCCTAAGTATTTAGCATCAGACGATAACTCTTGGGTGATACGAAAGCAGTTAGTGTTTTCGTTACATTCATATTTCTGCGCAATTTCCATGATTTGTACTGAAATGATGTAGAACAACTCAGTTTACAGGAAATACACAAACGATTTGTTTCTGTGTATGGAAGAACGCTGACCACTGGCAAAACACGAAACAGCACAGTGGCTTAACTTTAATACAAATGAATATATCAGTGTTTGTCACTCCTAATATTACAAGTGAAACAAAGACTAATACCAAAGCAATCTCAAGTTTTCTTTGGTACTACGTTTAACTAAATACTCGCCTGCAGAATATAAGAAGTTGTCAGGATGAAGTGATATTAGAATGGATACACAGGTGTCCCAGCATGAATGGTCAGTATCCAGGGATGTGACAGGAACGATCATTCGAAGCAAAAAAATTCGTATGGACATATGCGCTATTCTGAATGGTTTCCAAGATGAGGAAATGTCGAAAGCCTTATAAATATCAGTCTGACAGTAACATTTCTTGTGAGGTTTTACAAGGTTGCCTATATCCTGACTTTGTCTTCTGCTTCAAAAATAAAAATCGTTAGTGCATTGAATCGTGAAACGGAACCATCATACAAAAATTTTAAAAGGTTTCAAGTAGGAATCAATAAAATCCCAGAAATCATCAGTAATGGGATTGAACAGTTTACTTCTATAAAAAAAGGCTGTTTTAATCAGATTTGGCTTCAGTGACGATATCCATAAAACATATGCATCACAGTGTCATAAAAATGAAGATTTTGTCAACTCTGCACTCCTAGTTGTAAAAGATCCGGTGGAAAGAGACGTCAGTATCACGGAGGACTACAGCAAATAATTTACAAAAAAACACTGACAGAAGCAGTATGCTCTTCATGTTGTATCTCAAATCACCTTAGGTTAACATGGCTAAAAAAAGCACTCCATCAAAGTGTAAAGTTATAAAAAAAACTGCTTTTCTCGTCATGCCTTACGAATACTATACATACAAATATTACTGATTGAAATGTTGAATTTAATACAACAAATATGATAATGAAGTTGAAAATAACTGATTCACATACCTTACTGAAAAATTTTTGATTGATACTCACGTGAGTACCGTGGTTTTTTTCCCTCAAATGTACAGTCCTAGGGGCGCGGATTCCCTTTTTTTCTATGGAATCTGAATTATACAAAACTAATTTTTTTTCGTGCAATGGAAAAAATCACTGGCAGCACAAAAAACCTCAAATGTCCAATCTGGTGAACAACATCGGTTGTTAACTATGTATATCTTACAAACTCAGCATATCTGGACGCAGGGGAATCAGTTCGTTGGAAAATACCGCAGCATTTGTTGTGGTCTTCTTCCAGCTTTGGGAGTGGGAATTAGCATCAAAAGTGTTATGGAATTGTCTGCTGGAATCTCTCTGTCTCTTCCTCTCGATGTTTGTCGAAGACATTTTATTGCTGCTATGGTAAGCTGTCATAGTGTTTCGGATATTATTTATCATAGAGGCAGGGCAGGAAGAGAAAAACTCTGTAACAAGCACTCTAAATAAAAGCCAATTTCCTGCATGCATGTACTATATATTCATGTATACTATATTTCCCGTCCAGCATCCGTTGGAAAGCAAACTCGGTTTGCATTTATGACGCTTGCCGTGCGCATAACGTCAGTACTACCATCAGTAGCAGTAATAGAAGTAGTAGTAGTAGCTTTATTCATCCGTAGATGTCTTTTTGCAAGGATATAGGACATGTCGAAGTGTTTCCGATTTAAAATAAGCTAAATCGTATACACATGCATTTAACTTCTAGTTAGAGACAATCATTAGATTTACTCTTGGTATACAATGCTCTTTTTACAAATAACTTATTAAATAATGCAATGCAACACCACTCATATCTCGCTGTCAGTCACGGCACACAACATAAAAACATTGTTTCATAACACTTCACTCACTACACACACAGACACACACACGCTGGTGATCTCTGGGCCATTTTCTGTGCCGAAACTTCCCACTTGCTATCCTGAAAAACTTAGTCAGCATTCCTCCATAATGAGTGAGATGCTGAGCCCAGAAAGAGGAAGAGGTGTTACTATAGTGCTATGCATAGCTTGGGGGTAAATTTTTACAGAAAAGGAAAAAAAAAGGAAAAGCGAAGGGAAAAAACATAATGTGAAGGTATTATGCGGAATGTTGGATGTTTTGTAATCACTATTATTATTTATTTGTATAACTTTTTTTTACCAAACCTCTACTCTGTTTTATCTAAGTAATCCTGTAAAATATATTGCATAACAGGTACATTTAGCTTCCTTTTTAAATAAGTGTATTTTTGCAATTTCTTTAATCTCTTTTGGTAATTTATTGTGCAGTTTTATTCCTTGGTAGAAAATGCTGTTTTGAGTTTTATGTTTATTTTTTTCTTGGTAAATGTAAGTTGAGTCTATCTCTTGTTGAATGGTCATAGACAGAGCTTTTTGTCCAGTAATTACCAATGTTATTTTTGATGTGTACAACCGACTGGTAAATGTATTCACATGGAACAGATAAAACCCCCACTGTTTTGAACAGATCTTTACAGTGAGCTCGACTACTATTTTTGGTTATTATTCCTATGGCTCTTTTATGGAGTTTGGAAAGTGTGTTCATATTTTGTGCATTTGTTCCCCAAAAAAGAATGAACTGACTCGATGATGCCGTTCTTGATGTGTTCCGAATTATGTAAGACAGTTTAGCAGCACCACAACGAAATTTAAAACTTAGCGTCAGGAGTAAATATAGGAGATAATTTTTTGATCTTGATCATGAAAAAACTTATGTTATTTAGCATAAGATTGTGTAAATTTTATCAAACGTTTCATTCTCTTCCCAAACAATAAATAAGAAATATTTGAGAAAGGATTTTCAGTTCCTGCAGTTGCCTTACAGCCGAGATGACAAGAGGCCACAGTGTCATGTTATGCTGCAAGGAATCCCTTGGATACAGTGTGGATGGCCATGGGATCAGCACAATTATCTCGCAGCCGATGTCGACATCTCCAGCCCGTCGAGCCGCTACTTCTCACTCTCCTTGCTCCCCTCCACCCCCATCAGCCGAGTCCTGATACGATGGAAACACCCTGGTAGCACCCGCAAGTGAAGCCACGTCCTCCACATTTTAGGAGACCCACTTACCACTAGGCTACGGCGGTGTACCATCTTTATATAAAAGAACCCTTCAAGAACAAAAGATGACCGATAAAATACTGTGGAAGCTTCATTAGACTATAGAATACGATTTCAACTCATGATACTGCAAATACTGCCTTTTTTATGTGGACATGCAACGATTTTCAATTCTTGTCGAATGTTCGCACCGAGCAACACCCTTAGTGTGAATACTCGAATCGCTCGATCCCATTCGGATGCCAGGTACGACGGATAGACTTTCAAGAAGACTGTCAAGTAGTTTTCGACGAGCTGCCTCACCGAATCTTTCTTGGCTTCACACATGGATGAAAATCTTTTGACTGCACGCTTCGACGAATTCCTCTCGTCGTGTTTTCGATGTTGAGATCACTAAACTGAAGACGTCATTAATTTTAGCAAGGGAAGCATAAGAAAAATATTCGTCTGAACGGCATACGATACAGTCCATGCAGGCCTCAGAAGGTGACATCTTTACTTAGATGAGTACTGTATTTCCACGTAAGTGAGAGAATTCACTGCATTTCTCACTTGGCGCAAAGCGTTGTGTATGAAACGCCTTATTTATGACAATCAATATATTCGTTATTTAATTTTCAGTATCACATTCACTAGACTGACAGAACCCCATTGTCTTTTTACCAGTTTCTTTATTCCTGTGCACCTGTTGTCCAGGTCCTGAGTTTTATATTTGTCGCAATACAGTCGATGCTTTTATTTATTTACCTTTCTGATATACTAAAACTTCTCGTTGGACTGAATTTTGCAGATGTACAGAAGGTTTTAAATGATATATGTAGCTGCATTCCTTAATTTAATAGTAATAAGAGCACCAATAACGCCTTGTACATTTACCTTTAGTCACTTTAAACATCAGTAGCGATATTCTTACACACGTTTATAAATTAGGTATGTACTGTCCGACACACTCCACATTTTAATTCGGTACCATATTGAACTATGTGTTACCACTTACACTACAATCCAAGATGGCGCCCACTTGTCCTTGAAGAGTACAAGGTTTAGAGGAGGTTGCCTACATGCAGGGGCAATCTTGTAAGTGACATTAACATCCTATAAATGACATAATCGAACCACACTCCCTCCCGCCCCCCCCTCATTACCACTCAATGAGGCAGCCAGTGAAAAAATAATTTAAATAAATAAATAAATAAATAAAATGTTTAAATATCCAAAGGGTTGTAACTAGCCAAGTTATGGTTTGTAATGCCTAATCTCAGCCTCCTCTCATCTCTCCTCTTTCCTTTCAAACCAATCACAGCCTAGTATTTTACGAGCCATTAGAATGAAACAACCAATAAAATTCCAAAAAAGTGGAACTAGAGCAGTTTTGATAATGAGGAAATAAAAAAAGTAAGATAGTGAAACTAGCCCAGTTGTGGTTTGGAAAACCTCCCTCTTCTCCAATCAGAGCTTAGTATTTTAGCTGACATGAACATGAGAGATCCAATCAGAGTGTAGTATTTTCACAGTCATTAAACTGAAATTACAATATAGTCTCACAGCATCTGTCTTGGCTGTGCTGAAAAATATTTGAACCACACACTATTCTATACTATGTTTTCATTCCTGACCACAAAAAAATTTTTACAGACTTTCTTGCCAGCCACACATGTAAATTTCCTTGGAAACTGTGTAATGTTCACAATGGGATACGAGTAGTTATGTCTGCTTGTGGAAAGTAATTAACGAATTAGTAATGCTGAAGACGAGATTTATTTGGAATACTATCCTGCAGAACTTCAAACTGTGAAATAAAATCAACTGCCAGTTTATGCCTCTGTTGACTGACACCAGTAACAGATGGCTGCACCGATGAAAGTACAAAGTTCGCCTACAATTGAAGCCAGTCTGGAACCACACTGCTGCAATGGTCGCAGGTTCGAATCCTGCCTTGGGCATGGATGCGTGTGTTGTCTTTAGGTTAGTTAGGTTTAAGTAGTTCTACGTCTAGGTGATTGATGACCTCAGTTGTTAAGTACCATAGTGCTTAGAGCCATTTGAACCATTTTATAATTGAACCATACTTTGTTTAAGATCCAACAAAGCTTCAAATTCCTGGCAGATTAAAGCTTTTTGCCTGGGCGAGACTCGAACTTGGGATTTTTGCCTTTTGCAGGCAAGTGCTCTACCATCTGAGCTACCCGAGCACGACTCACGATGCCTCCTCACAGCTTCACTTCCGCCAGTACCTCGTCTCCTACCAAACTTCAGTTGGTAGAGCACTTGCCCGGGAATTGCAAAGTCCTCGAGTTCGAGTCTCGGTCCCGCACACAATTTTAATCTCCCGGGAAGATTCTTATCAGCCCACACTCCACTGCTGACTGATAATTTCATTCTAATGTGAATTACAGTACCAAGGCTCTCTCAAACGTTTACAGACAGTATTTCCTATAGAAAACTACTAAATTACACCAATATCTAATAAAAGTACATGATGTAAAGAACACCATTCTCACACACACAACATTACCAGGCACTATTTTAGGAAGGAAAGAACATAGTGTTTTTATTACAATGTATTACTTAAACTGTAATACACAATGAGAACTGCTGCTGTGTTTACACACAACAATACAAAAGATGGTGACAGATGAAACATCAGCAAAGATGGAGACAGAGTTCACATATCAAAAGGATGCAGACTACTAGCAAGTATAATTATAGATCCCAGAAAATCGAACTTTGCCCCAAAGAAATTGTATTATTTTTCATAATATGCAAGATCCGAAGCACAAAACACACTTTGAAAGAGCAATGACTCTCAAATTAAATATTTTCTCATCTAAAAGTTCTTTATTACTTATTGAGGCACATGCTTGCATACTGCATACTGTAATTACTAATAAAACCTTTAAGTTAAGCAGCACATGTTAAAAAAGTTCGACTGTTGTACACATTACACTTCTAAATGGTTTGTATAGCTTATTAAAACACACATCGTTAGCTTATTGACACTACATAACCAAATTTTGGGTTAGTTGATGACCATCATCCGATATTTGAAGCATGTATTAATTTCAAATAAATTAGTTGCAAAACAAACATGTGAATACCATTGCAGACCTAATTTACAGTTTAAAGTGCACCCAGAATTAACAAAGTAAACACTGACAACATTTTATGCTCTCAAAAAGGAGTTCACTGTACATCTTTGAGTGCATAAAATATAGCAGTGTGATCAGAACACCTACCTGCAAAACACACATGCACCTACTGAAAATCTAACTTGTAGCTTAAAATGCACTTGTCAATAAGGATGATCAATTACTATGTTACTCCCACAACTCCAGAACAGAAAATTCAATATCTCTACCACACTTTTCAAGTGCAATGTAACTTTAAATTAAATATTTCCACATATAAATTATCTGTATTGGAAAGCATACAGCTCGCTTATTAACAACATTACATTCATCTAAATATGTAAAAACTGTTTGCAAAACACACACTAATCTAACACATAGCCTAAAGTGCACCAAGAGTTAGCAAATTATATAATGACAAAAGCATATGTTTACAAAAAGCAGCACTCCTACATTTCAGAATGTATAAATAATGACAACAGCAGATGGTCACAAAAAGCAGCACTCCTACATTTCAGACTGTATAGCATCGTGTTCTGAATGTCTATTGGTGAAACACTCATGAGTGCTACTGCAGATCTAACCCACAGCCTAAGAATCAGCAAAGTAAATAATCTTATTTCCATGTCAAAAGCTCATCTGATATCAAAGTAATCCAAAAATTAAGTTATTAGCTTCATCTTGCAGTTCAAAATGTTCGTCATCTTCTACTGTCACACAGTGAAAACTACAAGATACTTTGATGGAATGGAATGCTGAACAATAGTAATACACATTCATTTAGGTAAGGCAAACATTATAGTGAATCTATGCTAAGCTACTGAATTTATCTTGAATTACAAGGTGTTCGCCTTTGTGTCCTGATAGCGCCAAACATTACAGTACAGTAATAATACACATTCGCATACATAAGAAACGATTGCTTTGCTTTCAACTATGCACTTTCAGTCAAACATTATAGTGACTCTATGCTAGGATATTAACTTTATCGTGGAGTATAAAATTTTTGTTATCATCTTCTTATAACGCTAAATAGCCACACTGTGGAAACTGCATGACGCTTCCATGAAATAGCATAGCGACCAGTAGATGGCGACTTCCATTAACCCTATTATGGCGACTAGCGTTAACCAAAATGCTGAGATATGTATGATTAGGACAAACCATAACTGCTCCCACTGTGACACCCTGGATTTTTAAAACTTATTTTATTTACTTACTGAAATTATTTTGACTGACTGAACGACTTAATTCATTTTAACTCTATGATTTAGTTTCACTGGAACATGACCTATTTTCTCAGGATTTGGAAAATTCAAGCGCTTCAGGTGCTATGTAAAAAAAAAAAAAAAAAGGAAATACCTTTCCTCTGCACACAACACATCAAGAAGGACTGAAACTACGAAAGTACAGCTGTGGTAGTATGCACTAAAGAGCATCTTTAGCCAGTCAAACAATCATAAGAAATATTACTATGACACCACCACCTCCCTGGGGCAATTTCTATTAAAGGCAAGCAGTAGTGCGTCACTTCAGCAGGTGCTGCAATAAAATGTTCTAGGTGATACCTGTATAATGTGTACTACTGAGTATCTTCAGCCACTGTAAATCTGTAGCCGACCCATCAGTGCATTGCAGAAATGGCTGTCTTATAACAATATAATATGTGAAAACTGAGTACAGGAATGAATCGCAGTTAGGTGATTAACAATTACAATCTATAAAATGCTGTATTAAAGGGTATGAAAACATAGCTATGTGGTACTAAAATAATAGTCTATAACATAGATGTATTTTTTTTTGGGAAGAAAGTATGCAATCGTGATACAGGCAGCACTGCCTAGCAAGGGCGCCCATATCTGGGTGCATGGTAAAGCTGTGATCCTCCCCAGGTTTCAAGAAATGGAAAAAATGTTATGTAGGCAGGTGTTTTTCTTAAAAATAAGATTTGAAAGTCGGTATCAGGCAGGTTTTCAACATAGTTGGAACTGGAAATTTATTATTACATATTAAAAATACTTCATGCTCTCAGTTTGTCCCTCCCCTGCCCCCCCTACAAACCTTCAGATGGGCGCTCTTGCCACCTAGCGGTAATCACTGCACTGCCTCTAGAGCTGACAGCTGCATTGGTACACCACCTGCCAGCTAGAACCCTGAGCAGACAGCTGTGGTAGGTGCAGAGGTACATACAGTTTCAAATTGTTCCACTAGTGTGTGCATAATGTGGTATATTAATAATAATTATTAGTGACGACCATGAAGAAGCGTTTTCGGTTAAAGGGAAACAACTGAAGGGTGAACATGAAGTGTACATATATATATATAAAATTTCAATGTCATATAAGACTGTAAAATTATACATATGCACATGTAATTTTAGTTATTCATTATCGTTGTTATTGTTTCATATGATACTTACATGCACCCTCCAACAAAGCCACCACCACTACGACATGATTCAATTGAAACCTGCAAGTATCTATTAACAAAACCACAACAACATGAATAATGTAAGTAATGCTACATTATATATACTATCCATCTATTCATGCATATATCTTTACTCATTTATTATTGTTATTGTTTCAAATGATACAAATAAGTATCCACTGGTGAAGCAAACACGACTGCTACCTGACCTAGAAGTAGTAGTTTTCAGTTATTTGTATAACTCGAAACACAAGTAGTATGAAAAGAGTTAATGATGGAACGCTACTTGATCGTTTTTTGACCCAGTTGCAGTAACTGAAAATCCTCAATTCTGCAGCAGTAGAGCGATATTATCAATCGATAAGGGGGCGCACCTTTGTGGAATCTCTGTGCAAACTGCAATAATGAGTAGTTGAAATACTGAAGCTCCAGAAGTGTAGTTGCAACATTACACTGTTTGCAGTAGAGATTTTTACCAGTCAGTAAAAATATTCAACAAAAATTAGTGTACACTCCTTCAAGAAAGAAATTTAAGAATTTAATGTTTTCAAGTTATGCTAAACAGCAAGGTATTGGTGAATGTATTACTTTGCGATTATATTTCCTAAGTATTGATGAAAATCTATTGACAGATTTAACAGAACTAGCTCATTGTGACATCAATCAGACTGAATAAAGTGTAACCAGACATTCCGATTTATGTTATGCTTGAAAATGTGTATAAATCATGAAGTGTTTCCTTATTCCTATAAAACCCTATGTATATTAATGTTAAGGTTTTGAACTTGGCTGCGATGTCAGCGACAGTTTAAGAAGTAAAATTGAAGCAATAACTGCCCTTGGTCGCAAAAATGAAGTCTTTTGACCTAGGTTTCTGCAACTAATAAGAGTCCCTTCATCAGAAGTAAAACATTCAATTTGGCATCTTAAGATTAAAATAAAAATCAAGCGATAATTATTCACAAAGAACTAATAGTTGCCTACTGTTCATATAACATGTAGAAAAAAAACAAGAATAAAAGAAACGACTCTTTCCTAACTGATGACATACAGGAAGTTACTGTTGGCTCATCAAGTTGGCGCATAACAAATGTAATAAAGTCGCTACAAACTCATCCAGACAGTTTGAGACTGTATACAAACTGTCCAAATTTCTAGTCAACCCTAAACATCAGTTATTAAAAGGTAAATTGATGCCATTAAAGGAGTGACATATGGTAAGTACAGTGATAGTACCAAAGTGCCACCACTATACAAAGGAAAATCGGATTCGGTGTTCTTTTTTGACGATGTTGCTACTGGAAACCAACAGCAGATAACAAATTATTTTCGCTTTAGGTGGCATAAGGCAACTGATATTTATTATACTTCACTAACATAGTCAAAGACACTTACATAGTTGGTACAAGATAACCTATAACTTATTCTAACCTTTAAACAGGGCAACTGCAACATAAAACATATTTAGGATGTACATGTCAGTAGGGATATATCTTTCAATGACATTAAAAGTATTTGTACAAACTGTTTCAAACATAATAAATATGGCTTCATAGCAGTTGACAAAACTTTGGAAATAGATCCTGGTCAGCACTAGCAATATTGCCAAGCATAGTTAACACAAAAGACAGCATACATTCTCAGTATGTAACACATCATGGATAAGTATGAGCAAATGATTCATCTTTGTAAACGAACCAGAAATGAGTTATTGGATATTCTTAAAAAGCAACAGAGGTAAAACATAATATGACTGATGGAAACAGTGTGGTGAAAGGCCATTCAGTATTATTAGATGAAAGTAGTAAAATGAAAAATTGACTAAATAAACTCGAAGTTAATAACTGTACAGTAACAGCACCCAATTAGAAAAACACACGCCAGATAATTTCCATCTGTTTCACACACAACCCTGTGAACGAATGTAAGACACACTGCATTTTTTGTGGTAGTCAGCTAAGAATATTCTCTAGAGAAAAAGAGAGAGAGAGAGATACCAGAGAGAAGTGTCGCCTCTAGATTCTCCCAACAACTTGGACATGGATCAGAATATTCTCAAGAGGAAATCTGTGACACTTTGTTTCCAGAAATTATCAACAGCAAACATACGTCAAACCTTGGTACAAGTATCAAGATACTGGTGTAAATATCTCATTAAACATTGTCCTATGGAGAAGTTTGCTAGAATCTCAAATACTAGACCCAAGAGGGTCCACAGAAATAACATTCTTCTATTTGTCCATGCAAACTTTCAGTCGATTAATAAAAGTCTGAAAGAGATAAACAACCATAGAAAGCCATTTTGAGATGATACAAAATGTTGGTTGCAAGGGTCGATGAAACTGAGAGGACAATCAATACACTGACTACAAAGGTAAGTCTACAGTGAGAGAGAAAGAAAAGCAGACTCTCCCCCAACTAGTCTGAAGTGGTATGTATAAGTCATGTAAGACTCAAATTTTGTTTCGTACATGGCAGCGTGTTGACAAAACACAAAATTATCAAGGCATAACAAGAATTCGTCAAAAATGAAGGCTGTTAGGAACTAAAATATTGAGTCTGGAACAGAACCTCAAAGAGAATTTTTTGAGTTGTCATTGGACCATTTAAAGAATCTCGCAATCGTTTAATAAAATGTATGGTCAACCAGATGTTAATATGATAGAGAATATTATAAAGTAACACATAATCTCGATTTGGATAGGACATGTGGCACTGTAGCAGGACATGGCAGAATAGTTGTCCAATAAACTTAACTAGAAATGCAATACATATTAAAACAACAGAGTTACAATCATCATTTAGTGTACTGGGCATAGTATTCTTAAAAAAGGGACAGAAATAGGCAGTTAATTACCACTCGATTTAAAGATGTATGCATAAATATTATATATGACTAAGGTATGCAAGAAAAACGAGAGCTCTATAAAAAACAATCACAGTAAAAAATAGTCTTGAATTATTAAATCTTTACTAGATGGTAATATGGTATTAATGGTACCACAATCGACATTCACCATAAGACAATGAACAAGGAGTATATATATTATGATAATTCTAACTGTGTAGTAGACTTTTTAGCATCAACATTTTTAGAGTAATATGGCGTATACGAAAGAGATCATACCACCTATTTCTGAGTTTCACAAAAGGCCCATCATAGAGTAATTATGGAAACAGTTCTCAAAGAACTACAGAAACCTACATAGAAAAATTCCCAGGTAGACTTGCTTTAATTAGAGATTTAGAAGATTTATGGCAGGCATATCTTGTAGCAGTACGAGAATAAAAGTTTCAATTATATTTTAATGGTCAATGAAACCTACTCAAAATATGTTTGGAACATACCTATGAAAACAAAAACTGCGAAGGGTGTTTGAACAATTTCTTCAAACTGCTACATGTTGCATTCTGGACAACTTACAGACAGAACCTTGAGAGTTTTAGAGTCAATGCTTTAATGCCTTAATGCATAGATATGGAATACATTATCATTCTACTTTCTGACAGACAAAAGCATCAGTCATAGACTGACTGGAAAGAACAATGAAAAACGTATGTGTGAGCAGTTCAAACTTTGTGTATAATATAAATGGACTGACATACTTCCACAAATCATTTAGCATTATAATCGAACCACACATCAAACAATAAATATGAAATCTATTGACATTCATGATAATGAGCTTCTAAATATGGTATACAGTCATATTAGATCCAAACAGAAATTTAATATTGATGATTTCGTTTGTATTTCCAAATACATGACTTCATATGAAAAATCATACTTGTGTAACTGGCCACCTAATATATTTACAGTCTGCAAGGTGAAATGACCAAAACTGTGCGTTTATATCTTAAAAGACAGCAGAGGAAATGAAATATCGGACAGTTCCTACACAGAAGAACTACTGAAAACTAATGAAGCAGATATGTGTGTTACAGAGCATATCATTAGGTGAGACATTGGTTAAGGGGACTTTGTACTTGAAATTCGTAGAAATTTGACATTTTCTGTTTTCTACTCCATAATGTACTTTGGACCTTCCTGAACATTTTCGTGTATAATACACTAAAATCAGGCAATTAAGATACCTTCAAATAATATTTTGAACATTGACATGTAACTGTCAAAGTTCGTGGCTATGCATATACTGCCACAGTTGAACAGTCATATCTTGGGAACTACACAGTCTAGAAGGCTGTGCATTTCTTTGTTTTGCGCCTACTGCTACGTCTCAGACGTTGGCATTACCATGGAGGTGGGCACTAGGAATAAACAAATAAGTCCTTTGTTTCTGATACTAGTTTTCGTTGAAAGTTGTGTGATTATGGGCAATTTTTGTAGTAAGGTAACTTCTATTGCTTTTTATAAGTAAATAAAATGACTGTGCGTAAAAGTAACTTCAAGAAACGCAAATTTGCGGGTAATAGATATGTGAGACCTGCATTTTCTTCTGAAGTACTTGAAAAAAACGTGTGCTAGCAGTGAAGAAAACCATGATAATGTTTCTGAAGTGACCATGCCCCCTAGTGCATCGAAAAGGAAAGTAACTTTAGAAACGGATGACAGTGGTAAAATTAATGATATTATGAACAACGTCATTATTGATCAGCAAATCCTTCCACAGGTTCTTTCTGAAACTGTCTCTTGCTGTCTTTGTGGTGGTGAAGTTAAACTTTATGAGGGTATTGGAGCTAGAATAGGTGTTGTGCTTAAATTAATTATTAAATGTCAGCAGTGCAAAAACGAAAAAGCGTCTCATACTTCATCAAAGTGCTCAAGTAATGAGTTGTGTGAAACTAATGTGAGACTGGTCTACGGCCTTAAATGCATTCGTAAAGGTGTAAGGGCTGGTAATGTTCTCTGCACTACATTGAATTTGACAAAACCACCTTGTAGGTATACGAAATATGTAACAGCAATTGGGGACTCTGTAAACGCTGTGGCTGAAGATTCAATGGTTGCTTCTACATCAGAAGCGGTTGAACAAAATGAGGGTGACACAAACATCAGTATTACTGTGGATGGATCCTGGCAAAATCGTGGGTTTAGTTCTAAAAGTGGTTTTACATCTGCAATAAGTATTGACACTGGAAAAATTTTCGATTTTGAAGTTCTTAGTAAGTACTGCCAAGGTTGTGCAGTGAGCCAGAACAGATTACTTCACAAGCAGCAGTGTATAGCAAATTATGATGTCACAAGTGGAGGAATGGAGGTAAAATGAGCAGTTAACATTTTCCAGCGTTTTCAGAAGGAGAGGTGTGAGATATGTGAATTACTTAGGTGATGGAAACAGCAAGGCTTTCATTGCAGTAAAAAACAGTAAGCCATATGATGTTCCTATACAAAAACTTGAATGTGTAGGACATGTCAAGAAAAGGATGGGAACGCATCTGCATAACCTATAAACCAATCTGGGTAACACAAAACTGTCTGATGGCAAGACACCAAAACGTGCTGGTAGACTAATGGACAAAGAAATTGATGAATTACAGGGATATTATGGGAAGACCATTAGAGATAACTGTGACAATTTAGAGAAGATGAAAAGAGCTGTGTGGAGCACTTCCTTTCATCGAAAATCAACCGATGAAAAGCCGTGTCATGCTTTGTGTCCACCTCTACCACGCATTTGGTGTAAAGCAAGCTGAATTTTCTGTCACCCTGCATGAATTCACACATAAACATTTTCTTCCTGTTGCAGTAATGGAGGCAATCAAACCTATTTACAGAGATTTGGCAAATCCTGAGCTACTAAAGAAGTGTTTACATGGGAAGACCCGGTATGTGAATGAGTCCTTCGATAATGTTGTGTGGTGCTGTGTGCCTAAAAATGTGTTTCTTGGATTATGCCTCTAACGTTAGCAGTGTCTGATGCTGTAATAAATTTTAACAATGGGAACTATGAAAGACTTAAGGTTCTGGAGAAGTCAGGCGTAAGATTTGGACAGAACAGCTAAATAACTAAGGGAACTGGCTGAACTTCATGTACATGAAGCAGAGATAGCTGCTCAGCAAATGACAAAACAAGCAAGAAAGAGAAGGAGGTGGTAAGCAATGGGCTGCTGTGACACTGATGAAGACACAGACTAAGGGCCAAGACAATTCTAGTACATAAAAGACATAGAAATGAAAGTCTGTGTAAGAATTTGTAATAAAAAGTTTGAACTACATTTTTTGCATTAAATGATCTGTTTTCTAGAAACGTACTGATGATACAGACATGAGATTTTCACAGCATGCCAAGTGTGAGATTCAACACATAGGGAACTAGAACAATTAACGTATCTTGAGCTGGTTTGTTTTCATGTTCATTTATTTACAAAGTTCTGTCAGAAAAGTGAATATTTGAAAAAAAGAGATATCATGCCCCACAATACAATTTTAGTAATAATTCTAGTTCAGTCTATCTAGAAAGGTGCACAAAATAATTATGGAAAATTGTAAGTTCATGTCTTAAAAAGTTTCCAAGATAATTTAACATTGGCAGCATAGGATATACAATGTCCCCTTAAAGGCTTCAGACTCCATCACCACGCAACAGATGGGGTGACATCAAGGATGTCATATATAACAAGGAGCAAGAAGTAGGAAATCACACAGTTTCATAGCATGGGACAAATGGAATGCATCGATTGTTGATGTGATAATCTACTTGACTACCAGTAGAACTCCATATTCCTATAGAGGAGATATTGGCATGGGCAGTGTATTGCAGCATTAGTAGTTAATAAAATAACATGTGCAATATCAAACTGGTTGCTACAATAAAATTTCAGCGAGCTATAAATGTTGCTCATTGTCCAACAAAACGTCAAGAGAGTGTGACAGCATGTATTCTCTCTCTCTGACAACAGTTAAACGAGTCATAAAGAAGAAAAAAGGAAAACACAAGTTAAATCACACAGGGTTCTACAAATAACTAAAACATCAATGGAGTTTTTCCCATACCCAAACTTACATTAGCAGGCCTTTCAGCCGTAGCGTTCCTTGCATGGAGAGTCTCAGCAGTCGCTTGGACAGTTAAAATGCAAAAGGCACAAGAGGGCGACTTGATAATCACCAATCACCAGCACAGGACAAACAATTATACAGAAAGAACTTGTAAACCATTCCACAATGGAACCTTAAGGTTGCAGACACCTTAGTGTTTAGTGGCGAAAATTGTGAATTTACCACGAAAAACATTGCCTTCATGACATTTTGAACTGATGGGTGTTTTATTAAAACTTCTAATACGAATGTTGCACTGAAAAAGTTGTTCAGAGATGTTCAGTGTCACAAGACTAGTAGAAGTGCCATGTGGTTGATGAAAAACATTCATGAATTGCACTAGTATGATACAGGAATAAATTACATTGATATTCTACACACACTTAGGAACTTTGAACATGCAAACACTATTATGTGTGTAAAGATGGTGAAAAAGTGACTCTGATGAGAGCAGTCTACAAAAATGTATCAACAAAAAACCTTGAACGAGAAGACTAAATTTATGAATTCATACGAAAATGTCTTGTTGTAATTAATTTGAATGGTGAATAAATGATTTAGTCATTACTTGATATGCAATTTAATAAGGTCAAAGAATAAATGTATTGTTGTTATTAGTGAATAAATTGTTTCAATATTATATGTATCTTTTTATTCAATGTTGTATACCTTACAGTTCAATATGGACTCTTTCCTTGTTCCATGGTTGTTATTTTTGCAGCTAGGAATTCAATGACATCATATGAGGATGTATAAGCAAGCTGCAGAGGTGGCTATGGTCTCGTATTTTCAGCCAGCCAGATAGTGAGTCAATCCTTTTTGAAAAATTCACCATCAAGAAATTCTAAATGCAGCAATAGTAAGCTTGTGGGGTTACATCAGGATTTGGATTGTCAGTAATTGAAATATATTTTAAATATTATGTGTGGATGCGATTTGCTCATTGTTTGATGATTCTTTCCATGTATGTTACAGTTGAGATGCTGATGGACAGTGAGAATTCTTTTCAGTTTGTATTTGCAGATGTATTTGTGGGATCGTTTCCACTACAAACGACAGTGGTGCCTGAAGCCAAAATTTCCATTTCACATTAGTAATAAGACAGCTCTTTTATCTGAAACGAAGTGGACTGTAGTAGTATTTACAAACTGAAAAGTCTCTATTCATATCTTACATTTATAGCTATGGACAATGGCGAGGTCGCATATCCATATCCCTTTGTGACCACATCCATTAATGTTCCTTAGAAGTACTGATAGCATTTCCTCAACTCATGTGTTTGTGGATGTTAATCATCTACTATTAATCCCATCTATGTTACAGTTGACATGCTGCATGGAGATGAGAATGAGGCTTTTGCTTCCAGTATCCCACTACTGCAAGCAGTTGTTGTTGAGCCCAATCAGAGCATCCGAAAGCCCAGTTCTGGTTGTTGGAGAGGATAGGTAGTTTTCTATGTAAGTATCAATAATATGTTTCTTCCATTCGTGTATGTGCATGTGTGTATGTATGTGTGTATGTGTGTGTGTGTGTGTCTGTCTGTGTGTGTGTGTGTGTGTGTGTGTGTGTGTGTGTGTGTGTGTGTTTATTGTCTAACGATTTGTCCGTTTTATGTTACAACTGAAATGCTGGAAGTGTTGATGAGGCTTTTGTGGCGATTGCATCTCCACCACAACCAGTCACAATGAACAGTATATTGAGGGAAGCATTATTCCAAGTAAGATCTGGAAAACGGCCTGCAACTGTTGCATATATGGCTAAACAGAGCTCCATATAATCTAAGTATCAGTTCTATATAGTTCATAGTGAAGAGCCACAAAATGGCCTGCTACTGTTGCATAGGCAGCTAAACAGGACTCTCAGCTCTCATTTGAATATTATTAAAGAAAACTTGGCAGTGGTGGGTGGTGAAAGGTGGTAAGTGATGGATAATAATTTTTAAATTCATGTTCCATTTTTTATTTATAGTTTAAGAATTGTTTTCTCATACATCACAGATGCAAACTACAAGACATGCAGATCCAAACTCCAGGACCATTAATGGAGACATAATATTCTGTATTTTTAAAATAACTGTTTTATAACTCTAAAAGTTGTTTTTCATTCACTACACCTACCTCACCATCTACAATTTATTCAATTTGATTTTTTTCGGTTCATGTGTATGTAAAATTTACAGTCTAATACAATGAATCTTTTTGTAGATGTCAATGATCAGACGATTACTAAGGATGCATCTGCTGGTATCGAGTGACATGTAGAATCGCTGCAGTAAAAGCTACCTGAATTGAAAGACGATCACAATGTGTTAGAATTGTTATTTAGGTCATTGGAAATGGGAAAATACTCCTAAAGTACAGTTTGTATCAGACTATTTACTACTGCAGATTATAAGTTGGCATATTGCTCGCAGGTGGTGTGGACAGAGTGGATAGGACTTGATGCAGGGAAAGGTGGGGTACATGAAGTAACGGGCTCATCAGTTATTGATCAGAATGAGGAGTCTGTTTGCCAAGTTATAGTTCCTGTGTAGTACAAACGCAATGAATGTTGTTTATACAATACTATATTGCATACTTTTTTCCAGAGATGTCACAAGCAGTACAACAATCCAACTGACCAGCAGGCTGCTCAGTCTGGTCACCACTGCTACTGTCACCTGCTGAGTCTCTAGTCCAGTGCCAATGCAACAGCCTATAGGGAATCCAATTCAACACCCAAATGCTCGTTCTGGTCAACATCACGATCACCAACTATCAGTGTCTTCAAGGATGCTTAAATGCAAATCTTTTCAATCAGCCAGCAGCATCTGCTCAGCATGCTCTACTGAAAGAAAGGATAACAATAAAGTAGACAAGTGTGATGCTACAGGCCTACCATTTCTAGAAATCTGGGGGGGATTTGAAAATAGCAGCAATGATGCACACTTCAAGAACTCGATTTGGATACAAATCTAATCATGGTCCTGAATGCATATCAAAGTGTTTGGGATTTGACATTTCCAAAATCATTAATGATCTGTGATATCCCACTATAAAGAGCCACACTTCCCTTTCCTGTGAATTTATCGTGGTAAACAGGAATGGTGGCATTACTGCTGTCCACATACATTTGTGATGGAAAACTGATGTGATATTGTACGGCACCTCACTTGCTACATGATATATCAATCTTAAACAGCGATCCATTTCTCCCAATTTCAGGAGACACAGTCCAGAAAAGTGTTAGTTTGTATCCTATGGCACAACACATACGTGTATTTGATACTATGTGTGGAGGTTCTTCATATATCCCTGTTTCAAGTGATATAGCTAGTAAAAAGGACATTATGAATGTGAAGAATAACGATAATGCATGCTTTTCTTGGTCCCTTCTGGCTTGTAAGAGAAATATTGGCAATACCCAGGGCATATCTGTAAATACCATGTGCATGATATTTATGAATTTTACAGTTTTACTGGTAATGATTACTCTGTAAAACTCCAGGACATTTCAAACTGAGAGGCAAAACCCACAAGTTTCAGTTCACATGTACAGCCTGCAAAAGCTAAATCTTGAAATGAAACTAAACATAAAATTGTTAGTCCACTCCATTTCTTCTTATGTGTATGTCAGCATGTAAAACTTGCTAATCTGGTACTCACAGCTAACAGTTCCTGACAGCATTACTGGTGGATCAGAAGCATGTCTGAACTAATGTTCTCCCAACTGACTAAAGACATTCATCAGCAATGAATCTGAGCTAGGAGCCTCATCGAATTTTATCCTAGTGGTCAAATGACAGCACAGAGGATTTGCTCTATCCAGGAGCTGGTACATGTTTATATCCCTACCAAAGCTAACAAGTTACTAGAATTTAGAAAAATTCAACACAAGGAGTGAGCAGCTTTTGTAGTTTATACTGATATTGAACGTCTTCTCATTCCTGTAACGGGATGTGAGAATAGCGCCACCGTCACTCACATAATTCTCACAATTTGGCGAGTACCTTTCGTCACAGCACCTCATGTTACCCTTATGTGTAACTGTGATCGTAAATTGCATAGATCATATATCTGGGAAGACTCTGCAAAAGGGTACTCTCTGAGCTTAAATCGCTTCCAGAGGAAGGTGATGCGGCTTATAACTCCATGATTCCTCTAATGTAAACTCAAGAAGTTTTGGAACAGTATAATAATGATATAACTGGTCTTTTTGTGAGCTGCCACTATTTCAGCCTAGCGAGACACTGGTGATGGATCAGTGCCATCTCACCAGCAAATTTCATGGGGCAGTGAACAATCCATACCACGTGAATTATCAACCCCTTCATTAAATATCAGTTTTCATCCATAATATAAATGGATATTAAGCTCATGATTTATGCAGACTCCGCTTCAGAAACTTTTTGAATCTATACATTTGGAACCATGGACCTTGCCATTGGTTGGGAGGCTTGCGTGCCTCAGCGACACAGATAGCCGTACCGTAGGTGCAACCACATCAGAGGGGTATCTGTTGAGAGGCCAGACAAACGTGTGGTTCCTGAAGAGCGGCAGCAGCCTTTTCAGTAGTTGCAGGGGCAACAGTCTGGATGATTGACTGATCTGGCCTTGTAACACTAACCAAAACGGCCTTGCTGTGCTGGTACTGCGAATGGTTGAAAGGAAGGGGAAACTACAGCCATTATTTTTCCCGAGGGCATGCAGCTTTACTGTATGGTTAAATGATGATGGCGTCCTCTTGGGTAAAATATTCCGGAGGTAAAATAGTCCCCCATTCGGATCTCTGGGCGGGGACTACTCAAGAGGAAGTCGTTGTCAGGAGAAAGAAAACTGGCGTTCTACAGATCAGAGCGTGAAATGTCAGATCCCTTAATTGGGCAGGTAGGTTAGAAAATTTAAAAAGGGAAATAGATAGGTTAAAGTTAGATATAGTGGGAATTAGTGAAGTTCGGTGGCGGCAGGAACAAGACTTTTGGTCAGGTGAATACAGGGTTATAAATACAAAGTCAAATAGGGGTAATGCAGGAGTAGGTTTAATAATGAATAAAAAAAGAGGAATGCAGGTAAGCTACTACAAACAGCATAGTGAACGCATTATTGTGGCCAAGATAGACACGAAGCCTACACTTACTACAGGAGTGCAAGTTTATATGCCAACTATTTCTGCCAGTGACGAAGAAATTGAAGAAATGTATGATGAAATAAAAGAAATTATTCAGATAGTGATGGGAGACGAAAATTTAATAGTCATGGGTGACTGGAATTCGGTAGTAGGAAAATGGAGAGAAGGAAACACAGTAGCTGAATATTGATTGGGGGTCTGGTAGAATTTTTCACAGAGCACAATTTAATCATAGCTAACACTTGGTTCAAGAATCATAAAAGAAGGTTGTATACGTGGAAGAAGCCTGGAGATACTGACAGGTTTCAGATGGATTATATAATGGTAAGACAGAGATTTAGGAACCAGGTTTTAAATTGCAAGACATTTCCAGGGGCAGATGTGGACTCTGACCACAATCTATTAGTTATGAACTGTAGATTAAAACTGAAGAAACTGCAAAAAGGTGGGAATTTGAGGAGATGGGACATGGATAAACTGACTAAACCAGAGGTTGTACAGAGTTTCAGGGAGAGTGTAAGGGAACAATTGACAGGAATGGGGGAAAGAAATACAGTAGAAGAAGAATGGGTAGCTTTGAGGGATGAAGTAGTGAAGGCAGCAGAGGATCAAGTAGGTAAGAAGACGAGGTCTAGTAGAAATCCTTGGGTAACAGAAGAAATATTGAATTTAATTGATGAAAGGAGAAAATAAAAAAATGCAGTAAATGAAGCAGGCAAAATGAAATACAAACGTCTAAAAAATGAGATCGACAGGAAGTGCAAAATGGCTAAGCAGGCATGGCTAGAGGACAAATGTAAGGATGTAGAGGCTGATCTCAGTAGGGGTAAGATGGATACTGCCTACAGGAAAATTAAAGAGACCTTTGGAGATAAGAGAACCACTTGCGTGAACATCAACAGCTCAGATGGTAACACAGTTCTAAGCAAAGAAGGGAAAGCAGAAAAGTGGAATGAGTATATAGAGGGTCTATACAAGGGCGATGTACTTGAGGACAATATTATGGAAATGGAAGAGGATGTAGATGATGATGAAATGGGAGATATGATTCTGCGTGAAGAGTTTGACAGAGCACTGAAAGACTTGAGTCGAAACAAGGCCCCGGGAGTAGACTGCATTCCATTGGAACTACTGACAGCACTGGGAGAGCCAGTCCTGACAAAACTCTACTATCTGGTGAGCAAGATGTATGAGGCAGGTGAAATACCCTCAGACTTCAAGAAGAATGTAATAATTCCAATCCCAAAAAAAGAAAGTGTTGACGGATGTGAAAATTACCGAACTGTCAATTTAATAAGTCAGTGCTGCAAAATACTAACGCAAATTCTTTACAGACGAATGGAAAAACTAGTAGAGGCCGACCTCGGGGAAGATCAGTTTGGATTCTGTAAAAATATTGGAACACGTGAGGCAATACTGACCTTACGACTTATCTTAGAAGCTAGATTAAGGAAAGGCAAACCCACGTTTCCAGTATTTGTAGACTTAGAGAAAGCTTTTGACAATGTTGACTGGAATACTCTCTTTCAAATTCTGAAGGTGGCAGGGGTAAAATACAGGGAGCGAAAGGCTATTTACAATTTGTACAGAAACCAGATGGCAGTTATAAGAGTCGAGGAGCATGAAAGGGAAGCAGCGGTTGGGAAGGGAGTGAGACAGGGTTGTAGCCTGTCCCCGATGTTATTCAATCTGTATATTGAGCAAGCAGTAAAGGAAACAAAAGAAAAATTCTGAGTAGGTATTAAAGTCCATGGAGAAGAAATAAAAACGTTGAGGTTCGCTGATGACATTGTAATTCTGTCAGAGACAGCAAAGGACCTGGAAGAGCAGTTGAACGGAATGGACAGTGTCTTGAAGGGAGGATATAAGATGAACATCAACAAAAGCAAAACGAGGATAATGGAATATAGTCGAATTAAGTCGGGTGATGCTGAGGGAATCAGATTAGGAAATGAGACACTTAAAGTATTTAAGGGAGTTTTACTATTTGGGGAGAAAAAAAACTGATGATGATCGAAGTAGAGAGGATATAAAATGTAGACTGGCAATGGCAAGGAAAGCCTTTCTGAAGAAGAGAAATATGTTAACATCGAGTATAGATTTAAGTGTCAGGATGTCGTTTCTGAAAGTATTTGTATGGAGTGTAGCCATGTATGGAAGTGAAACATGGGCGATAAATAGTTTAGACAAGAAGAGAATAGAAGCTTTCGAAATGTGGTGCTACAGAAGAATGCTGAAGATTAGATGGGTAGATCACATAACTAATGAGGAGGTATTGAATAGGATTGGGGAGAAGAGAAGTTGGTGGCACAACTTGACTAGAAGAAGGGATCGGTTGGTAGGACATGTTCTGAGGCATCAAGGGATCACCAATTTAGTATTGGAGGGTAGCGTGGAGGGTAAAAATCGTAGAGGGAGACCAAGAGATGAATACATCAAGCAGATTCAAAAGGATGTAGGTTGCAGTAGGTACTGGGAGATGAAGAAGCTTGCACAGGACAAAGTAGCATGGAGAGCTGCATCAAACCAGTCTCAGGACTGAAGACCACAACAACAACAACATTTGGAGAATATGAATCTTATGCAAGCTGCACAGCCTTATGATCGAAAGTTCCAGCTTATTACGGAAAAGTGAGTTTCTTGAACGAATATCTGGATTCGATGGAGAAATGCAATGAAACCACGCTGCCCAATGTATTTGCATTTACCTGTAGATTTACAAGTGATACCATAATGGAGGCAGGATGCAGGAATGTGGTGAGAGTTTGGTGGGAATTTGATTCTTGCAGCTTGGGTTAAAGGGCTATGCTTTACATGGACACAGAGGTACACTTGCTAGCTGATGTTTGAAAAATTACAGAGTATGCCTGGAAACGTACAATCTGGATCCTGTTTTTACTACACCACACCTGAGTTGGTCTGGGATGCCATGCTTAAAGACACATATGGAACCTGAACTTTTAAATGATGTTTCTGTTCTATGGGTGAGGGTGTTACGTATAACTAGACACACTAAGACAAATAATCTGCGAAGAAATCACCCATGTTTCAAGTTACATCCTATACTTAGATGATAACAATATGTATGGACATACCATGGAACAGTGTCTACCTATTAGAGGGTTTCGATCGTTGTCTGAAGATGAAATCGCCTGCTTACCTTATTTCTCAGCTCTGGAAGGTGATGATTGTGAAGGATATACCTTGGAGGCTATACCTGATGTGTCCCATTAGTTTCCATGACATGAACAGCAGTTTGCTACTATGTCCAGAGCATCAGATTCTGTGAAACTATTCCCACCACAAGTTGTTAACAAAGAAGAATAAAAAAAAGAACTTTTGCACATGTAGTTTTCAAAAAAGTTTTTATGAATTAATGATAACACGATTTTTGTGAAAACAATGCAGAATATTGAGAATCACGGTAAAATTCATTTAGTCAGTAGCTGAGATGGCCTGTTTGGCACTAGACAGTACATCCCCATGCCAGCTTTTAATGGGCAACTACCTCCACAACGAATTTACAGCTCTGGAGATGCCAAATGGTTGATACCGTTTACAAAACCTATTTGTATTGGTATGTGTGTATTAGACATGTCAGAACTCCACATTTACCATTTCCATAATGAGTTTGCCACAATTGATTTTGAAGAAAGTAATTTTCTATTAATGCAAACAGCTTCATTTACTGGATGAAGATTTATGATCAGTATGAAGTGATAAGGTATCACTGCAATGCAGTCAACACGCCTGAATATGAAGCTGATAATCCTCATTGCATAGATACAGCAAACAATAAAGTTATTGGCTGGGGGAAAGAAAAAAAATGGATCACAGGTTGTCGAGTTTGTGGGCCTCCAATCAAAAATGTATGCATATTGTAGTCAAGCAGGTCAGACTCTATGACAAGCTAAGTGTATGAGTCGTTCAGTTACATGGAGTCTTTCGACTGACAATTACCTGGAATGACAATGCAGGTGCACAACATATGATGTGACAGGTTAAGTTTCGATTTAAGAGTAATTTGGTTTATATAGTTTCAGAACTGAGAATTTATTTGTCATAGTAAGAGGATAGAAGATTGATTTGTGAGGATGCAGTCAAAACCCTGCCATACTCACGCTATTCACTTGACAGTCATGATGAATGTAGTCATTTTCCATGTCTGAGTGTGTGTTAGCAGAGTAGTATGAACCATTTATAACAATGTGTATAGATGCATTCATAAATTTGTGTTTGTGTGTGTGTGTGTTGTACATGTGTGTGTGTGTGTGTGTGTGTGTGTGCAGATTAGCTTTTATAAAACTCTTGCACATAGGCTGCATAGAATATGTGCCAATGACTGGTCTTTATAAAGCTGTTGTATGTAGAATGCATACAATGAATGTGAACAGTTGGTGTTTAGAAAATTATCCTATAAAAGTTTGCATGTGATCACTTTGCTTTCACATTTTTGCATACAAAGTACACATCTCATAAATTTGAATGCTTCATATTTTCTACATACGGAGCATGTGTTTATGTATTTTTACACAAACGCTTCATGAGCTAACTATGTCTACAGTTTTGCATACTGTGAATGTATTTTTCAGATCTTGTAGAACAGACTGTAGAAGTATTTATTATAACATCTATAGATGTGTGTATAGTAGATTGCCTTTTTATTTAATTTATGGATTAAGATTCCTGCTGCTGGTTGAGTAAGTCAGCTGATTTTCAGGTGCCAATAATTAATTAGATAAATATGGTGTTACAATGAGTTTTTGGCAATGTACTGTTACACACTGTTCATGTTTGGTAATATTTGATATATTTAGGTATAGTAATGTATACTGACAAATATAATATATACTTAGGTGTGATAATATTTAAGATTTTTCAGATTTTTTCATATAGAACAGTTGTTTATGATTTCAAAACGATATCATAATGATAGATGCACAATGTAATGTTATACATTATTAATATTTAGTAACAGTCCATACTACATATACTCGTATTTACATCGATAAATGTAACATATAATAAGTTGTAGTAAGATATTGATTTTTTGAAACTTTGACTTAAAAAAGAAATTATGGTTATATTTTCCATAATAACTCACCATGTATTAGAGAATGCATAATGTGGTTGTATAATTTTTTGTAAAATTAATGTATGCATTTGTGCATGGTGAGCCGTTTTATTGAGAAAAACGGTTTTTAAAAGTGTTTTCGAATTTTAATTTTAATTGTCTTTCATATGACATATGGTACTGCCTCATTGGCAAGACAGTGGCAGAGCCTGAGTCAGCATGGTACCAGATGTTTTGTGTAACACTCACCCTCAGTTCACGTGAACATTGTCTCAAGAATAGGGGCGCTATCTTGACTACCACTGACGGAGAAACACCCATTCAAGCGCCCTCTGCCCACAAACAGGACGACTGGGGGCATCAGGTGGTGTGCGCCAGACAGGTTGGTGAGATTGCGTCGGTACTGAGAACGCCGTCTCGTTTGCCAGCTCGGACCGCGACCGTACGTGTTTACTAGTTCCGCCCTTTGGGGCCCAATGCCTCTCATTTTAAATGCGTCAGCCTCCTGTTGCTGTAGCGAGTTTGAATTTAGTGTACCTGTTAGGCGTAGGCTTTCTGAGGAATAAAATCTCGACTGGTGTCTGGAAACAGTCTTTTCTTTCGAAGGTTTTCTCCTAACACCACCGGACGACCCGCTTCCCGCTCATTTTGCCATCCGAACCAAGGTTTGCACGAACATAGGGCGTCAGCTGAAGTGGGGTTAGCTCTCCGTTAGGTCCGGTAGACACGTTTTCTTTCCAAATTACAGCCACTTTAATTTGATGGATACGAGTTGGCAGAGCCCCTAGCCTGGTAGTCATCTTGTAACCTGGCCAATGACAGAAAACTTTGGTGTCCTGTTTGGGCTCGAGACCGCGCCAAGCTGCTGTCGCAATCTTCTCGTCGTTGCGGGTGCAGTCTGGCGCGCGCTGCCGACCATGATGCTCCTTCGTAGCCGCACCATCCTATAGCACCGCCGAGGGCGCATGCCGCCCCTCGCTGTATGTGGATGCTGCCGAAGCCGCCTTCGTCGTCTCGACGCCCGGCGCCGCAATACGGCTGACCCGTCGACACAGCCGTCTTCTCTACTGCCTCCGTCGACGCGGGATGTTAATGTAACTGCCGCTGCGATCCGCCCTTACTTTCCTTCATCGCCTGTGCTCTGAGCCTCTGCCGTGGGGACTCGTCGCTGCTTGTCTAGTATAGGTTACTGTTGAGACCCCTCTTTGGGAAAATCCTTCGTCTGCAGAAATGTTGTCCCTAATATTGCAACTATGCCTGATACACATCCGCGTACCTTACCAGAGCGGCCAGAAACAGCTTCTGCAGTTGCTGCTGCTTCAAATGCTGTGGCAGATCGTTTCGCTCTCTTACAAAAGCAGCTTAATCAACTGGCACTTGACAAATTAAATTTATAGAGATAGCTTGATGAAGTTTTGTATGACTTCCGCCGTGAAACCCGGCAGGCATTAATAATGACTGCTGCAGAGCTCCTCCAAAGCCGCTACTTGGGATCCATGCCACGTCATGTCAATGTTGCCAGTACTCTCCCTGAAAATGTCACCACGACCCTCCTAAATGTCTGTGATGTAGGACAAACATGTTCCTGGGCGGATAACTTTCTCTGAAACAAAAAATTAAACCTTTCCTCCGATGCATACACGCATGAAGAGTCGATGAGTTACGTGACGCAGTCACTTTTGTCGTGGCGATGGGGTTAGCGGAGCGCTACTCCAACAAATGGCATGTCAGTTATTACTGAGATCGACTATCGACACCGCGACAGAAGAAAGGAAAGAATTTTGATGCATTTGCTGATCGCATCAGCACTATACTTGCCGCACTTATGCCTTAGCGAAGTACCAAACTCGTAATGACTAGCTAATCGAGGAGCCGAGGCTACAGCAGTTCATGTATTTATACGGGAAATTAATCCGTAGATCGGCAGTGAGATAAAACTAGTCTCCCCCACCTCTCTGCATAAGGCTGTTCGATTAGCCTTAATACGCGAAGAAGCATGGCGATTCGTTTCGACCTCTACACGCAGTAATGAATCGGGCCGAGAGTTTTCAGCGATGCGAAAAGTCAAAACACGTTGCAGAGCGTTGTCGCGCTTCTTGTTGCAGAAAATGCCGCACAATCGGGCAGCCAAGCGACAAATGTCTACAACACAAAAGATAAAGTTTTGAACAGAGGGATTCTCTGCAAAATGATAGAAGGAATGGGAGACCTCAGTGGAACAATACATAATGGGGGAATGACCTAGAGGCAAGTCCTGCCATCCCCTGTCCCTCCTCCCCCCCCCCCCCCCCGCCCCCAGCCAGAGCTATCAATCCATCAATCCAGTAAAAAAGGGAAGGTGTAATGAGGTGGCGAATTTAATACCAGAAGTTAAGCTCAGAGGAAAGACTGTCCATATGTTAGTAGATGCCGGAGCTCACATAAGTGTTTTATTTGTATCCCAACACGAAGGGCGTGCGTGTAATATAAGCGGATTAGGTGAGGAGATAATAATACCGGCTGGAACTCACTTTGTCGATTTACAAATCGACGGCAAAAAAATACGGGTTTGACATGGAAGTAGTGAGGAGACACTGACGCGATTTTGATATCATTTTAGCGAATGACTTCCTGCACCGTTTTTAGGCGCTAATAGATTACAAGATGCAAACTGTTCAGTTCAGTGAAGCACCACACTGTTTTGGCAGTAAGCGCGTCTCAGTTGTGAGGAATATGAGGTACGAGGCCTCTTCCATAAGCTCCAATAGAACCGCGTACGTGAGCGTCAAAAGATACCACCCCTGTCAGACTCAGAGGAAGTACGGCAAAAATTCTCTGGATTGATGTGAAAACTCGTATACCGCCGAGATCTGACTTTCAGGTCGATCCGCTCAGCCAGAACGACGTTCTCTGCTGGTTGAAAATCAGTGTTAAGAGAGGCATAAGCAAACCGAAAGTTTTAGGCACAAAGTTAAGAGTACCAGTTTGTGTTGACAATTTCGGTCAACGAGACATCGAGATTCCACGTAGGACGATGTTGGTAGTTGGGGAAGAGGTTATGGAAACAGAAGTTCAATTTGAAGAGCAGTTTAAGCAAGGTGGGAGGAATAATTCTGCCAGTAACAGAGGTTCATGCAATTACGCTTCTGTTAAGTTGCGATAGAAATTGGCTCGTTTGCCTAAGTCAGGCAGTTTTGGAGGAATATGCGTGGTTACTCGAGGAACGGCAGTATTTTCCAGCAACCGAACTTGTACAGCACACAATTTCCACGGGAGACGCTATACCGATCGCTCAGAAACCTTATGGATTATCGTATCATTTACAATCATTTGTTGAAGCAACAGCAGTTCGCTGCAGGGATAATCCAACCCTCCGCAAGCGCATGGTCATCACCTGTCGTCGTGATCCCCAAAGAAATCATTTAATGGAGAGAAATCCTATATTCTGTATGTCAATATGAGAGCGGTAAACAAAGTCACGACCCCTGACACTTACCATCTACTCCATATCGACGGAACATTGGACCTATTAGGGAATTGTAAGTATTTTACCACTATTGACATGCGCTCGCGGACCCACCAAATTCCTATTGCATCACAAGATCAACGCAGAATTGCTTTCTTGGTTGCTACTGGACTATATGAGTTTCTCTGTATGCCTTTTGGTCTAAGGAATGCGCCTGCCACTTTTCAGAGTTTCGCAAACTTACTATTGAGAGCGGACCTGTGTGGCCGATCGGTTCTAGGCGCTACAGTCTGGAACCGCGCGACTGCTACGGCCGCAGGTTCGAATCCTGCCTCGGGCATGGATGTGTGTGATGTCCTTAGGTTAGTTAGGTTTAAGTAGTTCTAAGTTCTAGGGGACATATGACCACAGCAGTTGAGTCCCATAGTGCTCAGAGCCATTTGAACCATTTTTTTTTACTATTGAGAGGTTTGAAGCCTACTATGTGTCTCGTGTTTCTAGATGACATAATAATTTTTTTAAGAACAACAGAGGAACACGCAGAGAGATTAAGGAGTGTGTTGTGTAGGTTGCAAAATGCACAACTATGTTTGAAGATAGGGAAGAGTTCATTTGGTAAGTCACAGGTCCAGTAGCTGGGACTTGTCGTTAGTGCAGACGGAGTTGCAATCATTTCTGGGACTAGAAAATTATTATCGCCCTTTTGTGGAGGATTATGCTCTGATAGCCAAGCCACTGACGAAGTTGTTAAAAAGGGTACTGAATTTGAGTGGACAGATGTATGTGAAATAGCTATGAGAAAAATTAAGGGCGGTTTAACGAGTTCACCTTTATTAATCTACTCATATTTTGGAAAACCATTTATTCTTTCCACAGATGCGTCTGAATACACTTGGGGGGAATTCTTTCCCAGGAATACAGTGGTTCCGCCTCTAGGCAGATGAATTGAGCTGGGATTAATATTATAGCACAACCGAGAAGGACGATATCTGGAGAACCAGTCTGTTTTATTATTTGAATCGTGTATATAAACATGTATCAGACAAACAGATTCAATTGCAAAACAGATGCATACTACCCCTCAAAATGAGAGAAGAAGATGCTTGCACCACTTTATCACACATAAGTGCGCTATGTTGCAGAATAAGTCATAGCGTTAAGGATTAGTAGCTAGAGCAATGGAAAATGAAATGAGTTGTCTTAAAAGACAAAACGATTAAAGTGATGATCTATCGAACAGCAGAAGCTATTACAACTGTGGCAATTTGTGCTAAGCAGTCAGGGGCAAACTGTGAAGCTACTATTAGGCCTATGAGAAGATTATCCGTCGAGTCAAACGGATGGCAACTGTCAAGCTATGAATGACCTGGACTGTATTTAGCAAAACTCCGTAGTAAGGAAGATGGGATATAGCAAGTTTTACTACGTTTTTTCCATTCGATCTAAATGATTCTGAACTGAGCACAGTACAGTTTTGTGACAACCAAATATTAGAATTGATGAGTATAAGCAAAACGGATTAGCTGTTCAAATATTACCGAGTGCCTCTCATATGCTTACCAATAATTAACTTCACAGCAACACTTACGGTCTATACGAGCCTCACTCAAGTGTCTGTGTGTATGCAAAGGATATGAATTACTTTCTAGTAGAAAGGTTATCAGTTTTATCTTTCCATGTGATTCACAGTGACGCTCAACGAATTCATTATAATGAGATGGTTGAATAATACTCATAGAAGAAGATATTCTACTGAGGTTTCACATTGTTTCTGCTGATATATAGAGAGCTTGACACTGTACCGCCACACAGTTATCCCTCCAGTCTCAGTCAATCTACTACATAGCTAAGCAATGACCTTTTGAATATACCAGATAGCTGATCTCGACCACAGATAATGACCATGCGCTTGCAGAGGATTCATTGTTCATTTGGTGTGTTTCATTAATTGAATAATCAGACAGCCAGGTCTAAAAAGAAACGCCAGTTACGAAGACTTATAATTAACTGAAGAACACTCACTGAAACAGCAAATGCTATGTAAGGTAACTGTATTTGTTCAAATTATTTAGAAAACCGACTCTGAAGTAGGTGGCATAATTCGCAACCATTTTGTACTCTTTTAATGAATTGTTTTGGAGGGAATTAGTCTTAATGAAATTTTCCACACGCTGTAATCCATGTCTTTGCAGTAATGTGAACCTGTTTCTGAACTACGGAGTCAACCAAAGGAAGTTTACTTTCGCCAGTGCCGAGATATGTAGTACACTACCATAAGGAATATTAGGAGAAACGTGTTCGCGCTTTGCAGCCGTGGATTACCTAGAGAACACCATAATGTTATCCCATTAGGACGCAAGAGTCTAGTTATAAACTGAGAATAACAATAAATTTTGTGATGTACGCCACATAGATACATCACAAGGAGCGTGAATTAGTGATCTCCCCTTCTCCATCGTGTGGCGGCCATCATAAAGAATGTAAACGTCACGCGGAACTTAGCCAATCCCGACACAAAGGACGTCCCGCGTCTTCGTTCGGCCACGCCCTAAGCCGTACACTTGCAATTACGAGGAATGCAAACTTGAACGTAGCCTCCAACTCAACCTGTCGTACATTCCTAATACTGTCACCCGATACGAAAAACACGGTTTCATTCCTATTACAGTTACATCGTAATGTCCTTCTTTGGAAATAATGGAAAAGAAAAGTGAAACGCAAAGATTTGATGGTGAATCGATCGCTCATTTAGAGTAATGATCGACAAATTAATACCCTGTACCACTGTCGTATACCGAATAAACTATTCATGACTCCTTTCCTGGAATGTTCAATGCTCTTTCGTGGCTTTCTCGTAAGCCTTTTGAATAATAATGTCCACTAACCACGACTCTTTGAAAAGATTTTATTGGGTTATACAAGTAACATGACTTAGCCATTTAATTTCCACGACCTAATACTGTGGTAAATTTAGTTATTGGCTGAACATAATTTTGTCCACCCTGCTAAGACACCTCCTGTTGGCTTGGGTTGCCTTATTTATCATCGTGTCCTAGTTGGTTAATGGAGGTCCATATACGAACAAGGGCCCTGCTACTGTATGCATATTATTGATTCGGCCGCTGCGAGGAAGATAAGCAAATATCCGAACCTGGCATGAAATATTTGAACCACAACAGCATTGCAAATAAAATTACGGTTATGATGAACTCTAATCCAAACAATCCCTGTTCCGGACTACCCTCACAATTTTTGCTATCAGACCAAGATGAAATAGATTATTTATGTGTTAGTTTCTTAGGAAAAGTCTAAACTTTCTGAAGTGAGTTTGTGTAATCATTATACGAGATTCCTGAGGCTATTGATCTTCAAATTCAAAATTACTAAATATTGATTGAAATATTTCTATATTAGCATAAACAGGAATTCCATGGATGCCTCCTGTGCGTACCACGAATCAGTGTAGGTTTTGATACTGCCTAATAAAACGGAATATTGCCGCCTACTAGTAGTGAATATTTTTCGTAACAGCTGCCTGTGGAGCCGAAGCGGCGAACCGCCACAGCCGCCAGGACGGTTGCGCAACTCGGCGGCACTGAGATTGCACGTATCAAGCGCCGATAAGCAACACTGCGCCACGACCCATACGCTACAGAGTGCCCTAGCGACCCATCACAATCGACCTTATAAAGTTTGCTAATATACGCAGCTATACACAATTTAACACGCAAGTGACTCAATATTCCTTCTTAATATGCTTACCCCTAGGCGCGTTGCAGTACATACACCGAAGTTGCTGGTAGAAACTGTTACTAAAGACGTTTTACAAACTTTGAGCCCGTAGCGGAACTACCTCCTAAGGCCGGAATTACGCAGTCCCTGCTAGACAATCACGTCAAGTTAAATCGACCTTTTGAACGAAATAACACTAGTACAACATGCGGCGGCGCGGTTCCTTCCGTCCCTTTGTAACGAACCTGCACCTACCTGTGAACATTGTCTCAGCGTATCATCAGCAGGGTGGCCGAGCGAAACCTACTGTACTTCGACGTGAACCAGGCTGCTATTAAAGTCACAAATCTATGTTTCGGGAGAAAGTTTTCACACGAAATGAAAGGTTGGAAATTCTATCCTTAATTAATATATTCTGAAACTTAGGTGAACAAGTATCACTGCCAAGCCCGTGCTAGTCTTAACACAGTCACTCACAATCCCTTTCACTCACGTTAGCAAGTTTATGGTGTTGCATTTCCCGAAAACGTAATAGCTACAAAAATACGGATTGTGTTTATTTGAGAAAGCTCGACAAATTTTAAGTCTGTCAGTACCTAATGCAGTCACAGTTTTTAGCCACCGACCAGCTCAATACGCCACGCGGAATTTATGTCTTTTCTTGTCACAAAATTCACTTAAAAATTCCGAAATTTCTACACACCCATCGGAATAATTATGCCGTCACTTTACAACACACTAGATCCGGCAACTTATCATTTCCATCGGAACTACTACTACACACGTTCGAACTGTTTGATGGATAGGCCCCGACTCCTCTCTAAGTACTCTAATCTTCTCTACTAGCACAGAAAGGAGCGCGAAGAATATTGCTTTACCATTGGTCTGTTTACTCAACAGCCAATAGCAAAACAACATTCTCACGCGTTAGTCCGCGCTTTTCATCAATAGCCAATCACAAAACAGTAAATCTAACGATTGCACTTTTTACCGACGTAATTATCTAATATGCTGAAGTTTCGTTTATGAATAAAGTTTTTTAGCATAAATTTGCTTTACAAATCTATTCTACAAAAATCCCCTTTGTCCACATCCATACTTCTTCGAAATGTTCCCACACTAAATCCCACTACGTAACTCGTTTAACAATTATCTTCATATTAACCTTAAACCACACTCACGCATCATTCATACTCCTAAAAGACGTTCATGACATTTTACATACACAAAAAGACATAATAACACTTTATGAAAATACTAGAACAGTTCATGAAAAACATTCTATTACTTTAGTGCACTCTAGTGGGCACAATCGAAACTAAATCACAGTCCCCGATGCATTACTGTACTCTATCGGCTGATACATAAACTACGTGCGCGTCCAGTCTCGCGTCACCATCTGCCACTATCCAGCTCTGAGACACATCTCCCACTTAACCGCCTCCAAGGCGGGATCAGTATACGGCGCTACGCCGCAAACACACTGGAATAACGTATTTCGAGACATAATCGACCTTTACTGATCAAACTCAGTACCAAAGCTGTTACAGATTTTTGATGATCAGTACTGGTCCCACGACACTGGAGATACTCTTTGCATCTGTATATTCTGCCCTATTGTATCGTAAAATCTCACATTGGAAGACTGAGGTAACTGGTGCGCCCAGTGGCCGCGTGGATAGAGGCGCCATGTCACAGATTGCGCGGCCCCTTCCGCCGGAGTTCGAGCCCTCGGGCATGGGTGTGTGTGTTGTTCTTAGTATAAGTTAGTTTAAGCAGTGTGTAAGTTTAGGGACCGATGACCTCAGCAGCCTGGTCTCTTAGGTAATCACATACACACACTGATCTAACTACGGCAAACGCTGAGGATGAATCACATGGGCAGTACTACAAGTAAGCCCAATAGTGAAAATCTGATTATTATATTATTATGATTAGTGTCATGATACACTTTACACTTGAACACCAACTAGATATTCTTGAGACAAGTTAATTTCATGTGTCGGTCTAAAGCCAGACACAACTTGCATGTTCCAAACCAAGTCAGTCCAGTGCTACTTTAAGAAGCCACATTGCGTTTATTACTGACCTTCGTAAGTTGAGAACATAGTGACTGAAGTGCGAAAACGCAAGAAGATTCAAATTTTAGACGTAGGTACTCCGAATCAGTAACATTAACGATGACAGGAGGTTCCATAAGGAAGCATATGAGAGAGCCAGTGACAATTTAAACAAATACGAGGAAATAGTTTTTATTTATTAATGAGACTCAAGGAGCAATGATGACACGAGGTGTAAAGATGTCACACAGTGCCCTCATGGGAGCAGATATTTTCAAAGTACCTTCACAAGTTCGAGAGTTTGGGAATTGGAAATGAAATGAGCGTATGGCATCGTTGGCTGGGAGGCCCCATCCGGAAAAGCTGGGCCGCCAAGTGCAAGTCTTATTTCAGTCGACGCCACATTGGGCGACTTGTGCGCCGCTGATGAGGATGATGATGATGATGATGACAACACAACACCCAGTCCCCGAGAGGAGAACATCTCCAACCCGGCCGGGAATCGAACCCGGCCCCGCTTGCATGGGAAGCGAGCACTTTACCTCGCAGCTAAGCAGGCGGACAGTTCGGGAAATAAAAGACAAGAGCAAACTGCATCAGAATTACTAATGGAAGTGTTGACTACGTCCACTGCTGCTATAGCTACTAGTAATGGTTATTGAGTTTAGCCTAAGTTTATTCAGCTCCACCTTGCTATTTTTGCATTTGTGTACATCAGATTTTATTACATTTTTATACAAAGAGTGACAGTTTTACCCTCCCTCTGAGCTTGGCCGTGGACCTAGGCCAATTTTGAGTCATGTGTACACCGAAAATTAATGAAAGGAACTGCCTTAATGCAGCTAGGTGTTACTTAATACGAACGAACATGTTTTGATAAAAGTAGGTAGAGTGTGTCACTTTTTATTTGCTCATTTACAAATAACACTGCTAGGGAAAAAATTTCCTCTAACTTTAACGTCCCTTCCTCTGCTGTGACTTATTAAGTGATTTGCTATTTTCCCTTGTGGGAGTGCATACATTCTTAGGGTGTTCGGTTTGAAGTAGTACACGAGCACCCTAAAGAAAATTGCCTTATTGCCCAATGATTGCGGTTACGGGACACAAATAAAAGTGACCTGCTTAACTCTCTTGACAGAACACCGGAACCTACGAACGATACAATTACAGGATGGTACAAACGCAATTCTATGCCTGGTTTTCCTACAAGAAAGAGATAACTAAGTCTAATTAAAGGAAAGGGTATCATGATGACGAACGAATCAATTTATTTTCACACAGTGCGTATGCCATTCTCTCGCGTAATTCCTGTACGTTATCTTATAAATTATTGCAGTCTTTTTAAAACATCAGGCCTTTTACGGTACTTCAAGGCGCATCCAAGGAATGAGCAACGGAGAAAACACCGACACTGCACCTTCTGTTTTCCATGGAAGATGACATCATTATGGCATTTGAGTCAGGCGCCTCAGGGCAGAGAAGCTTTTGAATTAGGAAATTTGCTGAAACTCCTCAAGTTATACATAGAAGAAAAGTAAAACATGTAAATGTGAAACTTTCCTCCGGTCGCCATTCGTCATCTACAAATGAGAAGCTCATTTCCAAAAGGTAGCAAATCCATAAAAATGTAACTTAACAGGAGATACAGAAAACGTTTTAAAACCACAGTATCTTGGGAATATGTTTCACAGCTTCGTTTTTATTTCTATATACAGACAGATGTCAAGAAGCTCTACGCCAAATAGCTCTGTTAAATGTTTATTTGTTTAACTATTACTGCATAAATAAAAATGAGTGTGGTACCCTCTGGCAGAAAATTGTAAGTTTGGTACTGTTGTTCTGGAGTTTCTATTGGTGACTCACAGTTTTCATATAATATATCAGACTCCATAAATTAATCAGAAACTCACAATGAACATGAAAAGCGCCAGACACGTCCTTATAACATACAGTGTCATGAAAAAATGTCGGCTATATTGTTTGTGACGTTCGATACAGTTCCCCACAGTCGTTTATTGAACAAAGTAAGAGCATATGGACTATCAGACCAATTGTGTGATTGGATTGAGGAGTTCCTAGATAACAGGACGCAGCATGTTATCCTCAATGGAGAGAAGTCTTCCGAAGTAAGAGTAATTTCAGGTGTGCCGCAGGGGAGTGTCATAGGACCGTTGCTGTTCACAATATACATAAATGATCTGGTGGATGACATCGGAAGTTCACTGAGGCTTTTTGCAGATGATGCTGTGGTGTATCGGGAGGTTGTAACAATGGAAAATTGTACTGAAATGCAGGAGGATCTGCAGCGAATTGACGCATGGTGCAGGGAATGGCAACTGAATCTCAATGTAGACAAGTGTAATGTGCTGCGGATACACAGAAAGATAGATCCTTTATCATTTAGCTACAAAATAGCAGGTCAGCAACTGGAAGCAGTTAATACCATAAATTATCTGGGAGTACGCATTAGGAGTGATTTAAAATGGAATGATCATATAATGTTGATTGTCGGTAAGGCAGATGCCAGACTGAGATTCATTGGAAGAATCCTAAGGAAATGCAATCCGAAAACAAAGGAAGTAGGTTACAGTACGCTTGTTCGCCCACTGCTTGAATACTGCTCAGCAGTGTGGGATCCGTACCAGATAGGGTTGATACAAGACATAGAGAAGATCCAACGGAGAGCAGCGCGCTTCGTTACAGGATCATTTAGTAATCGCGAAAGCGTTACGAAGATGATAGATAAACTCCAGTGGAAGACTCTGCAGGAGAGACGCTCAGTAGCTCGGTACGGGCTTTTGTCAAAGTTTCGAGAACATACCTTCACCGAAGAGTCAAGCAGTATATTGCTCCCTCCTACGTATATCTCGCGAAGAGACCATGAGGATAAAATCAGAGAGATTAGAGCCCACACAGAGGCATACCGACAATCCTTCTTTCCACGAACAATACGAGACTGGAATAGAAGGGAGAACTGATAGAGGTACTGAAGGTACCCTCCGCCACACACCGTCAGGTGGCTTGCGGAGTATGGATGTAGATGTAGATGTAGATGTAGATTACCAACAACGATTGGCTGCTGGGATTTGGTACTCCTTGGAAACGAAATAAGACTGAATTTGGTACTCTTCATCATGAACAGCGACTCTTAGGGGGAAATATATAACGGATACGTTATGTTTTGGCATAAATAACAGGTTTTTAATACATAGGTAATGTTTCTGAGTAGTACTGCCACCTGTTATTACATTTTTCAATTTTTCGGATTTGGTACCTTCTGGAAAGGAGCTTGTCAAATTTTATATGACGATAAGAGGCGTGAATTCATGGGTGAGCTGAAATATAATATCCATTTGTTGCCGTATTAAGAGCTCGCAGTGACCATTTATAAAAGGAACCGCGGACTGTCGTTCGAAACCAAGGTCGGTCACAGAAGCGAATCTAGGCCTCAGACGCCCATGTTTGATGTTTTATCGCCAAAGAATATCCGAATAAACTTGATTACTGAAACGATCATTTTAAATTGATATAAAGGCGAAAGATAGCGCAGCCAAAGGAGGGAAACGTGTTGTCGGAAAGCGGGACCTGTGTTATCACCAGCGTCATTCAGCCGCTAGATATCAGCCACTTCCGCTCGTTTAGGAAGCCAGTCAGTCAGGCTGCAGCTCTCGGCTGATATACTACAACTACAGAGCGGCAAGTTAAGTGTTTACCTTTCTGTGTTTTCCTTGTAACATACTTATTAAATTTCGTGCGTGTTTTTCTTTTTAAGAGGTTTAATCTCGAGTTTTTGTATGCGTAAATTCATTTAGTCTGAAGTGCAATAGTTGCTCACTGAACCGCCAGCTACACATCTGATTAGTGCATCAGCGTCCATTGGTGACACATCGGGAGTGTAGCAAGTTGCATATCTAGAACTCTGTCTTCTTTTATTGCTCACTTCTTCAGTTAGTCTTACTAGGATGGCTAAGATGAGTGCATGCTTTTTGCGGACACAGGAGGAGCTGGCCGCAGTTTGCGAACAGCTGAATGTGTTTTGGCTACGGTCAATCACCTTCAGGCCGCTCCTTCAGAGTGTAGTGGTGGCGGAGAATCTGGCGCGTCGCGTGGGTCACCACAGGTGTGGTTTATTTTGTCCACGGGCTACGCTTCCGTGGTACCTCCTGGTGTCCCCGACATTGGAGCCGTCCTCACAGCAAGGTGAGTGGCGGGTGGTAACGCGTTCGCGTCGCTCGAGTTGGAAGGCCCATTCACCCCTTGAGTGCACAGGTGGCCGGTCCTCCAGCAGGGTGCAAGCAGGAACACGTGGGCAGGGATTTGCTAATTATTGGGAGTTTCAATGCTGGCGCGTTATGGAGCCCCTTAGGAAGATATCACTCAGGACTAGGAAAAAAGCCAATGTGCACTCAGTATGTCTGCCGGGAGCTCTCATGCGAGCTGTGGCAGCGGCCTGGTCTGAGGCTATCGAGCGAGCAGGGTGCAGTCCTCTGCAAGTTGTGGCTCACGTCGGCATCAGTGACGCCCGCCGCATAGGTTCTGAGGCGATCCTAAGTTCGTACAGGCGGCTGGCGGAGGTGGTGAAGACTGCCGGCCTCGCGCACGGGGTGCAAGCAGAGCTCGCAGTTTGCAGCGTCGTTCCCAGAATTATCGGTGTCCTTTGGATTGGAACCAAGTGGATGGTCTCAACCAAAGGCTTCGTCGACTCTGTGACGGTCTTGGCAGCTGATTTCTAGACCCTGTGTTATCGTCTGGGGATTTGTAGGACCCCCTTTGATAAAGACAGGGGTGCACTACACAAAGAAAGCAACTACTCGGGTAGAAGAGTACTTGTAAAGTGCACAGAGGGGTTTTTTAGGCTAGGCAGTAGTTTGCGGTGCTCTGATGAACACTATCCGGTCGATATGCAGCAAGGGAAACCGAACGGCTTCCAGAATAAAGACACTTCAGCTATCATAATTTTATCAGTAAACTGTCGAAGTATTCATATGACTGAATTTACTGCCCTCCAGGAAAGTTCTCACGCTCAAATTATTCTTGGGACCGACCTGGCTGAAACCCGAAGTGGAAAACTCTGAGATATTTAGCGAGTATATCGGAAAGACAGATTAGAAGCCGTAGAAAGGGGAGTGTTCATTGAACTTCACAAAAATTTTGTCTATATTCAGGTCGAAGTTGAGTGTAAAACTGAAGACATTTGGTCATTTGTAACAGGTGTAGGCGAAACCAATTTAATTGTTGGATGTTTTTACCGGGCAACCGATTCTGCCGTGAAAGTTCTAGAGTCATTGAAATAGCGCGTAAATAACCAGATCATGCAATACTAGTTGGAGGCGACTTTCAAAAATGGTTCAAATGGCTCTGAGCACTATGGGACTTAACATCTATGGTCATCAGTCCCCTAGAACTTAGAACTAGTTAAACCTAACTAATCTAAGGACAGCACACAACACCCAGTCATCACGAGGCAGAGAAAATCCCTGACCCCGCCGTGAATCGAACCCGGGCGTGGGAAACGAGAACGCTACCGCACGACCACGAGCTGTGGACGGAGGCGACTTTAATCTACCGAGTATAGACTGGGGTGTGTCTGGATTTTTTTGCGTTGGGGGGGGGGGGGGTTACAGACACACAGTCATGCGAAATATGTTTGACTATGTTTTCTAAAAACTGTCTTGTCTTGAAAAGCTAGCTCGGCAGCTCACACGCAGTGGACATATCCTAGACCTTTCGGCTACAAATAAGCCGGACCTTATCGAAAATGTCTGTATAAGAAGAGGATAAGCGATCGTGATGTCATTGCAGTAATTATGAATACGAAAGTTAATACATCAGTCTGGAGATCCGTACCACAATTGTTTTATTGCTGGTAACTGTATGGCAGGTATTTCAGTATGTTCCACAGTTCAACGTCTTAAACTGTTGTAAATGTTTGCAGCTACAGTGTACCACTTTTGACTGAGCTGCAGTTACCAAGAAGTTGATTTGCTTTCTACAATTGTGGGCAGTCAGTTCACAGCCCTATGTTCCGTTGGTCCACAGGATAGTATATGTCATTATAAGACATACTGTAAGTGAAAGCTCTTAAACCAACTGCAATAAGTTAACATAATTAATATTTTACATGACAGGCTTGTTTTGGCTTAATTGCCATTATAAAGCACCCTACAAAAATAAGATTATCTATATGTAAATCGTGGCTATTCAATATCGATATTTGCTTTGCTCCTTTCATCTATTTGGAAGCTATGACCATACTGCATCTGTAGTAAATTTTATCTGTCAAGCAGCAGTATGTAAAATTTATGTAATACATCTTCTCTTAACCAGTGCTCATTCAGAACACAACAGAGAAGAATCAATCTGAAATCACCATTTCCAGTTCTATTCACTTTTTGCATAGTGACCGAACATTCTGGTAAAATAGCATAAAATCATTTTTTCTGGATTGCTTTGTTGAGAATTTATCACTACTTTGCTTTCAGATTCCTGTTTCTCATTAAACCTTTCTACTCGCTGGTCTGATCTATCATCTTTTCAATTTTTTAAAATTATCACCACATTAACTAAAAATCCATTTGGATTTTTTTAATTTACTTTTTTAAACACAGCTGTCAATATTTTCTGCAATCTTTAGAGCCTAACTACCCAAGTGAAATTTGTCTGGTTTTAAGTTATTACTGGTAATGCATTTATTATGATTTAGAAATACTGCCCCTAAAGTGTCACCTGATATAGCACATAGTCAATTATCCTGTATGTATAGATATTGCTCACTGATTTGATGTGCATAACTGCACTTATCACTGTCTTGAATTCGCAATGGATGTTCTCGGCTTTTCTAATTGCATTTCTTGTTTCGTTTATGGCGTCGTTTTTACTCTGCTAGGAAGAGAATTCGTCCCCAAATTCGCAAAGAAACCTCTATAATTTTCTTTGCAGACATTGGAACCTCCTTTGAGGTTTGTTTGGTACTTCAAACGTTTTTCAAGTGTTTATTCATCTGATGCATCCTAATGCTATGTAGAACATGGGTTTAACAGTTTGGGGCATCGATATTTTTCGGAATAGAATCGCCAGTTTAAAGAAACTCGTTTTGTTACACTCAGTTCTGTTCATGAGCATAGGTTTTACTTACATTTCTTACATTAATCTGTTTGTACATGTCTGTCGATTTCACGTGTTCTGTATATATCTGTCGAATCCTTTTTCACTTAATTTTGATCATTTCTCTCACTTTGTATTGTCTTTTGAGAATGAGTGACGTTGTGTGCGTATTTAACAGCTTGAGAATACGATCACTTTTCACAAGGAAGTTTCTCCTTTCCTTCTGTCAATGATAGAAATCCTATCTTTAGAGTTTCCATGTCACTGTTATGTTGCTTTATAATTTGGACTTTCGAGTTCACAGTTTTTATCAGATCCACTTTTTCTTCAGGTACACAAACACGACAAGACCACGGAAAATTGTCATTTATAAATTTTAGATTAGCTTGCTGGCATCTTTCATGCCACCTGAAGTTAAATGTTACGCAGGTGATGACTTTCAGAAAACATTTTTCACATTCCTTACATGCTGAAGTATCGTCGATTGGCTCTTCTCTGGATATCGAAGTGTTACTTCACTGATGTGTTGGCACCATCCTTCAGCTGCTATTCCAGAAAGCCCAGTAAATTATCTGGTATATCTGTGACAGTGTCTCCTACATTACTTGTATATCTTTGTTTCATATTTCATCGCCCTAGTTTTTTCTTGTGATAATTTTTCCTTGTCTTTATTTCTACTACAATTTAGACTTGGTTCATTTGTTTAATCGCTTTCTCTGCCCCTCCTAAAACAGCCTTGGTTTGTGTGCAGGATGAGCAGAAGCAGTCTAGAAAGCTTGTAAGGATGTTGTAGGGGAAGCTGTGCTGAGAAATAAATAGTAAGGAAAAAATCGATACTTTGCGTCGTTTCCCAGTTATTTAACATTGAAGTTAGCCAATGAGATCGCCACGCGCCCAAATTCAAGCAGCCTGCCAGAGACAGTGCTGCCAAACTTGACCTTCGTTTGGTTTCCTCAAAGCGAAAACAATTTTTGCTCATGTAGCTTAAATTTATGTCTTCCGAAAAAGGCGCATTTTAACTGATAATGAACATTTCAACAATGTATCTCCCAGATTAACAGGTAATTATGTCTTGAAGCATTTTAACGTGTAAAAGTGCTTGAATTTGCGCGCGCAGCGACCTGATTAGCTAACTTCAGTGCTAAATAACACTAAAATTGCACAACGTATGGAATGTTTTTCTTAACAATTATTTCTCAGCACAATCGTCCCTGCAACACCCTCCCGATCTTTTCAGACTGTTTCTGACCAACCAGTATTGCGGGACTTACAGCACAGTGAGTTTAGCCATCAACGTTACATGGTGACGTCGTGGCATACGTCAGTAACACCGGAACGATATTCTGAAGCAGTACAGCGGAAGGCGGGAGCTATGTTAGCTGAAACCAAAGTGCAAGAGATGACTGTCCTGTGATTATAAAAGACAGGGGCAATCTAAATCTATCTGAAGGAAAAGATTCGATCTGTAGAAGTGTTTGTAGTTGCTGTCGAACGTCTTTTAAGCACTGTAGCAACATATATCTCAGGTATGTACAAACTACATCAATTTGGCACGCTCAAAATGATTTTGTAAATGTACTACTACGTATCTTACTTGTTGTGAACTTCTAAGTTTGATTAACCCTGCAACAAAATTAAGACTTTAGGTTAGGTTAGGTTAATCTTGACATTGGCTTGAATTTGGCTTACCTGACTACATGTATAGGACTAATTATTCTTTACTTATCTGAGTGCAAATTGCAATACCCTTTTGTCTTAAATAATTTATTAGTTCTGTGAATCAAGGACTCTGCAGTGTAAAAAAGATTCTGAATCTTGCCTTAATAACTAAACGCAATTTTTGAAATTTTTCCCGCACATCATGACAACAACAGTGATATCACACAATACTGTATGCCTCTCATATATTTAATAAATTCAATTTTAATTCATGTTACAGTTTTATTTTTTGGATACTCCATTACTGCATTGAATCAGTACTCAATCAAGTAACCCTTCAAGACTCATTTAAAACTACTTATGTCCGTTATTACTTTTGTTGAAATAGCTAATGCATTATACAGTTTGATGCCAGGATGAGGAATGCGATAGTGCTGTATTTGTCCTTTGTATATGTGGATAGCTTATTTCTTATGTTTAGTAGCTATTTACAGATGAATTATGGGTGACATGTGGAGTGCTACTGTTTAGTTTTTCTTTTACAATTACAGCATTATCTGGTAGGTATATACAAAGAAGTGGTAGTATTTTATATTTCCTCAATAGCTGCCTGCATGATGACATTTGGTCCACTATTTTCATTAATTCTGTACTCAAAATGGTTTAAAACTTGTACCACTGTTTTCCTAATTACTACATGATATTTGAATACTGAGAGAGCATAAGCAAAATATGTGGGCTGGAAGTCTTCACACACAATAGAAAATGGCACATATTCACCTACAGTAACAAAAACGTCCACAGAATAGGCTATATATTGAAGAAAGAGGGACTTCAAACAGCATATAGGACAGACAATACAACACAGAAAAAACTCAGAACATAGGAGACACCCACAGATAAGCTCAACAGATCAGGAATATATCAACTCACATGCATCACTTTTCAATCAATATACATAGGACAAACATAGTGCTCACCGCGTTTTACGTAATAAAAAGGCGTTTATAAAGAAAGAAATTACGCAAAGTACATTAACATGTGCGCACAGTGTCCTTGGAACACAAAAGAAAAAGGATCAGTCACAACAAAACGTTAATAATAACACATATATACACGAAAATTTGACATGCAAAAATCACGTTTTTCAAAAACCAAGGGATGTGTTAACTCACCCAGACTTTCATCTTTTGGTTTGCAGATGACAAGCTATCAGTGCAGGAAACCATACTAGTGGTCCTGCAAAACCATATAATGTAAAATCACGATAAGAAGCAAAACGAACAAAAACTTCCTTTAGACTCACTTGGTTAAATTACTTACAACCTAAAATACGTTCACTTTTTACAGTTTTTCAATAAACAAAAACGCACTGATGATGGCCCAGATGTGCCCTAACATTTTTGGGTAAAAAAAAAAAAACAACAGTGTGTTGGCAAAAAGGCGGAACCCATAACCTATAAAGTGTGTTTTATGTTTTTCAGAGAGTTGAAAATGAGTGACCAGGTAAGTGTAAACGACACAGACATTGAAGCTGATGTGGATGAGATGGCATCAGATTCTGCTCGTGTACACGACGAGTCAGTTGATGAGATGCACACAGCGGCCAATTCATCTGGGGCACTGGTTCCCATTGTAACACGCCAGCCTTCCCGTATCAGTGAAATGCTGGAGGACCTGCCATTGGGCAATCGAGACTCGTCACTCGTAAGTCTCCCTATCTATTATTTAGGTAAATTACTGGTTCTGAATACTGAATTCTATTAGTTAACTGTATTTTTAATGTTGCATTAGGCTATCGACTTTTTGCACGGTACTGAAGGAAAACTTACTCCAAAAGGTCACGTTTGACAGTTACTGAGTTCCTAACGAGGTACCTTTGTGACACATACCCTATCAAACTTCTTTTCTCACTCCTCCACATAACCTGATGCTGTTAATACATAGTTAGTTAGTTTCATGTTCTGCTGATCGTTTGCACACCAAACTGCAATATGTGGACTGAGTAATTTTACATATACTTCACAACTTAATTTTTAAATATGGCTACATGGTGAACATTTATAAAGTCCCTTCTTAACTATGTTTACCATTGTAAGTTAGTAATTCTTACCAACAAACTTTTACACAGTACAGTAATAGAAATTTTTTTCAATGAGAAACTTTTTTAGTTTGCTTGCAAATTTTACTTTGATCAAACATTTTTATTCCACAATCGTGCACCCCTTTTTGTGTAAAGACAGCCTTAATATGAAACATGCAATGGTATTTTTCCTTCAGGTATGGTACTTATATGCACAATTGTTTTTTGAACTGCATTGGATTATTTACAATATGCATCATGAGGAACTTTTGGAAAATGATGTCAGCATGTAGTTACTGACATCTCTCCTATCATATTTCTTAAAGAGGGGTTTGTCAATGGTATATTTCAGTCTCACTGGAGAAATGCCTTGTATTAGTGATGCATTATGTATTGAATATAAGATAGTGCTTATTATAAGGGAACAAATCTTTAGTACTCTATAAGAACCACCATCAAAACCAGATGAACTTTTATTTTCGAGAGAATGTATAATTTCCTTAATTTCAGAAGGAGAAGTTGGTGATACATTCATTCATATGAGTGAATATTATGAAAGTCACATTTTCGATGCACTGCAGTGATTTTGTTCTTGAACTGTTTGTTCTGATGTTTTCTGTTATATTTAAGAAAACTATTAAATATATTTGCTACTTATGAATCATCGTATATCGTCCCTCATTCAGTTCAGTAGTGATGTTATCCTTTTCTGTGGCCCATTTCCCTGTCTCGTCTCACTAAATTTCATGTAGCCTTCAGCATGTTGTCAGAATTACTGATTTCTTACATATACACATATTTCTTAATTTTTAATAAATTTTCATGTTAGTTTTGAGTTGCTTTTGTAGTGTTTAACTACTGCAGAATCTCTGCTCCTTCTAGCCGAATACATTTAACCTCTTCTTTCAAAAGATATATTGATACAGCTTGTGATCCATGCGTTTTTTCCATGTTTGTTTAAAGTTCTTTTTGATTAGCTTTTTCAAAAATGCATTGAAATGATGAGAAATTTTTCTTCTAATCAGCAACAGTTTATATTAAACTCCAACTGAATTGTACTTCATGTTTAGACAAGAAAGCCCCCACACTGTCTAATGTTTGTCCACACATCAGTGCAAAGGAACAAAGGAAGTTTAGGGTTTAACATCCTGTCAAAATCGAGGTCACCTGATATAGAGAATAAGTACAGGTTTTTTTGAGGATGAGAAAGGAAATGAGCCATGCCCTTTTGAAGGAATCATCCTGGTAGTTGCCTCAAAGGAATTGGGCAAATCACAGATAAATCTAAGTCAGGGTGGCCTCATCCATATTTGAAACGCTATACTTTCAAATTGAGTCTAGTGTGCTTACCACTGATGTACCATGCTCGGTGTCCTCTGTGCATCCATTGCTTTCAGTTTTCACAAGGTCACCACAAAAAATTGTCTGTTGTCTCATTTAATATAAAAATACTCATAAATCAATCATAAATGTTTGCACATATTTTCCGCTCGCCAAATACGTGATTAAGCACACCTCACTCAAGTTGGGCTCACTCTGCTGACATGCAAATCATACAAAACTTACATGAGTGTAAAAATATTACTGTTCTCGCCTATTCTCCATACCTCAGTGTTAGATACCAACATTATGCACCCCGTGACCTGCTTGGTAGGCCAGACTCACTTATTCACACAAGGCAGATTCTGCATGTGCCAAAGCCACACCTACCTCAGATGACAGGTATCTTTGCACCAGCTGTGGGCAAATCATCGATAAGCAATAAGTAAACTGGAAACTTAGTTAAAAGGATCCTAAAAGTGAAAATCCCAGAAAAATTCCAAATTCTTTCCGCTAATGATAAAAAACAACAACAGAGCTGTGTCAAATTAATTGTAGCTCAGATAATTTTAACATTTTACTGCATTTTCTTTTACAGGTTCTTTATTTACCACATAAATTACCGAAAAAATGAAAAATCAAAACTATGAAATTGTGTAGAGTTCTATTTAACTTAAACATTCCTTAACAGATATAGCAAAACACATTGATAACATCATGACATTAAGCGCTTTTGTTAGTGTCGAATCTAAAATGAGCAAAATGTGTAAAATACCACGAAATAGGTTACATACTTGTCTGAAAGACATTCTAAGGAATTAATCTATTCACTGAAAAGAAAGACTTTATTTATTATGAAATTAGCAGATTTGACCAACTACACTCCTGGAAATTGAAATAAGAACACCGTGAATTCATTGTCCCAGGAAGGGGAAACTTTATTGAGACATTCCTGGGGTCAGATACATCACATGATCACACTGACAGAACCACAGGCACATAGACACAGGCAACAGAGCATGCACAATGTCGGCACTAGTACAGTGTATATCCACCTTTCGCAGCAATGCAGGCTGCTATTCTCCCATGGAGACGATCGTAGAGATGCTGGATGTAGTCCTGTGGAACGGCTTGCCATGCCATTTCCACCTGGCGCCTCAGTTGGACCAGCGTTCGTGCTGGACGTGCAGACCGCGTGAGACGACGCTTCATCCAGTCCCAAACATGCTCAATGGGGGACAGATCCGGAGATCTTGCTGGCCGGGGTAGTTGACTTACACCTTCTAGAGCACGTTGGGTGGCACGGGATACATGCGGACGTGCATTGTCCTGTTGGAACAGCAAGTTCCCTTGCCGGTCTAGGAATGGTAGAACGATGGGTTCGATGACGGTTTGGATGTACCGTGCACTATTCAGTGTCCCCTCGACGATCACCAGTGGTGTACGGCCAGTGTAGGAGATCGCTCCCCACACCATGATGCCGGGTGTTGGCCCTGTGTGCCTCGGTCGTATGTAGTCCTGATTGTGGCGCTCACCTGCACGGCGCCAAACACGCATACGACCATCATTGGCACCAAGGCAGAAGCGGCTCTCATCGCTGAAGACGACACGTCTCCATTCGTCCCTCCATTCACGCCTGTCGCGACACCACTGGAGGCGGGCTGCACGATGTTGGGGCGTGAGCGGAAGACGGCCTAACGGTGTGCGGGACCGTAGCCCAGCTTCATGGAGACGGTTGCGAATGGTCCTCGCCGATACCCCAGGAGCAACAGTGTCCCTAATTTGCTGGGAAGTGGCGGTGCGGTCCCCTACGGCACTGCGTAGGATCCTACGGTCTTGGCGTGCATCCGTGCGTCGCTGCGGTCCGGTCCCAGGTCGACGGGCACGTGCACCTTCCGCCGACCACTGGCGACAACATCGATGTACTGTGGAGACATCACGCCCCACGTGTTGAGCAATTCGGCGGTACGTCCACCCGGCCTCCCGCATGCCCACTATACGCCCTCGCTCAAAGTCCGTCAACTGCACATACGGTTCACGTCCACGCTGTCGCGGCATGCTACCAGTGTTAAAGACTGCAATGGAGCTCCGTATGCCACGGCAAACTGGCTGACACTGACGGCGGCGGTGCACAAATGCTGCGCAGCTAGCGCCATTCGACGGCCAACACCGCGGTTCCTGGTGTGTCCGCTGTGCCGTGCGTGTGATCATTGCTTGTACAGCCCTCTCGCAGTGTCCGGAGCAAGTATGGTGGGTCTGACACACCGGTGTCAATGTGTTCTTTTTTCCATTTCCAGGAGTGTATATGCATAAGAATACAATAAAATTTAAAAAATTCCGTTTGCTATTAGAAAAGCATATCAATCCGTTCTCTTTTATAGCAATTGCTACAAGTATGAAAAGATTAATGCAGACAGGGGACAATGTTTCCTTTTAGGGGTTGCATACATGCATGCTTGAAAGCTGTAACATGCCACAATGTAATGCTTCTGAACGTTGTCATGTTTCTCATAATGCAATATCTGAGTGGGTCCCTTGTTGTTTACCTGGCACCTACTCTGTATACCTGGTTGGTGGTTTATGATATGTGAGGCAGAATTAGATCACTTGAAATTTGAACTAACTGGCTGAAGTAGGTAAATGATCTTGGGAACTGAGTTAAGTTAACAAGCAATAGATAAAAGGAGAATAGCTCTTCAACATAATCAACGAAATAAATCTGACTTGTTACCTGACATGGGAGGGGAAGAGCGTCATCCAGCTGTAGGCCACATTAGGGTGCAGCTGACTTCTAGCAAAGAAACTTAATGGAGAGAGTTAATTAGTTAGTTACTTGCATGTTCCATTGATCAATCTCATGCTAACAGTTATGATGTGGAATGTGTCAAGTGCATAAGAAATGCGCACATGAATGAAGGTCTTTTTTTAAAAAAAAATGTTAAATTTTTGTCACCTACCTCATGCACTTAAACGGCACAAAATACATGTATTATACCTATAGATTTATCTGTTCTTATTCAAAAATTCATCTATGGAACAGAAGGAGTTGTCAAGGAGATATGATTTCAATTTATTTTTTAAACTGTTACTGGTGTCTGCAAGACATTTTATTTCATCTGGTAATGTATCGAAAAGTTGTACTGCGACACATTTTACCCATTTCTGTGCCAAAGATAAGTTAAGTAGAGAATAGTGTATTTATTTCTTCAGGTATTATAATCATGAATGTCAATGTTGTTTTTACACTGGTCCATGTTGTCGAGAACAAATTTCATTACTGAGTAGATGTACTGTGAGACTGTTGTAAGAATTCCTTATGCTTTAAAGAGATGCCTACAAGATGTGCGACTATGAGCCCCACACATTATTCTAACCACTTTCTTTAGAGCAGTGAATACTTTTTGTCTAAGTGTTGAGTTACCTGAAAATACTATTCTGTATGACACCATTAGCTTGCTAATTTCTATATCCTCAAAATTATCAATTACTCTGATTGCAAAAGTTGCTGAACCTAGTCTCTTTAGGACATCCAAATTATGAATTTTCCAATTGAGGTTCTAACTATATGTACACCCAAAAACATAGAATGCTCTGCCCCGTCTACTGACTTCTGTTGATGTGTTATATTTATTGAAGGAACTGTACTCCTTGCAGTAGAAGATTGTATGTACAGTATTTCTTCAAAGTTCAGAGCAAGCCCATTCGAAAAAAAAAACTAATCAATAACTTTCCCAAAGACGTTACTTGTATCATTTTTTCCCGCATCTCATGGTCGTGCGGTAGCGTTCTCGCTTCCCACGCCCGGGTTCCTGGGTTCGATTCCCGGCGGGGTCGGGGATTTTCTCTGCCTCGTGATGGCTGGGTGTTGTGTGCTGTCCTTAGGTTAGTTAGGTTTAAGTAGTTCTAAGTTCTAGGGGACTGATGAAGATAGATGTTAAGCCCCATAGTGCTCAGAGACATTTGAACCATTTGTATCATTTTCTATTGGAGTTCCTTTAACTGGATTATTAATGATGCTTGTATCATCAGCAAACTGTGTCAGTTTAGCTTCTTGTTTCAAGTAAGAAGGGAGATCGTTCACATATATCAAAAACAGAAGGGGACCCTTGATCGAACCCTGTGGAACACCTTGTGTAATTTCACACCAGTTATATAAAGTGATAAACTTCCTTAAATTACTTCAACCATATAGAGAAACTTTTTGCTTCCTGTTAGGTAGATATGACTTTGACGACTCACATGCTATACCATTTATACCATACAATTGTAATTTCTGTAACATAATGTCATGGTTCACACAATCTAACACTTTGAGTAAGTGACAGAAAATTCCTGTTGGTGACATTTAACTTTTTAAAGGATCCATTAAGTGGGAAGTAAAATTGTATATTGCTCTCTGACTGGAAAAGCATTTTTTAAATCCAAACTGTGATTTACTAAGTATCCCATTACTGAAACCTCGTGGCAGATTAAAACTGTGTGCCCGTCGAGACTCGAACTAGGGACCTTCGCCTTTCGCAGGCAAGTGGTCTACCATCTGAGCTTCCGAAGCACGACTCACGCCCGGTCCGCACAGCTTTACTTCTGCCAGTATCTCGTCTCCTACCTTCCAAACTTTACAGAAGCTCTCCTGTGAAACTTGCAGAACTAGCACTCCTGAAAGAAAGGATACTGCAGAGACATGACTTAGCCACAGCCTGGGGGATGTTTCCAGAAAGAGATATGAAACTTCCTGGCAGAAGAGTCGTGCTTCAGTAGCTCAGATGGTAGAGCACTTGCCTGCAAAAGGCAAACGTCCTGAGTTCGAGTCTCGGTCGGGCACACAGTTTTAATCTGCCAGGAAGTCTCATATCAGCGCACACTCCACTGCAGAGTGAAAATCTCATTCTGGAAACATCCCATTACTGCTGGGATGGCTAGCCACTCTTGAGCACATTACTTTCTCTACAGTTTTTTGAAAATGTTGTGAGAAAGTGTATTGGTCGGTAATTATTGACATCTGTGGTGTCCCCTATTTGTAGAGAGGTTTGACAATGGCGTATTTTGACCTGTCTGGGAAAATATCTTGAGTTAGTGATGCATTACAGGTGTTACTCAGAATGTCAGCTGTAACTGCTTCACATTGTTGTAATATCTTCTTAGAGATGTCATCTACTGCAACAGGACATTTATTTTTCAAAGATTTAATGATTTTCCTTATTTAACAAGTAGTTGTTAATCGAAAATTAATCTGACCAGGGTTTCTCAAAACTGACTCTTCCATGTAATGCATGGCTTTTTCTTTTGAACTATTCTCACCAATTTTTTTACCTACACTTAAGAAATGGTTGTTCAGTACATTAGCTACTTGTGTGCTCTTGGTGAAGATGCTATCATTTTCTTTAATAGTAATACTATCTACCCCAGTGGTTACTTTTCCTGTCTCTCTTCTAACAACATTCCATACTGATTTCATTTTATTGCCCCAGTTGTTAATTTCAATTCTAATATAAATAATTTTTGATTTTCTGACAACTTTTCTCAGTACGTTACAATAATATTTATAGCGTAAAATTACTTCTGGGTCTTTACTAATTCTTGCTGCCTCATACAATTTTGTTTTCCTTTCTAAAGACACTTTAATATCTGTAGTGATCCAAGGTTTCTTTGAAAACTGTTTGGTTTTACATTTAGTAGTTTTTTGAGGCAACAGTGTTCAAAAAGGAAAATAAATTTATCAAGAAATATGTTGCACTTATCATTGGCATTTGTCTCACTATGTGCTGATCACCGATTAACATTCCTCAAACTTTCTCTGAAGTGCTCTATGAATACTGAGCTGAGCAGCCTTACACTTTTACTTAATAGTTTCTGAACTGTACACCCTGCTAAGCTATGTAAGTTAATCAGTTGTGCATCATGGTCTGATAATACATTTATCACAGGAAAAACATGAGTTAGTTTTACATCCTCTTGCTGCACAAATACATTATCTTTTAGAGCTATTTGTGTAGGGAAATTGATCACTGATTCTAAGTTATATGTCATTAATAATACTTCTATTAATTTTTCCTATCAGAAATGCTTAGAAAGTTTACATTGAAATCACCACAGATTAATAACTTCTTCTTTTTGTCTGACAAACAAGGGAGTCAAACCTCTTTTTTTTTAATGAATAGCTCCCAATCTCCTAATGAGGACCTGTACACTGTTGCTAATATCAACACTACATTATCTAGCTGTAGTTCACATACACAAACTTTGAAGTTCTGATTGACACAACATTTGCTTGTACTTATACCTTTGTTTCGTGTAAAATGTAACTCCTCCTTTTCCATGCAATGTCTACAAGTGTAAGATTATACTCATTTATACTGACATCTTCCATCACCACAGATACATATTGTTAAGGCAGACAAAGTATATCACTCTCATTCTTGTTTTTGAGATAATCTAAACACAGTATCAGCTCATCTACTTTATTTTTATTCCTCTGATATTTTGATGAAGTAAATTGATACTATCCTTAGCTTTATCCCTATTTACTGTACATGAAGCTTCTTTTATTCTATTTTTCTTGATTATTGTCTGTCTTAACCATGGATTTAATCTAACAAACCTGTCTGCCTGGTCCCAGTAACCATAGGGATCATCCCTTGTGTGACTGTGACGCCCCTTACAGTATCTGCTAATAGAGAAGCTAATTTATGTTTCCCCTCCCTATTTAGGTGCAGGTCATGTGTAATGTGTTCCTACCTACCAACAGCATCAACTGGAACAACAATTATGTGAGATTTTGTCGTTGTGTGGAGCATCCAGTTCAGCTCAGTCTTAACATGCCATACAGCAATGTTACCCAGGTCTGATAATGCTGCTGAGAGACCTCCACAAACCCCTCATTCATGTGTCCACTTTCTGCTCCTATTTTGTCCAGGTCACTCCTAATACTACATCTTGGATTCATAGCCAGGCTGTTTCCTGATCTCCCAACTATAATTAACTGATCTACATCCTCAAAGTCCCTGCATAGCGTAGCATGGAGTTGGAACAAAACAGTCTTGTTCCTAGGTAGTAGTCATAGAAGGAGTGTAGCCCAGATGGCACAGGACAAAAATGAAGCTCATAGCAAGGAAATAACTGTTTACCCAGTAAGAAATACTTTTTCTGATCATGATGCGCAGTTAGGATAAATAACGTAGTGCCTTACAGCATGGATACTCCTTTGTGGAAATCAGTTAGAACAATTAATGACTTCAGGACCAACGTTTCTGAGAATAGTTTACAGAAGATGACATGGGACATAATTTACAATGAAATCTGAATAACTGAACATCTCCTATTCGGATATTCTGTGAATTCTCTAAAGCTTTTAACTGTATTAATCATGAAATTCTTCTAGATAACGTAAGTATTATGGTACAAGTGGGGCAGTGCAGAAAGATTTGATTCATATTTAACTGGAAGAATGCAGAAGGTTTAAATTAACAGTACAGATTATCTGCAAAAATCAGCAGAGTCCTCTAACTGCGGATGTATCAAGAAAGATAGGATTCAGACTTGGGCTCATATTGTTCTTAAAGTATGATAATGATGGAAAGGTAGTTCTCTTTGCTGATGATACAAGTATAGTAATCACACTCTACAAACAAGAATCAGCTGGGGAAATTGTAAGGAATGTCTTTAAGAAAATTGACTCTGTAAATGGGTATCTGAAAATGGACTCTGACCAAATTTCACAGAAAAGAGTGAATTATGCTGCCTCAAAAATCTTCAGTCTTTTGCCAAATTGCATTAATATCTGATTGATAGCTAAACAACATTTAAAAACAAATTAAAAGAATTTCTGAATGACAACTGTTTCTACTCAGTAGATGAATTTTTAAATATGAAGTAGTAACTGCAAAAACAAATAAATAAAATAAAATAAAAAAAATTCCGTAAAGGAAATATATTAAACTGACATGTTCCACATCATTAAGAAATATCATATTCATGATCTATGGAACAAATATTAATGTATTCTATTGTATGTACCAAATGATAACATAAAATTTAATCTATTCCACAATAAATGCATAGTGGTATTTCAAAATAGATTTCTGCACGAGCTAACCAGAAAAGAGAATAAACAATCAGGTAAAAAACTGTGGATCACTAGAGGAATTAAAGCATCTCATGAAAGGGAAAGGGAAATTTACCTTTTGGTTAGAAGAAGTAGTGATCCTACAGTAGTTGTACACTGCAAAAGGTACTCAAAATTACTTTGAAAAGTTATTAAAAAATTAAAAAACATGCATATATGTAACAAATCAGTAATTCTGGCAGCATGCTTAAGGCTATATGAGATTTCGTGAAATGAGAGACAGGGCAACTGGCCACAAAACAGGATAACACCTCTACCAAACTGAATGGTAGGACAATATGTGATGACTCATAAGTAGCAAATATATTTAATAATCCTTTCTTAAATATAGTAGGAAACATCAGAATAAACAGTTCAAGAGCAAAATAACAGCAGTATGTCGAAAATGTAACTTCCATAAAATTCAGTCATATGAGTGAATGTATCAGCATGTTGTCCGTCTGAAATTAAGGAAATTATACAATCTCTCAAAAATAAGAGCTCATCTGGTTTTGATGGTGGTTCTTATAGAGCACTAAAGATTTTCCCTTATAATAAGCACTATCTTATTTTCAATACATAATGCATCATTAATGCAAGACATTTTTCGAGAGCCTGAAATATGCCATTGACAAACCCCTCGTTAAGAAAAGGAGAGATGTCAGTAACTACATGCTGACATCAATTTCCAAAATTTTTGAGAAAGTGATGTAGCCTAGAATAATACCATACCTGAAAAACAATAACATACTCAGCAAATCACAGCTTCTATTTCTGAAGAGTTTCTCTACTGAAAATGCTATTTACATATTCCCTCAGCAAATTTTACAATAATAAAGCAACAGCAGTTAGTATTTTCTGCAAACTATGCAAGCATTTCAATGTGTGAATCACAACACTCTCCTAGATAAATTGAAGTTTTATGGGATTGATAATATAAGTCAACCAGTGGATAGTGTTATATCCAACAAAAAGCCTCAGAAAGTTATACTTACCAGTTTAAGCAATATGGTCCAGGAACATAATTTTGACTTGGGAGAAACCATTTGTGTAGGTCAACTGCTGTTTCTCATATGTGTCAACAATCTTACATTTAGTATACAACAAGCAGAATTTGTTCCTACTGCAGATGAAACTAGTATTGCCATCAATCCCAGAACATGTGCAGAAACAGAAGAAATAGTAAACAAAGTTTCTGAAAGTATCACTGACAAGTTCCTTGTATGATCACACCCTCAATATTAAAACGACACAATATATTCAGTTCCATCTAGAGCTACTACACCAATAATAAGTGTAACACCTGGTGAGGAAATAATAAATAGGGTGGACATTTCTAAATTCTCAGGTGTCCATACTGATGAGAATTTAAATTGAAAAAAAAAACGTATTTTGGAAATGCCAAAACAACTTAGTTCAGCCACACTTGTGTTTAGAATGATTGCAAACCTTCCTGAGAGACAAGTCAGTAAGTTGATATATTTTACATTTTTTCATTCAATAATGTCATATGGACTAACGTTATGGAACAACTCATCTTTAAGGAAGCAAGTCTTCATGGCGCAAAATATGCTGCAAGTATAATATTTGGTGCTCGCCCATGGTCATCTTGTGCACAAGTGTTTGAGGTGGGCATTCTGACTATTTTTTTACCATACATTTATTCCCTCATGAAGTTTGTTATAATTAATGCACTACAATTCAAAATGAATATTGAGGTACATATTTATAATACCAGAAGGAAAAATGACATTCATTACACCACATTAAGGTTGTCTTTAGCATGAAAAAAGGTGTATGCTACTGCAGAAAAAAATTTTGAACACTTGTCAGGTGATATAAAGTGTCTGGCAGACAGCAAAATAAAATTTGGTAACAAACTGAGAAACTTTCTCATTGAAAACTCCATCCATTCTGTAGAAGACTTTCTATTACTGAATTGTGTAAAAGATGGTGGGTTGGAATTACTTACTCACATCTGTATATCTGTTCCCTTTTAGTGAAAAAAGTTACTAAACTTCAGAATGTAACTGTATATACAAGTTCATTTGCAATGTGAATGTAAAATGACTTGGTCCACATCATTACAATATATCGTGCAAAATGTTCTGTGGAACATGTAAGTAACTATCTACTCACAGTGACAAATCCTTGTAAGGGCAGAGTATGCTACTGTGAGTTTGTTCATGAACTTATGTGTGTGTTGATTCCTTTTGACTTTGTTATCCACTGGAAACCTCATCAAACTTTACATGCTGTACTTAATTTTGGGTATAATCGTTAAAGTCTGCTTCTGCAGATACCATTACTAGTTTGAGATTTGTACAACATGAGTATTTGAGAGACTGAGACAAAATGCCTGCTATGGATTAGATCTAGACTTGATCAGCTATCATCTGAGCTGTGTCTGTTAACACTGAGTTTGGACCCTTGATTAGTAGTGGCATGCTTATGTCATCAAAAAATTTAGTGCTGAAGAGGTCTATAAAGTCATTGAAAGCATGTTTGTGTAAGTTTAGAATAAGCATGGATTTAATGCAAATTTTTTAGAACCCCACTTTTTGTTATTATGCACTCTTAGGCTAGTTTCATACCTGTGGCATTCTGTCAATGAGACACTGTCTTTTGTTATGAGGGTAAGAATCCGTTCTTGCAAAAACTAATGCCATAATACCTTAGTTTGCCAAGTGTCATATTGTGGTTTACTCAAAGTCTGTAGAAACATCACAAACTATAATAACTGAAAACATTTTTTGTTTAGTTCTGCCCGTAAGTAATATATGAGATCATGTATTGTTTTCTCTAAGGAGAATTCTTTAAAATGGCCAAACTAAGAAGCGATTAGCAAGTTATGCACAGTTAAACATGATAACTGCCTCAAACTCATTTTGGAAGACTTGGGAGAATGAAATAGGTCCAAAGTCTGTAGAAACATCACAAACTATAATAACTGAAAACATTTTTTGTTTAGTTGTGCCAGTAACTAATACACTAGATCATGTATTGTTTTCTCTAAGGATAATCCTTTAAAACCGCCAAACTAAGAAGCGATTAGCAAGTTATGCATAGTTAAACACGATAACTTCCTCAAACACATTTTAGAAGACTTGGGAGAATGAAATAGGTCCATAATTAGTGGTAGTTTCCTCATCTCCAACTAAATAGATGGGTGTTACCAAAGAATATTAATCTCAATTGGAAAATATCCCACCGAATCAGCAACAGATTTTTAAAATTGTGCTGAGATCATCATCATGTTGTCGTGGTCTTCAATCTAAAGACTGGTTTGAAGCATATCTCCATCTTATTCTATCCTGTGGAAGTACTTCATAATCAAATTATTGCAATATTGAATCTGCTTACTATATTCATCTGATCTACGATTTTTACCTCTCATATTTCGATCTTTTACTTAATAGATGATTCCTTGATTTCTTATAATGTCTCCTATCAGCCGATGGCTTCTTATAGTCAATTTGTCCAACAAATATTTTTTCTCACCAATTGTATATAGTATGTCCTCATTAGTTATGCTGTCCATCCATCTTCTCTTCAAAATTCTCCTGTAGCACCAAATTTTAGAAGCTTCTATTTCCATTTTGTTTGAACTGCTTATTGTCCACGTTTCCCTTCTATACAAGGCTACACTCCAAACAAATACTTTCGGAAAAGTCTCCCTAAAACTTAAATTATATTCGATGTTAACAAGTTTCTGTTTCTCAAAAATGCTTTTCTTACCATTGTCAGTTTTTGTTTTACACCCTTCCATTTCTCACATCATCAGTTACTTCACTGTCCAGATAGAAAATCTCATCTACTGTCTTTAATGCCTCATTTTTTAATCCAATTACCTCAACAATGCCTGACTTAATTCGATTACATTCCATTGCCCTTCTTTTGATTTCCTTGATTTTTTCTTCCTTTTACTTTACTGTTAGCTCAATGTACAGATTCAATAATGGTGGGGGTAGGTTACAACCATGTCCCACATTCTTCCCAGCCAGTCCTTCCCTTTTATTCCCTTCAACTCATATAATTGCCATTTGGTTTCCATATAAGCTGTAAATAACTCTTCACTCCCTGTATTTTCCCCCTGCTACCTTCAGATTTTCAAAGAATGTATTTCAGTCAACAGTGACTAGGTCTAGAAATGGTATAATCGTAGGCTTGTCTTTCCTTAATCTATTTCCTAAGAGAAGTTACAGAGCCAGCATTGCCTCGTGTTTTCCTACATTTCTCCAAAGTCCAAAATTGGTCTTCCCTAAGATCGTCTTCTACCACTTTTTCTACTCTTCTGCAAGTAATTCACATCAATATTTTGACTTATTAAACTAATAGTTTAGTAATATTTACACCCATCAACATCTACTTTTTTGGAATTGGAATTCTTGCATTCTTCTTGAACTCTGAGCATGTTTGACCAGTCTCGAATACCTTTCACATTAGGTGGAATAATTTTGTAATGGCTGGCCCTACCAAGGATATCAGTAGTTCTGAGGGAATTTCGTCTATGCCAGGACCCTTGTTTCGACTTTGGTCTTTCAGTGCTCTGTCAGATTCTTCTTGCACTAACATGTCTCCCATATCATCTTCATCTACCTTCTCTTTTGTTTTCTATGAAATTGTCTTCAAGTTCATTTCCGTTGTATAGCCCCTCTGTATATTGTTTCTAACTTTCAATGCTCCCCTCCTTGCTTAGTAGTGGTTTTCCATCTGAACTCTTGGCATTCATAGGTATCTTTAATTTTTCTGTAGGTGGTTTCTATCTATCCTCCAAATATATGTGCTTCTGTAACCTTGCATCTGTTCTCTAACGATTCCTCCTTAACCATTATACATTTTGCACTAGTCTGATTTTTTAGACATTTATATTCCTTTTTGCCTGGTTCTTTTACTGCATTTTTATATTTTCTTCTTTAACAATAAAGTCAATATCTTACTGATATAGTTGTGGTAGTACAATAGTTTCAGATAGTTGAAGTTGTCCACCTGTTACGAAATTGATGAGGGAAGGTCGAAAGTTGAATGAATGTTCCATTGTTTCCTCGACCATTGTGGTTTTTGACAGCTGGCGTATTATTGTTTAGGTGCAGGGAGAAGAGGTAGCTGTGGAGATTTGGCCGCCCAGTGTCACAGAGCACTCAGGACTGGAGCAGCTTCTCTCACCCTGTGACACCAGCAGACCATCACATGTGTATTTCAGTGACTGTGATAATGACATTTCATATAATGATGGTGACAATCACAGTGATACTGATAATTGTGACTGTACTGATATTGATATAAATGAAAGCAATATTTGTTTATTTCATTTCCACGATTTTTATATTGGTAACGGTAATAGAAATAATGAAATATTATCGGTTATTGACATATGCAATTATTCATTTTTCAGTTATAACATTCATAACCGAAATTTTCGTTTCGTTAGGTATAATGGCTCAAACAGTATCTCGTCATTGTTATCAACAGTACACAATATTGTATTTAATATATTTTATATGTGTAGAGATACTGATAATCGTGTTTATGCTAATATTGATATAAATGTAAACAATATTTGTTTACTTCATTTTCACAATTTTTATATTGGTAACTATAACACAAATAATGAAACTTTATCAGTTCTAGACATAGGAAATTATTCATTTTTTAGTTATAACATTCATGACCAAAATTTTTGGTTTGTTAGGTATAGTGGCTCAAACAGTATCCCATCAGTGCTATCAACAGTTTATGATATTGTATTTAATATATTTTATATATGTAGAGACACTGATAATAGCGATTATACTAATACTGTCATCAATGAAAACAATGTTTGTTTACTTCGTTTCCGTGATTTTTATATTGGTAACTATAACAGACATAATGAAACATTATCGGTTTTTGACATAGGCAACTATTCATTTTTTAGTTATAACATTCGTAACCGAAATTTTCATTTTGTTAGGTATAATGGCTCAAACAGTATTTTGTATTTGTTATCAATAGTACGTGATATTGTATTTAGTATATTTTATATGTGTAGAGATACTGGTAATCACGATTATACTTATATTGGCACCAATGGAAACAATATTTGTTTACTAAATTTTCATGATTTTCGTATCGGTAACTATAACAGAAATAATGAAACATTATCATTCCTTGACACAGGCAATTATTCATTTTTTAGTTATAATATTCGTAATCGAAATTTTGGTTTAATTAGGTTTAATGGGTCATACAGTATGTCTTCATTGTTGTCAACAGAATTCGATATTGTATTTAATAGACTTGGTATGTATATTACTTACATATGTTACAATGAAATCAATATTATGTTAGTGTTACAGTTAGTATTGCTATTGTATATTTTATAAAAAAACCAATATTCACTATTAAACTGAAAATAAAGCGATTTTTAGTTATAATGTTTGTAACCGAAATGTAGGTTTTGTTAGGTTTGATGGCTCGTACAGTATCTCTTCATTGTTGTCAATAGAATTCGATATTGTATTTAATAGATCAGGTATGTATATCACTTATATATGTAATAATGAAATCAATATTATGTTAGTATTGCTATTGTGTATTTTATAAATAATCCATATGCACTATTAAACTGAAAATAAAACGATAACCTATGGAATGAAGACAACCCTACAATATATTTTCTTTTACTGTGCAACTGCCTGTATGAGTGTCCTGAGCAAAACTGCAGTTCTCTTCATGCTCCAGATGAGACTTACTTGAAGTGTAAGTAACGTAACGTGCATCTATGACTATTACAAATTTCACTAGAGTCCAACAATTAAATGTAAGCATAAAATGAGAGCACATTTACAAAACAACTTGATGGACGGATTGCAGAACAAATAAAAATATATTAGGAACTAACCATCTCTTGAACATAAAGGGCAAATCAGCTAAGCTATTCACCTCTTATACTTCTGCATCTGTAGACGGTAATTCTGATTATGGCTGAATTAACTGTGAGAAAGTTCTTATTAAACAATGTATAGCCTCTTTTCATAGTTAATTACAGAGATATCGGTATCAATTTCAATTTTTCATATGGAAATGTGGTCATTTCTGCTGCTCATATAGTAGTTTTAAAGAAGGTGTATTCAACGAAGATTTGTTTTACAAAATACGATTACTAGTCTTGGAGTAATTACAGCTTGTAGAACTAAGGCTCTACTTGTTTCGAACAAGAAACGATTTGCTGTCTTATGCGGAAAGTCGTGATTTCATACCCAAATATGGAAATAAGTCACATCAGATAAGAACACGATACTGCTCCTGTACCAGCATAAAAGGCGCAGAGAGAAATGGGTCTTTCATTCTGTCTGTGTCGTTCAGGTGTATCGAGTGAGGTTAGCCTCAAAAACCAAATTGTCTACCACAACCCAAGAGAAACTAAATGTGCTTCTTCTTTACACAGAATGAAAAAGGAACATGACTCGAACTGTTGAACTGTAGACACAAAAGTGTCCCCACAGATGTTGGAGTAGATGGTCTCCAATAAGAATGAAAATTCGACAAATTAGGAAGAAAAAAGTCACTGGAATGGTACTGGAATACAACAAAGAGAGTAACGAAGAAGCCTGCAACAAGGCAAGTGAACGAAATAAATGTTCTGGCCGCTGTTGCTCACAATCCAGATGTACCTCAGATAAAGAGGTATACCACTGGAAAAATCAGTCCAACATTGTTCGCATATTGCGCGCAAACAGCTTCCATCCGTAATGTGTTTCCCTTCACCTACAGATTAACCAGAGGTGATGCAGCAGACGTGTGGAATTCTGTCGCTCAATTCTGATAAGGCATCACATCACATCACAATATATATAAATGACCTAGTAGATAAGTGTCGGAAGTTCCATGCGGCTTTTCGCGGATGATGCTGTAGTATACAGAGAAGTTGCAGCATTAGAAAATTGTAGCGAAATGCAAAAAGATCTGCAGCGGATAGGCACTTGGTGCAGGGAGTGGCAACTGACCCTTAACATAGACAAATGTAATGTATTGCGAATACATAGAAAGAAGGATGCTTTATTGTATGATTATATGATTGCAGAAAAAACACTGGTAGCATTTAATTCTGTAAAACAGCTGGGAGTATGCGTACGGAGCAATTTGAAGCGGAATAATCATATAAAATTAATTTTTGGTAAGGCGGGTGCCAGGTTGAGATTCATTGGGAGAGTCCTTAGAAAACGTAGTCCATCAACAAAGGAGGTGGCTTACAAAACACTCGTTCGACCTATACTTGAGTATTGCTCATCAGTGTGGTATCCGTACCAGGTCGGGTTGACAGAGGAGATAGAAAAGATCCAAAGAAGAGCGGCGCGTTTCATCACAGAGTTATTTGGTAAGCGTGATAGCGTTACGGAGATGTTTAGCAAACTCAAGTGGCAAACTCTGCAAGAGAGGCGCTTAGCATCGCGGTGTAGCTTGCTGTCAAGGTTTCGAGAGGGTGCGTTTCTGGATGAGGTATCGAATATTTTGCTTCCCCCTACTTATACCTCCCGAGGAGATCAAGAACGTAGAATTAGAGAGATTCGAGGGCGCACGGAGGCTTTCCGGCAGTCGTTCTTCCCGCGAACCATACGCGACTGGAACAGAAAACGGAGGTAATGACAGTGGCACGTAAAGTGCCCTCCGCCACACGCCGTTGGGTGGCTTGCGGAGTATAAATGTAGATTTAGATGTAGAATACGTTCTCTCTTTAAAGGATTCCCTTCACCTTTACGAATTATGGGACGATGTATATAAGTAATATGTATTGTTGAGCCGCCGAGAATAATCACTGGCTGAGACAGCTTGAAAATCAGGAGGCAGTGAAATGTGATCGTTTGGAACGGGATAATAAGAAACTACTTGACTGGTCCTTACTTCGTTGAAGAAACCTTAATAGGTAAAAGACATGTACAGTTTCTAATAGAAGTTCTAGTGCTCTCTTAGAGCAAGTATCACTTGAAATACGAGTATGTGGTACTAGCGCGATGGATGCGCAGCTCACTAGTTGCTCGTAGCTAGTGAAACGCTCAACAAGAAATTTCCTAGTCTTTGGATAGGATGTGAAAGCATTATCAGTTGGCCTGCACCTTTACCTTATTCGACACTACTGGACTTATTTCCCTTGTGAAAATTCAAAGATGAATCTTATGCATCAGTGCCAATGACCCAAGGAAATTTTACACAATACATTGTTGTTGGAACATGTTCACCGATATCAGTCTGTATCGAAGTCTGTCAGATATTGTAAACATGTTGCATAGACACTGGTCATTTCGAACACTTGATGACAAAAATGGAATTTTTAGAATGTTTTTATGGTCACATTCCTCTGCGGTCTCCATTTTATGCTGTTGCAGATCTTAGTTTTCAATGTAACTGTATATCTTGACTTTAAACTCATAAAACGATGTTATTATATGTACTTACTTTTGTGTATGCGGGCATTTCCCTGCTTTACAAATCCATTCAGTTTTTTACGTGCACCTTGAAAGTTACAGTTTTATTTTTCGCCCACAATATTTTTACTTTTCACAACTCGTGAGATTATCTTCGCAATGCTTTGCGTGTTTGTGCTATAGTCAGTTTCGATTAGTCGAAACGAGTTCTTTGAGGTAACTCTTTGTGACTCCACTGACACATTTTGTACCTTTGAAGGTCAGTTTAGGCAATTAGTGAATGGGAAATGTTTTCGGGTGTGCAACCACAAGGTGATGTAGATTCAAATGAGATTTCGCCATTCCGTTCCTGGTTTCAAATGGTTCAAATGGCTCTGAGCACTATGGGACTTAACTTCTGATGTCATGAGTCGCCTAGAACTAAGAACATTTTTTTTTTTTCTTTTGGTCATCAGTCTACTGACTGGTTTGATGCGGCCCGCCACGAATTCGTTTCCTGTACCTCTTCATGTCAGAGTAGCACTTGCAACCTACGTCCTTAATTATTTGCTTGACGTATTCCAATCTCTGTCTTCCTCTACAGTTTTTGCCCTCTACAGCTCCCTCTAGTACCATGGAAGTCATTCCCTCATATCTTAGCAGATGTCCTATCATCCTGTCCCTTGTCCTTATCAGTGTTTTCCACATATTCCTTTCCTCTCCGATTCTGCGTAGAACCTCCTCATTCCTTACCTTATCAGTCCACCTAATTTTCAACATTCGTCTATAGCACCACATCTCAAATGCTTCGATTCTCTTCTGTTCCGGTTTTCCCACAGTCCATGTTTCACTACCATACAATGCTGTACTCCAGACGTACATCCTCAGAAATTTCTTCCTCAAATTAAGGCCGGCATTTCATATTAGTAAACTTCTCTTGGCCAGAAATGCCTTTTTTGCCATAGCGAGTCTGCTTTTGATTTCCTCCTTGCTCCCTCTGTCATTGGTTATTTTACTGCCTAGGTAGCAGAATTCCTTAACTTCATTGACTTCGTGACCATCAATCCTGATGTTAAGTTTCTCGCTGTTCTCATTTCTACTACTTCTCATTACCTTCGTCTTTCTCCGATTTACTCTCAAACCATACTGTGTACTCATTAGACTGTTCATTCCGTTCAGCAGATCATTTAATCCTTCTTCACTTTCACTCAGGATACAAATGTCATCATCGAATCATATCATTGATATCCTTTCACCTTGTATTTTAATTCCACTCCTGAACCTTTCTTTTATTTCCATCATTGCTTCCTCGATGTACAGATTGAAGAGTAGGGCGAAAGGCTACAGCCTTGTCTTACACCCTTCTTGATACGAGCACTTCGTTCTTGATCGTCCACTCTTATTATTCCCTCTTGGTTGTTGTACATATTGTATATGACCCGTCTCTCCCTACAGCTTACCCCTACTTTTTTCAGAATCTCGAACAGCTTGCACCATTTGATATTGTCGAACGCTTTTTCCAGGTCGACAAATCCTATGAAAGTGTCTTGATTTTTCTTTAGCCTTGCTTCCATTATTAGCCGTAACGTCAGAATTGCCTCTCTCGTCCCTTTACTTTTCCTAAAGCCAAACTGATCGTCACCTAGCGCATTCTCAATTTTCTTTTCCATTCTTCTGTATATTATTCTAGTAAGCAGCTTCGATGCATGAGCTGTTAAGCTGATTGCGCAATACTTCTCGCACTTGTCAGACCTTGCCGTCTTCGGAATTGTGTGGATGATGCTTTTCCGAAAGACAGATGGTATATCGCCAGACTAATATATTCTACACACCAACGTGAATAGTCGTTTTGTTGCCACTTCCCCCAATGATTTTAGAAATTCTGATGGAATGTTATCTATCCCTTCTGCCTTATTTGACCGTAAGTCCTCCAAAGCTCTTTTAAATTCCGATTCTAATACTGGATCCCCTATCTCTTCTAAATCGACTCCTGTTTCTTCTTCTATCACATCAGACAAATCTTCACCCTCATAGAGGCTTTCAATGTATTCTTTCCACCTATCTGCTCCCTCCTCTGCATTTAACAGTGAAATTCCCATTGCACTCTTAATGTTACCACCGTTGCTTTTAATGTCACCAAAGGTTGTTTTGACTTTCCTGTATGCTGAGTCTGTACTCCCGACAATCATATCTTTTTCGATGTCTTCACATTTTTCCTGCAGCCATTTCGTCTTAGCTTCCCTGCACTTCCTATTTATTTCATTCCTCAGCGACTTGTATTTCTGTATTCCTGATTTTCCCAGAACATGGTTGTACTTCCTCCTTTCATCATTCAACTGAAGTATTTCTTCTGTTACCCATGGTTTCTTCGCAGCTACCTTCTTTGTATTTATGTTTTCCTTCCCAACTTCTGTGATGGCCCCTTTTAGAGATGTCCATTCCTCTTCAACTGTACTGCCTACTGCGCTATTCCTTATTGCTGTATCTATAGCGTTAGAGAACTTCAAACGTATCTCGTCATTCCTTAGTACTTCCGTATCCAACTTCTTTGCGTATTGATTCTTCCTGACTAATGTCTTGAACTTCAGCCTACTCTTCATCACTACTATATTGTGATCTGAGTCTATATCTGCTCCTGGGTACGCCTTACAATCCAGTATCTGATTTCGGAATCTCTGTCTGACCATGATGTAATCTAATTGAAATCTTCCCGTATCTCCCGGCCTTTTCCAAGTATACCTCCTTCTCTTGTGATTCTTGAACAGGGTATTCGCTATTACTAGCTGAAACTTGTTACAGAACTCAATTAGTCTTTCTCCTCTTTCATTCCTTGTCCCAAGCCCATATTCTCCTGTAACCTTTTCTTCTAATCCTTCCCCTACAACTGCATTCCAGTCGCCCATGACTATTAGATTTCCGTCCCCCTTTACATACTGCATTAGCCTTTCAATATCCTCATACACTTTCTCTATGTGTTCGTCTTCAGCTTGCGACATCGGCATGTATACCTGAACTATCGTTGTCGGTGTTGGTCTGCTGTCGATTCTGATTACAACAACCCAGTCACTGAACTGTTCACAGTAACACACCCTCTGTCCTAGCTTCCTATTCATATCGAATCCTACACCTGTTATACAATTTTCTGCTGCTGTTGATATTACCCGATACTCATCTGACCAGAAATCCTTGTCTTCCTTCCACTTCACTTCACTGACCCCTACTACATCTAGATTGAGCCTTTGCATTTCTCTTTTCAGATTTTCTAGTTTCCCTACCACGTTCAAGGTTCTGACATTCCACGCCCCGACTCGTAGAACGTTATCCTTTCGTAGATTATTCAATCTTTTTCTCATGGTAACCTCCCCCTTGGCAGTCCCCTCCTGGAGATCCGAATGGGGGACTATTCCGGAATCTTTTGCCAATGGCGAGATCATCATGACACTTCTTCAAATACAGGCCACATGTCCTGTGGATACACGTTACGTGTCTTTAATGCAGTGGTTGCCTTCTGCATCCTCATGTCATTGATCATTGCTGATTCTTCCGCCTTTAGGGGCAATTTCCCACCCCTAGGACAAGAGAGTGTCCTGAACCTCTATCCGTTCCTCAGCCTTCTTTGACAAGGCCGTTGGCAGAATGAGGCTGACTTCTTATGCCGGAAGTCTTCGGCCGCCAATGCTGATTATTTATCAAAATTTAGGCAGTGGTGGGGATCGAACCCGGGACCGAAGACGTTTTGATTATGAATCAAAGACGCTACGCCTTTTTTTTAATCTCATTTTGTTCGCTTTCGTTCGTTGAATCTGCTCGGGGCGGACGTCGTAAGACACCCATTTAAGTTCGTTGTTGATCGATTAACTCAGTTTTTTTTATTACAGAGGGCTGTTAACCCTCTGACCGAACACGCTGAGCTACCGTGCCGGCGCCTAGACCACGGTGACTACTTGAACCTAACTAACCTAAGGACATCACACACATCCATGTCTAAGGCAGGATTGGAACCTGCGACCGCAGCGGTCGCGCGGTTCCAGACCGCAGCGCCTAAAACCGCTCGGCCACCCCGGCCGGCGTTCCTGGTTTCCCGTTTGGGATACCGTCTGGTCTATTCTGCTTCACGCTTGTCTGGGAGAATGCTAACTGTTTCCGAGATTCTACGACTTTGAAGATCATGGGTGAGACTTTTCAGTTACTTTCTGTGGTGTCTAATAATATACTCTTATAGGTATTCTAAATAATCCTGCAGGTACCTTGCGATCGGTCGTGCACAGAATTTTCAGTGGTATCCTTTTACACATAGGAGCGACGATTCATAGTGTTTTCCCTTTTCGTGAAATGAGAGTTGATTATAGAATCGAGTAATATATTTTCAAACCACAGTTTTGTAGATACAAACTTATCATTCTCTCCTGTATTATAAATGATTTATACTCTTGCTGTGAGTCGTGTGCTGCGAATATGTAACTTTGCTACTCTGTTGAAGCTCTGTTAGAGTGCTTTCGGGCTTTGTGGATCATCTATGGTGTTTTGAAAACAATATATGCAGGATGTCTCACTTAACTCTGCCACCTCAAATATCCCTGGAACAACAGTAGATATTCAAAAACGGTTTTCACCAGAATGAACGTACGACAGGGCCTTAGGAAACCAAATACCATACGAAGATTTAATACGTAAACAAATATTATTTTTAACACAAACGTCTGTATTTTTAAATAGACACCCCCTATTATTTCATATGCAATCAATAGAATGAAAAATCACAAAAAAATTGCGTTGGTTGCATGGCAATAAGTCTAATACATCCCGAGAAATTGCGAAGTGAAGTTGACACTTGAAATAAATGAAGCACATAGCTAGCGCACGTCTTGAGACTAAAGCGTGCACCTCACGCTGCCTGTGTCAGGGTCTCACACAATGAGAAGGTATGCACAACCCACAAAAATAAACAAGTATCACGTCCAATGAAAAGTTACGTTTTTCAAATTGTAAATGTATGTTTATTCTAGCGAAATGACAACTAGAGCTACAATTAGAAATAACACACTTGAATTCAATTTCCTAAACACATTTGCTAGTGCCCTGTCGCCCACAGAAACTGTATTCTTGTGCATCAACATATATTCGAAGTGCCCTCAATTTGAATCAATACACATTTGCAGAAGGGTAACGAGAAAGTGTTGCACAGATTTTTGAGTTTCTATAGATATTGCCGCACACGCTGCTGTAATACGATGTTGCATACTACTGTTCTTGGTGGTTCTCTGTCTCTCAATGCGCCCCAGAGGAAGAACTCTAATGTAGTCAAGACGGGGGACTGTGCAGGCCATCGCACAGTACCTCCCCGCCCCATCCACCTATTTGGAAATGTCGCATGTAGAACGTCTCTGGCAACTTTTGCATTGTATGCGGGACACTGGAACACTGAATGTGTATCTTTACAGTTCATCCATTCCAGGAAATGAGAATGTCGACCATTTTTGCCTTTTATCGGCATTGATACTAGCAAGACATCACTCCCAGGAATTCAAAGATTTTAGAAAATGTTTTGTTTTCAGTGATATAAATGTGACAAAGCTTTGTAGGAGGCAGACTAGTCTGCGAATGTTTGTTTCATTTGGAGCTTGAAACGCTATACCTACATGCAGTAATCACTCCTGGGTATCCAATGATTGACAAATTCCGAAACGCGTGATATGAGCAATAAAGTAATTCCTCGCCTGGTGTCTGACTTCCACCACTGTGACCCGCACTGCGTAAATACAGAAGGACTGATGGTTTTAATTTCAAGCTGACGTCGGATAACAAATGACAAGAAATATTTTTTCATGTGATATAATCACAAATTTATAATTTTCGTATTTTCTACTTTTGTTTTACTGTGAAGTTTTCCTTTTTGCCAGATTTCATGATTCTAGGCCAGTTGGAAGTACCCTTGTGATGACTGAGGTTGCACCTATCAAAATATGTTAAATAAATTGTAAGGTGGCAGAATAAATGAAGACCAATTTCGCACCTTACATAAGAGCTCATTCGTAGTAACGGGAAAGTGAATATGACATCTCATTTACTTCGGTGCTAAGGAGCAGATTTGCTTATAAGTATGTTGGAAGCACAGTGATAGATGAGTTTCAAGTCCTAGATCCTCTATGACGAGCTCTAGTGTGTGCTGAAGAAATGATGCATATCGTTGTCCATTCAATGTTCCACGGTAAAAATAGGGACCTACAATACAGTTAGTAATCATACCACATCAAACATTGACACTACACTGTCGCAACTTGGCGAGTCCAGTGGGCATTTTGCACGGAACAGTAGAGCATGTTCCACAGATTCGCAGTACCATGATTTGTAAATGAAGGTCTAGCGGTTCTAGGCGCTCAGTCCGGAACCGCGCGACTGCTACGGTCGCAGGTTCGAATCCTGCTTCGGGCATGGATGTGTGTGATGTCCTTAGGTTAGTTAGGTTTAAGTAGTTCTAAGTTCTAGGGGACTGATGACCACAGATGTTAAGTCCCATAGTGCTCAGAGCCATTTGAACCATTTTTTGTAAATGAAGCCTCATCTGTAAACAGTTAGCCTTCTGCAGCCGACAGTGTGTCAGCAGTGCGCAAGTAGCAGCATTTACTAGGCAGTCTTGTATTTTAATAACCGTTTAAATTATGTGTCGAATTGTTTGTGCTCTCTGTAGATAGGTCTGACGTTCTTTGCACAACAGTATTTAGCATGGACTTCGACTGCTGTGTTCGGATGTGGGCTGAGTTGGCATCCCTTCGCTCCCAGCTTCAGGCAGTGTTGGCTTCAGTCATACAGCTTGAGGCTGTTGCCAATGGGCATCACTGTGGGGGTCTGGACGGGGGTTTGTCGGGGACGGCCAGTTCGTCCCACGCATCAAAAGTGGTTCAAATGGCTCTGAGCACTATGGGACAGATTCACATTACCATGATTTGTAAATGAAGGTCTAGCGGTTCTAGGCGCTCAGTCCGGAACCGCGCGACTGCTACGGTCGCAGGTTCGAATCCTGCCTCGGGCATGGATGTGTGTGATGTCCTTAGGTTAGATAGGTTTAAGTAGTTCTAGGGGACTGATGACCTCAGATGTTGAGGCAGGATTCGAACCTGCGACCGTAGCGGTCGCACGGTTTCAGACTGAAGCGCCTAGAACCGCTCGGCCACGCCGGCTCCCACGCACCTCCGATCGGGCAACGGCTGTGGCTGCCTGGCATACTGCCCACATTGAGGCTGACCCCTCACCCGTGGTAGAGTGGGAGGTCGTCTCGAGGTGTGGCACGGGGCGAAAGACATTCCAGAGGGCTGAACTAAAAGCCTCTCCAGTTTGTCTGACGAACCAGTTTGAGGATCTGTCTCTGGCTGATACTGATCTTCAGCCGGACATGGCTGCTTGTCCTGTTCCAGAGATTGCGCCTCAGTCTGCAAGATCCAGGCGGTCGCAGAGGGTGGGCTTACTGGTATTTGGGAGCTCCAACGTTAGGCGCGTAATGGCGCCCCTTGTGGATATGGCTGCAAGGGAGGGGAAGAAAACTAATGCGCACTCCGTGTGCATACCGGGGGGAGTCATTCCAGATGTGGAAAGGGTCCTTCCGGATGCCATGAAGGGTACAGGGTGCACCCATCTGCAGGTGGTTGCTCATGTAGGCACCAATGATGTGTGTCGCTATGGATCAGAGGAAATCCTCTCTCTGGCTTCCGGCGGCTATCTGATTTGGTGAAGACTGCCAGTCTCGCTAGTGGGATGAAAGCAGAGCTCACCATCTGCAGCATCGTCGACAGGACTGACTGCGGACCTTTGGTACAGAGCCGAGTGGAGGGTCTGAATCAGAGGCTGAGACGATTCCTGCGACCGTGTAGGCTGCTGATTCCTCGACTTGCGCCATAAGGTCGTGGGGTTTCGGGTTCCGCTAGATAGGTCAAGAGTCCACTACACACAGCAGGCGGCTACACGGGTAGCAGCGGTTGTGTGGCGTGGACTGGGCGGTTTTTTTTAGGTTAGATGGCCTCGGGCAAGTACAGAAAGGGCAACAGCCTCAAAGGGTGCGGGGCAAAGTCAGGACAAGCGGGGACCAAGCAGCAATCGGTATTGTAATTGTAAAACAATGCGTTGGTAAAGTACCGGAACTTCAAGCGCTGATAGAAAGCACCGAAGCTGAAATCGTTATAGGTACGGAAAGCTGGTTGAAGCCAGAGATAAATTCTGCCGAAATTTTCACAAAGACACAGATGGTGTTTAGAAAGGATAGACTACATGCAACCGGTGGTGGCGTGTTTGTCACTGTTAGTAGTAGTTTATACTGTTGTGAAATATAAGTGGATAGTTCCTGTGAACTATTATGGGTGGAGGTTATACTTAACAACCGAGATAGGTTAATAATTTGCTCCTTTTACCGACCTCCCGACTCAGCAGCATTAGTGGCAGAACAACTGAGAGAAAATCTGGAATACATTTCACATAAATTTCCTCAGCATGTTAGTCTCAGCATACAGTGTCACAGCTGCGGTTGCATTTTTGTGACATTCGCCAAAAATTAAAATAATATCTAGTTTTTCTTCATTACTGCAGGCCGGCATATCACTAGATGACGGCAAATGTAACAACCACAAGAAAACAGGTTTTCAAGTGGCAATGTCTGTGAATTACGTTCCAGTGTGAGAGCAGTTCAGCAGACCAGACTAGGAGACATTTGTACACTGAAGGTAGAGCGTGGCGTGGTGGTATTGGTATGTTTATGGCAGCATACAGGCGCCAGTGCAGGCAACCCCTGCTCTGAGCATAGTACTACAAGCGATGCATTACGTCAGAAACTGTGACGCCGTTGTTATCCTTTACAAGCCAGAACTTATGAGTTCACGTGATCGAATGCATCACTAGTTTTGTATGTATCCCTTTGGAATTCCAAAATGCAGTTTTCGAAAGCTTGTTTCTGTCCTACTTGTGGTGGTCCGTTACTCTCCCTGCAGTATGTGTCGCCTGTCCGGTCACTGACTCACTACGGCACGTGTTTCCTTGAGAGCTTTCTGTAGTGCCTCCTGCGCTGCAGCCTCTGACCACGCTCGCTTCCACACAAAACGTTTCCTCTCGCTGCTTGTTTCACCCTCTGCTCATTGGAATGCATTATATAGGAGTGGTGTGTTAGTACCGTTGATCGAGTATCATCCCTTTTTCGTTACATACTTATAAGCAAATCTGCTCCTTACAACCGAAATAAATTAGATGTCATATTCACTTTCCTGTTACGACGTATGAACTCTGATGTAAGGTGCGAAATTGGTCTTCATTTATTCTGCCACCTTACAATTTATTTAACATATTTTGATAGGTGCAACCTCAGTCATCACAAGGGTACTTCCAACTGGCCTAGAATCATGAAATATGGCAAAAAGGAAAGTTTCACAGTAAAACAAAAGTAAAAAATATGAAAACTATAAATTTGTGATTAATCTCACAAAAAAAATATTTCTTGTCATTTGTTATCCGACGTCAGAGTTGAAATTAAAACAATCAGTCCTGTATTTACGCAGTGTGGGTCACAGTGGTGAAAGTCAGATACCATGCAAGGAATTACTTTATTGCTCATATCACGCGTTTCGGAATTTGTCAATCATTGGATACCCAGGAGTGACTACTGCATGTAGGCATAGCGTTTCAAGCTGCAAATGAAACAAACATTCGCAAACTAGTCTGCCTCCTACGTGACTTTGTCACATTTATATCACTGAAATCAAAACATTCTCCAAACTCTTAGAATCCCTGGAAGTGATGTCCTGCTAGAATCAATGCCGATAAAAAGCAAAAATCGTTGACATTCTCAATTCCTGGAATAGATGAACTGTAAAGATACATATTCAGTGTTTCAGTCCTATTAGAACCTGACAAATTCACACACAACAAACCACTTATACCTGGACGATCCTGTCGTGGTGTATGACATGGGTTTTCCTAATTGCTTCAGTAATAATTAGTTTTCATCCTGTTTCTTGAAATCATCTTCTCTGCAGTGGTTTTCAGTTTTGGCATTGATTTTTATTATATGGCATCACAACCTGTACTGAGAGCACACAACATTACACACTTTTATTAGACGTTTTTGCAAGTAACAATACTGGTCATTAATTATATACTCGTATAGAGTTTATGGGATTTAGTGGAATTTGAATGCATGACTTCAGAAATAACTTACAACACTGAAAAGAGAATATATGAACATGGCTGACTTTGGAGTTGAAAGTTCGAACACGCATGCGTGTTTTAAGGGATCATAATAAGCTTGAAGAGTGAGTGTGTTACAGGAAGTAAACATTACAAGTTTTATATGTGAAGGTTGATTGGTTGGTTGGGTGATTCGGGGGAGGAGACCAACCAGCGAGGTCATCGGTCCCATCAGATTATGGTATGATAGGGATGGAAGTCGGCCGTGCCCTTTCAAAGGAACCAGCCCGGCATTTGCCAGAAGCAATTGAGGGAAATCACGGAAAACCGAAATCAGGATGGCCGGACGCGAGTTTGAACTGTACTTCCCCCGAAAGCGAGTCTAGTGTGCTAACCATTGCACTTATATGCGACGAATTATGGACAGCAATGACATTTTGGAGGATGAAGTTCCTCTTGCTTGATGTCATATTCTCAATTTGTCCGATTTTGTAAAGAGAATACAAAATTTAATTTGGGTTGAAATAGTAGTCTTACATTTTCAGCTGTACTTCAGGAGTGGTAGTGGACAGTGTGGTTTCGATGATTTTGTGGAATAGTTTGGGTGCATATCATACGTAGACAAATACATATTCAACAGTCACAGGCCCTGCAGATCACGTGTTGCTTCAACAAACTGCCTAAATTCTTTTGTGTTTTGTGTTCAGTCCCCGCAGGTGTGTTCAGTTCTCAGGGCTGCTCAGTCCCCGCAAGTGTGTTCAGTTCTCAGGGCTGCTAGGTCCCTTGCCAGGTCGCCCACCCAACGCTGCCTTTGTCGTCCTAGGGGGCATCTAATGTTTGGTTTTCCCTCAAATGCTTTCTTCACCCGTCTTTCTTCTGGCACAAGGACTATATATCCTGTCCACTGGATTCTTTTGCTCTTCAGCTTCTGTAGTACTGTTTATTCTTGCATCAAGAGGTAGATTCCCTCATTCTTCCTCCTTCTGCATTCTACTTTATCTAAGATTGGTCTCTGTATCTTCCTCATTACTTTTCTCTAAAATATTAATAGCTTTTCCTTTTCAGATTTTGTCATGTTCCAGTTTCTGACAGTTGGGAAAATCACTGTGTTATATATTCTAGTCTTAGTATTCGCTGATAATGTGGTTTGAATGTCTCCCTGAGGGAGTACATGCAATTGCTACTCTGTCATTGTTGCCCGTTTCTAAGCTGTTGTTGCCAGTAAACAAAGTATTTGAACTGGTGAACTCTCTCGAACCTCATGCTATATAAGTGCAGTGGTTAGCACACTGGACTCGCTTTCGGGGGAAGTACAGTTCAAACACGCGTCCGGCCATCCTGATTTCGGTTTTCCGTGACTTCCCTCAATTGCTTCTGACAAATGCCGGGCTGGTTCCTTTTAAAGGGCACAGCCAACTTCCTTCCATATGATACCACAATCCGATGGGACCGATGACCTCGCTGGTTGGTCTCCTCCCCCGAATCACCCAACCAACCAACCAACCAACCAACCAACCTTCACATATAAAACTTGTAATGTTTACTTCCTGTAACACACTCACTCTTCAAGCATATTATGATCCCTTAAAACTCGCATGCGTGTTCGAAAGTTCAACTCCAAAGTCATCCACGTTCATATATTCACTTTACAGTGTTGTAAGTTATTTCTGAAGTCATGCACTCAAATTCCACTAAATCCTATAAACTCTATACGAGTATGTTATTAATGACCAGTATTGTTACTTGCAAAAACGTCTAATAAAAGTGTACAATTTTGCGATGTATACCGCCACACTCGAAAATGGACTCTAAAATGATCGCTGTATATTGTGAAACCTCCCTGACACACTCCACACGCTTTTGTGGGAAACAGACGCTGAAACCAATATCAGCTGCAATATCTGATTTTACTCGTCAAAACAATGATATTTGGAAGTCAAAATAAATGCCTCCGTAACTCTAAACAGCAAGCTCATGACGTGTCTGAAGTCACTGCCAGAGAGACAGAAAAAATTCTAAATCCTACAGCTGCTGTGGTGTTCATCACTTTTCTGAAATGGTGAGTGGGCTTAGTGTTATATTTGCTGCTGCTGGAGTCAGGAACATTGTTTTCCTCACTTCTAGAAGCACTGTCTAAGCACAGAGGGGAAAATCAGAACAATTTCACAAACAGAATTCGAAGACTGTCCTACAGACGAGAAAAATGGCTGGAATTTTCGGTGAATTTTCGATATCTTACAGCTGCTGGTCTGGAGATGCTCTAAAACCACAATGATGGGGTGAGGGACAGCATTTTGCAAGAGATGGATGGTCTCCTTGCACATGTCTCTGAACACTCGAACAAAGAAGACATCATGTTACTCTCAGACGTCACAGCACTTTCTGAAGATAACTTAATCCGCTCTTGTTCGAACTAGTCTGTAGAGGCTCCTATGCCCCACACGAAGGATATCTTGGAAATAGAGCATTTTGATTGGTCCTTCCTGAATTTACCTGCCAAACTGCTGCTGCTTCTGGTGTTGTAGCGCTGTCCTCCATTTTCTGCAGACGAGACTTTCAGCGACAGCAGTCATAGTGCACTGACACTTAAACTCTGCAGAAGTCCTCTACAGATAATAAATTACGGAAAGTATTGCCAAAGACACTTCCTCAATTACACTGCTCTGGTACTGTCGAGGAATTCTTATTTCAGCATGAAACCGATCTCCAACTGGGCTATATCACCACGTACCATATCCATGTTCTAAATACACAAATCATATCCTGCACCATACAAAATCATAACTTTTGCATCCTGCATGTAGCTATCGACCACCAGACTCATGTACAAATACCACGAAGACAGACATATCTAAAAAAAAAAGCACATGAACTGCATATAATCCTCACAACACTAGATGTTTCCTGTGAGGCCGGTAGATCATCCACTGCATCCAATGGTCACGACTCAAATGCCCTGCTCACATTCTAGCCCACTGCATCCAATGGTCATGAGTCAAATGCCCTGTTCACATGCTAGCACAACGAGTGATCAGATCCACAGACAGCAATCACTGTCCAAACCGTTGTACAAAATCTGGGCTGGTTCCCATCGGCAGAAAGGCGTTAGTGTTTCTGGCCCTGATCTGCTTGCTTATTTGCTACTGGCATGCTTTCCACACACATCTCAGTACTCTGGGATTACAAGAACTCATGTATTTTCGCAAGATTTGCCAGAATATCATAAAATTTATGCTATAGTTCTCGATATTAAGCACATAGCAATATCAACTGCATTGCAATATCGCATGCACAGTATAATTCCGAAGATAAAAAGTGGAAATTATTTTTCTAGAAACAAGAAACTTTAGCGAGGTGTAGTGAGGTGGAATGTGCTGCAAACCACTGAGTAACTAAAAACTTATTTCGTCTACAAAGACCTTTGGGTGAGAACTCGAAAAAAATAAAGGATACTAGTAGTTCCACTCGCGATTTAAGTGATATAACAGATTCCAAGTCATCCACCTACTTTATAAAGTCAACTAACGTGTTTCTCATGTCTCGAGAACCAACAAACGTGTCTTCCATCTGTCTTTCACCATGTAAAGATGGGAAATATGTAGAAACAATCAAGTGGACAATTTATATGGGAGACAATAATGGTCGAGCTTAAACACATGTCCATATAGAAGCTTGTCAGATCTCCACAGAGACACTCAGGATCACGAAGGCTGCCCAACACATACTGATTACTAGCATGCTATTCATCTGCCTAGAGGGCGACAGGGTTAGGTCAGCTACATTCCTGTACCCCAGCCCAATTCTACAATTGGACGACTCTCACCGTAAGCCGAAAATGTCAATCGTTCCGGTGACAGAATTGTTCTAGGAAACCACCCACTGTACTTAAAGATTACGATTGCAGCCTCAATCTGATGACATTCGACAAGTATCAGAAATAGCCCCTCCTGATGGCTGCGCCTCTGGAAACAATATCTGTACTATTCTATCCCACATTAAAAATGTTTCATTCCACTGATGGCTATTCAGTTTTCCACGTCAAATCCATACCTTCTCTACGACGGGACACAGTAATTTTCTTTGCACACCGTGGAACACACGTACGCACTTTATAAACGCTCTGATCACAGTGAATCTATCACACATCCTGCACTAAGTGTAATACTTCACCAAAAATTGAATGCTGGTGAAGCCAAACAGTACTGAACAAAAATTCGCGATGGATGGATATATCTTATTTTTCTTGCGAGTGGGACTGGTTGTGTCCTAGAAAGAGAGACATAATCGTTTTATAAGCGACCAGCTATTAAAAAAACGCGATCGCAATAACTATGTGACCGTGACAAGCAGTCTTGGTTCTACCGGCGCACAGAAGTATCGCTAACAAGATCCATGTTAAAAACTATACAAGCTTTAGAACTAGAGATGCGGTATTGCTTCAGAATGAAGTGATTTTCCTCACAAGTCCCAAGACATTGCATATAGACAGTGATCACCGGGATCTGTATTAACAGACCGATAGAGCGGGTGCACGTCACCAGCGGTGTAAGCTCGTAATAAAATCACCGAATTTAGAGATTGAATAGACAGTGAAGAGAATAGAAGTTTCTGAAATGTGGGACCACACAGCAATGTTAGAGATTGGATGAGTAGACCATGTAACTAATGAGAAAGTACTCAATAGAATTGGGGAGGAATTTTGGCGCATCCTGACTAGAAGATGGAGCCATTTGATAGGACACATTCTGAGACACTAGGGGTCACAAATCTAGTATTGGAAGGAAGTGTGAGGGTGGGGGGGGGGCGGTAAAAATCGTAGAGGAAGACCAGTAGATTACAATAAGCAGAGTCAGAACGATTTAATTTGCAGTAGTTATTTAGAGATGAAGCGCACAGGATACAGTAGCATGTAGAGCCGCATCTAAACAGTCTTCAGAAAAAAAAAGTTAAGTGTGAATTCCTAAGGGACCAAACTGCTGAGGTCATCGGTCCGTAGACTTACACACTAATTAAACTAACTTAAACTAACTTATGCTAAGAACAACACATACACAACCAGCCGGAGGGAGGACTCGAACCTTTGGCGATAGGAGCCTCCCAATCCGTGACATGGTGCCTCAAACTGTGCGGCCACACCGCGCAGCCTAGTCTTCAGACTGAAGACCACAACAACATGTCCGATTTGTGTTAATCGATCGTTTTCTTCGAGATGTTTCCTAGTGTTGGTGCGTACTTGATTTCCATACTGTTGGCAGACCTGGCCAGCAAAGAGAATTGCTTGAGCGCCATCAGCAGCCCTTCAAACCAGAGCCACCTGTTAGGGACTTCCCCGTATTTCCCGCCTGCTGCTCTAATGAGGGAGGGGCGCATTGCGGGGGCTGGTCCAGTGCAGCCCCTCCGGGCTGCAGCTGCTCTGGTAATGAGCGGACGGGCAGCAAGCTTTGACGCGCTGCAACGCCTAAGCCCGGGTCCCTCGCAGCTCTTTCATTCGGGGCGCTTTCGCCTTTTAGCGGCGCACCTGGGGTCGGCTAATGGCCTTGCCGCCCCCGCCTTAATAGACAAGCCGCAGGCGCCTAGCTCGCTCCTCTCCAACGCGAGTGCTGCACTCCTTCTCAACACACACACACACACACACACTCACACACACACTGCCCCCTGCACCATCTGCTTAATTGACTGTACCCCCAGAAGAAAGTGGAGCAACGTCGAGGAGCTGTTAATGAGGTGTTGCGGTTCTGTAGACAGAATTAATTACAACTGAAGTGCGCTGCAGGAAAAGTGGAAAGACCTAGTCTGACAAAGTGTCGGCGCTGGATCTACATCTACGTAAATATACATCGAAGTACAATGTCAGCAGGGCACTGTACACTGCATGCACGTAGTGCCATTACTAACCATTCTCTTTCCTGTTCCACTCGAACATGGAGTGAACAGAGTTGTAACCAGCGGGTGGCACGTGGCACCAGTTGCCACACCAACTCCTACGGGAAAAATTTTTTTCTCACACAGAACTCACACCGTCCGTTGCGAAACCGAAGAACAGATCAGTTTTGTTATAGTTCTTATGAAGCCAGACGTAGTAATGGATTGTAGTGGTTTTGCAAGTCAGAACGCCGAGTGGAGCGTTCTCTGCGAACAGGGACGGGGCGTCGGCAGTGTGCCCTCTATCTCTGACCCACACCACGGGCTGCTGCCTTTGTCTACTCGGTGACAAGTAACGCCAAAGGTGAACGCCACATGGAATAACTGCCTCTCGCTGCCGCTTCTCATCGTAATACTTGTTGCTTAATTGCCTTATGCCAGCTATAACGTACGCTGTGGTGGCCAAGCAACCACGCAATAGAAAAAAGCATTATTGAACAGTTAAAGCGTGCTCTGTGTCCAAGTTGCCTGTCCAAGTCAACCATCGGAGAGACGCGGCAAGTGGAGTGACACGCGGCGTGACGGAGGGTATGCACCTGTGTTACAGCTTCAGATGGAACGCACAGACGGTCTATACTCGCATAAAAATTATTTTGTGACTAACAAACTGAAGAGGCGAGGGCAGTGTTGCTGACGTGCAGCTAGCCATGCTAGAAAAAGCGGCACGTATCTGCAAAACTTGCAGCACAGTAAGCTCATGGCACTCGAAAGCAATACGATTGATGGCGGCTGGCTCCTACCACTCGACTCGCTGAGACGTCAAAAACACAAATATTTTCAGTCATCACCGGCCCAGCAGACGATACGCTGCTTCCGCAGACTACCTCCATTCCCATCTGTTTTGTGCTCCGTTCCTCCAGGTGTTTTCAGTCCCCAAGGCTCCAGCTTCTTTGCCAGGTTTCCATCCAGCGCTGCCTTGGTCCTCCTATGGAGCCTCAGCTGTTTGGTTGCCCCTCAAGTGTTTTCTTCATCTTTATTCTTTCTTACTGCTGCATGGCCAAGCTAGTGCATTCTTTTGCTCTTCAGCTTCTATACGATTGTCGGTTGTTGCATCAAGAGGTAGATTTACTCGTTTACCCTTATCCCCATTCTCCTAAAAGATCAGTCCCCAAATCTTCCTCATAATTCTTCTTTCAAATATTAATACTCTTTCATTTTCTCGTTTAGTCATTTTCCATGTTTCCGAACGTCAATCACAAAGTAATTTAAATCTGAGTATAATAGAGCAGAACCTACCGGACTATGCGATCAAGCTGAGTCGTGTGACAAGCCAAAAAATGGTTCATATGGCCCTGAGTATTGTGGGACCAGAACTTAGAACTACTTAAACCTAACTAACCTAAGGACGTCACACACATCCATGTCCGAGGCAGGATTCGAACCTGCGACCGTAGCTGTCACGCGGTTCCAGACTGTAGCATGACAAGCCACGCCACTGCCAATTGAATGCAGCCTGCTCCACATTTTGCCACGCACCACGCCTGTGGTACTTATATTTCATGAAATTTTCTACTTTAGCTATGCGATTGTCTTCGTACCTAGGAAAATTAGAAACGCAGGGTGGGTTAGCTAGGCGGACTAGGCGTCCTGTCACGACAAGCGCGGCTCCCCCGTCGGAGATCCGAGTCCTTCCTCGGGCTTGGGTATGTGTGTTGTCCTTAGCGTAAGTTTGTTTAAGTTAGGTTAAGTAGTGCGTAAGTTTAGGGACCGATGAACTCCACAGTTTGGTCCCATAAGACCTTACCACAAGTTTCCAAAATTATAAGCGCTTCTAAGTTCAATATTAATTTTTTGTTGGGTTGGGTTGTTTTGGGGAAGAGACCAAACAGCGAGGTCATCGGTCTCATTGGATTTTGGTCTAGTGAGAAGTACCCATGGATTTACGATCACAACAGTGCTGAATACAGCCATAGGAAAGAACATTATAAAGTGTGGAAAAGGTTCTGTAATAAAATAGCAATAAAGTAATTTGGAATTCATGTAATTTGTTTGTGAAAAAGAATAAGGATATATTACTAAATAGAATTACGTAAGGTGATTTTCTGCAAAACATATTTGGAAGTCTCTTCACTGATTTGCTGGATATAATGTTATGTTAGAGCCTTTCGGCACGTAGCTACTTAAGTAATTTGTTTTGAAAGACAATGCTACATTTCGGAACAGTTGTCAGTTTCATATCATTGTTTGAAGGTTGTTTTCGGCTCTTGACAGTTTAGTCTGCATTGCGCCGAAGAGATGACTTACAATATTAGACCACCATGAATCTGTGTTACGAAACAAACGAATAGCTTGAACTATCACCTCGATTTCATCCATGTCATAACTAACTCAAGCACCAGCCGTTCAAGACAACACGTTGCTGTGGCTCAGTCTGGTTAAATGGAAAAGAAACAAAAGAGAGAGCACACGTTTCTAATGTGTAGGGAAATTGGAGATACGTCCTAACATGCTTCTCCCCTTGTCTCTGTCTTATCTGCTTCTCCCTCTCTCTTTGTCCATCTATTTCTCTTTCCCCCTCTCTCTTTCCATCATATTCTCACCCTTTCTCCCTCAACCTTTTCGTATCTAATCCCTCTCCATCGCCTCCTGCCCCTCTCCCCCTCCATTCCCTGTCCAACACCTCCTGCCTCTTTCTCGTCCAGCTTCTCCTTAACCCCCTCTCTCCATCTCCTTCTGCCACCTCTCTCTCCGCCTCTCTCTGTCCATCACCTGCTTTCCGCTTGCTATGTTCATTTCCTGTCACTGTTTTGTCCATCTCTTCTTCTCCCCTCTCTCGATGGGCCTTGTTTATTGTTACTGCAAATTAAGATTCTGTAGTAGTTTTCTAATTATAAGCCGATGAGCCATAAATTTAATTTTCCTGTTTGCTAGTCATGTTTCATTATCATATATGGTATATATATATTTATATACAGTATAGGTTGAAAAAGTATAGCGTTTGCCCGTCCGAGTATCCATAGTGTACTTTGTAGAAATTTGAAGCAGATAGCTCAATAAATTTTCGAAATTTTTGTTAATAACGTATCCATTTTATGTAATACACATTTATTTGTGTATTATATATATATTTAAGAAATAGTTACCGGTATATGAAGATACGGGTGTAGTCGAATGCAACTTTGTGGCAAAATATCAACGCAATCGGTGAAGAACTGTCGGAGATTTAAGATTTTTATGTACATTACTTCCATAATTATTACGTATATGCTTATATATAAAACGTGAGGTATATAAGAATACGAGCGTGTTCAAATGCAACGCTGCGTCAAAATTTCAAAGCAATAAGAATCTTTATATCTTTATTTATATAGATGCAAATGTTCGTTTGTTCAAAATCGTGTATCCCCCAAAAGTTCCTCACAGATTGCTTTGAAAGGTTGCATCTATATAGGCACCTGTTTTTATACAGAGTGAATCACCTAAAACTTATACCGCAAATATTATGGAACTGGGAAGTACTACTGATGTGCGCTTTTCACAGAATGCATTGGTAGTCAGGGGGTCAGCAGATTTTAATAATAAATAGAAAGTGTATTTTTGTCTAATCATATATTCTTTTAAAGAGAACAATACTCATTGTCATTAACAAACTGAACGTAGGGTAAATCAGAATGCCAGTGGTGTTTGTTGCAGGATTCTGGAACAAGTAGTTTACTAGATATCATATTTTGAAAAGTTTCCACACCGACACTGTTTTGTGCCATTCCATACGTGTAGTTCCAAGATACGAGTGCTGTTATGTTTGCTTACAGTGTGCTTGTGTTTTCTTTGAGGACATTGCGACTTGGTAGTCAGTGTGTGACAGTCCAAGCAGTAGGTCGTGAGTGGACTATGGGATTTACCAATGCAGAAAAAGCCGAGATGCTCATTGTATGTGGGGAGTGTAGGAAAAACGTTGTTTCCTCTTGTACGGTGTATACAGCAAGATATCCCAATAGCCGTCAACCATCTCGCCAGTAACTTATCAGCCTCTTCAAGCAGTCACGTGAAAGTGTTTGTGTAACGCGTAGACGACTTAACAGAAGGAAACAAGCGACATCAGAAGAGGGGGGAAATTAATGTTCTTGCTGCTGTTGCAGTTGATTCAATTGCCTGAGGAAGTGGCATGAGTCAGGCAAGTGTTCTACGAACCCTCCATCGACATAGGGTCCATTCCTGTCACATATCTCGCCATCGAGACCTGCACGGGAACTATTATGGGAATCGTGTTAACTTCTGTACATGGGCATTAAGACAGGATACTCCAGATCATGTATCTTGTTTAGTGATGAAGCCACATTTACCGATCATGGCCAGGTAAACCTCCGAAACATGCGCTTTGATAATCCCCGTTAGCTTCGTCACCCGGATAGTCAGCGTCCATGGAGTGTAAACGTGTGGAGTAGATTAGTGATCCATCAGCTCATAGTCCCATTTTCGTAGATGGAAAATTGAACGCCCACAAGTATCACATCCTCCTTACAAACCATCTTCCACGGATGCTAAAAGACATTCCTCTCTAGACGAGGATGAATCTGTGGTATCAACATGGTCGCTGTTCAGCCCATAATGGACGAACTACTACTGATTTTTTTCACGAATTTTTACCAAATCGTTGGTAAGCAGCTAAAGAGGTGTTTCGCGAAACCTGCCACGCTCTGACGAGAACTAAGGCTACGAAGTCGAACATTACCAGAAGAGAGAGGGCGGCTATTCGGAACCTGAGAGAGTGCCCTGAGGTTGTTTTCTTACCTGCAGACATATGCTACTCTATTGTTCTTCTTCCCCACATGGACTACATTGGGAAGATGCAGAGACGGCTAGATGACGACTCCTACAGATAGATCAACGCGGGGTCCACAATGAAAGTGGGAAAGAAGACTGGGGCTCTTCTCAAGGAAGCGGTTTTACCACAGGATTCAGCCAAAAAATTGTTACCTCAAGGACCTGTACTGCAAAGACGTTATGGACTCTAAAGTTCACAAAGATTGGGTGCCGTTGAGCTCCATTGTCAGTAACATTAGGGCATCGACATAATTGTTGGAAAAATACTGATGGAAATATTAAGCCTTTATGTGGGAAAAGGCACTCATCATAGCCGCAATTCTGTAGATTTTGTAAAACGTCTCGACAATTTCAGGGTGGAAGACTCAGGTATCCTGGTGAGTTTTGACTCCATTTCGTAATGCACTGGGGAACCTCTAAGAGAGTCAATAGAGCTTATTGGTCAGAAATTTGACAAGAAGACCATCGACCTTGTTAGGCATATCCTCAGCTCCAAGTACCTTCTGTTTAATGGAGAATACTGTGAACAAGCGGAAGGAATCGCAATGAGCAGCCCACAAACGACTGTGGGCGAGAATTTGTAGATGGAGTATTTCGAGGAGGAAGCTCTGGCATCATACAAATGAAAACCCATGTGTTTTTTCCATTATGTGAATGAAACGTACGTCACCTGGCCCCATGGAGGGATTAAATTCTTGACTTTCTTCCATACCTCCCAACATCAAATTCACTATGGAGACCGAAGCAGAAGGAAGATTACCATTCCTGCACGTTATGGTCAAGAGGAGAGATGATGGCACCCTGGACCACGACGTGTATCGGAAGAAAACGCACGCAGATCTGTATTTGCATGCAGACAGCTGCCGCAGAGGAAAGGGGTTACTAAAAACAGTAGTACATAGGGCACGTATCATTTCAGACGCAGAGATTCTGCCGCATGAAGTGGAACACTTCAGAACTTTCTTTCCAAAAAATGATACCCAGAATCGCGGATTAAGTGCGCTCTCCGACTCACAACAACATTAAAATCTATGGAGACGGAAGAAATCAAGGAGTAAGAGTAAGGACTGCCTTTTTACCGTACACTGGCGCACTACAGGGAAAAATCGGACACATATTGAAGAAGCACCGAGTAAAAGCCGTCTTTTGCCCGTCCAATGAGATACGAACTTGATTGGGAAGCGTCAAAAATGATCTCGTTCGCGAAAGGCCGGCGTATATCAGATTCCATGTCAATGTGTACAAACACATAGGGGACAGACTGTGCGCAGCATCGAAGATCATTGCCGAAAACACCAGAGGCACACTCGGCTGATCTATCCCAACAAATCGCGGTCGCAGGGCACTGTTTGTCCGAGAATCATGCGATGGAGTACGAACGTAACAGGAGCTTCACGCATACTTCCAAATACTGGGACAGTGTCGTTAGAGGCGCCATAGAAATTCGCACCAAGGATGATGTTATCAACCGAGATAACCGCTATAATCTTAGCGAGGCTTGGGAACCAGCCTGAGTTTAATTAAGAAGACTCTCAGCAAACAAAACCATCTGGCGGTCAGGGCGGACAGAGAACTTACATCAACGCTATAATCAGGGGACTGGGGAAGCCATTCCATGTATTTCACAATTCTGTGAACCTCTGCAGACTTACACTGCTCTGACACAAGCAGTGTAGTTGTCTTTCTGCAAGACGAATCTTTCCCCAATCGGATGCAAACCAGATGTCTTGACATGTCACTGGAAAATGACACGACAACCCTTTTGGATCATTTTTTCATCTACTTTCGTCAAATCTTTGCTTAATTTTCTCCAAAAGCTATCCCATACTATCAGGCAATTCCCTCCATGCCACACAGTTGGAATTACGCTCTGAGGATTCCAGCGTTCATTAGGTGAACAGATTACGAATTGACTGCGTTTACTTCCTAATACTTCGAACTTGGATTCATCACTGAATAAGAGTCTTTCCCAGTCACCTGCCATTTCTTCTTTACAGCGCTCAACAATGGATTCGTTGCTGCCACATAAACCAGGAAGCTGTTTTCTGTCGGACGCCGTCTCACTGTTGACGCACCCACTGTTGTAGCCCTAGTTGTGTTTAGTTCAGCAGTCAGCTCACCGACAATTTTCCGCCTGTTACGGTTAGCGGTCACTAATAAATACTTTTCCTTGCGTTCTGATATGTTTCTGTTTGCTCGTCAACTAGGACAATCGTCTTAGGAGCCTGTGTCTCTATGCAGGTGTATGGGCTTGACAACTTCGCTGATGGAAATCTTAAATTTCTCGGATATTTATCGGCCACTATATGTTTTCATTTTCAATTACTGTTAATAATATAAAGTTACATGGATAAGATTTATTATGATAAGAACTGTTTTAATGACATTTAAAAGACTTACTTCTTATGCCGATAATTCCATGGAATTAACGATGACACAAAAACACTGATATCCTTTTGTAACAACAAAAGACGAAGATAATAACCACGAGAGATTGGGTTTGAACAGGGGAACTAAAAGGCAGACCTGCGTCGTTAACCATTACGCTATTCATTATTTCGATTTGACGCCACTTCGGCGACTAGCGCGTCGATGGGGATGAAATGATGATGATGACAACACGATACCCACTCCCAGAGAGGAAAAAAATCTCCGACCCAGCAGGGAATCGTACCCGGGCCCTTAGGATTGACATTCTGTCGCGCTGACCACTTTTTTTTTTTTTTTTTTTTTTTTTGAGTTACAGGGGCTGGACGCTAAGTGATAGCGTAATCATGATTTATTCGGATTGTTAGCCCAGGTACCTTTGTTTTCATGAAAACACTTTCACATCACTGAAGAGGGCTATACTATGCAATCATCAAATTAAACATGGAACAATCTGGTTTCTCGTAGGCGCTGTGTGTAAATGCAAAAGTGCTGTAGCGTGGCTACCATCGCTAGTTCAAAAACACAACACACCTTAGCTGTAAACATATAGCATCATTGAAACGGTCTGTCATCTTACAACCATCAAAAAGTAACGAGAGACTTCATTACTATTCTTCTATAAAAAGTAATAAGTTACCTATATTAAGAACACAGTACATAAAAGAACTTGCGTTCCGAGGTGACTGACGGACGCCACTCCAGCTAGACATAAGTATAATATAAGATAAAATGCCACAGTGTTATTACATAGACGTAGAATAGAATGATATATAAATGTAATGTGAACAGGAACACTCGATAGTGGCACATATGGCGAAACAGGTTTATCTTGAACTTCTGCAATCAACAAGAAATAAACAATTTGCAGTTAATTTTGTCAAAAGTATAAATAATATTTCATATTAACGGCCTTAAGCAAGGTTCGGGCCTAGCAGAGAAGAATAAACGTAAAAAAATCCACTACAATAAACAGCAACACAAATTGGTTAATTGAAACGGTTAAGAAATTTAATCATCTTGGACCATCGATGGAACAGACCAGATTAGAGAGACCTTCGATAGATGTAACAGCTAATAAAAAGGGAAAGAAAATATGATTTATCTAAAAATTGCACCTATAGAAGTATAAATGTACAACACTGTATTAGAGTGCAACGTAAGAAAGTTTACGTGGATATAAGCTCTTAACACTGTACTTCGAGTCAGATAGCTTACTGATACCTGAAAGACTCCTAGAAAAATAACATGTGCGACTCAAACAAGACAAGCAAAGGAGACGTGTAACGAAATATACGCAAAACATCAAATGTAATGGCGATAGGAACCCCTCTCGTTCGTGCGTCTCTACCGAGTCAAAAACAAGAAAAGAAAACAAATACGCCTCCATTTCTGGAAAAGTAAGTCATCGGTAGCCTAGATAATAGAAATCAGAAAATAACTGAAAAGGAGCCACATCAAAGCTTATGAAATATCGGATAAAGACTTTGTTAGAAGTGCGAATCTCAATTTTCTAGGCTATTAGGGCTGAAAAAAAAAAGAATAAGAACTAAAAAGTCAACATGTCGAGAAGATGAAGGAGCACTGGAAAGATAGGAAACAAGGAAACTAGAGCAAATGAAGGTATTACGTGATCACAGTTAGTCAGTTGAAGATAAATAAATGCTATTAAGAGATAAGTAATAACAAGCTGCTTCATAGCAACTGCTGGGACAAAAAAATTAAAAGCAAAATTTCCAAAAATATGTTGTGGCAGACCGTAATTACAGGCGTCTGCTTATTTTACTTTAATTAATTTCATTAATAAGAAAATAATTTATCAGAAAACATATGAAATTCTTTATTAATGAAAAGACAACACAATACTTATTTAAACTCTGTGCATGAGGCAAGAATAATTAATTTAATTTTAAAAGAGTAATCACTAACAAAGGCATTAAAAGAGTTAATGTTTTCGTATACAAAGTTAGTTTCCACCATCAGAGAAAAGGCTATTGTTGTTGTGGTCTTCAGTCCTAAGACTGGTCTGATACAGTCCTCCATGCTACTCTACCATGTGCAAGGCCTTTTATCTCTGACTAACTACTGCAACCTACATCGTTCTGAAACTGATTAGTGTGTTCATCTCTTGGTCTCCCTCTACAATTTTCATCCCTCCACTCTTCCCTCCAATACTAAACTGATGATCCCTTGATGCCTCAGAACGTGTCCTACCAACCAATCCCTTCTTCTAGTCAAGTAGTGCCACAAATTCCTCTTCTCCCCAGTTCTATTCAGTACCTCCTTATTAGTTACGTGATCTACCCATCTAATCTCCAGCAATCTTCTATAGCACCACATTTCGAAAGATTCTACTCTCTTCTTCTGTAAACTAGTTATCGTCCATGTTCCACTTCCATACATAACTACATATCATACAAATACTTTCAGAAAAGACTTGCTGACCCTTAAATCTATACTCGATGCTAACAAATTTCTCTTCTGTAGAAACGCTTTCCATGCCACAGCCAGTCTACATTTTATGTCCTCCCTACTTCGACAGTCAACAATTATTTTTCTGCCCAAATAGGAAAACTCATTTACTACTTTAAGTGTCTCATTTCCTAATCCACTTCCCTCAGCATCACCTGATTTAATGAGACTACATTCCATTATCCTCGTTTTGCTTTTGTTGATCTTATATCTTCCTTTCAAGACACTGTCCATTCCGTTCAGCTGCTCTCTCAGGTCGTCTTCTGTTTCTTTACTAAGTTGTCCGCATACCACTAAGTTTTTATTTCTTCTCCATGGATTTTAATTCCTACTGCAATTTTTCCTTTTTTTTCCTTACCTTCTTCCTCAGTATACGGATTGAGTAACATCGGACAGAGGCTACAGCCCTGTCTCACTCGCTTCCCAACCACTGCTTCCCTTTCGTGCCCCTCGACTATTATAACAGCCATCTGATTTCTGTACAAATTGTAAATAGCCATTCAGTCCCTGTGTTTTACCAATGCCACTTTCAGAATTTCAAAAAGACTATTCCAACCAACATTGTCAAAAGCTTTCTCTAAACCTACAAATGATAGAAACGTAGATTTTCCTTTACTTAATCTATTTTCCAAGATAAGTCGTAGGGTCAGTATTGCCTCGCGTGTTGCAAGATTTCTGCGGAATCCGAATTGATCTTCCCCGAGGTCGGCTTCTACCAATTTTTCCATTCGTCTGTAAAGTATTCGTGTTAATATTTTGCAACCGTGACTTACTAAACTCAGAATTCTGTAATTTTCACACCTGTCAGCGCCTGCTTTCTTTGGGATTGGTATTATTATATTTTCTTGACTTCTGAGGGCATTTCACCTGTCTCATACATCTTGCTCACTAGATGGAAGAATTTTGCCGTGGCTGGCTCTCCCAAGGCTGTCAGTGGTTCTAATGGAATATTGTCCACTCCCGGGGTCTTGTTTCGACCTAGGTCTTTCAGTGCTCTGTCAAATTCTTCATATAGTATGCATCCCTCATTTCATATTCATCTACACCCTCTTCCATTTTCGTAATATTACTCTCAAGTACGTCAAATGTTCAAATGTGTGGGAACTCCTAAGGGACCAAACAGCTGAGGTCATCGGTCCCTAGACTTACAACACTACTTAAACTAAAACTTTGAACATAGCTGCTAAGGTTCAGTGACCGTGTCAGAATTATATTAGAACAAATAAGCCCTCGGTCACAAATATTGAGTCAAAATTGACCAGGTTTCGACGCTACTATGAGCGTCGTCTTCAGAATTAAACTAAATGTTCTAAAAGATATTAGGTATATAATGCATTAATAAAATTACAGTTTGAACTGACTGGAAAGAGATGCAGTACTTACAAGTCACATTTTAAAAAATCTAAGCCGGAAAGGTGACGTCATGAATAGTTATAAATAAGATGGCGAGCCGCTAAAGGCTGCTCGTAATTGAGTGCACAATATTAAAAAATTAGTATGCAGTTCAGACACCAAGCTCTTTTCCTTAGATATTAAAAATCTTTATTCCAATGTCCCGGTACATGAGACGCTCATCATTGTGGAAGAAAATTTACGTCAATTTAAAAAAGATCTATCAGATGGACAGATTACCGATTTTATGAATCTCATTAATGTCGTTGTCAAGTACAACTACTTTGAATTCAACGGACAACTGTACCAGCAGTCTGATGGGCTTGCTATGGGCAACCCTTTAGCCGGCATCCTTGCCGACATCTTTATCAATTCCTTGGGAAAAAAGCTGTTTAACCGTGTCTCAGCCGCTTCTCTAGGTATCCTTTCTTACACAAGATACGTTGATGATATTCTAGTCATCTATAATGGACCCGCCGATAGAATTGATCATATATTTAAACTTTTTAACGACCTCTATGAAAAAATTTCTTTCACTATTGAACTCGAAAACGAAAACCGCCAATTAAATTATTTAGACCCTGACGCTTACAATAGAAGACAATAGCATCACTTTCAATATTTTTCGAAAAGAAATGTATACTGACCAAACCGTGCCTGCTTCCTCTTTTCATCCACAGTCTCAAAAAAGGGCCTTTTTACACTCTGCCGTCCAACGAGCCACCTCTATACCACTTTCAACAGAAAAGTTTAATGAGGAGATTAATTTACTTAAAACCATAGCAGTCAATAATGAATATACGCCTAACATAGTGGACGATATCCTAAAAACGAAAACTGCAAGAACTACCACCCACAACACCTCATGCACTGAAGTTAACCCAAAAAAAGTTTTTCTGTTCCTTTCATAGGACCCATTTCCTATCAGATTCGGTGCATGCTTCGCAACAAATACAACTGCAATGTTGCCTTCTCTACTAATAATAATCTGAAGAGAAACTTCATTCATAATTTGAAATCCATTCGCCTCCCTACAGAAAGTTCGGGCATTTATAAGATCATCTGTGACACCTGCTCCTCCTATTATATAGGGCAAACTGGATGTGCTTTCACCATCAGATATAACGAACATCTTTTGAGAAAGAACGGCACCAGTCCCCTAAATTTATCCTTTGCCAATCATCTCTTAATTACTGGACACGTGCCTAAAGCCATAGGCGATAGCAATATTCTGCATATCGAAAAGAAGGGGCGTAGGTTAGATGCTTTAGAAGAATTGGAGATTTTCAAACATCTCTCTCGTCGTGGTGACCTCATTCTCAACGAACAGCTGCAGCTGCGAAATAAAAATTTTTTCGACTGTATGAAGCCATTGCTTGATCTTTGATTCAGATTTCCTCATGCAGTTTGCCGAAACGTGTTTTCCTGTTACACCTTTGCTGTTTTCTTGTATGTCATAACTGACGTTTTTTACGTTACAAAATGTATCTCTGTTTAAAGCCGATAAATATGTAACTTCATCCTATTATTATTAGTGCTTATGTTATGCCTGAATCAGCTTCATAACAATTTCATGTGTCTAATTTTGAATGTACAGTAGCCTAGTTGTTTCTGCGGCTACTAGATGGCGCTCGTAGCAACACCATGTGTACTTGCCCACACTTTCTAACGTGGGCACCTCAGTCTTGTTGCAACCCTTGTGCATTCATTTACGAGCAGCCCTTAGCGGCTCGCCATCTTATTTATAACTATTCATGACGTCTCCTATCCGGCTTAGATTTTTTGAAATGTGACTTGTAAGTACTGCATCTCTTTCCAGGCAGTACAAACTTTAATTTTATTAATGTATTATATACCTAATATGTTTTAGAACAGTTAGTTTAATTCTGAATACGACGCTCATAGTAGCGTCGAAACCTGTTCAATTTTGACTTAATGTTTGTGACCGAGGACTTATTTGTTCTAATACACTTAAACTAACTTAACGCTAAGAACAACACTCACTCCCATGCCCGAGCGAGGACTCGAACCTCCGGCGGGAGGGGAAGCTCCATTAGTGACATGGCGTGTCTAACATGGCTGCCACTTAGCGCGGCTCAAGTACATTGCCCTTGTGTAGATCCTCTGTATACTCCTTCCACATTTCTGCTTTCCCTTCTTTGCTTAGGACTGGTTTTCCATCTGAGCTGCTGGTATTCATACAGTTGATTCTCTTTCCTCCAAAGGTCTCTTTAATTTTCCTGTGGGAAGTATCTATCTTACCCTTAGTGATGCTTGCTTCTGCATCCTTAAATTTGTCCTCTATCCATCCCTGCTTAGCCAGCTTCCACTTCCTGTCGATCCCGATATTGAGACGTTTGCAGTCCTTTTCGCCTGCTGCATTTACTGCTTTTTCATATTTTCTCCTTCCATCAATTAAATTGAATATCGCTTCTGTTACCCATGGATTTCTACTAGACCTCGTCTTTTTACCTATTTGATCCTCTGCTGCCTTCACTATTTCATCTTTCAAAGCTACCCGTTCTTCTTCTGCTGTATCTCTTTCGCCTGTTCTTGTCAATCGTTCCCTAATACTCTCTCTGAAACTCTCTACAGTCTCTAGTTCTTTCATTTTATCGAGATACTATCTCCTTAAATTCCTACCTTCTTGCAGCTTCTTCAGTTCTAGTCTACAGTTCATAACAAATAAATTGTGGTCAGAGACCACACCCGCCCCTGGAAATATCTTCCAATTTAAAACCTGGTTCCTAAATTTCTGTCTTACCTTTATATAATCTATCTGAAACCTTCCAGTTTCTCCAGGCCTCTTCCACATATACAATATGCTTTCATGATTCTGAAACCAAGTGTTAGCTATGATTAAATTATGCACTGATCAGAATTCTACCAGACGGCTGCCTCTTTTGTTCCTTACCCCCAGCCCATATTTACCTACTACTTTTCCTTCTCTTCCTTTTCCTACTATCGAATTCCAGTCCCCAATGACTTTTAAATTTCCATCTCTCTTTACTATCTGAATCTTTTATCGCATCATACTTTTCTTCAACGTCTTCATCATCTGAGAAGCTAGTTGGCATATGCTTTTGTACTACCGTGGTAGACGTGATCTTCATTTCTATCTTGGTTACAATAAGGCTTTCTGAATCTTTTATCGCATCATACATTTCTTCAACCTCTTCATCATCTGAGAAGCTAGTTGGCATATGATTTTATACTACCGTGGTAGACGCGATCTTCCTTTCTATCTTGGTTACAATAAGGCTTTCACTATGCTGTTCGTAGTAGCTTATCCGCGTTCCTATTTTTTTATTCATTATTAAACCTACTCCTGCATTACCCTTATTTGATTTTGTATTTATAACACTGTATTCACCTGATCAGAAGTCTTGTTCCTCCTGCCACTGAACTTCATTAATTCCCACTATATCTAACTTTAACCTATCCACTTTCCTTTTTAAATTTCCTAATCCACCTGCCTGATTATGGGATCTGACATACCACGCTCCAATCCGTAGAACGCCAGTTTTGTTTCTGCTGTTACGACTACTGCACCACTTGTTAGCAGCAGACACAGTGACTGCGTCAAAGACTGAGAGTGCATCGAGTTTTACAATTATTTATTGAATTTTCTTTACAATTTCTCCCTCATCGTCACTGCCCAGCCCTGTGGTTGAGATGCCCTGTGGTTGAGATGAACTCGTTGCCGCTCGGCGCCCCAGTACGGGGACGCCCACAGAGCCGCGTCGCCTGAGGTCAGCTGCTGACGCCTGCTGCACCGGCGGCTGGGAAGCCGTCAGTCGTGATGTCCGCGAGGTCCCGTCGTGGACGGACCACGCGCCGTGGGGCCGGGTTTCCGTGAAGTCCGGGCATCAGTCCCCGGCGGCGCCTGTGACCAAGACCGCGCTGCGGCCGGTCCTGCTGGAAGTTCTCACTGTAGTTTGTCAGCCATGGTGCCGACCGAACTCGGGCCGACCTCCAGAGCTGAAGTTGACATCTCGTGGCGAACGGATGACTCCTGCAAGTTGGAACAGACTTCCAGAATCATCACCTACGAAGATTGAACATTTGGACACGGACCACGTCTATCCTCAGATCCGAACTGCTTCCTAATGCCTTCTGTCTGTTGCTTCCTGCGCTCCACTACTTGTATCAGGCAGGAGGACGTTTTTTACCCTCGGTGGTAGCTTTTTGTTATTACTCCCGCAGTATATTGCAGCGTAACTTAGCGTGCTGGTCTCACTTCCCTTACTCAGCACTCTCCAAGCTTCGCTCGGCGCTCGGTCGGTGTGTGTCCGTGCGTCAGCCTGGTGGTAGACTCCTGCTGTCAGCAGGGCTATCTGTGCCTGCCTACTTCGCAACATCTTGGTCGCCGGCGTGCCTCTGTTTTGCCATTCTACACTACATGAAGCAACGCTTACTACATGTGGCCGCAACACTGCCTCCTCCTAAAAATTAAATTCGTCCCCGAATTTACCCTATATGTTAACTCTAGTTGTATCCTATATTCTACTTCTTCCCTATATACATCCAGGTTGCCCTGACTCATGCCCTATTGGTAATCCATTCTACAGGAATCTCATGGAGCGGTCTTGCATTAGCATGCTGAATCCTCCGTTTTAATAAGATATATACCACACCGATAAATACAATCAATCTGGTAATAGTACTGATTGAAATACCAGTGGTCACTGTGCTACGTTTCCGCCTGGTATCGTTCTCCTCCACATGCCTTAACAATTGCTGCATTGAAATTTGACCTTTCTCCGAATCTACTAGTTTATCTATCGTTTGCCATAGTGTAAGATCCAAGGTGATGTTAATATATGTCAAATTTTGTCTTGGAGCGATGCCGAATGACGCATCTGGCCAGTACAACGTCAGATGAGTATCTGTAACCTTGGTGACGCCCATGACTGTCGCTGGTAAGCTGAAACGATCCCCTACTATTTCACAATTTGTCCCGTCAATTAGCAAACCACTGTCCTGTAATTCCATCTCCGTGGTTGCTGTCCAATTCCCATTGTCATAACACTTGGCTGATATCCTCTCCGTAGCGAATACTGAATACAACCAATGCCTCCCAACTTGCTGAAAATGTGCCGTAGGCTTCACTATTATTCTCCGACACTCCGAAGCTTCTGCTTCTGCCATAAGTAATTGGATCGCACACGACCCCTTGCCTGTGAAAACAACCCGTGATGGACAAATGGAAACTGACTCGTTAGACATCTACTCAACTCTATACTCGACGTAGTAGCAAGAGTATCCCCCTCCTTAGAAATTAATAAAACCTCCTGTGTCCTGAACTGTACGCCCTTCCCCATGCGCTCCCATCTGACCGGATAAGGATGCACTGTGTAACAGTGATACTGTCTCCCCACACTAGTTACTGGAAATCTAATCTCTATATACATCTTAACTAGATCCGTTATTACCTTAATCCTAGACATACTCGCTTCAATTATCGGTACTACGTGCTCTACCTTCTTTGGAAACTCTCTCTCTGCCTGCTTCAGACTCCGTCTGAATTTTTCTGGTGACATCAGCGTCACACTCACCAGCCCGTGCAATGCATGATGTTCTGCCTCTTGCAATTCATCCATCCTCACTCGTGCATCACCAATGCTGTTAACCAGTTCCCACAGCAATTTAACCATTTCCAGCTTCCTTTCCACTATATCCAATCGTGTTTGTACCTGTTCCAGATCCGTATTCAATAATTTCTGTGTTTGTTCTATTTATGCTCGTAGCCCTGTAGCCATCCCACGCACCACGCATGTAATTTTCAACAACTCTGTACCTGATCCGCGTGTCTCTGTTGTATGTATACCCACTAACTTCCCTATACTTTCCTCCCTGTCGCGTATAACTGTTAAAGAATTGTTCAAACCCTCAATATCGTCTCTATCCGCTGTTCCAAAAATTGTTTTCAGCAACTTCCCAGCTGCATTCAATCAACCCCTCTTTACTCTCTTTCTCCTCCCTGCTCACGACTTGGCACAGTTGTTCTCTTATTTCCTTACATGACCTATCCAAAGCCTTATACTCTTCTTGCACGTCCCATAATATTCCGTTCTTAGATGCAACCGTTTCCACACTCGATAACATCTCCTGTAGCTGCCGCATCTCATTCCTTACCTGCAGGATGTTGAGTGCCAGCCGAAGCGTCCACTTGTGACTTGTGAGGACCACATCCAGTTGTTTCCTGAACAACACCCCACTTCGCAACGGCATATCCTGTACCTGGCCAGCTTGTGTCAGCTCCCCGAGGACTACGCCCCATACTATCCACTTGTACCCCATCCTGTGTCACCTAAAGAATGGAGAGAGAAGGAAAAAACTCCCATCACTACCCCTTAATACCAATAACATAACCCTAGTCCGTACACAAAAATAATACACACATGATAATTACTGCTAACTACACATCCCTCGAACGCAACTTATACTTAATACCTGGTTTACTGTCTGCTTCTGGTGCTTCTTTTCGCTTTCTGCCAGAAGGAGAAGTACATATACACGGATCTACTACCCCCTGGAACGGCTTAACTCTACTAACTGTAGTGTAACGACGTATAGGTTTTGTTTAGGAATGACTTTCGTTTATCATATGACCATGTGCAGACTTCGTCACCTACGTCAGTTACAACCCACTTCAAAATTATTTATATTCTTTTTAAATTGTCACAGAATGGTTCTTGAACGAAACTGTAAAACATCAGTTGAGTCGTATGCAAAGAATTTCATCACTCGGGCTAATTGGTTTGCGTAAACTTTTCGATTTTAAATTTCGTTTGTTTTCTCCTCAGAAATTATATTGACACACGTTATCTTGATCTAATCGATATCAGAATCACACATTAAATAAACTTTTGAGATTCAAAGTTTCGGTGAACGCCGTAAGAATCACTAATCTTGTCAAATATATTATTAATCCGTTCACATAATTCTTCATAAATAAATCTTCAAGACACGTGTTTCAACTTTAGTAGCATACACTATTTTATTAGCTTCCTACACATACAGATGTGAACTTGAGCGTTGAGAATTAGTGACTGACTTTTCAATAAGATTACGCTCTATATGACGTCATTGTTGTACAAAAAGAGTATACAAATTCATTTTTAATTTTTAGAAGCACGACGCAACAACTCGGTTCCAGGATCTTCTGTTGCTCCTCGGCTGTCGATCCGCAACGTATAGCGGCCAGCAATTTCCTCTCTGGTCGCGGCAACGAAGATGCTGTCTCCGTTCGTTGCGCCGCCCTCTCCGTACATGAAACACATAAAAAATACAAAACTTTTAGATAATTCACATCTATTACCAATAATAAGAAAAATATATAAACAAACTAAATTAAACTTATAGTCACCTGCAAACTGGGCTGACTTTGGTGGATGGGTGACGCTTAATTTCGTCCCACTACATAACGTGAACCACCATTGTCTTGGTAGGCAATTCTAATTTTACATTGACAGGTGATGTCATTTCCACTACCTGGTCGGTCCCATTTATTTGCCTTACCTGGCGTGCACGGCTCGTAACTTAGGAAATGAAGGATGGATCTTATAGTATCCTACTACGATACAGTTCTTGAAGTACGTTCGGTTGTACACTGAAGAGCCAAAGAAACTGGTACACCTGCTTAATATCGTGTAGGGCCCCAGCGGGCATGCAAAAGTGCCGCAGCACGACGTGGCATGGACTCGACTAATGACTGAAGTAGTGCTGGAGGGAACAGACAACATGAATCCTACAGGGCTGTCCCTAAATCCGTAAGAGTACGAGGGGAAGTAAATCTCTTCTGAACAGCACGTTGCAAGGCATCACAGATATGCTCAATAATGTTTATGTCTGTGGAGTTTGGTGCTCAGAGGAAGTGTTTAAACTCAGAAGAGTGTTCTTGGAGCCACTCTGTAGCAATTCCGGACGTGTGGGGTGTGTCGCATTGTCCTGCTGGAATTTCTCGAGCCCATCAAAATGCGCAATGGACATGAATGGTTGCAGTTGATCAGACTGGATGCTGACGTACGTGTCACCTGTCAGAGTCATATCTAGAAGTATCAGGGGTCCCATATCACTCCAACTGCACACGCCCCCCACTATTACAGAGCCTCCACCAGTTTGAACTGTCCGCTGCTGACATGCTGGGTCCATGGATTCATGAGGTAGTCTCCACACCGGCACACGCCCATCCGCTAGATACAATTTGAAACGAGACTCGTCCGATCAGGTAAAATGTTTCCGGTCATCACAAGTCCAATGTCGGAGTTTACGGGCCCAAGCGAAGCTTAAAGCTTTGTGTCGTACAGTCATGAAGCGTACACGAGTGGGCCTTCGGCCCCGAAAGCACACATCGAAGATGTTGCGTTGAATGGATCGCACGCTGACTCTTGTTGATGGCCCAGCATTGAAATCTGCAGCAATTTGTGGAATGGTTGCACTTCTGTCATGTTGAACGATTATCTTCAGTCATCGTTGGTCCCGTTGCTGCAGGATCCTTTGACGGCCGCAGCGATGTAGGAGGTTTGATGTTTTACAGGATTCCTGATATCCACGGTACACTCGTGAAATGGTCGTACGGGAGAATCGCTACCTCGTAGAAGCTGTGTCCCACCGCTCGCACGCCGATTATAACACCACGTTCAGGCTCACTAAAATCTTGATGATCTGCCAGTGTAGCGGCAGTAACCGGTCTAACACTAAAAAAAAAAATGTTAAAATGTGTGTGAAATCTTATGGGACTTAACTGCTAAGGTCATCAGTCCCTCATCTCACACACTATTTAACATAAATTATGCTAAGGACAAACACACACACACATGCCCGAGGGAGGACTCGAACCTCCGCCGGGACGGTCTGACAACTGCGCCAGGCACTTGTCGTCTTATACAGGCGTTGCCGACCGCAGCGCCGTATTGTGCCTGTTTACATACATGCCTATACCAGTTTCTTTGGCACTTCGCTGTATACGTGGATGCTGTCTACAAAATGTATTGCGAATATAGCTGGTACTAAAGAAGTAATTAATTCAAATGGTATGCCTGGAAGTTTTACTGCCTGAACAGCGAAATTTAATAAACGCTAAACCTTTGGCTCCTTTTATTGTCTTGTAGGTCATAGAAGCGAGAAAATGTTTCGAAAAGATTTGAAATTAAATGTAAGGTTAGTTGGAAGTTACTAAGTGCTCTCGTTCACAAATACTTGAGGAACATATTCTGGATTATTTGCGCATAGTGAGATATGCTGTCTTAAGACATAGCCATGTTCTGTCTGTAGTACTCGAATTATTGCGTTAAATCTTTAACGTAACATCATGCTTCTTAAAGAGTAGATTATGACAGCATTTTAAATTTGGCCATTATTATATGAAATAGTGAAAGGAAATAATTGTTAGCACTAGAAGCCGTAGGTAGGTAACCAACAACTTTAATCGGGTGGGCGCTTTAGCTTATTAGTAATATAAGCTCAGCTGACGAAAGTCGCGGGATGGCGATATGCACATATACGGACGGCGCTAGTATCGCATACACAAGGTTTTTAGGACAGCGCACAAGGGGAGATGTGATATGTGATTCATGTGGAAAGGTGTCCGGCGTGATTATGGCCGCACGACGGGAATTAACAGGCTTTGATTGTGGAATATTAGTTGCAGATAGACGCGTGAGATATTAGATTTCAGAAATCGTTAGACAATTCAGTATTTTGAGACCCACCGTGTCAAGAGTGAGCCGAGAAAACCGAATTTTAGACATTACCTCTCGTGGCGGACAATACAGTGGCCGACGGCCTTCACTTAACGAACAAGCAGCACTGGATGCAACAGCAACAGAAATCAGTGTCGGACTTACGACGAACGTACGGGTTAGGGGAGTGCGGCGAAACCTGGTGTTCATGGGCTGTGGCAGTAAACAACAGACGTGAATGCCTTTGCTAACAACATAACATTGCGTGGAGCACATCTTCTCGGCTCCTGACCTTTTCGGTTGGAATCTAGAAGACTGGAAAACCGTTGCCTGGTCAGATGAATCTCGATTTCATTTTGTGAATGGTGATATTAGGGTTCGAGTGTGCCGCAGACCCTTCGAAACCATGGACCCAAGTTGCCAACAAGGCACTGTGCAAGCTGGTGATGGCTTCATAAAGGTGTGGGCTGTGCTTACATGGAATGGACTGAGTCCTCTGGTCTAAATGAAGCGATCACTGGCTGAAATTGGTTATCTTCGGTTACCTGGAGGCCATACGCAGCCATTCATGTACTTCATGTTCCCAAACAAAGATGGAATTTTTTGTTACGGTGTAAAGTCAAGCGCCGGCACATCAACCGGGTACGATAGAGAAAGGCTGTGAGAAGAGGTCAGCCAACCGCTAGTTGACCGGACCTCCGTCTAGGACGACATCTTGACAGCAGCAGCCCCTATGTGAACAGGACATAAGCTCCGTGACCGACTGGTGACGGCGCAGTTCAATAGCAGCTTCAAGATTAGCGACTTAGAAGCGTCAACTCTAGTTACTTCACTTGTAGTCTCTACGTAGCACAGACTTGGGATTGTTTATACTGAAGTAGATTATTTTGCATGTCGCCCTCTGCTTGCAACACATTTGCGTGATTGCAAAAGTTAAGTATTACGTTTTTTCTTATTGTAATAAAACTCATTAATACGACTTGTTTGATTGTATGTCTAGCCAACCGAGTACCCAGGATTCCAGACACCAGATTTTTTGGGATGAAAATGCACCGTGTCATTGGGCCACAGTTGTCCGTGATTGGTTTGAAGAACGTCCTGGACTATTTGAGCAAATGATTTGGCCAAGCAGCTAGCCCTACAGGAATCCCATCAAACATTCATGGCACATCATCGACAGGTCCGTTCGCGCACAATATCCTGCACCGGCAACATCAGGCCGCATAGATCAATGTTTCTGCAGGGGCTTCCAACGACTTGTTGAGTCCTTGCCACGTCGAGTTGCCGTACTATACCGGACAAAAGCAGGTCCGACACGGTATTAAGAGGTATCCCATGACTTTTGTTTCCTCAGCATATAGGGTGACTCACTAACTATTGCCACCAAGAATAACTCCGAAAGCATGACAGGAACTGAAAAATTGGTAGCACAAAAGTTCCATGGGACAATGGGTGCCAAAATACGACATTGGTTGTTTGTTGCTAGGTGGAGTCGCATCAGAGATATGAAGGTCAACTATTTTTTTTTTTGTGGTTTGCTATAGTTTGGTACTTATTTTCTGACAGCGGCTATCGAGACGAATCAAATGATGTGTAACAGTAAGGTCTTTGAATGTCAACGAAGATCACAAAGGGGGCATGAACGTCCATTTACAGAAGGTGTTCGAAGTGATGTCCATTGATATCAATGTAGTGCTGCAATCTTCTTATCATGGACTGAGTGGTTTTCTTTATCACATCGGCACTTATCGAAGCACATACTCTGACAATTCTCTCTCGCATATCTTCAGGTGTAATTGGAATGTCTTTATAAACAATGACTTTTACGAATCCCCACAACAAAAAATCCAGAGGCGTCAAGTCTTGTAAACGACCCGGCCACGACACATCTCCTCCGTGTCCAATCCAACGATCTGGGAATTGTCTCTGTAACTAATTTCTAGCCATCAGCGAAAAATGTGACGGAGCCCATCGTGTCGATACCACACTCTGTTCCTTGTTCCTAAAGGTATTTCTTGCAATAACAGCTCTAATGTTTCTTGCAGGAATGTAGTGTACTTCCTACCATTAACATTTCCGTCGATGAAATAGGGGCCTATAATTCTGTCCTCCAGAATCCCACACCATACAGTCACCAACAACGGTTTTCTCTGTGCAACTTGCCACATCCAACATGGATTTTCAGTTGCCCAATAATGCACGTTATACAAATTAACATTTCCATGTTTTGTGACTGTAGCCTCGACAGTAAATAAGATCAAATTAAGAAATGTCTCGTCCCTGTGAACCTGATGGTTCAGATGGCTCTGAGCACTATGGGACTCAACTTCTGTGGTCATTAGTCCCCTAGAACTTAGAACTAGTTAAACCTAACTAACCGAAGGACATCACAAACATCCATGCCCGAGGCAGGATTCGAACCTGCGACCGTAGCGGCCTTGCGGTTCCAGACTGCAGCGCCTTTAACCGCACGGCCACTTCGGCCGGCTGTGAACCTGAAATTGAGCCCATTTGCAGGTACCAATTTTACGTTTCCTCGTTAGTAACTTTCATTTGCATGGTAACTTTCCGATGTTAAAGATCCAGTTGCTCTCAATTTACACACATATTTAAATGTACGACTTGTAGGGTGAGTACATTGAGGATATCTTTAAGCTCTCACGTGATTTCATGGGCATTCTTCGTAAATGATAAGTATATCGACTTGTTCTCCAAAGAAATACATCATTCACATTCTCTTGATTTGACGATACTACTCTTCCCGTTCCTCTTACAAGGGAACCTCCCCATCGCACTCCCCTCAGATTTAGTTATAAGTTGGCTCAGTGGATAGGCCTTGAAAAACTGAACACAGATCAATCGAGAAAACAGGAAGAAGTTCTGGGGAACTATGAAAAAATAAGCAAAATATACAAACTGAGTAGTCCATTTGCAAGATATGCATCAAGGAGAGTGCGAACTCAAGAGTGCCGTGGTCCCGTGGTTGGTGTGAGCAGCTGCGGAACGAGAGGTCCTTGGTTCAAGTCTTCCCTCGAGTGAAAAGTTTACTTTCTTTATTTTCGCAAAGTTATGATCTGTCCGTTCGTTCATTGACGTCTCTGTTCACTGTAATAAGTTTAATGTCTGTGTTTTGCGACCGTACCGCAAAACCGTGCGATTAGTAGACGAAAGGACGTGCCTCTCCAATGGGACCGAAAACATTTGATCGCAAGGTCATAGGTCAACCGATTCCTCCACAGCAAAACACGTCTGATATATTCTACACGACACTGGTGACGGCGTGTACGTCACATGACAGGAATATGTTGTCGACCCACCTAACTTGTACACTTGGCGAAGGGGTAAAAAGATTCTTCTACCTTGCCCGATTTAGGTTTTCTTGTGGATGTGATAATAACTCCCAAAAAAGTGATGAAAACAAAAGAGTTTGTCACATAAATTGAAAATAAAAATTAAACTTTTCATTTGATGAAAGACTTGAACCACGGACCTCTCGTTCCGCAGCTGCTCACGCTAACCACGGGACCAAGGCGCTCCTGAGTATACATTGGCCTTGATGTTACTTATCTTTCACATGGACTACTCAGTTTGTATATTTTGCTTATTTTTTCATAGTTCCGCACAACTTCTTCCTGTTTTCTCGATTGATCTGTGTTCAGTTTTTCAAGGCCTATCCACTGTGCCAACTTATAACTAAATCTGAGGAGGGTGCGATGGGGAGGTTCCCTTGTTAGTGTAGTACTGCGCAACCGTCGAATGGTGTTTACATGTCAATGGCACGTTAGACGGATACGTCGTATTCGGCGAATATTTACTATTTGCACGATATTCGAGGGACAATTGTCAGAGCATGTGCTTCGATAAGTGCCGACGTGATAAGGAGTACCACTTAATCCATGACAAGAAGATCGCAGCGCGGCATAGATACCAATGGTCATCACTTCGAACGCCTTCTGTAAATGGACGTTCATGGAACCTTTGTCACCTTCGTTGACCTTCAAAGACTTTACTGTTATACATCATTGGATTCGCCTCGATAGCCGCTATCAGAAAAAAAGTACCAAACTATAGCATCCCATTTAAAAAAAAACAAAGTTGACCTTCACATCTCTGACGCGATCCCACATAGCAACAAAAAACCAACGTCATATTATGGCACCCGTTGCCAGTGCAACATCGTCCCAGAAACTTTTCAGCTGCTATCATACTTTCAGAGTAATTCTTGGTGGCAATAGTTAGTGACTGACCCTGTAGATTCTTGGCTTTAATTATTTGTCCTACTGAATTCTATGGTCTCGTCCTTTGTAGCCTGATAGCTCTACAATTAGAGGATGTTACATCAACAATCTCCCAAAATTAGATGTGTTTCGTACCCGCTGAAAAAGGTTTTATCTTCTAAGTTCAAGGCACGTTACCGGATGTAGTATCAGGAAGCCGGTTCCATCCATCGTCGTGCCGTTGCTGGACCATCGTTCATAACAGGGGCTGCTGGCAGCAGCGGCCGGTTTACGACACCTGAGGAGGCAGTCCTGCGGCTTATTGGCCACGAGACAGGGAGATTCAGTTCGTACTCAGTTGCAGGGGAGAGGACTGGTATTAAGGATTCCGAGGGCGCCCTGGGAGAGACGACAGTCTCTTCACTGCCACAGGCGCAGACTTGCCATCGACACACGTTTTGGGCAGAGCCTATGGAGCATTGCTCCAAACAACGTATAATCTTTGAAATTAAGGCTCATGTTTGGCATTAATAGAATTCTTTTTTCGAGGAGTGCCTTTCTTTCCTGTGCTGATCTACTTGTTACGCAGACCCTGCATTCGTTCAAAACACGTTATTTTCTTCCAAGACAGCAGAATGATTTCGTCTATGAATATTTCGTGGTCCCCAGTTTTAATTTTACGTTTGTTACTAATTTAGTTTCTGGTACTCGCCGTTAGTTTCGTCTTTCTTTAGTCTATGGTCTATAAAATTAGTGTGTTATCTACATTCAGCAGATCCTGTAACTCTCTCTCACTTTCACTGGGGATAGCAATGTCATTAACGATTCTTATCACTGGTATTCTTTCACCCTATATTTTAATACCACCCTTTTATTTCCATCGCCACCTCTTCGTTGTACATATTGAGCAGTAGGGAAGAAAGATTGTATCCGTATCTGATGCTCTTTTTTAATCTTAGCACTTCATTCTTGGTCTTCCATTCATATTGTTCCCTCTTGTTTTTTGGAAATACTGTACTCTGAGGTGACAAAAGTAACGGCGTAACGCCAAATATTGCTTCGGATCTCCTTTCAGCCCGAACAGGGTAGAAACTCGACGCAGCATGGATTCAAAAAGTAGTTGGAAGTCTCCTGCTGAAATACTGAGCAATGTTGTCTCTATAGCCTTCCATAATTCCGAAAGTGTTGCCGGTGAAGGATTTTGTGCACAAACTGGCCTCACGATCATGCCTCATAAATACTCGATGGGATTCATGACGGGTGATTATTCGTTCGAATTTCCCAGAATTTTCTTCAAGCCAATTGCGAACAGTTACGTCTCGGGGACACGGTGCATTGTTATCCATAAAAATTCCATCGTTGAATGGCTGCGAATGGTCTCCAAGTAGCCGCACATAAACATTTCCAGTCAATGATCTGTTCGATTGGACCAGTTGACCCAGTCCATTCTATATAAACACAGCCCATACTATTATGGAACCACCAACAGCTTGCACAGTGCCTTGTTGACGGATACAAGACCTTTTGAGGTCTCTGAAACACTCGAACCCTACCATCAGCTATTATGAACTGAAATCGAGACTCATCTCGCTACGCCACGGTTTTCCAGTCGTCTAGGGTCCAACCGATACCGTCAAGAGTCCAGGAGAGGCGCTGCAGGCGATGCCGTGCTTTTAGCAAAGGCACTCGCGTCGGTCGTCTGCTGCCACAGACCGTTAATGCCATGTTTTGCCGCACTGTCCTGACGGGTACGTTCGCCGTACTTCCCACATTGATTTCTGCGTTTTTTTTTTTTTTTTTTTTTTTTTTTTTTTTTTTTTTTTTTTTTTTTTTTTTTAGTTCAGTGTTCCGGGTCTGCTAGCAGTCTCAAGTCTACACAAACGCCACTGTTGTCAGTCGTTAAGTGAAGGCTGTCTGCCACTGCGTTGTCCGCGCTTAGAGGTAATGCCTGAGATTTGGTATTCTCGGAACACTCTTGTCACAGTGGCTGTCGGAATACTGAACTCCCTAACGATTTTCCGAAATGGAATGTCCCATGCGTTTAGCTCCAACTACCAACTCTGCTAATTCCCATTGTGCGGCCATAATCACGTCGGAATCCTTTTCACGAGCATCAGTTGATTCTCTGCTACTGCACTCCCCTTTTACACCCTGTGTATGCGATACTACCGCCATCTGCATATGTACATATCGCTATCCCATGATTTTTGTAACCTCATTGTAGGCTTTCCATTCGACCATCATGTGTTATTTTACTTCTAACATAACAGAACGACTTCGTTTCCTCTATGAGTGCTTCTTGGTCCTCAATTTTAATGCTACATTCATCAATAATTCGTTTATAGTACGCCCCATTAGTTTCGTCTTTCTTTTGTCTAATCTCAGTCATATACTACACTCATTAGATTGTTAATTTCGTTAAAAGGTTCCGTAATTTTTCCTCACGTTCACTGAGGATAGCAATATCGCCAGCGAATCTTATCATTGATATTCTTTCATCCTACATTTTAATCCAATTCTTAAACCCTCATTTTACTTCCAACACTGTTTTCTCGATGTACAGATTGCCCAGTCGAGGAAAAAGACTATATATGTATCTTACGTCCTTTTAGTACCAGCTCTTCGTTCTTGGTCTTCTAATCATCTTGTTCCCTCTTGGTTCTTGCACATAACATATATTAGCTGCCTTTCCCTATAGCTCATACCTCTTTACTAAAAATTCCAAACAGCTTCCATAACCTTATGCTGTCAACCGCTATTTCTAGGGCTACAAATACTCTTCAGAAGACGAATAATGAAAGCATACCAAAATGGGAAAAATGAAGGTTTAAGCTTGTTTTTCTGCCTTCATTTTTTTCCTAGTAATCTGCTAGCGCACTTGCGGCAGTGGGTAGTGGGTGATGAAATGGAGGGGGATAGACAGAGCGCGGAAACAAACGCATTATCTGTTTCACCATACATGATAAAACGAAATATGCAGGTTTAACAAATTTTGTGATACAAATATACATTTAATTATCTGCCAACCAGCCAAGCGGCGGCGTAATAAAATGGCGCTTTTACCCTTTCATATGCAGCGTGGGGATCGACAATCTCGCGGCCCCGTGTGGACACGCGTGAACGTGCGTGTCCGTGATGTGTGTGTGTGAGTGTGTGTGTGTGTGTGTGTGTGTGTGTGTGTGTGTGTGCGTGTGGTTGGGTGGGTGGATGTGTGTGTGCGGCCGTTATTCAAACGGAGCCTGAATATTTCATGCGGCGAACGCGCGCACTCCATGAATTTTTAACGCGGTCCGCAAAGGACGAGGGTACTAGGGGGCGTGGTCGAGGTGAAAGGGGACGGGAGGGGTAGCCCTGCGGGCCCTGACCACACACGACATTCGTCACCCTTCAAACGCTCATCTTTACCTATGGCACGATTTGTTCCCGTCTTCGTTGTTTATCAATCATGACACGAATATACTGCGCTCAATATATAGTGCAGTCTGATAGCGACACTGAAGCAGTTCAAGACGGGTATACAACACATTCAAAACGATTATGAAACATGCAGTATGCACGACATTGACCCTACAGCGCAATGTGCCAAGCGACTGGACAAAAAGCGCAATAGACTCCAGTACATAAGAAGGGTAAAATTACAGACCAATGTCCCTAACGCCGGTTTGCTGCAGAATTCTAGAGCGAATTCCGATTTAGAATATAGTAAATTTCAAGACCTAATAGCTCATGTCCACGAATCAGCACAGCTTTAGAAAGCATCGCTCGTGCGATACTTCGCTTGCTCTTTTCTCACATGATATACTGCGAAATATGGATGAGGGGCAACAGGCAGATTCCATATTTCTGGATTTCCGAGAAGCATTCGACACGGTACGCCACTGGAGACTGTTAACGAAGGTACGTTCATACGGAATAGGTTCCCAGATATGTGACTGGCTCGAACACTTGTCAAGTAATACAACCCAGTATGCTGTCCTCGACGGTGAATATTCATCGGAGACAGGGGTAACATCAGGGGTGTTCCGAGGAAGTGTGATAAGACCATTGCTATTTTCTATATAAATAAATGATCTGGCAGACAGGGTGGGCATCAATCTACGGTACTTTGTTGATGATGGTGTGTTATGTAGGAAGGTGTCGAAGATAATTGATTGTAGACTGATACAAGACGACCTAAACAAAATTTCTTGTTACTATGATAAATGGCAGCTGTAAGTTGATGCGGATGAGTAGGAAAAACATACAAGTAATGTTGTGATACAGCATTAGTAGTGCCCTGCTAGACACAGCCACGTCGTTTCAACATCAGTTGCGAAGCGATATGAAATGGAACGAGCATGTGAGGATTGTGATGGGGAAGACGAATGGTCGACTTCGGTTCACTGGGAGAATATTAGGAAAATGTAGTTCAGCCGCATGTAGGTCGCTAGTGCGACCTATTCCTGACTACTGCTCGAGTGTTTGGGATCCGCACCAGGCCGAATTGAAAGAAGGCATCGAACCAATTCAAAGGCGAGCTGCTAGATTTGTTACCGGTAGGTTCGATCAGCATGCAAGTGTTACGGATATGCTTCGGGAGCGCATGTGTAAATCCTTGGAGGGCATTCATTTCGAAGAACACTACTGAGAAAGTTTAGAGAACCGGCGTTTGAAGCCTACTGCAGAGCGATCCTACTGTCTCAACATACATTTCGGATACGGACCAATAGGCTAAGATACGAGAAATTAGGGATCGCTTGGAGGCATATAGACAGTCGTATTTCCCTCGCTCTGTCTGCGAGTGGAACAGGAAATGGAACGACTAGTTATGGTACAGGGTACCCTCCGCAACGCACCGTGTGGCGGCTTGGGGAGTGTGTATGTAGATGTGGACGTACATGTAGAGGTCATAGTCCATGTCACAAATTTCTACATCGGTTGGGATGTAGTAACACCACTCTGGGAATGTAGACAGGAAGATTTCGTTGATCACGACGTATTCAGTTTCCAGGCAGAGAGGAAATGCAGGCAACTAGGTTTTCATCTGGGAACAAATGTAAAAGATCAAATATATGGTCTACAGTTAATTTAATTACACACTCCACATTAAAAAAGCAACTCTACTACCTTCAGCCAGCTCCATTCGACGCTCTGAGTAACAGGTAGAAGCCAATAGATCCCAAGAGAAAAGTGAAAGTGTTACAGAAAGTATTACTTCGTAGTAGAAGATGTACTTAAAAGAATCAATAATAAAAAAAGTACAACGTGAAGACTTATAATTGTAGTGGACTCGATAATTACCACGATAATTAGATAAGCCTACTGATGGGGCAATGTATAACAGAGTAGATGTAGATACAGGTTATTGGCAAATTTGGAACTCTTATGCGGTAGATTGTAACAGCAGTACTAATGTAAGTTGAAAGTTAGTCACTTATTAGGTTGATTGTTCTCCTTCTATTTTATGTTGTAGTATTTAATTGTATTTTCAAAAGCGTGTTCTGTCCCTACATTATATACTGACAATGGTTGCTATTAACACACCTTACTGACATGAATGTGATACAAACATATTAAACTAACACGATTATTCAGTACGTATTTCCTGTTTAGAATTTCCGTGTAATTCGTCCAAAAATTTATGTCAATAAATTGAAATGAGTTGACACCTTCGTCGAAACAGTATAATATACACTGATGTGACAAAAGTCATGGAATAGCGATATGAACATATAAATGCTGGCCGGTGTGGCCAAGCGGTTCTAGGCGCTTCAGTCTGGACCCGCACGACCGCTACGGTCGCAGGTTCGATCCTGCCACGGGCATGGATGTGTCTGATGACCTCAGATGTTACGTTCCACAGTTCTTAGAGCCATTTTTTGGAGCGCATTGTTGGTGCTGTCATGTTGTTGTTGTGGTCTTCAGTCCTGAGACTGGTTTCATGCAGCTCTCCATTCTACTCTATCCTGTGCAAGCTTCTTCATCTCCCAGTACGTACTGCAACCTACATCCTTCTGAATCTGCTTAGTCTATTCATCTCTTGGCCTCCACGCTGCCCTCCAATGCTAAATTTGTGATCCCTTGAGGCCTCAGAACATGTCCTACCAACCGATCCCTTCTCCTAGTCAACTTGTGCCACAAACACCTCTTCTCCCCAATTCTATTCAATACCTCCTCATTAGTTATGTGATCTACCCATCTAATCTTCAGCATTTTTCTGTAGCACCACATTTCGAAAGCTTCTATTCTCTTCTTGTCCAAACTATTTATCGTCCATGTTTCACTTCCATACATGACTACACTCCACAAAATACTTTCAGAAACGACTTCCTGACAATTAAATCTATACTCGATATTAACAAATTTCTCTTCTTCAGAAACACTTTCCTTGCCATTGCCAGTCTACATTTTATATCCTCTCTACTTCGACCATCATCAGTTATGTTGCTCCCCAAATAGCAAAACTCCTTTACTACTTTAAGTGTTTCATTTCCTAATCTAATACCCTCAGCATCACCGGACTTAATTCGACTACATTCCATTATCCTCGTTTTGGTTTTGTTGATGTTCATCTTATATCCTCCTTTCGAGACACTATCCATTCCATCCAACTGCTCTTCCAAGTCCTCTGCTGTCTCTGACAGAATTACAATGTCATCGACGAACCTCAAAGTTTTCATTTCTTCTCCATGGATTTTAATACTTACTCCGAATTTTTCTTTTGTTTCCTTTACTGCTTGCTCAATATACAGATTAAATAACATCTGGGAGAGGCTACAACCCTGTCTCACTCCCTTCCCAACCACTGCTTCCCTCTCATGTCCCTCGACTCTTATAACTGCCATCTGGTTTCTGTACAAACTGTAAATAGCCTTTCGCACCCTGTATTTTACCCCTGCCACCTTTAGAATTTGAAAGAGAGTATTCCAGTCAACATTGTCAAACGATTTCTCTAAGTCTACAAATGCTAGAAACGTAGGTATGCCTTTCCTTAATCTTTCTTCTAAGATAAGTCGTAAGGTCAGTATTGCCTCACGTGTTCCAATATTTCTACGGAATCCAAACTGATCTTCCCCAAGGTCGGCTCCTACTAGTTTTTCCATTCGTCTGTAAAGAATTCGCGTTAGTATTTTGCATCTCTGGCTTATAAAACTGATTGTTCGGTAATTTTCACATCTGTCAACACCTGCTTTCTTTGGGATTGGAATTATTATATTCTTCTTGAAGTCTTAGGGTATTTCGCCTGTCTCATACATCTTGCTCACCAGGTGGTAGAGTTTTGTCAGGACTGGCTCTCCCAAGGTCGTCAATAGTTATAAAGGAATGTTGTCTACTGCCGGGGCCTTGTTTTGACTCAGGTCTTTCAGTGCTCTTTCAAATTCTTCACGCAGTATTGTATCTCCCATTTCGTCTTCATCTACATGCTCTTTCATTTCCAAAATATTGTCCTCAAGTACGTCGCCCTTGTATAGACCCTCTATATTCTCCTTCCACCTTTTCGCTTTCCCTTCTTTGCTTAGAACTGTGTTACCATCTGAGCTCTTGATATCGATACAAGTGGTTCTCTGTTCTCCATAGGTCTCACTAATTTTGCTGTAGGCAGTATCTATCTTACCCCTAGTGAGGTAAGCCTCTACATCCTTACATTTGTCCTCTAGCCATCCCTGCTTAGTCATTTTGCACTTCCTGTCGATCTCATTTTTGAAACGTCTGTATTCCTTTCTGCCTGCTTCATTTACTGCGTTTTTATATTTTCTCCTTGCATCAATTAAATTCAATATTTCTTCTCTTGCCCAAGAATTTCTACTAGCCCTCATCTTTTTACCTACTTCATCCTCTGCTGCTTTCACTACTTCATCCCTCAGAGCTACCCATTCTTCTTCTACTGTATTTCTTTCCCACATTCCTGTCAATTGTTCCCTTATGCTCTCTCTAAACTCTGTACAACCTCTGGATTAGTCAGTTAATCCAGGTCCCGTTTCCTTAAATTCCCACCTTTTTGCAGTTTCTTCAGTTTTAATCTACAGTTCATAATCAATAGATTGTGATCAGAGTCCATATGTGCCCCCGGAAATGTCTTAGAATTTAATACCTCGTTCTTAAATCTCTGTCTTACCATTATATAATCTATCTTATACCTTCTAGTATTTCCAGGATTCTTCCATGTGTACAACCTTCTTTTATGATTCTTGAACCATGCTGCTGTCATATCTACTGCTGTCATATGTACTCAAATGATTCATGTGAAAACGTTTCCGACGTGATTACGGCCACACGACGGGAATTAACAGACTTTTAACGCGCAGTGCTAGCTAGATGCATGGAATATTCCATTTCGGAAATCGTTAGGGAATACAATATTCCAAGATCCACAGCGTCACGAGTGTGCCGAGAGTACTAAGTTTCAGGTACTACCTCTCACCAGGGGTACGACGGCCTTCACTTAACGACCGAGAACAGCGACGTTTGCGTAGAGTTGTCATTGCTAAGGGATAAACAACACAGCTTGAAATAACCGCGGAAACTAATGTTGTACGACGAAGGTGTCCCTTAGTACATTGCGACGAATTTGCGTTAATGGCCGGCTGCAGAGCTAAAAGCTCTTGAGGTGGAAATGGCTGGCTCACAACATGTTATGATGGCATCTGGGGGAAAAATGTATGGAAAAACGATATTCAACAGGTGGAACCCTGACTGTGCTGGTTAATTTCTTTGCAGTCCTAAAATGCTAAAAACAGAACGGAAACATGAGATATAATGAAATTAAATGCAAGATATTTATTTTTTGTATTTGTTGCTGATAACATATTTTCATAATGTATTTTACTCCAATAGTTATTTATAGGTGATTTGGTGAGTGTTTAATCACTTTAATCATCATCATAAACGCGACAGTAGATTTGGATATTTTTGTGAAAATATTTACACAGTTGCCATCACTAGCACAATAATAAAACAATGGGCAGGTACGCCTTTCTGCAGCACAACTGCATCGCAGCGTTGAACATAGAGGCTCCTGGGAGAATCAGTACGGAATCATCAGAAGGTTGCATTGTGACCGGTATTGCCTCTGGATGTAGAATTTTGGACGCTTAGTCACGACTCCATCCATATTTCAGGGTGTCCAGCAGGAGTGGTCGTTGGTACACTGCAGACATCCAAATTTTACGCTATAGGTGTGCTAGCTTAACGTGAACATGGAAGGCTTCATTCGTTGGCTGCCACGACTTTAACTCGGAAACCGATGAAATTCTCGGTTTTGGCATTTCTTGTACTCCAGACGAAAAATCACATATTGGACGTGCAGTGTTTTACTGTGGGACTACAATAGGCCGCAATGTTAGCAGTCACCTCTTTGTCGATGCCCGACAGGTTTGACGTTACGTTATCCAAAGATGAGATGGTGCGACTCGTGAACTACTTTCTTTTTCCTTATTCCATGAAAGCTCCCAATATTAGAGAGTGTGCTGCAAGGAGGCTAGCACAAATATCAGCAGGCTTCGATGGTGTTGCTCCAACATCAAAAATCGTCCTCCTCGGGCTGATAGGTTCCACGGTTATCTTGCTTGCTATTCCATTCTCATAACAGTAGTGAAGCAAAAGAACATTTCCCTTTACTAGCCCGAATGGCTGTTGAACGATTATAGCATCTGCTTCCTTAAGTTCGATGTACAAGTCTGTTCTGGGCTCTGATTCTCTGTCTGTTACTTCAGTAGGCACATGTTCTTTACTGGTGAGAACGAGCTAGTAGGCTAGAAAGGCGTCAACCAACCAAGTGTTTGCATATGATATAAATCAAGTGCGATATTTTCATTCACATTCACAACTATTTGCTGAGATGGGAGGGCTGTATGCAGAATGAACTGATGTTTTTTCGTCACATGTGAACCTGTACGCATGAATCTAGTAACAGTTTTGATACTGAGTGGGCTGGATCGATCAAATGTCAGGTATACCTCCAAGTATCTTTACTGTTATGTACTTATTTCTGGGTTGTTACCCGGTGGCGACACTGGCGTTTTAATAATCATTGTTGACGTTGTGTGCCTACCGTTGGCAGAGAATTGAGTGTGTTCATCATATTACACGCTTCTGACGTGAAAGGGTGGGTTGGAAACAAGTCTGCTGGGCGTTGTGAAGCAAATGTCGATCTGCTGGATTCCGAAGATAACAGAATTCCACACGAAGTGGTACCGCTAGGTCACAGAATTTGCATCCTAATAATGGAACCCATACCATATACCATTCGTAGGTGGCTACCCTAGACAGTTTTTGCTGTAGCCCAATACAGATATTCCTTCGTAGATAGCGACCAAAGGTTTTGCTGTCCCACCGAAAGCATTTCCTAAGGCTGAGAATGAAACTAACGTTGCTGGTTGCAAACATCATCGTAATATGGACCTGTTGTATTAGTATGGGATACCATTCAGAACAAAACACGATCACCTCGCATTTGCGTAACTGGTAATTTGGATAACAAACCAAAGATTTCGGACGTGGTAAGTTCTGTGCTATGTGCCTTAACTTCGAGATGCTCTTGACATTATCTTTCAATAAGATAACGCAAGACAGCAGATTGTTTCTGTTGTCCCAACCTACCTCGTTACAGAGTGTGTTCGTCTGTTACCTTGACCAACACGTTACCCAGATCTCTCACCCATTTAAAACATCTGGTTATGGATTTCCGAGAGGTTTTCTCGCACTCTCTAGCCATCACGATTGATGTAGTATAACACAGACATGAAGCAGCGTGTAATGACATGCTCGTAACTGTCACCCAAAATAAGTTCGACTCGAAGCAAATCCGATTAAGAGCCACGTGTTGCTGGCCGAGGAGGCAGCTTTGTGTACTAAATTTTGCAACGTGTGCACTGAGGTGACAAAAGTCATGGAATTCCCCCTATTATCGTTTCGGACCTCCTCTTGCCCAGCGTAGTACAGCAACTCGACATGACATGAACTTAAGATGTCGATGGAAGTCCGCTGTATAAATATTGAGACATGCTTCCTGTTTAGCCATCAGCAATTGCGAAAGTGTTGCCCTTGAAGGATTTTGAGAACGAGCTAACCTCTGGATTATGTCCCACAAATCTTCGATGGGATGCATGTCAGGCGATCTGAGTGCCCAAATCATTCATTCGAATTGTCCAATTGTTGAGAATGTTCTTCAAGCCTATCGCGAATCATTACGGGCCATGGACATGGCGCATTGTCATCTACAAAATTACATTGTTGGGTAGCTGCAAATGGTCACCAGGCAGCCGAACGTAACTATTTCCTGTTGGACCAGAGGACACAGGTCACTCCATGTAAACACAGCCCACAGCGTTATGGAGCCACCACCAGCTTGCATAGTGACTTGTTGACAACCTGGGTCCATAGCTTTGAGGGGTCTGCGCCACATTCGAGTCATACCATCAAGTCTTACAAACCGAAATCGGGACTCATCTGACAAGGCCACGGTGTTCCAGTCACCTAGCGTCCAACCGATACGGTTACGAGGAGAGGGTCTGCAGGTGTTGGCATGGTGTTAGCAAACGTACTCCCGTCGGTCGTCTGCTGCCATAGCCCATTACCGCCAAATATTCGCGCTGTCCTAACGGATACGTACGTCATATGTCCCACATCGATTTCTTCGGTTATTTAGCGCTTGTTGCATGCCTATTAGCACTGCTCTCGGTCGTTAAGTGAAGGCCGTCGGCCTCTGCGTTGTCCGTGGTGAGAGGTAATGCCTGAAATCTGGTATTCTAGGCACACTCTTGACGCTGTGGATCTCGGAATATTGAGTTCCTTCGCGGTTTCCGAAACGGAATATCCCACCCGTCCAGCTCCAACTGTCATTCCGCGTTCAAAGTCTGGTAATTCCCGTCGTGCTGCCACAATCACGTCGGAAACCTCTTCACATGAATTACACGAGTACAAATGACGGCACCGCCAGTACACTGCCCTTTTATACCTTGTTTACGCGATACTACCGCCATCTGTGTATGTGCTTATCACTATCTCATGAATTTTCTCACCTCTGCTTATACTCACTATTAATCTACAAATTGTCAAGTGCCTAGCGACTTTGAATACACCTGTTAGAGATAACGGATGTTGGCCAACGTCGGGCGTGGCCGATACTTGAATGCATGAGCGGCCTGTTACTTAACGTGATGTTGGCAACACTGAATTTCTCTTCACAGAAAAGGAGACGAGGGCTGTTTGTGTAAGGACTCTGTTGATCAGTCTCTGCGGCAGTGTCGTAGATTAAATTCCAGACGAAAGATCAGAAACGGAGCGAGTACGAATTAAAGTTACTGGTTGTATACTTCACGAATCAAGGCGCCGCTGTTACAAAAATGGCTCTGAGCACTATGGGACTGAACTTCTGAGGTCATCAGTCCCCTAGAACTTAGAACTACTTAAACCTAACTAACCTAAGGACATCACACATATCCATGCCCGTGGAAGGATTCGAACCTGCGACCGTAGCGGTCGCGCGGTTCCAGACTGTAGCGCCTAGAACCGCTCGGCCGCTGTTACATCAGTGCTAAGTCGTTCCCTTCGTTTCAGCTGTAGTTCCGTGAGTACGAACAATCAGAGAACTGTGGCGCTGCGGTCGCTCTTTACTTGTCGATTCGTTCTCTTTATACTGAACCATGTGGAAGTGTAAGACTAGCCCTCATTTGTTATTAGTACGGAAGGTGAGTACACGGTCTTGCTGCTGTAAAGTAGCACTATTAAAGCGAAATGACGGACAGACTTTAACGAAACGATGTTTTGTAAGACAGTGGTGGGCGTTAGACGAAAATTAGCTGGTGCAAAGTACACTATACAAAAGTGTTCGATTAGCGGAGGAGTGATACTTGGAATCAGTTTCACGCTATAGTCCACGAATCAGACGATACATACACAAATTTCGTCAAGTGCAAACAACATGGTTGCGTTCTTGGGAAAACATATGTGCTGCGTCAAACGAAAACTAGGTACGGAGCAACGACACTTTTACATCCCAGCGAAAAAAAATCGCTGTTTCTGTATCCTGTTGGTAGTGGAAACGTGCATCTTATCATTTATTTCTGTAATTTATTTTAATAATTGAAGACCATTTAGAGATTATACTTCATCCTAATGTCCTGTTTTCTGGTACTGTCGTTGTAGACTCGATAACACCTTGAAAATGTATATATCAACGTAATTGTTAGACAGTGTGAACGGATATAAAATATTAAATGTTCAGCAGTCTTCAGAAAAGTTTTATCCATTAAATGTATGTGTAAACAGTACAATAATCACTGTTAGCCGATCAGTCGTTATATAAGTACAAAACTTGCGTCCGTCAGACTTTTGCGACATTTCTACTTGCTCTTGAAAATGAGCATAAAGCTGAAATCGTGATCGCATGAATTAAATGAATAGCAATTTACAGTTTAATGGCGGAAATTTCTTTCAAAGCGATTGCGTATCTAGTGGGAATGTCTCGAGTCCACAGTTACACTTGCGAACTCGTCCACTCGCTCTGCTTTCTGAGTGAGCCGAGTCCGCTTCTAGCTGCCAACAGACTCTGGTGACGCGTGGGCTGCGGCGGAGACCCACGAGTCGAGTCTGCGAGCACACGGAGGCGGCGAGTTCTGCGCGGACCTCACAGGACTCGCAGCCGAGTTTAAAGCGAGTAGACGGGGCTCATTTCTAACCTCTTTGCTAAACCCCTCAGCAGTGTCTCATAAAGTGAGGGAATGTGACACTGTTCATGGTGATTCGTCCATATGATGGGGGCGTTAAAACCGTGGTGCTATACAAATGGAGAATGTTATGTGCTGACACCAGATTCCACTCCCTCCCTTCTCTCATCATCACCAAGCACAAAGACGACACTACACCATAAAACACACACACACACACACACACACACACACACACACACACACACACATATATAGGGTGTCCCAGCTATCTTGTCCACCCAAAATATCTCTGGAACAATAACAGTTTTTGGAAAACGACTTTCACCGGTATCAATGTAGGGCTGGGGCCCATGAATGTACATATTTGGAAGCATTCTAAAACGAAAGCATATGTGTTTTTTAACACAAACTTATGTTTTTTAAATGGACCTCCTATATTTTTTCTTCAGCAATCCATAGCATGACAAAGCACATACACAATAGCGTTGATTGCATCGCAATATTCCCATTACATCCCGAGATATTGAGACGCGAAGTTGACGCTTGAAACATCCGACATGCGCTGCTAGCGCACGTCCTGATGCTCAGGCGTGAACCCCATGCTGCCCGTAATCGCGATAAGATTGACATGTGTAATCATACCTCCATACTTATAAAGAGAGACACTTATTTGTCAATCCTTCCCCCGCCGCGCCGCTCTGCTGGACGACGCACAACACACGCGGCCGCTTAGAGAAGAGAAACACTGGGACGCCACATTCAAGGTATCACCATCCGATGCACGACGTCGCTCGCAATAATTAAACGGGCCACCTCGCGCTGCGCGTCTCCGGTCAGCTGGGCGAGACGGCGACACGAGATACACACCGCTACGCGTAATCAGACGCCGCCGCCGCCGCCGCCGCCGCCGCTGCCGCAGCACAAGGCTACGCAAACGACACGGCTGCCGCTCTCCGAACCAACTAAATGTGACACTTCTGTCACTCAATGTAACTGGGTTTTCTCTTTTGATGCTGTCAATTGTCAGGATGAGCATTCTAAAGCATTCTGTCAGGGTGAAAATATTAAATAAATTAACTTTTCTCACTTAACAACATGTGGGCAGGGTGGGTTCTTCCTTGGCTCGGGTATGAGGTCGAATGAAACATCATTTTATACATAAGATAATTTTTATTGAAAGTTTCGTACAACTGTTATCTTACTGGACGTTCTGGTTCGGAGAGCGGCAGCCGTGTCGTTTGCGTAGCCTTCTGCTGCGGCAGCGGCGGCGGCGGCGGCGGCGGCGGCGTCTGATTACGCGTAGCGGTGTGTATCTCGTGTCGCCGTCTCGCCCAGCTGACCGGAGACGCGCAGCGCGAGGTGGCCCGTTTAATTATTGCGAGCGACGTCGTGCATCGGGTGGTGATACCTTGAATGTGGCGTCCCAGTGTTTCTCTTCTCTAAGCGGCCGCGTGTGTTGTGCGTCGGCCAGCAGAGCGGCGCGGCGGGGGAAGGCCAGTGTCCCGGACTCGAACCACGGACTCCCGCTTGCCAGTCTTCGGCTGTCAGGTCTTTATCCCAGCTCACAGGTGACTGCTGAAGTGAGGCCGTCTCCTTCCCGTCCTCACGAGTCACCCGGGTATGTAAAATCAGACTTCAAAATACCTTTTAACTTCTTCTTCTGGCACTGAGGCTGCTGCTTGCTATTCTATTACAGCGGCGGACTCGGTGCGTCTGTGCATGATGTAGTCTCTTCTTGCATGACGATCTTCAGCACCGAAACTAACTTAAAACAACTGCTACGCTTCTTCTTCGTCTTCTTCGTCGCTCGTCTCCGTCTTCGTCTCCGTCTTCGCCTTCGTCTTCCTCTCGTCTTCATCTGTCGGGCCCACTGCGTCTCGCGTATTTATTCACTTCAGTTTACTGGAGGTGAACGACTTCACGGCCATTGCCTCTTCTGTCACGTTGAAAAGATTCTCGAAGATTCTTCTTAACGTCGGTCATTGGCTCTTGGAATGTAGGCGAGGGCCTTTGCTCACATACGACAACTGAGAAACACGTGAGCCGGTCATTGCCTCTTCTGTCACGTTGAAAAGCTTCTCGAAGAATCTTCTTAACGTCGGTCATTGGCTCTTGGGATGTAGGTGAGGGCCTTTGCTCACATGCGACAACTGAGAAACACGTGAGCCGGTCGGGCGATGCCCTGACGGCTGAATCGACAGCGCCCGCTTATGTGGAACTTGCTGACTTCACGGTCATTGTCTCTGCTGTTCGGCCCGCTGTGTGCCAGTATGTAACTCTCCAAACTAAACCAAGTTTTCCATTTATATTCTAATTTCTAGTTCACTTTGATTTCACTAATTTATTTACTTAAGTACCACTCAACATTCCTCCACCCTTCGGAGAAATTCGCCCTCGAATTTACTACTCAACAGTACATTCATGGTACCCAGCCCTACATTGATACCGGTGAAAGCCGTTTTCCAATAGCTGTTATTGTTCCAGAGATATTTTGGGTGGACAAGATATATATATATATATATATATATATATATATATATATATATATATATATATATATACTTAAACACGAAGCTTTTATATTTTGCGAAGAAATCGTTTCAGTCTTCTCGAAGGACAGGAAAATCATTTCAATTAGGCGGCTGAACCTGCCCCTCTAGTTCTCGCAGCCAATTATGAAATAAACATTTACTCATTTGCTTCTTTTACCTAAAAACTTAATTGTGAATTGTTCCGAGTACACTGTATGAATACAATAAACAAAAGCTTTCTCTTTTCCTATCCTTGCTTGTGATATAGTTCTAATGACAAGCAGTGTAGAAACAAACAAGGAAACCTACTATCGACGAAATGGAAAGTCATAACCCTCGTTCCTGATGACTCGCTAGGACACACTGGAGCTAAATATTACATGTATGTCGCTAGACCGGAGCTTAGAGGGCCAAATTCCAAATGTGATCTCACTGTGGACTTACCGAGAAACGTGCGTTAATTTTTGACGGGCCTATTTATTATGATTATAATGAAGTTAAAACTTAACACCAAATTGGGATATATAACCGACATTGACTAGCTTTTTTAATTTTTAAATGACATTTATCCTTTTACAGCGCTTAATACAACAGTATCGATTTTGAAAGTGACGTAAACAAATTGTGCCGTGAAATAACTGTGTACACTTAAACCAATGGAGCTCGTTTTTTTTCCTATTTGGAAGTCGATAAACGTCATTTAACAATGAAATTAAAACCGATTAGCTTTTAATGTTCCACTGTTTGATGGAGACTGCCGTGACAACTGATATATGCTGTTAGAGAACTGACAGATTGCGTCCATGTTTATTTACGTGCGCCATGGATTTTGCGCATCGCTGTGAGCCTGCGCATTCTGGGAAAAGCAGATTACCGTTATGTAATCAATCCGTCCTCACTTTTTCACATCACATATTGGAGCTGATGCTTTCCGATTCACAGTAGCATTACGACCCTATGAGAGTTAAAGTGCAATGTATCCACACAGACAACTATTTTGTGTGACGTTTGTTGGAGCAGTAAGGAGAATCACGGAATATCGTGTTTCGAGATCCAGTTACACAAATTAATAGTAAATACTTGCAAACGCCCTTTATTTTTAACTCTCGTGTTCCAATGCTACTGCAGTGCATTCACCTTACTGAACGTGGTCCAGACAAGTCAGTTTTTGCTGCGAAAAGTAAAAGTAGCTTAATTTTTATTTTACTTCGCATTTTTATCGGTTATAGATTACATGTTCTTAAAAGTAAAATTAATTGACCACAAAGTGAAAGCCGCTTTTCTGGGCGCTGAACGGCACGTTTTGAAAAATTGTTTCATTAGATCTTTTAATTCGACGTTGTACCATTCGAGGATCGAATCTGCTAACATGATGTGTGTAAAGTAGTTTGTTTACTCAGCTCTGTCATAATGGTTTCTCATTCAGGTTGTGTAGCATTATTTCTCCCAAGTATTTAAACTTTTCAACAATTTTTATGTCATGTTCTCCAATTCTACTTTTATTTGCAGTGGTGGTTCAAAACGGTTCAAATGGATCTAAGCACTAACATCTGAGGTCATCAGTCCCCTAGACTTATAACTACTTAAACCCAACAACCTAAGGACATCACACACATACATGCCCGAGGCAGGATTCGAACCTGTGAGTGTAGCAGCTGCGCGGTACCAGACTGAAGCGCATAGAACCACTCGGCCACAGCGGCCTGCAGTGATGGTTCAGTTAGCATTATTTCTGTTTTTCAAAAGATATTTTAAGGGCATATTTCCTGTAATGATGGTATTTGTTGTTTGGTTTCTTGAATGTTGTAGGCGACAAGAGTGAGTTCATCTTCAAACCCCTAGTTTCATCTTTTTGTGTTCCAACCTTAATGTTCTTTGGATTATCGTGTACCATTCACTCGTTATTTATTCAAGGGCACAATTAAAGAGAAATGGCGACAGACAGGAATGATTCAGAAAGTTCCCCTCTCAACATCTAACTGAAGTTCTATCAGGTTGGTTAAGTTTTATCAGTTTAATTAATTTTGGGTAGATTTAAGGTGTCAGACAAACAACACACCTTACATTGATTTCCAGAAACAATTCCTGTTAACTCGATATATCACACGAGATAGTTACGTGAAAAAGTACGAATTATTGATAGACAAAGCGAATATAAACCACTAATACTCACAGTAGTAATTGTAAGCAAGTAATTTCCCAGACCCAAGCTACGAGAAGGAGTTCTGAGGGAAGGAGAATTTTACGACGGCAATGCCCGTCCCAATGCGAAACCCACACAGCAGGACGTCTAGTGGACACAATGAGGCGCCGGATCCACTGCGCAGACCGCCTTCTGACAATGACCTTTCGGAAAGCCTTTCTACAGGAACATGGCCAGAGATGTTAGATAAAACATCCAGAGAAACACAACTCAAAACAATGGTGACTCACTGTAGCCACTTGTGTAAAAAACTTGCATGAAAGAAAAAGCTGTTTATCTCAATCTTACGTAGCAGTAGTTAAACTCTGCCCTAAGAAAGAAAAACACCTGTGATAGGCTACAGAAACTCTAGTGGGTGGATTTATAACAAGTACAAAGGCTCTGATTGGCCAGAAAGAAAACATGGGGCCACCAGCTTTGATATAGGCAAATCTAGAGAGAAAAATTTGCTCTTTCTCTTGCACCAAATCGTCTAAGTGTTTGAGCAAGGCGACTCGCACTGCGCTGAGACGATTGCGAGAGTCATTATGTGAACACTTGTTCACAGGCTCGTCTTAACTTGTTGGGAGTTAAACTGCAAAGTCTCGTAGTATGGAGAATCGCACCAAGCACTGACGCCTAACGCTTGCGAGGGATTTGAGGGCAATGACGTATGTGCTTAGCTAGGGAACAACTAGGAGTCTGGGCTTCACAAAAGATGTAGGAAATGCATCAGACTGGTGTTTAACAGTCGAGAGAGATTTAGAACAGATTCTCAGGTTCACAGCTCGCGCTGACACCAGCCACTGCTGCTGCCGACGAAAGGTCAACATACGCGCTCACACAATGCCAGCGAGCGATAACGTCTCCATTACAGGGAGTGTAGTGGAACCAACGTCGAGATCTTTGTCTGGTTACATCACTGTCTGTACTGCTGCACTCCTCTGACCTCTGCATGGTGAGCTGGTGTCTTCCTACCTTGTAGGCCATAGATTCAAAGCAAATTCCTAAAACACTCATAGAGCGTCCCTACGCAACTGTGGTAGGAAGGTAGGTCAGAACCAGTCTCACGCATGTCAGCTAGAGTCTGAAATGTCTCAAAATTTTTAACAGTGAGGGTCTTTGGATGGAATCATATGCTTTCTTAGAATATATAAATGTAGTTGAGACAAGCTTGTTTCGTGTGTGGTAAGAAGCCATGATTAATTTCAGAGTAATTAGTTGTTTGGTACAGATTCTCCAAAGTCTCAAGCCTCTTTGGTATTCCCCCTTTCCCATATCCAGTTCTTCTTTGTTCCTACTGTGTTAAGGAAAAAATCTTGTAGGCACAGTCCAGGTGCGAGATTTCTCAACTGTTCTCTGAATCACTTTCGTGTCCTTTCTTAATGAAGTTATTTCCCATTCTTCTGGGAATTTTTCTTTTCCCCATTTTTTTTGTAAAATAATATGTAAAGATGCCTGAGTTGTTTTACCAGCATACTGCCACATTTCCGCAAACACATTTGTACCCACATGCTTTATAGTTTGTCATTTCATGAAGTGCTATTTCTATATCTTGTAATGTAGATGGGTTTATATTTTCTGGTTTGGTTTTTACTGGGGTCCTTGTGTCTATTGTTAAAAGCCTTTCAAATTCACCACAGTTAAAGAACTTGTTGAATCTGCAATGATTCCTGCGTTTTCCTTGTTTTTATGGGTTATTGTTCCATCTTTATTTTTCAGCAATAGTGCAGGAGGGTTGTAATTACGTAATTGTTTATCAAAGGCTTTGCAATACTCTCAGGAATTGGTTTTGTAGTAGTTCCTTCAATGGAACTCAGTAGACCCTTTTGGTATAGCTGCTTTCTTTCCAGATAATTTGAGAGAATTTTTATCTGGTGTTTTTGAGATCTGCTGCATTTTCTTCTGTTTTGTGACTTTCATATTATGTCCAAGCTTGATGTCTTTCATCATGAATTTAATCACATTCCGCAGGCCACCATGCACGTTCTTTACATTGTTTCACTTAGGCCAATTCTTCAGCATGTTGTTTCAAAATTGGTATTAGTTCCTCAAGATTGTCCATTACTATTGAATTTTGTGTTTTTTCTAATGTTAGTCATTTTTGAATAATTTATGTGGGTCATACTTTCTTTTATCTCTAAATTGTTCTCTGTCTTTTTTCCTTAATGGGGTGAATTTGATTTTTATTTTGATCAAATAATGATTTGAACCTGGGCCTGTTCCTCTCAGTACTTTAACATTTCGAATTTCTCTGTGAAAGAATTTGTCCATGCAAACATGGTCCAGCTGCCACTCTCCTCTGGTCCAACCAGGATGTTTCCATGTCATAAGTTCACTTAGTTTTCTTTTAAAATATGTAGATTTAGAGATGAGCCATTTGTTCTTTAAATTTCAACAAGAGTGTTTGTGTGGAGCCCATTTTCCAACTAAATCTCTGTACTTCTTTTCCTTTCCCAGTTTGGAATTTAAAATCCCCTATTAAGACCTTTGCATTGTTTTTATTGAGTTGATTTACTGTGTGATCCACGAGATCCCAGAATTTTTCTACTTCTACCGTAGTTCTTGATAGAAAATTTTTCTCACTGTTAGGGGCATAGGTGTTTTTGATAGTATAGATCTTGTTTGTGGTTTTCATAGTTAAAGCTGCGATTCGTGCAGAAATAGCTTTAAAATCAATTATTGAATCTATGACTTTCAGATTTACTATAAATCCTGTTCTGAATTGTGGGCACTGTTTCATAACTCCTTGTCCCGGTTTCCCATTGTAAACTGAATAACCTTCAGATTCAAATGTATCTTTTTGTGGTTTTTCCACTTTTTTTTGGTTCCTGCTGCTATGATGTTTTGTCTGATCAATTCATTTGTAAAGTTTTTGAGATTTCCAGTTTTCAGTTATGTGTTACAGTGTAGTTAACGTGTTTATGTTTTATTTTGAAGTTATGAGCTTGATGAGAGTTGGTTGATTTCAAATGCTCCGATTCATTTGTCTTCTACTTGGCTACTCAGCGAATCCGATGAAGCCTTTTCCTTCCCTACTGCGTTGGACGTTGGGAATGTTTCTCTAAAAGGCCTTTCCATGTTGGACTGTCAGCAGCTATCAACCTCGAGTGGAGAAAGCTCCGTGTTACAACTGTGGTTGTTAGCCACATATGATATTAATCAACCGTCACTAACATGTGGACCAGACGCTTTTGGGGTACCGTCTTTGACATATGGAATCGTCGTGCCCTTGGTACTAGTTTTAGTCCAACCCGGGTATTTTATTTCCCCGGTACCCACCATATCTGGTGAGCATCCCCTATCCGTCACCTGCAGAGGCTCTCGGTAGGAGACCAGCAACTCTCCCGAGAAGATGGCCGAACGGTTCTAGGCGCTTCAGTCTGGAACTGCGCGACCGCTACGGTTGCAGGTTCGAGTCCTGCCTCGGGTATGGATGTGTGTGATGTCCTTAGGTTAGTTAGGTTTAAGTAGTATGTTCTAGGGGACTGATGACCTCAGATGTTAAGTCCCATAGTGCTCAGAGCCATTTGAACCATTTTTTAATAAACGGAGGTTTCAAAATTTATCGCGTTAGCCTGTTATAATACGAAAATCAATTTGCTAATGCTTTGACGAGGACGAAGATGTGGAGAACAAATGTAAAAAAAATTAAAGCCATCGACGTGTAATAAGCTCTAGATTAATTTGTTCTGAGTAAGATCTCAAGGGATGAGAAAGACCCACCATGGTTTAATAACAGTTGTAGAAAACTGCTACGTAAGCAAAGAGAACTTCATCTCAGATTCAAAAGAATAAAAACCTTGCTGATAAAAAGAAGCTGAACGAAACGAAAATGAGGGTAATGAGAGTAATGACAGAAACGTTCAGTGACTGTGAAAGTAAAGACCGTAAGGAATTTTGGCCGTATGTAAAACCAGTAAATGTGTCTAGTACATTTACTCATCCACTCAATAACCATGCTAGCACGAGAACGGACGATAGAAGAGAGAAACAGAAATACTGAATTCGGTCTTCCCATATCGTTTCATCGCAGAAGATCGTAACGCGGTCCCTCCTTTCAATCTTCGTACGAACGACGAAATGGCAGCTACTGAGATAACCGATAGCGGAATAGAAAATCAACAACAATCGCTTAGTGGTGAAAAGGCGGCATGACCAGGTGAGCCACCTACAACATTTTACGAAGATTATGCTGAAGAACTTGCTCCCATTCTAGCAGTGATTTATCGTAGATTGCTTAAGCAACGAAGCTTACGTAGCGACTGGAAGAAAGCACAGGTCATTCCAGTTTTTAAGAAGGTCCGTAGGACAGATGTGCACAAAATATCGTTGAAGTCAGTCTGTTGTAGAGTTATAGGATATGTTTCAGTCTCAAGAATTATAACGTTTTTGGAGAAAGAAAATGTCCCCTACAAAAATAAACATGTATTCCGCAAAGCGTGGGATGTCGGATGCTCTTTAAGGCTGTTCACAGGTGATGCGGTTGTCTTCAACAAAGTAGCAACGACAGAAGATGATAACGACTTGCATTATGGCTTCTAGAGAATTGATGAATCGTGCAGGCTCCGGCAGTTGACCCTGAACGTAAATAAATGTAACATACGGGGCATACATAGGAAAAGAAATCCACTACTGTACAGCTACACCCTTGATGACAAACCGCTGGAAATTGTACCTATCGTAAAATATCTAGAAGTAACTATCCAGAGCGACCTTAAGTGGAATGACCCATAAAACAAATAGTAGGAAAAGTAGGTGCCAGACTCAGATTTACAGGAAGAATTTTAACAAAATGTAAGTCGTTTGCTCGACCGATTCCTGGGTATTGTTCATCTGTCTGATATCCCTACCAGGTAGGACTGATAGGAAAGATAGAGAAGGGCCAACGAAGAGCGACGCGTTTCGTTACAGGATTATTTAGACGGCGCGAGGGCATAACGGAGATGCTCAACAAACTCCATCGGCAGACGATACAAGAGAGAGGCGTTGTGCATCACGGAGAGATTTACAATTGAACTTTCGTGAGAGCGCTTTCCAGGAAGAGTCTGACAACGTATTACTTCCCCCAAATACGTCTCACGTAATGACCACGAGGAGAATTCTCTCGCAATTAGAGCCAATGCAGAGGCTTACCGACAATCATTCTTCCCACGCGCTATTCGCGAGTAGAAGAGGATTGGAGGACTCAGTTAGTGGCAAAAAACTACCCTCCGCCACATACCATTATGAGTCTTTCGGAGTACGATGTAGATGTTTTGCCAAACATTATTTTAATTGCCTTGAAATATTCAATTCCCATGCATAGATTGGGGTTTCCTACTTCTGAACTTTAAAATGTCGGTGCACTACATCTTCAGTGTTAGCACACATGTATTGGAAACAAGTTACATATAAGACCTCTAAGAAACTGGTGATACATTCGATAGGTCTGATTTCCTTAACCCTTTTATTCGTTGCCAATGACAATCCTGTTAAATCATACATTCAGCCTTGCACTGGTTTCTTTTCGAGGTCATTTTGCCGGTTGTTTGACGGAGTCGTCCTCCACTGGATGATTTAAAATAATTCTTTATTTTTTCGGTTCGAGCACAGTTTTTCGGCTGTTGAACTATTTTAAAAAGTTTGCATACCATAATCCATCCAACATACGTGGTTTAGTGTCCAAGCAGACGTCAGATCACATAGCGACAGAAACATACGCGTTTGGACACAATACATTTAAAACAGCAGTGATGTAACAAGTCACTTAGAAGTGAATTAATGCACTGGAATATGAATAGTCGGCAGCGAGATGTTGATATTCGTAAACCAGCTCATTCATACTCATCTAACTAATATGCTATGTGAATGATATTACTGATGCCATTAGCATTCAATTGTGAAGTACAGTAACATAGCCGACATCATACATTCTCACCTTTACATGATTTGATGATTTCTTGGTAACCAAATTATGTCAGTTTTGATGGGTCGTATAAGTATTTGAAAATGGCTACACAGCCGACACAGTGCTATAAGGAAAACAAAACAAAGAGAGATTTTAATCCGTCCAGTGGCAACAAGGGTTGTAGTGGCCACGGTTTTCAGCTTGAACATTGATTTTACGCAGCTCTCGAAAAGTAACCTACATGGACGTGAACCTGAACCTGCTTACTGTAGGTAAGCCTCGGCCTCACACTACAGTTTATCCCTCCAAAACTCCCTCTATTACCAAACCGGTAATTCCTTAACATTTCGGGATACTTTCTACCAACAGATCCCTTCTTTTAGTCAAATTGTGCTCGAAAGTTATTTTCTCATCAATCTCATTCAGTACCTCTGTTCTAGTTGCTCTTTCTATCCGTCTAGTAATTAACACTCTTCTGTAACATTGCGTATCAAAATATTCTGTTCTTCTCTTGTCTCTATTGTTTATCACCCACGTGTCATTTCTGAACAAGGCTACGCTCCAAACAAATAGTTTCAGAAAACAATTCGTATCTCGTTCATTTATATTGCATTTTCATCCGTTTCATGTTTTCAGAAAAACTTATCTTGCTATGGGCACTAGTTTTATATCCTTTTTTCTTTTAACACTACCACTTATTTTCCTGCTTGAATAGCAGGAGTCATTCACTACCTTCAGTGTCTCATTTTCCAATTTAATTTCGTCGACATCACATGTCTTCGATTACATTCAGTTACAGGTAAAATATTCGAATTAGCACCTGTGAACGGCGTTTCAGGGAGAATAGAAGATATTTTAAGAGATGGTTGTGTATACTAATTCGAATGAAAGTTTCCATGTAACTTCGAACAGTTATACAGAGTGTTACAAAAAGGTCGGCCAAACTTTCAGGAAACATTCCTCACACACATTGCATGCAGATTCTCATCAGCCCACACGTGTTGATTGTGAAAATTTACAGATTCCCATCAGCCCACACGTTTTGATTGTGAAAATTTACAATTTGATCAAGTTGGAATGAAGCTTCATCCGTAAAGAGAACATTTGCACTGAAATGAGGATTGACACATTGCTGGATGAAGCATTCGCAGAAGTGTACCCGTGGAGGCCAATCAGCTGCTGAATGTGCCTGCACACGCTGTACATGGTACGGAAACAACTGGTTCTCCCGTAGCACTCTCCATTACAGTGACGTGGTCAACGTTACTTTGTACAGCAGCAACTTCTCTGACGCTGACACTAGGGTTATCGTCAACTGCACGAAGAATTGCCTCGTCCATTACAGGTGTCCTCGTCGTTCTAGGTCTCCCCCAGTCACGAGTCATAGGCTGGAATGTTCTGTGCACCCTAAGACGCCGATCAATTGCTTCGAACGTCTTCCTGTCGCGACACCTTCGTTCTGGAAATCTGTCTCGATACAAACGTACCGCGCCACGGCTATTGCCCCGTGCTAATCCATACATCAAAACCACGTTCGTGATGAACACTAACCTGTTGATGTTACGTATTGATGTGCTTGATGCTAGTACTGTAGAGCAATGAATAGCATCTCAACAGAAGCACCGAAGTCAACATTACCATCCTTCAATTGGGCCAACTGGCGGTGAATCGAGGAAGTACAGTACATACTGACGAAACTAAAATGAGCTCTAACATGGAAATTAAGCGTTTGCGGTCACATGTCCACATAACATCTTTTCCGTATTTGTGTGTGAGGAATGTTTCCTGAAGTTTGTCCGTACCTTTTTGTAACACACTGTATCCCTCGACTATAGCTCCACATAGATGTGTTCTGAAGAAACGAAGTAGTTCCGGGAAAATGAAGTAGATAAAAGAACAAGAAAAGTTCGCCAAACTGCTCACAGAAAATTTATATTCATACAGGTATCGACAGAAAACGCAAAATTCTAGCTTTGACGCCCGATGGACGAATGTGTGACGCTGCAGTACAATTTCACCGCCTAGCTGGCAAGGATAGTACACAGGGCATAAAGTCTTTGCGAATTTCATCCCTTGAAATCAGTTGGACAGTAACTACGCCACGCAGACAAGCACGTGAACAATATACGCAGATGTCAGCATTTAGAGACAGGACGTGTAGTTGAGCTCAAACAAGCCGTTTGGAAAAATCGGCGCATTGCTAGCCATTTGAACAGAATAGATGCCACTGTCCGATATTGTTGGTAGGAATGGGCGGACCATGAGCGAACACAATGTCAAGAAGGAAGTGGTCGAGCTAGACAGCCGACAGGAAGATGGGATCGAGAAATCGTCAGACACTCAGACCCCCGGAGTCATCATTATCATTGATCCGAGGAGCAACTGGTGCTTCAGTAAGCACAAGGACCATTAATAGACGGCTCACGGAAAAGGGGCTGAGCTCACGGTGCCCCACTCACCGGCTACCACTGACCTCTGTACACCCACAAGCCCGTCTGCACTGATGTGCACATTCGGCCTGAAATTGCAATGACTGGGGTAGAACTGCATTCAAAATTATGCTCGGAAAGCCACCTTTAGAATACTGCTCATGTTATTTATATGTTTTTTAGGAGGGCCTACCGTGGTAAAGTAAATACTTGTTATAAGGCTTGAAATGTAGTTGGCGAGCTTCGCCAGTAAAACTTTACTCGATGATTGCCATTGCCCGCCAAGCGTGTCTTCGTTACGTTTTTATTTTGTTTATTTTTGTATTTTACAATTATATTTGTGTATGAAGCCAGAACGCTTGTGGTTTTGGTATCATAGTAATATAGTTTGTCATTATTCCCTATTCGGTGAGGCCCATGGACGAAACGAGTGCCATGCCGATGGGAGCGTACGTGGAGTCACTGTGCACCTTGGTCCGCATGTCCTTTTTCCCCCCTGTTCTTGTGCTTTTCGGTTTGCTTCTGACCAGGCATTCCTTAATTCCATGTGCCTATGCAGGTTTTTGTGGTTGATTCGTACCTTTCTCTCAACGAATGTGTAGATGGTGAGAGACTTTATAGCAAGTGAATATATTTTTTTTAGCGCTTACAGTACCTTAGACCATAGTGCCTAGACAGGTAAAGCCCAGCATACAGTTTTTAATCGTTCGTCACATTGTACGTAAGTCGTGTTATGAACAGCTTTCTGTGTGCATATTCCTGACGTCCTTATATGAATAAAGGTAAATTGTAATATGTAATTTTGTGAGCCGCTAATGGATAATGTCTGTGCCTCAGATGCTTTTACCTTGTAATTGACGTACATTATAGTGATTGTAGTATGTACAGGAAATGTATACGCAAATATGGGCTTTGCATGGGTATGTGACAAGCAGTTATAGTAAAGTTGAGTTTTAGTTGTAGTGAGCGGTTATACCGAGCGACTGTTATGCGCTGCTTGGACAGCGCTATCTGGTGGCCGGTTGTGAACCGCTAGAATCACAGCAGGTAAGCCTGCGCGGAATAGGGCAGTGATGATGCCGACCGATGTTAGGCGAGCAGTGGTAGTTTCATCTGGTGACTTCAGTTTTACATTTTATGGAAAGAACGACCATGAGAGCAGTTTTTTATTATTTTTATTGGTTGTGACAATGATTTTATCAGATGGCCTGCCTCATATGCCACGATGTCCACATGGTTTTATAAATGTTAATCCACGTTTCAGGTACGTGGTTGTGTAATAATTGTAATGTATATAGTTAACTCATGTGAGCCCTCCCTCAAACCTGTTATTTTATACCTTCACAGATCTGATGATGGCACCTTCAGTGTGCTGAAACTGGTCATCTAATAAACGATTCAAGCGATCGTGGCTTTTCAATTGTTTTAAAAACAGAGTGATCGCCCGACGATACACCATGTGTTCACTGCAGAACTGCCTTCGTTGATGAGTTCCGCTTCGAAGTGTGCTAAAAATGGGTCTGAGCACTATGGGACTTAACTTCTGAGGTCATCAGTCCCCTAGAACTTAGAACTACTTAAACCTAACTAACCTAAGGACATCACACACACCCATGCCCGAAGGAGGATTCGAACCTGCGACCGTTGCAGTCGCGCGGTTCCAGACTGTAGCGCCTAGAACCGCTCAGCCGCCACGGCCGGCTGTACTGCTTGTCTTTGTGCTTTCCGAACACTACATTGGCCAGCGGCATAGCCAGTTCTCCGGCCAGTTTAGAAGGTTAGCAGCATTATGGGCAAGGCTCTCCAACCAACTCGGGATTTTGAGGATCTAACGAGCGATTTGGATAGAATTTTGCACGATATCCCTCTGGAGAACATCTAACAATCCCGTCAATCAGTGCCAAGCCAAGTAACGGCTTATATACGGGCCAGAGATGGACCAACGTGTTAATGACTTTCGCAGTTTGTGACGCTCTTTCTCTTGAATAAGTAACTCAATTTTTCTGAAATTGTAATCATTTGTTTGTCTCAGCATTTCAGTCCCATTCAGATAACGTGGTGCATAGTTTTTTTTGTCTTACAGTGTAAAACCTCCCACTCGACAAAAAGTCCGCACTTAGACACTGCGATGTTATAAAGGTCACACCACTATACACCAAAGGAAAACTGTGTAACCTGATCAGTTACAGACCTATATTCTTTCTTTCACTTGCGCCTTTGTCCCACAATGGTCGCAAAGGTCGGAGTGGTTACAACAGAATTGGCAAGGTTAATTGAAAGGGGTGGCCGGATGCCCTTCCTGCCGCCACCCTATACCCCCCAGGACGGAATCAGTATACCCCAGCTGTCTGTGTCTAGTGTAAACCACGAAATAGTGCGGAAGTGTGACAAATGTCTGCGTGTTGTGTAAATGAGGTGGGATATGGGGACCAGCCCGGTATTCACCTAGCGGGATGTGGAAAACCACCTGAAAACCACATCCAGGCTGGCCAACACACCGGCCCACGTCCTTAATCCGCCGGGCGTGCCTACCCGAGTCCAGGAAGCAGCACATTAGCACTCTCGGCGAACGTGGTGGGTCAATTACAGACCTATATCACTGATGTCAATTTGCAGTAGGATTTCGGAGCATGTACTGTGTTTCAAAATTATGAGTGACCTCGTATAAATGATCTATCGCCATATAATTGGCAGATATAGTTTTGCAACACAACTAGCTCATTATTCTCACGAAGTAATGATGCTATCGTCAGCTGACCTCAAATTTATTCCATATTTTTAAATTTCCAGAACGTCTTTGATAAGATTCTTCTCACGCAGATTCTAATCAAATTTCATGCATATCGATTATCGTATCGGTTGTGCAACTGGATTTGGAATTTCCTGGCAGATAGGTCACAGTTCATAGTAATTGACGGAAATCCATGAAGTAAAACGGAAGTGATATGTGGTGTTCTCCAAGGAAGTGTTAGTGGCCCTCTGCTATCCCTAATCTATACAAACGATTTAGGACACAATATGAGCAGCCATGTTATAGTTTATGCAGACGATGTTGTCATTTACTGTCTAATTAAGTCATGAGTAGATCAAAATCATTTGCAGAATGATTTGGATAATATATTTGTGTGGTGAGAAAAGTGGTAATTGATTGTAAATGATGAAAAGTGCGAGGTCATCCGCATGAGTGCAAAATGTGAAACTTCCACTTTGAATGTAAAGAATGACTGCGCTAGTAAAATTTCTACGTTACTTGATTTTCAAACTCCAGAGTGAAACTGAACGTACTGAGACTGTTTTCTCTTTGCGTATTCTAATCATTACTAAAACTCACACACAACGCAATCTGTCTTTCAATAATCCCTACAAAAGAATAGACCTGACTAACAATAACCTATACCCTTCATCAATCATTTAACTCACAAAAATCTTTGTTACTCGAGCTACTGCAATACAGCGACCGCCATTACTGCCAGCTAAATATAAGATTATAATTACTGAAGGCACTAACTAGCGATAGACATATAGTTAGCAAATGAAAGATTTTTGTGGAGAACAAACACTGTATTTACCTTAATAGTGTTCAAAAGTCATAATGTACATATATGTAAATTCGTGACATCCAGTTTAATAGATTTCCTTTTTCTGACGGACACACGTCCAGATCGTCCGCTCATATTAACATCTCAAAACCATGGCATTTCCCTCCCCACATTCACCACTTCTGGCGGCTGACCTCCAACTGCCCAACACTATGGGCTGTTCACATCCAACTGTCCAACACTACACAGTCGAAAAACCTACAACGAGTCCAACCAGCAACAGACTGCACACAGCGCAGTCAGCGATTTTAATACAGAGCGCTACGTGCCGTCACCAACATAAAATCCTAAATAGCCTACTTACGTAGCTCCCATGCTCCCTACAAAAAAGTTTACAAATTGTTTTGGGCAGTGGCCAATACTGATTTGATAAAACTTTTCATATTAACAATAACAAATATATCAAATGCACATACTTATTAAGAGAACGTTGGTCAAAAGCAAGAATTGTCCTCACATTTCATAAAGACAGTTCTGATCATTCATCACAGTAGTAATCGCCGTTTTATGCACAAAGTCTGAGCAGTAAAAGAAAATTCACAAGGAAGTAGTGGACTTCCATGCAGTCTTGAAGAAGTAGCGTTGTCCTTCCAACGGAAAAACAGTGCTGACTCTTGACATGTAGACAGGTAATGGGCCACAATAGAGCAAACCCACAGCAGAGAATGTCGAAGTTTTGAAGAATATTGATAGGTAGGTCATCCCAAAGCAGACCCACAGTAGCCCTTGTAGATATTATGGTATTGGTGGGCCACCAAAGGTGCAGACCTACTGTAGTCCTTCTGAGATGGCCAACAGCTATCTGTTGTGAGTGTGCAGGTGCACAATCACCATCAAAGAGTCTTGCGAATAATACAGCAAGTCCATAAACCACCACTTGTGCACTCACTATTTTTTTAAATATACTTAGAACCAGCAATGCTGTTAACCAGTCCCTTGCTGAATTATCAACACACGTGCAAGCACTAACAGTCCTTTTTTTTACCTCTCACATATATACTACGACAACCAGAAATGTGTGCAGTGAAATGAAACCCTACTATTTACTTAATTTGAGGAACTGGTGTCAATTACAATTTTATGACATGAGAATACAAATACGAAGGTACAAAAAAACATTAAAAACATAATGATAACATTAGTAGTAAATCAGGAATTACAAAAGAATAGAAATAAGCATATACATGAGTATTATAGGAACTGTAACATATGTAACTAAATGAAAAAATGAGAATATTAATTAGAACATCAACGTGATACATGAGCATAAAAAGAAAACATAACTGAATAAGTAATAGCTAAACATTTTTCCAAAGTAAGGAACAGGTTATATTTGAGGATAAGAGTATTCCTCATCATAGTAAATGCAGCTTAGTATTAGAAAAATTCTACAACATAACTCTTGTCAGAGGAAGACATAAAGACAGGAAGAACATAGACACACAAGGGTAGACTTAAACACAGAGTGGAATCACATAAAAGGAAAGGACGGAGCTTGATTTCAGTATGACATTTGGTACTGCAGTATTTATCGTATTTCATTTTCAAGCAAAACTTTCTTTGCTTGTCGGAGATCTCCCTTGATTCATCATTATTCCCAAAAGGTCCTATCTATGCATGCTTTCTGTATTAGTATTTTCACATATTCTTTACTTCCTTATTTGTTTTCAAGAAAATCCTACCTAACCCAGTTGTCGCTAAGCTCTACTTGTCTATTCATATCCTCTTTCAAAATAATTATTTCTGATTGTACAGTACTCATTTTGGCCCAAGTCTTTTTCATATAACTTCTCAATGCATTTTTTACCTATTCTTCTTAAGCTAACGTAAATCTACTGAGCTCAGATACATAAACTAAAGGACGAGGCAATGCGACAGCACAAGCATTAAAACAAACAAGAATGAAAAAAAAATGCAAAGTGGCAAAGCAAGCAGCGATAAATATAAATTACCAAAGCAAATGCAACATTACAACTAATATGAGCCAATGTGCAGCTACAAGAAAAATAAATCAGTTGTAAAACTGGCTTAGCAAAGTACTATAAAGTGAAGTTCAATAGGGAAATGCCGACAAACAGCAGCAGCAAAACATGACAAGGCTCAAGCAGAAAAAATATTGCAGTAAAGGTAGCAATACAGATAAAGGAAATATTTATGTACACCTTAATATCTATGTCACATCTTAACATTAGAGTGATGCATCACAATAACTTATTCTACCAAACAGGTTACCAAGTCATTGCAAAAAACTATGTATGCAATTCCTGTGAAGGCAAGTGATTATTTATATCCTAATGTCTACGTCCTACTGTACTTCTTTCGTTTCCTAGTGCTCACTTTTCTTAGAAAGTTGATCATAAAATTATTATTTAATGGATCTGTAGCAGAAAATATTTACATTAGTACATCTATTATTTTTTTCTTTATCTTAACCAATGCTGCAGCACAGCTAGAAACTAGATATCAAACAAAATAGCCAAATACATGCAAGGCAAAGCATAAAGACGTCTTTCACTAGCCATATGGCATTTTATAAAGCAGTGAAAAGATCACTCAACTAGAAAGACAGTAATCACAATCAGGTGTGTAGACATAAAATATTTCTCATATGGCGTGGCCTGAGCTCCCAGTTGGTGCACATCGACAGCGCAGAAAGATACGTGTATAGCTTCTTTTCTGTGTTTAATTTGTAGATTCTTACTTAAATTGCGTGTGAGTTTCGTATAGGAGCCGTAATTTCGAGTTTTAGTTACTGTAATCGTAAATTCAGGCAGATTAAATTCAGGCAGATTGTAGCGCAGTCGTTAGGTATTTGTACAGGTTAGTTCATACATTCTTTGCCTGTTTCCCTTGCGTTATCTAGGCACGGACTTCTGTTTCAGTAACTGTTGTTCAACATCGATTAGAATGGACAGGGACTGTGATTGCTGTCCGGATGAGGGCTGAGTTGGCATCCCTTCGCTCACACCTGCAGGCGGTGCTGACTTCGGTCATGCAGCTTGAGGCTGTTGCCAATGGGCACCACTGTGGGGAGCCGGACTTGGGTATCACAGAGATGTCAACCTCGACCTGTCTGTCCCCAGATCGGTCTGTCACTGTGGTTGCCCCGGTTGCTGCCGCAGTGGGGCTGAGCCCTCGCTTGTGGTTGATTGGGAGGTCGTTCCAAGGCATGGCAGGAAGCGAAAGATGTCCCCGGAGGCTGATCAGAAAGCCTCCCCAGTGCGTCTGACAAACAGGTTTCAGGTACTGTCTGTGGCTGAGCCAGATGCAGCTGCCTGCCCTGTTTCAGAGGATGATTCTCAGCCTTCAAGGTCTGGGCAATCGCAGAGGGTGGGCTTATTGGTAGTTGGGAACTCCAATGTTAGGCGCGCAATGGGGCCCCTTAGGGATATGATGGCTAAGGAGGGGAAGAAATCCAGTGTGCACTCCATGTGCATTCCAGGTGGAGTCATTCCTGATGTGGAAAGGGTCCTTCCAGATGCCATGAAGAGCACAGGGTGCAGCCAGCTGCAGGTGATGGCACATGTCGGCACTAATGACGTGTTTCACTTTGGATCTGAGGAAATTCTCTCTGGATTCCAGCGGCTATTTGATTTGGTGAAGGCTGCTGGTCTTGCTTACGAGATGAAGGCAGAGCTCACCATCTGCAGCATCATTGACAGAACCGACTGCGGACCTTTGGTGCAGAGCCGGATGGAGGGTCTGAATCAGAGGCTCAGACGGTTTTGCGACCATGTTGGCTGCAGATTTATTGACTTACGCCATAGGGTGGTGGGGTTTCGGGTTCCGCTGAATAGGTGAGGAGTTCACTACACTCAGCTGGCGGCTACACGGGTAGCGGAGGCTGTTTGGCGTGGACTGGGAGGTTTTTTAGGTTAGAAGGCCTCGGGAAAGTACGCAGTGGGCTGCAATCTCAAAGGGTGCATGGCAAATACAGGACATGCTTGGATCAAGGAACAGTCGGAATTGTAGTTGTAAATTGTTGTAGTTGTGCTGGGAAAGTCCCTGAGCTTCAAGCGCTAATAGAAAGCACAGAAGCTGAAATCGTTATAGGTACAGAAAGCTGGCTAAAGCCTGAAATAAGTTCTGCAGAAATTTTTACGAAGTTTCAGACGGTGCTCAGGAAAGATAGATTAGGCAGAATTGGTGGTGGAGTGTGTGTCTGTCAGTAGTGGTTTATCTTGTAGTGAAGTCAAAGTAGATACTCTGTGCAAATTGGTATGGGTGGAGGTTATACTTAACAGCCGAACTAAGTTAATATTTGACTCCTTATACCGACCTCCAAACTCCGATGATATAGTTGCTGAACAGTTCAGAGAAAATTTGAGACTCGTAACAAATAAATTCCCCACTCATACTGTTATAGTTGGTGGGGACTTCAACCTTCCCTCGATATGTTGGCAAAAATACTTGTTCAAACAGGGAAGCGTCCTGGGACCTCTGCTGTTCCTGATCTATATAAATGACCTGGGTGACAATCTGAGCAGTTCTCTTAGGTTGTTCGCAGATGATGCTGTAATTTAGCGTCTAGTAAGATCATCCGAAGACCAGTATCAGTTGCAAAGCGATTTAGAAAAGATTGCTGCATGGTGTGGCAGGTGGCAGTTGACGCTAAATAACGAAAAGTGTGAGGTGATCCACATGAGTTCCAAAAGAAATCCGTTGCAATTCGATTACTCGATAAATAGTACAGTTTTCAAGGCTGTCAATTCAACCAAGTACCTGGGTGTTAAAATTATGAACAACTTCAGTTGGAAAGACCACATCGATAATATTGTGGGGAAGGCGAGCCAAAGGTTGCGTTTCATTGGCAGGACACTTAGAAAATGCAACAAGTCCACTAAAGAGACAGCTTACACTACACTCGTTCGTCCTCTGCTAGAATATTGCTGCGCGGTGTGGAATTCTTACCAGGTGGGATTGACGGAGGACATCAAAAGGGTGCAAAAAAGGGCAGCTCATTTTGTATTATCACATAATAGGGGAGAGAGTGTGGCAGACATGATACGCGAGTTGGGATCGGAGTCATTAAAGCAAAGACGTTTTTCGTCGCGGCGAGATCTATTTACGAAATTTCTGTCACCAGCTTTCTCTTCCGAATGCGAAAATACTTTGTTGAGCCCAACCTACATAGGTAGGAATGATCATCAAAATAAAATAAGAGAAATCAGAGCTCGAACAGAAAGGTTTAGGTGTTCGTTTTTCCCGTGCACTGTTCGGGAGTGGAATGGTAGAGAGATAGTATGATTGTGGTTCGATGAACCCTCTGCCAAGCACTTAAATGTGAATTGCAGAGTAATCATGTAGATGTAGATGTAGATTTCATAGGCATTTCAGTAAATATCAGAAAGTACAAATTCCAAAGTGTAATCACATGTTTTCGAGTATGAGCATGTCGTGTTTGCAATGCTTTCTACAAATAAATGTCAATAGCGAGGTTAATGGCCTCTTTTTTTCTCACCTGTGCCTCTGAAAGGCACACACTAATGGTTATATTCCAGGTGACTGTGACGCAGCTGGTTGCCCACAGTGCACCACATCAAGGTCACTTACTTTCTTTACCGAAATATTTACGCCAGCAGTTTACGCTACAGTGACAGTTTGATACCAATAAAAATTTCACAGGTCGAAAAATTTGCATTAGAAGTGTGTAGAAACAAAATCTCATATATAACAGTGTCCAAAAAATTTCTGTCAGAATTGTGGTACTCACATTCATGCACATTTCACAACTCTTGAAGTACAATTCTTGGTTTTCAACATCCTCTTTCACTAACCAGAGTCCCAAACCCATGTTCATTATTCATATACATATAAACACATAATCACATTCCTCATATAGCATCATCTAATTGAACATAAACAAATCTCTACATCATAATACACATTATCATAATAATAATATCATCAATAAAATATCGAAATCGTCATAGCTTCCTCCAATAATGTCAAAACCATAAAAAAATTGCTCTCTTGCTCGATTCCGTAGCACAATCTACTTTGAACATACTTCAAAAATCATGATCCCTTACCAAATACATCATTCACAACTCTCACAGTATCACAATGGTTTCAAAAGTTAATGTGAAAAGTTCCCAAAATGCAGACAATGTACAATTTCATAAATGTGTAGTAGTCTAACTGTGTAATTACGTAAACATGTGTCACTGATGTGGTAAAAAAAAGTTTGTCTCTCTGTTAACTAATTAGATAGGTTTAATTCTGTGTTAGAGAAATATGGTACTGATGTGTAAAACTGAATAAGCTAGGGCTCCTTGTGCTTGCCATGTGCATAGTACACAAAGTAAGCATACTCCCATGAGGGTTAATGCAATTATGACTTCATATGGTGAAATATATCACTAAAAACCTTCAATGTAATTCAAAAAACTTTCTAAAAATGTTCCAAGTACAAAAATCAATCACTCAAATGCATGTCCTGTAGCGCTAAGCTGTGCATCTTGATGTAAGATAATTTCTGTCACTACTTAATGGTAGAAATGTGCCAAATGTCGTAGTTATTGTCGTCCATAAGCAAAGTTCTGCAGAAGTCAGTGTACTTACCTCATCATAAACAAAAGTGAAATGCTATGCTTACAGCTACCATAATTATTACGCTCATTGCCGTGTACTGCAACGTACTGTTGGGTTACGGAAAAAGCTGTCTCATTGCAAAAAATGTTCAAATGTGTCTGAATTCCTAAGGGATCAAACTGCTGAAGTCATCGGTCCCTAGACTTACACACTACTTAAACTGACTTAAACTAAATTATGCTAGGAACAACACACACACATATCCCCGAGGGAGGACTCAAACCTCCGGCAGGAGGGACCGCGCAATCCCTGACATGGCACCTCAAACCGCATGGTCATCCACGCGGCTGTCTCATTGCAGCTATACCACTGCTAAAAATGTTTTACTGTCCAGAAAAATGTAGAAAAACTGTGCAGATATAAAACGAATACAACGCAAGAGTAATAATATAAATTGTGTCACTCATTAATAACGTCATGATATAATCATGTAGCTGTCAAATAAACCAAATCCTGTGTCATCTGTAATCTCTCAGAAAGTACTTTAAATAAAGCATGTCTTCTCAAGTAAACCAAAATGTTGCATTAAAATCTCATTAGCAGTATATATTCCAAATATGTAAGCACTATAGTCACTACATAATCCTAACAAGCAAGAATGTACACACAGTAAGACTGTGTCGTCTGTTCACTATAAAAATGCATTTGTAATTACTGTCTAAATCAGTTCCCTAGGTTCTTGACAGTTTCTAAGTATTACAAAGAGTAATAGTTACGTGAAGTGAAAAATATTTTGGCAAAGACTAAGCTGCAAAGCAAATTATCTCTCAATAAATGGTTTTACATTTGAAATGTGAAGTAATCCTTTACTTTTCCTAGTACATAGAGTCTCAACTTCAAAGCAACTATCACGTGGTATAAATCAGTAAAGGATACCGAAATTTTTGTCAAGGCTCTAGCTTCTATGTTATTTTTTTCAGGGCCAGCCGGCGCACGTGGCTGCCTGCGGTGCGAGTCATTGTCTATTATGTCTTTCTTATTGCACGTCGTTGCTGAGATTTGGAGATCTAACCTCTACAATTTCAACTTGTCGAGGGGGTCCTGCACTGTTTGAATCACACCACTTTTGGTTAAATTCAATGTCTGTTGTGACTAAAGCATCTGTTGTCATGTCATTAATTTCTATAGTTTCTTTCGTGTTGATCATGTGGTGGAGAATTTCTCACTGAATCGTAATTACAAGGTGGGCTGTTGCATCTGAAGTAATTTTGTCTCCGTTGATAATAATTGTTCTGATTCCCATATTCTCTGTTTCTGCGGTTGTCTGTGTCATATTCATTACTACGGAAATGCAATCTTTCTCTGTAACTATTATTATTTTGGCAGTGGTTGTATTACAGGTGGTGTCTGCTTTGATCACGATTTGCGTTATGAAAGTAGTCTTGTCGTGTTATTGTTTCTGTCATCACAGAATTGTGATGAATGTGACCTGTAATGGTTGTTTTCCTGTTTTCCAATTCTTGTAAAAGTCCCTGAAAAGCTTCAATGTCATCTTTTCAACGTCCTGCCAAAATAATATGTCCCAAATGTTCAGGCAATTTAATTAAGCAATTGTGAATAAGTTATCAGGAGATGTATGGGTTTGACAGATACTAAGTCTTATGCAATATATCTTCAAAATATTTGTCAAGACTGAATATATCAGATTGTTCGAATTGTTTCATCATTATGATGCTATGTTTTATCGAAATCGAGCAGCTTGGGACCAATATGTTGAGAAGAAGGCATGATAAAATTCATCTTCACTGTGCCAATCAAGAATGACCGATCGCATTCTTACAGCTGGTTCATTCTCTAACTAGCCACACATAAATTCTAATATGTGCTCTAATGACCAGCTGGGAGGAAAACAATGAGAGAATTGATGAAGCCACGCTTGTGGATGAATGTCGTTACCAGAATTAAATGTTTTGAATTTACGTGTAGTAAAGCTTCAATGTCGTCTTTGCAACGTCCTGCTAAAATAATATGTCGTAAATGTTCAGGCAGTTTGATTAAGCAAATGCGGATGAGTTCTGAGGGGCTGTATGGGTTTGACAGGTATTGATTCTTGTGCAACATGTCTTCAAAATATTTCACAAAACTGGAAAATTCAGATTGTTCGAAGTGTTTCATCATTATGATGCTATGTTTTACTCGGTCTTGTGTAGCTTGAGACCAATATGCTGAGAGGAAGGCATGATAAAAATCTCCTTCACTGTGACAATCGTGAATGACCGATCGCATTCTTACACCTGGTTCATTCTCTAAGTAGCCACACATAAATTCTAACCTGTGCTCCAATGACCAGTTGGGAGGGAAACAATGAGAGAATTGATGGAGCCACGCTTGTGGATGAATGTCGTTGGCAGAATTCTTAAACGTTTTGAATTTACTTGTAGTAATGAACAGCTTATAGTCGAAGTCATTGTGTCGGCGGGTCGCAAATCGGTCATTGTTACGTCGTGTCGGTGGTTCCATCTCAAAATTCGGTGCACCTTGCCAATTCCTTTCATAATTCCCGAAATGCCCTGTGTTATTATTTTGTGGCTTTCCCATATTTCTAAATCCTTCTTCCCGTGTCAGAGTGCGAGTCTCCTTTGAAATATGTAATTCTTGTATTACCTGTGCCAACTGATCTTGAACTTCCCAGATTTCTCTTTTGTACTGAGTATTAATTGGATTCTGATTTTGTTTGAATTTCCTAATTTGCTCGTACTATTTTGTGTCGGTAAAGGCTACTGGTCTTGTGTCATTCAGACCATCACCTACCTTTTTTAGATAAGTTAGTGAGTTGACCCGAAAGTTTGGACACTGTCTCTGGTAATGTGCTGATTTCCTTCTTTTGTTTTTCTGAACGAAGTTTTAGAGTATCGATTTGTATCGAAAACGTGTCTACTGTGTCCTTTAAGATTTCCTGAGTTTTTGCAAGTTGCGTAACCGAATCGGTAGCTGCAACTGAGTCAATTTTAGCGTGCAAGGTCTCATGATTTTCATGAACAATAGTTTGCAGTTTTTTTAAGGCTGCTTCGTGATTCTGTAATGCATTTTCTTGATGCGATAAAATAGGGTGAAAATGCTCACAAATTTGTGTGATTTTTTGACATTTAGATTCGATTTTAAGTAAGTTAGCAGTTAAATCTTCAAGTGTCTGCTCAAGCGTTTGTTCAATTGAGTCTAACTTTTGAAGCTGTTGCTGTGACTGTTTTTGACTTTTTCTAAGCGTTGTGTCTAACTTTTGTTTCTGATTTTTTCCATTCATTGCATGAATTGCAGTAACAATGTATTAGTGTCTGAAACATATTCCTCTGTGGTTTTCGGCAGTGCATTTGCACCGTCAACATTCGCCTATTGAAAATCAGAAAACGTGTCTGGGTTTAACTAAGGAAGGGGTAAGGACGCAAAACCTGAATCTACGGTATTTGTAAGATTATGTTCCGCCATTTCGGATTTCTGAGGCGAGCTGTTGTCGACAGATCGATCGACAATACTTCTCTGTTCACTAATGGTTTCACTGTCTACACTGTCTACACCACTGTATGGTCCATTTCCCTATGCATGATTACCAAATTATTATGTTGAACATTAGTAATTCATTACACGGCGCTGATACGCTACGCTCATCACTGGCATTTCTTAATTTATTTTGCAGCCTGGTGTTACTTTTTCACACGCCATAATTGTCAAAATATTTCACACGATAACATAGAAAAGCACAATTTGAAGAGGAAAATAAGAAAAGACATTAAAATAGCACTGAAAATAATATTTAATTAATTGCAAGCGCGGCTGTGAAATACTTGGTCCAAATCTACATGCATGTCACAACTGTTTTACTGAACAACAATGAAAAACTGCAAATGCAAAGGAAATTCTCTCTACAATTACGCGCTAGCTGTAATAATAAATACACTAATTACTCAAACTACCAGAAAAAATCAGAAGATTCCAGTGAGGTATCCTCGGTTAAGGGTTGACATATGAAACTTACCCTTTGAATGTAAAGAATGACTGTGCTGGTAAAATTTCTACGTTACTTGATTTTCAAACTCCAGAGTGAAACTGAACGTACTGAGACTGTTTTCCCTTTCTTATTCTGATCATCACTAAACTGACACAATATTTTAGCGCAACGCTGTCTGACTTTCAATAATCCCTACAAAAGACTAGCCCTTACTAACAATAATCTACACCGTGATTATGTAAACTTCCCGGCGTATTAGTATATCAAATTCTTGTCGGGTTTCCAGCCAGATCAAACTGTCATCTGAGCACAATATTTCAGCGGTCCACCTGGCCGCCATCATCAGGTAATAAAAGCTACGCTGCTCTCACCGATAACTGACCTCTCGCAAATGACTGCACCTTTATATGCATCGGAACTACAACAGCGCATACGCTAGATACAGTGCGCACGCTCTCAATCATTCCTGCTGCCCCCCTTACGCAAAGAGTTGCAGCGCCTCCGGTGATGAATATTGTTGAAAGGATATATCGTTACAAATGATTGTTCATAGCCAGCCGATTCAGATCAGTTGTTTCTTCATGTCTGATAAAACAGGATTCCACGTTTTACTTAGCGGGTATCCATTATCACGATTAGTGATATTACCTGCTAGTCTGATATCGACTTTCTCTGCCTCGTGATGCCTGGGTGTTGTGTGATGTCCTTAGGTTAGTTAGGTTTAAGTAGTTCTAAGTTCTCGGGGACTGATAACCATAGATGTTAAGTCCCACAGAGCTCAGAGCAATTATGATATCGAAAGATTCTTTTAAAACACAATACCAATACCGAGAAACATTTGTAACTCATTGTATAACATCCTGTGTCCCTCTGTAAGGCAAAGCTCAGTCACCGCAGATTTATCTGGTTGTAATAATTGCGTATGTCGATGATGCTCAATACACCTGTCGTTGACGTCACGGATAGTTTGGCCAATGTAAATTTGCCGGAACTCACACGGTATTTTGTAAACGCCAGACTTCCTCAAACCTAAATCATCTTGATATAGCCAAGAAGTGCTCGAATCTTAGCTGGCGGACGAAAAACACATCTGATCTCTTATTTCTTCAAAAGACTGTCTATCTTCGCCTACACATTCCCAGCATACGCAAGAAAAGCCACAGACCTAATGGTATCTTCAGAAGGTTCAGGTTGAGGTTCAAACTCAAAAGCACGTTGAATTTGTTGGTCCTTATAGCCGCTATTATTGAACACCTCCTTAAGATGTTGCAGCTCCTGTGGTAAATTTTCAGCATCAGAGACAGCATATGCTCTTTTAACCAAGTATGTTGAAAAGGTGGATGGCAACTTGTAGCATGTAAATACCTACCGGTTTCCTGTAAACACTGTGTCCAAGAGTTCCGTCTTCTTTTCTATAAACTAGTACATCCAAAAAAGGTAGCTTTCCCTCCTTTTCAATTTCCATCGTGAATTTGATGTTCGGATAAAGACAATTAAAATGGTCCAAAAACCTGTGCAAAGAGTCTATTCCATGTGGCCAAACAAGAAACATATCGTCAACATATCTCAGAAAACCCGAAGGCTTCAGAAAAGATGTTTTCAGGGCCATATCTTCAAAGTCCTCCATAAAAGATTAGCAACTATGGGGATAAAGGACTCCACTTAGCCACATCTCGGTTTGTTCAAAACATTTGTCATCAAATAAGAAATAGGTGGACGTCAGAAAATGACGGCAGAGCTTCGTCTGTTGTACTTCCGATGCATATAAAGGTGCAGTAGTTTGCGAGTGGAATCAGTTATCGGCGAGAGCAGCATAGCTTGTCTCACCTGATGACGGCGGCCAGCCGGCCGTTGTGGCCGAGCGGTGAAACGTCCCCTTAAAAACAATTGTACATGACTGTGCTTAACCTGACACACAATAATTTTAGCGCAACGCAATCTGACTATCAAAAATCCCTGCAAAAGAATGGTCCTGAGTAACATTAAACTATACCTTTCAGAAATCACTTACCTCACAAAAATCTTCGTTACTCGAACTACTGCAATACAGCGAGCGCCACTACTGCCAGCTAAATGAAAGATTCTAACTACTGAAGGCACTAACTACTGATAGGGATAGTTAGCAAATGAAAGATATTAATAGAGAACAAACAATGTATTTACCTTAATATTCATAATTGACATCCAGTATTACAAATTATCAAAACTCCGCCATCTCTCTCCCCACATCCACCACTGCTGGCGGCTCACCTCCAACTGCGCAACGCTACGCGCTGTTCACATCCAGCTGCCGCTGCATAACACTACAATGGCAGACAACAATGCAAACTAGCCACAGGCTGCACACAGCACAGCCAGGGATTTTCATACAGAGCGCTACGTAACGTTGCCAATAAAAAACATAAACAGCCTACTTACATAAAGAAAACATAAACAGCCTACTTACATAAAGAAAACATAAACAGCCTACTTACATAGCCCCCATGCTCCCCACAAAAAATTTTACAAATTTTTTTGGCCAGTGGCCAATACAGATTTGAAAATTTTTTTTCATAATTACAGTAAGAAAGATATCAAATGCACACACTGATTAATACAATGTTGGTCAAAAGCTAAAATTTTCTCACAGTCCATAAAGACAGTCCTGATCATTCACCACAGTAAAACTGCCGTTTCTTTTATCAAAGTCTGAGCAGTAAAAGACAATGCACACGGAAGTAGTGGATGTCCATGCAGTCTTGAAGAACACCAAAGAGAAATCCGGGAAGTACAAGATCAGCTGACACAGGTAATACAAGAATTACGTATTTCAGAGGACACTCGCGCTCCAACACGGGAAGAGGAACTTAGAAATACGCAAAAGCCACAAAATAATAACACAGGGCATTTCGGTAATTATGAAAGAATTTGGCAAGGTACACCGAATTTTGAGATGGAGCCGCCACCACGACGTAACAATGACCGATATGCTACTCGCCGACACGATGATTTTGACTATAAGCTGTTCATTACTACACGTAAATTCAAAACGTTTAAGAATTCTGCCAACGACATTCATCCACAAGCGTGGCTCCATCAATTCTCTCATTATTTCCCTCCCAACTGGTCATTGGAGCACAGGTTAGAATTTATGTGTGGCTACTTAGAGAATGAACCAGGTGTAAGAATGCGATCGGTCATTCACGATTGTCACAGTGAAGGAGATTTTTATCATGCCTTCCTCTCAGCATATTGGTCTCAAGCTACACAAGACCGAGTAAAACATAGCATCATAATGATGAAACACTTCGAACAATCTGAATTTTCCAGTTTTGTGAAATATTTTGAAGACATGTTGCACAAGAATCAATACCTGTCAAACCCATACAGCCCTTCAGAACTCATCCGCATTTGCTTAATCAAACTGCCTGAACATTTACGACATATTATTTTAGCAGGACGTTGCAAAGACGACATTGAAGCTTTTCAGGGACTCTTACAAGAATTAGAAATTGACACAGACAGTCGCGGGATGCAAAAACAGGAAAACAATCACTACAGGTCACATCCGTCACAATTCCGTGACGACAGAAACGATAACTGGACGCGACAAGGCTATTCTCACCACACAAATCGTGACCAAAATAGACACCACCCGTATGACAACCGTTGGCAGAGTAGTAATAGTTACAGGGAAAGATCACCTTTCCGCGGTAATGACTATCACAGAGACAATCAGAGAAACAGACAATATGGGAACCAAAACAATTATTATCAAGGGAGACAGAATAACTTTAGACGCAACGGTCCAGCGCGCAGTTACGATTCAGGGAGAAATTCTCCACCACGTGACCGACAAGAAAGATACTACCGAATCTACCGACATGACGACAGACGATATGATCGTAACGACAGACCTGAATTGCATCAGAACTGGCGAGATTTAAACAGAGCATAGCACTCTCGTCACGATGAATTTGTAGAAGTTAGGTCTCCAAATCCCAATAACGACGCGCGCCAACAAAGAGACAATAGGCAATGACTCACTCCGCTGGCAGCCACAATACGTACTTATGAAACTGACGTCGGAGCTGCCGTAGCTAGTAATTACGTAAAAATGGAAGACATTAGGGACATCTTACTCCAGGAACACGACGTAAAACATAACAACATTGCATATCCTGTGATTCACATTACTGTAAATGACGTAAAATTTACGGCAGTACTTGACTCTGGCAGTCCCATTTCTGTAATTAGTGAAACAGCTTTTAGCAAATGCAACAAATCGAACGATTGCCCCACACTTCCGTTACGTAAGATTAAATTACAAGGTGCAATCTTTTGAAAAAGTGTAATGTACGCCAACAAACCAATTTAGAATTCTTTTGCCAAAGCCACAGCTTCTCTATGAACTTTCTTATTGTTCCATTATTGTCGACGGAAATTATACTGGGAGTAGACTTTTTGAATGAATACAAAGCAGTCTTAAGCTTTCACGATGCTGAAATAAGTTTAGAGAAAGAAGGTTAGTCAATAGCTTTGAAATTTCAATGGCAGACAACAATGCAATCTAGCCACAGGCTGCACACAGCACAGCCAGTGATTTTCATACAGAGCGCTACGTAACGTTGCCAATAAAAAACATAAACAGCTTACTTACATAAAGAAAACATAAACAGCCTACTTACATAAATAAAACGTAAACAGCCTACTTACATAAAGAAAACATAAACAGCCTACTTACAGCGGTTCTAGGCGCTACAGTCTGGAACAGCGCAACCGCTACGGTCGCAGGTTCGAATCCTGCCTCGGGCATGGATGTGCGTGATGTCCTTAGGTTAGTTAAGTTTCAGTAGTTCTAAGTTCTAGGGGACTGATGACCTCAGAAGTTAAGTCCCATAGTGCTCAGAGCCATTTGAACCATTTTTTACCTCACAAAAATCTTCGTTATTCGAACTACTGCAATACAGGGAGCGCCAACACTGCCAGCTAAATGAAAGATTCTAACTACTGAAGGCACTAACTACTGATTCTGACGGACACACGTCCAGATCGTCCGCTCATATTAACATCTCAAAACTTTGTGATTTCTCTCCCCACATCCACCACTCCGGGCGGCTCACCTCCAACTGCCCAACGCTGCGGGCTGTTCAAATCCAACTGCCCAACACTACACTGGCGAATAACTTCCAAAATTGAGTCCAACCAGCCACAGACTACACAGAGCCCAGTCAGCGGTTTTAATACAGAGCGCTACGATGCGTCACCAACGTAAAAACCTAAACAGCCTATTTACAAAAGCAATACGTTAAACTTCAGTTACACTATAAATCAAGCAAATCTGAAGACTTCAAATCACCTACAAACCTAGAAGTAACAATTATGAACAATTTAAATCAAAACGATAACATAGATAGTGTTTTGGGATGAGCGAACCAAAGACTGCGTTTTATTTGGAGTACAGTTGGAAGAGGCAACAAATCCACTGAAAAGACTGTCTACACTACACCTGTTGTGCGGCACGGGATATTTACCGTATAGGTTTAATGGAGGACATCGAAAAAGTTCAAAGAAGGGCAACTCGTGTGGAATTGTCCCGATATAGGGGAGAGAATGTCACGGATATGTTATGCGAGTAGCGATGGCAAACATTAAAACGAAGGCGTTTTTCTATGCGACGAGACTTTTTCACGAAATTTTAGTCTGTAACATTCTTCTTGGAATGCGCAATTTTTTGTTGACGCCCACGTACACACGGAAAAGTGATGACTGTAATCAAATAAAAGAAATCAAGTGTTAATTTTTCTCGCGCGTGTTAGAGCATGAGATTTGTTCGTTGAACCTTCGGCCAGGCACTTTAGTCCGAATTTCAGAGTCGTCATGTATATGTAGAGTACGATTCGTTGTAGTGACACAAGTTTTTGGTATAATATTAAAAAAAAGTTTCTAGATTGTGGCCTTATCCGACTACACTAACACCGCTGCTCGAAGCCTGGCACATGGCGTCCGTTATCTGTGGCTGATATTCAACAGGATGGTCACACTTTCAGTCGTTGTTTCACGAAAAAGCTTTGGAAGATAGCCGTACTGGAGCAGCATTTGTTTCCATTATCTACGTACTACAACCATGAGAAATGTGATCTGCTTGGTGTACGCTTTCCTGTGAAACTTGCCTAAATTTACATACAGCCCATTTATCCTAAACTATTTTTTATCAAACATTTCCTCACTCCTCATTTCAGTGAGAGAACTGCTAATTTTCCCCTAAGGAAGAGACAATGCATTCGTGACAGTTCCGACTGTGGGCCTAAATGCCATTCCGCGTCCCTTCTCTGTGTTTTAGTATTACTCGCAGAATGTAAGTAACGAGGCACTCGTCTCTGTATCTCCGACGAGGAAGAAGGACTGCTGCAAATTCTGTTTCTTTTTACGGTCTTTTTGAAGTCGTTAGCAGGACCTGCGCTCTAGAAATCTTCCTGTCGGAACCATAACAATAAATTACCCCAAACAGCAGGAGCGCGGGGCTATCGTTTGTATAAAGTGAAACAAACGTTTCTCACAAGCCGGGCTCCATATTTCTTCCACTGATTGTTCTGTCTGGTCTCATCGTAAAAGCCATTCGCCGGCTGTTCTCGCTACCCTCTCCTCCCCCTGGCAGAGGCCACGCTTCGCAAGCCCCAAGGCGCCGCCGCGCAACCCAGAGGAAATGGAGAAGTATCTGAGAAATTTCTCTCGCTCTTGGTAGCTGGTGCTTACAGAGGAAAGCGTAGGGCTTATGAATATATTCTGCTGCCATTTGGGTAGAAATTACGTCAAAGTGAGCTTGAAAACCTCCTTATTTTAAATTATCTGATGAATATAAAACTTAGAAAAGCTTCTATCTCTGCGAACATTGAAACAATCTTCTAGACGCTTTCTTCATGTTGCCTGCATATTAAATCTGTGTGTATGCAGGGTGGTCCACTGATAGTGACCGTGCCAAATATCTCACGAAATAAGCATCAAACTAGAAATCTTCATGGCGCTGCCATAGGTCAAACGGATATCAACTGCGTTTTTTTTAAAATAGGAATCGGGATTTTTATTACATATTCGTGTAGTACGTAAAGAAATATGAATGTTTTAGTTGGACCATTTTTTTCGCTTTGTGATAGATGGCATTGTAATAGTCACAAACGTATAAGTACGTGGTATCACGGAACATTCCACCAGTGCGGGCGGTATTTGCTTCGTGATACATTACCCGTGTTAACATGGACCGTTTAACAATTGCGAATAAAGGTCGATATCGTGTTGATGTATGGCTATTGTGATCAAAATGCCCAACGGGCGTGTGCTATGTATGCTGCTCGGTATACTGGAGGACATCATCCAACTGCCCGGACCGTTCGCCGGCTAGTTACGTTATTTAAGGAAACAGGAAGTGTTCAGCCACATGTGAAACGTGAACCACGACCTGCAACAAATGATGATGCCCAAGTAGGTGTTTCAGTTTCTGTCGCGACTAATCCGCACATCAGTAGCAGACAAATTACGCGAGAATCGGGACTCTAAAAAGCGTCGGTGTTGAGAATGCTACATCAACATCGATTGCACCCGTGCCATATTTCTATGCACCAGGAATTGCATGGCGACGACTTTGAACGTCGTTTATAGTTCTGCCATTGGGCACAAGAGAAATTACGGAGCAATGACAGATTTTTGCACGCTATCTATCTAGCGACGAAGCCTCATTCACCAACAGCGGTAACGTAAACCGGCATAAGATGTACTATTGGGCAACGGAAAATCCACGATGGCTGCGACAAGTGGAACATCAGCGACCTTGGCGGGTTAATGTATGGTGCGGCATTATGGGAGGAAGGATAATTGACCCCCATTTTATCGATAGCAATCTAAATGGTACAATGTATGTGTAATGTTCTACCGATGTTACTACAAGATGTTTCACTGCATGACAGAATGGCGATGTACTTCCAACATAATGATGTCCGGCACATAGCTTGCGTGCGGTTGAAGCGGTATTGAATAGCATATTTCATGACAGTTGGATTGGTCCCGCACGTTCACCGGTTCTGACGTCCCCGGATTTCTTTCTGTGTGGAAAGTTGAAGGATATTTGCTATAGTGATCCACCGACAACCCCTTACAACATGCGTCAGCGCATTGTCAATGCATGTGCGAACATTACGGAAGGCGAACTACTTGCTATTGAGAGGAATGTATTGCGAAATGCATTGAGGTTGATGGACATCATTTTGAGCATTTATTGCATTAATGTGGTATTTACAGGTAATCACGCTGTAACAGCATGCGTTCTCAGAAATGATAAGTTCACAAATGTACATGTATCACATTGGAACAACCGAAATGAAATGTTCAGACGTACCTAAGTTCTGTATTTTATTTTAAAAAACCTGCCTGTTACCAACTGTTCGTCTAAAATTATGAGGCATATGTTTGTGAGTATTACAGCGCCATCTATCACAAAGCGAAAAAGGTGGTCCAACTAAAACATTCGTACTTCTTTACGTACTACACGAATATGTATTAAAAATGGGGGTTCCTATTTAAAAAAAACGCAGTGGATATCCGTTTGACCTATGGCAGCGCCATCAAGCGGGCCAACCATAGCGCCATCTGGTTTCCTCCTTCAAGCTAGACAAGTTCCGTTCTTTGTAGTTTTTTCGTTTCACGTTTATTTCGTGAGATATTTGGCCCGGTCACGATAAATGGATCACCGTGTATAATCTTGTGATTATGATGGTATATGGTACACAAAATATGAAATATAAGGAGATATCGAAAAGATTCCTTTCGAAGGTCGTACAGTGCCGACTAGGTATGCCTATGAGGCAAATCGCCGTGAGCACTGAGAAAATCATCTCAGCGAAGCACCAAGTGGAAGGTGCCCGTTTGGTAAGACACCTGGATCCAGCTGTGTGTTGAAATCCGTAGCTGCCTGCTGCACATGCTCCTCCACCAGGAATCATTGATCCTTCAAGGCCTTTGTTAAGGGACCGAAATAACCGCATGTGGAGGGATCAGGACTATGAGGTAGGAATCGGGTGTGTCCCACGTGAGTCGGCATAACTACAGCGTTACAACGTTTGTGGTATTTGGAGGTGCGTTATCATTATCACGAACTTGGCGCACAATTTCACAACGACGGTTTTCGACATACATTCTACCCCACACATATTCTTCATTGTCTGATGGATATTTACCAGTGTTCCTTCGGCAGTCAAAAACGGATAATAGTACGTTTATCTTGTTTGGACGAGTTTAATTGTTTACGTTTCCGCATTTACCGTACGAACCTCGGAAAGAGGTCAATGCTCACATACCCGCATCGGAGCCGCACAATGTTGCATAAAACCTGCAGCAACGCCCTCAGACGCAAACTTTTAGATCGCTCCCTTATGCATTAGCAAAATTTGATTCATTTTTTTTCTGTTTCCACAGGCAGGCTGACGCATACGTATTTGGATTCCTACGTTACTGTATTTAATGAGACTACCTCGCTAATACTCGTGAGAAGCAGTGACTGGGTTGCAAAGGAATATGTCAGTCATTTTGTTTATACCCTTCATGGCTGCTGTTCGCATGAGAACTTTGGAATCCAGTAGGATAGGTCCTTCATTTTCCATTTCCCTCTCAAAATGTTCCTCCATATTTCACACGAACTAACGTCATTAACTTTTAAGCTCAATACCTTGTCTAGGTTTCTTTAACCTCAGCAGTTGCAACGTATTTTCCATAACTCACACGGCCAAGAGGTGTATTTACGCCCGACCTAAAAAGTAAAGAGAAATCATTAGTTGTTGTTGACTTACATTAACAACTTACCTTTTAAAAAGATACTGATGTGTTAGTAGTGTCTAGTACATAAAAATATATTCTAGCACACTTAGCAATCTCAACAAACTTTCAACAACGTGTATTACCAAAGGGGGAGGGCGGTACTTTATGCTCATTCTAAAAAGTTTAAAACATGCAAATTTCGTTAGTATTGACCTTTACTCACAACATACTTTTTAGGGGAATATTGATACGTAAATAAGGTATTGAACCTGAAAATACTTAATATGAGATTTGTTTGGGAAAGTGACATCTACTACTAAAGATTTTGGATTAATTTTAACCGAAAAATTTTAAACATTTATGGGATCTGGTAGAACGTTTCATTAAAAGCAATACATATTGGTTTGAAATTTTAAAATATAAAATAACTGACGAAATTAAAATATTTTCAAAATATAAAGTACCTTCGCCCTCTCCCACTCCTCTACCTCCACGTATAGCGAGGATTAATGTTGAGGTTGGATCCCACGTTCTGGATCTTCCCATTGTATTTCATATTTCAACAAATGCGATCATCACACCAAAAAATGCAACAGAAATGCACCTTCATTAACGCACACGTGTATTACTCACAGCGCTCATGGACACTGCAAGCACACAGACTTTGTTGCGTATAGTGGCAGCGATGGGTAGTTAATAACTCGTGTTGAGAGTATTAATTAAACGAAATCAGTTCCCATGCGTGAAATATCAAAATAATTGCAGGACGCAGTATATGAGAGTACACAGAGATGTCTCACTTTCTTTCTGTTTCCGCAATCGTGACTCGCAAACACGTAGTTCTGTTCCTATGATGCTATAAGTAATTAAAGTACGTAGCGAATTCTCCAGGGGGGCGGTGCGTAGCTTCCATACCAGGCAGCAGTAGCCGGCCGAGACACAAGCAACAACAGGGAAGTAACCGATTTTGTGACTTTTACGAGTTTCTAACCAGAAGCGAATTTTATAATATCATTTGTGTACTTTAATAGTTTAGTTTCTTGAGTTTCTGCGTGTTAATTTAATATCTAATAGCCACAGTTCTCGCGTTCTCGTTTGCGACGGAAAGTAAACCGATTTAGTGACATATTACAAGTTCGTAATCAGGTACGAATAATGTAGCTTCACCTGAGTGCTTCGGTAGTTAGGTTTTAGAATCTTTGCGTATTAATCTGATTTATTAGACACAATTCCTGCATCTTCCCCTGGGTCTACAGTAGAGTTGCACATCACCTGCCGATAGTTCTTTCATATGCATACTTTAGTTTTCAACGGTCTTTAGTGTGGACAGGGACTGCGACTGTTGTGTGCGGATGAGAGCGGAGTTGGTGACACTTTGCGCTCAGCTTCAGGCTGTGGTGGCTTCGGTTACACAGCTTGAGGCTGCAGTCGATGGGCACCACTGTTGTGGGCCGGCCCTGGCGATACAACGGGCGTCCAGTGCGTCCGAGTCCTCCCATCGGGCCCCAACGGTGGCCAGCCCAGTTACTGGTCGGACTGACGGTGACCCCTCACCTGTGGTCGAGTGAGAGGTCGTCCCGGGGCGTAGCAGGCAGCGAAAGACTTTCCAGGCGGCCGCACGTAAGGCCTCCCCGGTTTGTCTGACAAACGGGTTCCAGGTGCTGTCTGTGGCTGACAATGTCGCTGAGCTAGAGACTGTCGCCTATCCTGTTTCAGAGGAAACCTCTCAATTTGCAAGATCCCGATAATAACAGAGGGTGGGATTATCGATAGTTTAGAGCTCCAACGTTAGGTGCTTTATGGGGCCCCTTAGGGACATGACCGCCAAGAAGGGAAAGAAAATCATTGTGCACTCCGTGTGCATACCGAGTCATTCCAGACGTGGAACGGATCCACCCGGATGCCATGAAGAGCACAGGATGTAGCCAACTTCATGTGGTGGCTCACGTCGGTACCAATGATGTGGTCCCTTTGTATCAGAAGAGATTTTCTCTGGTTTCGAGCGGCTAACAGAAGTGGTAAAGGCTGCCAGTCCAGCTTGCAAGACGAAAGCAGAGCTGACCATTTGCAGCATAGTCGATAGGACCGATTGTGGACCTCTGGTACAGAGCCGAGTGGAGGGTCTGAATCAGAGGCTCAGACGGTTCTGTGACCGTGTAGGCTGCAGATTCCTCGATTTGCGCCAAAGGGTGATTGGGTTTCGGGTTCCGCTGGATAGGTCAGGTGTCCACAGTACGCAGGAGGCGGCTACATGGGTAGCAGGGGCTGTGTGGCGTGGACTGGGCTGTTTTTTAGGTTAGAGGGTCTCGGGAAAAGACAAGAAGGGTGCAGGCTGAACACAGGAAGGACGTAGATACAGGAACCATTGCTATAACAGTTGTAAATTGTCGTAGCTGTGTTGGGAAAGTACCAGAGCTCCAAACGATAATAGAAAGCACTGATGCATAAATCGCTATAGGCACTGAAAGCTGGCTAAAGCCGGATATGAGCTCAGCCGAAATTTTTGCGAAGAATCTAACGGGATTTCGAAAGGATAGGCTAAACATGGTTGGCGGTGGCGTGTTTTTTGCTTTTAGAAGTAGTTTTCTTTGTCGCGAAATTGAAGTAGATGGTTCCTGTGAGTTAGTATGGGCAGAGGTAATTGGTGCCAACCTGAATAAACTAATAATTGGATCCTTTTGCTGACTTCCCAATTCAGGTGATACAGTTGCTGAAAGGTTCAAGGAAAACTTGAGTTAGAAAACAAACACGTACCTGACTGATACGATTATAGTTGGTGGTGAGTTTAATTTACCCTCGAAATGTTGGCGAAAATACACGTTTAATTCAGGAGGTACGCATAAAATATGATCCGAAATTGTGCTAAACATATTCTCTGACAATTATTTCGAGGAGTTAGTTCATGAGCCCACAAGAATAGTAAACAGTTGTGAAAACACACTTCACCGCTTAGCAACGAATAATCCTGAGTTAATAACGAGCATCAAGTTGGATGCAGGGATTAGTGATCAAAGAGTTGTTGTAGCGAGACTGAATGTTATAGCTCCAAATCCTCGAAAAATAAACGACAATCACATCTATTAAAAAAAGCAGATAAAAATTCACTTCCTGAGAGACAATCTCCACTCCTTCCAAATTAATAATGTAAGTGTAGACCGGATGTGGCTTGAATTGAAAGAAATAGTATCGGCAGCAGTTGAGAGATTTATACCAAATAAGTTAACAAACGACCGAGCTGATCCTCCTTCGTACACAAAACGGGTCAGAACACTGTTGCAGAAACAACGAAACAAACATGTCAAATTTAAACAGACGCAAAATCCCCAAGATTAGAGAGCTTTTACAGAAGCTCGAAATTTAGCACGGGCTTCATGCTAGATGCTTATAACAGTTTCCACAGCAAAACATTGTCTCAAAACCTGGCAAAAAATCCGAAGAGATTGTGGTCGTATGTGAACTATGTTAGCGGCAAGAATCAATCAATGCCTTCTCTGCGCGATAGCAATGGAGATACTATCGAAGACAGTGCTCCCAAGGCCGAGTAACTAAACACAGCCTTCCGAAATGCTTTCACCAAAGAAGACGAAGTAAATATTCCAGAATTCGAATCGAGAACTGCTGCCAACATGAGTAACGTAACAGTAAATATCCTCGAAGTAGTGAAGCAATTTAAATCACTTAATAAAAGAAAATCTTCTGGTCCAGACTACCAACCATTTAGGTTCCTTTCAGAGTAAGCTGATGCATAAGCTCTAACAATCATATACAACCGTTCGCTCGATGAAAGATTCGTACCCAAAGATTGGAAAGCTGCACAGGTCACACCAGAATTCAAGAAAGGTAGTAGGAGTAATTCACTTAATTACAGACCCATATCATTAACGTCCATATGCAGCAGGATTTTGGAACATATATTGTGTTGTAACGTAATGAATTACCTTGAAGAAAATGGTCTATTGACACACAGTCAGCATGGGCTTAGAAACCATCGTTCTTGTGAAACACAACTAGCTCTTTATTCGCATGAAGTGTTGGGTGCTAGTGGCAAAGGATTTCAGATCGATTCCGTATTTTTGGATTTCCAGAAGGCCTTTGACACTGTACCGCACAAGCGGCTTGTAGTGAAATTGCTTGCTTGTGGAATATCGTCTCAGTTATGGGACTGGATTTGTGACTTCCTGTCAGAGAGGTCACAGTTCGTAGTAATTGACGGGAAGTCATCGAGTAAAACAGAAGTGACTTCTGGCGTTCCCCAAGGTAGTGTTATCGGCCCTTTACTGTTCCTTATCTATATACAGGGATTCGGAGACACTCTGAGCAGCCGTATTTTGTTGTTTGCATGAGACGCTGTCGTTTATCGACCAATAAAGTCAACAGAAGATAAAAAAAATTGAAAAACCATTTAGAAAAGATGTCTGAATGGTGCAAAAATTGGTAGTTGACACTAAATAACGAAAAACGTCAGGTCATTCACAAGAGTGTTATAAATAATTCGTTAAACGTCGGTTACACGATTGATCATTCAAATCTAAAGGCCGTAAATTCAACTAAGTACCTAGGAATTACAATTAAGAACGATTTAAATTGGAAGGAACACATAGAAAGTGTTGTTGGGGAGGCTAACCAAAGACTGCGTTTCTTTGGCAGGACGCTTAGAAAATATAACAAAGCTGCTAAGGAGACTGCCTACACTACGCTTGTCCGTCCTCTTTTAGAATACTGCTGTACGGAGTGGGATCCTTACCAGATAGGACTTACGGAGTAGATCGAAAGGGCAGCACGTTTTGTATAATCGTGAAATATGGGTGAGAGTGTCACTGAAATGATACAGGATTTGGGTTGGACATAATTAAAAGAAAGGTGTTTTTCGTTGCGACGGAATCTTCTCACGAAATTCCAATCACCAACTTTCTCCCCGGAATGCGAAAACATTTTGTTGACACCGACCTACATAGGGAGAAACTATCACCACGATAAAATAAGGGAAATCAAAGTTCGTACGGAAAAATATAGGTGTTCATTCTTTCCGCGCGCTATACGATATTGGAATAATAGAGAATTGTGAAGGTGGCTCGATGAACCCTCTACCAGGCACTTAAATGTGATTTGCAGAGTATCCATGTAGATGTAGGTACCTAGTTATTAGTTGTCTAGTTATTAGACAGTTAAACAGTATGTAGGACACTGCCTCAAAGAATGGGAAAGACTTCGCACTGGGCACCAAAGTCTGCATAGAATGTTCTCAAGCATTGTACAGATTGTGTACAAAGGTAAATGCGAGAGCCATGATTGATCTGATACTGGAACGCAGACGTTCAGGTACAAGGTCGTTCTTATTCACTTTCGTCGCTTAAGTGTAAAATTCAGTAAGCGAATATATGCCTACAGAGAGTTCAAGGAAGTTTCATCCCTGAGAAAATGCACGGTCTTAGGTACAATAGTAAGCGCTTAGTTGGTCTTACGTTCGAAGTTAATAAAGTGTTAATTATGTGTATTAGTTACTATATAATTGTACAAGAGTGACACAGTTACAATTAATAGGAACTAAAGTATTTTGCTCCTTCCGTTCAGTCTATACATTAAAGAAACAATGACGGAAATAAAAGATAAGTTCAAAGTGGAATTAAAATTCGGGATGAAAGAATATCAGATTCGCTGATGACACTGCTACGTTCAGTGACGATGAAGAAGTATTACAGGATTTGCTGAACGGCATGAACAGTATGAGTACAGAATATCAGAATATGGATTGAGAGTAGAACGGAAAAATACAAAAGTAAGGAGAAGCTCCAGAAATGAGAATAGTGAGAAACTTCATGTTGAAACTAATCTCGAAGCTGGCGAGGTTAGCGACTTGTGCTATCTTGAAAGCAAAAAAAGTCACAGGCGGTAATTCGAGGAAGAAATTACTGAGAATGTGCATTTGGAGCATAGCATTTAATGATAGTAAATCATGGATAGTGGGAAAACCGGAACACAGGATAATCGAAGGTAAAGGATAAGGAGACTCTACACTGAATCGACGAGGAAAAGAAATGGGGAACAATGACAATAACAAGGGACAGAACAATAGGAATGTGTTGAGACAGCCTGGGATAACCTCCAAGTTATCGTACAGTGAATCGACGAGGAAAAGAAATGGGGAACAATGACAATAACAAGGGACAAGGGACAGAACAATAGGAATGTGTTGAGACAGCCTGGGATAACCTCCAAGTTATCGTAGAAAAGGAATTCATGGCCTGCCGCATAAAAAAAGAAATTGTGATGGGTTTACCAGGTGCAAGCATATTTACAGCGTACATTACAGTCGTTTAATTTTCCTGAATATATGCTCCCTGACAAAAGAAAGAACCACTTAGAAGACGTGGTCGGAAGTTAATGTGAATTCGCATCGTCAGCGGGTTTCAGGTATCTGTGATAAGTAGAACGGATTTCAGATTCCACTCGTGTTGCTCGTGCTTACTGTTGTTACCAGGCCTGGTAGCGTACAAAAGAGGCTGAAAAGCACCAGATCTTGAGCATCACTGTGAGGGACAGGAGAGGCCATGTACTCTCGTGAAATGCCTTATCAACACCTGACAACAGTTTGAAAAGGCCTGACTGTGCGTCTCCATTTGGGCGGTTGGTCGAATCGTGCAATATCCAGTTCGTGTGGCATTTAGATGCGACTGTGTCCAGTTTTGACCGCAAGGGAAGTTGAGTGCAGGCGTACTCATCTTATGGGTGCTGACTGACCGCATCTGACCACCACAAGCGTCGATCGTCGTGTTAAGCGCCAAACATATCGTAACCAGTTCACATTTGCGCCAGCCACCAGAGAACAAGTAATGGACTGCGAGCTACATTTTGTATCAACACACACTATTGATCAGAGACTAGCAGCAGCCGAACTAGGAAATTACAGTCCCGTTCGTAGAGTGCAGTTAACACCACAACAAATATGATTGCATCTGGAGTGGTGCCGTGATCGGAAAGCATGGACTGCTGATGAATGGCGTCGCATTGTGTTCAGCAATGAAGCCCGGTTGTGCAACACCCCGGATGGCTATCGTAGGTGTGTATGGCAACAACGATACGAGAGTTGTTGTTATATCAGTATTTTGTAGCAGCGCAGTGGTGTTACTACTGGTGGCAATGTCTGGGGAGTCATCGGGTATGACTTCACGTCACGGCTGGTAGTGACTGAGGAAACTGACAGCACATCCTACTTTCTCATGTGTTACATGAAATGTGCCAGTATTGTGGCGCCGTTTTTCAGCAGGATACTGATTGTCCAAACATACCTCGTGTCTCTATGAACTGTCTGTCTGATAGCGAGATACTTTTTGTGGCCAGCAAGATCCCAGATAGAAGGTGTATGGGAACCGGCTTTCCCGAATTAGTGGATGCATCCAGACAAGATGGGGTGCAACACCATACTGATAAGTGGGCCAGTGCTGTCAACTTCTTTACAAATCTGTCTCGATTTTTTAATCACTAAAATAACTTCAAATACGCTCCCAATCCCTTAAGTTTCATTTCGTCTCCTTCCTCACTATTGTGTACTTCACATTTCCGCCAGACTGTATGTAAATACTGTTAGATAAAAAAATAAAAAATAAGTGACGCACCGCAAAGGAATTTCGGATGGGATGGAAATCAGTATATGTGAGGTGTTTGTGTGCATGTGTGTGAACTGAACTGGGGACCTAGAAACCACGGAGAGGTTTCGATTTTTCTTCAATGACTCATATAATCTAACAGTGATTTTTATGAGTTTATCTGCTGTTGACAGTTTCATTTCTCTCTTTTGAAGATCACATGAAATTTCATCTCATTCTATGAATGCATCCAGCATTATTCTAAAATTTTCTACAAACTTTGCACTAAATATTTCCTTTAATCAGAAATTTTGGCTCTTCCTTCTGATCCGTTGTAATATCATTCCTAGCCATATCGTAAAGGGAATATAAACTCTCGAAGTTTTCCCACACAGCTTGTAATGCTTTGTAGTTGATAAAACAAAATTAACTGTGAAAATTTTATCAATATACAACATTAGTTATCCCAAAGCTTTTTCGCAGGTGTTTAGTCTCCTTTGGTTCTTAAGAGATTAGTAAGTTTTGAAACTCTTTTCCATGAAGACAATCAGCAGTCTCACTAAAATTCTTTTAAATTGGATGAAAAGCAGTCTTCACCGCAATGAAATATTTACTTGCATTGGTAACGATCTTTACACAATTTGTTCCATGATGGTAGACTGTCTCGGTGCACGGTGCAGGTGCTATGAGCAGTTCATGTTCGTGGAGCTCTGTTCACCGAGACCGCCTACCATCATGGTACAAATTGTCTGAAGATCGTCGCATTCTGGCCCAAACCAGGTGCCACTGAAAATAAATATTTCATTTCCGTCAAGACTGTTGTAATCTGTTTCTAAAATGTATTGTGGGTTTTATTGTATAGAGTATGTAGTTTTTCCACAACTATCTGAAATTAATTTATTCCATGGACTTCCCTGATTGAATCATTAATAGTCTAGTCTATATTTGCTGAAATCTGGTCTGATAGAAGGAAATAAATTTTCAGGTTGTGACCCTACACCACTGTTTCTGCCAATCATTGTTGAGATACCATCAAGTGAAAACCATATCGACATACGTTTAAATATTCTTGACTCTTCCCAAAGAGGTCTTTTTTTCCACTCGTAGTTCAATCAGATCCATACTGATCAGTGTCCTCCATAGAAAATTTGAAACCCAAAACTAGTATCTGCTTTTTTCTTAGTGTGGTGGATTAAACTGTTAATACAATTACTTTCCGTTTGTTTTATACAATACGTTATACGATCCTTTCACTCATAATTCTAGTGATACGAGAAGTGTTACCACTGCAAGAGAAATTTATGTGAAGTATTCTTCCCATATTGAGCACTTTGAAGAGATTGTAGATCAGTGTCAACTGGCAAATCAGTATAAGGTCTCTAATAATTTGCAATTTCCTAAGGTATTATAAAAATGCAGGCAGTGATTCCAACTTATTCTTGTTGCGTTGCTATAAATGTTACTTTTTGCGTAATTCTACTACTTTTGACACAGTTATGTGTGATTTACTTAATTTAGGTCCACGAATTTTTTTCCACACAATTTGTTGTTGAGCTTTATTACCACTTTCATAGCAATTTATTTTTCCCTGCAACTTCTGCGAAATGTGAGATCCCTCTGCTTGTTAGGAATAAAATTTGCTTCTGAACATACCTTACACACTAAGTTAACTTTATTAATAACTATTCGTGGATTCTCATCACTAAACGCATTCCACTGTTCTGAGGTCCAACAAGGAGGCAAAACAGTAGTGTCATCGAATGAACCATGACGTAATTTACTGTAGAACTTTAAAAAACATTTACTGCACTTCCCGCTGCGGTGGCTCTCTTAACCTCACTTTCGGCACTATCACTATCTTTATTCGAATTTATTCCCTTATAACTTTCACCTTCAAAGGTGTCACCTCATTCATTTTGATTTAACCAGTTTAGTAAACTCATTTTGCTTCTTATTTCACTACCACATGTGTAACGTCTGATTCGTAGTCACAGATTCACTGATACTGCAACCGAGATTCTGTCCCATCTGTAACCTAATTCTAGATACAATGAGTCTCCTTAACGTAAAACGTAGATTAAATCTTCGTTACAATTGATAACCAGTAAAGTACTATTACCAATTAACATTTAACTTAGTTTGGTGGACGTGGACGACAGTGATTAACGTCCGACGAACTAATTCATTGTTGAAGCACATTTTTCTTTGTGGCCATTTGTAACGTGTGGCAAAAGAAAAAAAAGTCTTTCGTCAGTATTATCATCTCACCTTTATTAGGTATCTCGTATGAGATTATTTCCTAATCCCGACCGATTCAGTAAATTTATAAAATTTTTAAATAACTAGAATTTTAGAGCCAGACCATACCGCAAATTCTGGAAGTTCTGATACTCTATTCGGGCAGTTCAGTAACTAGAGGTACTGAGTACCGACGAGTACCGGCCCAACTAAAGCCCTGTCATTATATTAGATGAAAAGCGGCAGAAAAGCAGAAAAGTTTCTTTTGTGGGGAGACACATGTTTCAACAGATGATAAAACTATAACTATACAGGCTCCACCAAATCTCTAGGGACAACATTAAACACAAGTTGACGATTAAAAACTGAATATTTTGAGATATTGAACAAACGGTCGGAAATGAAATGGCATCAGTGTCCAGGAATTCCCACTTGAGGAAGTTGCAAGTCTTTCCAGCTGACGCCACACTGGGCGATTTGCGTGTCGATGTTGATGAAATGACGATGAAGACAACACAACATCCCGCCCCCGAGTGGAGAAAGATCTCCTTTCAGGCCAGGAATCGAACCCGGGCACGCTGCATAACAGTCAGAAGCGCTGACTACTCAGGTAAGAGGGCGGCCAAATGGCTGGAAGCGAATGTTTCGTGCGAAACGAGGTCTTGAATTAATAATCTGTATGAAGGTGACAGCTGCTTGCTAAATCATGGTGGTGACGGTACCTCGAAGAACAATACGTAATCGTCTGTGATGCGCCTTTTTATAGCTCCTGACTCCATGTGGAACACGGAATATTACTCGTTTAGAGACTTGCAATTGTGGATCCAACGTATGTTGCAGCAAGAGGTAGTATCCTGGAAACTGAATGAATGCAGAAAGTACAGTGTATGCTGCCGCCGTAGATCAGCGCGTTCGGCCAGGGGGGTGGCCACCATCTACAGTAAAAATGAATAAAATTTTAATCGTTAAACTTTGGGAGACGTTATGCAACGTCCACACGGAACTGAGCTTCCTGCAGGATTAAGACGACGAAGAAACCGACAGAATTAATAGAATAAAAGTGCTCAGCTTGTCCGACTGGTATGTGAAGGATCTGAGTTCGATCCCTGGTAGTGGTATGGATTGTTCCATGATAGTAGGACTGGAATGTAGTGCACTCAGCCTCGTGATGAGGTACTTGAGAGAGGGCTCAGAGGTCTGTATAGCCGAGAACGCGCTACTCACGCCATGCTTCTCCGTATCAAATCCAAATAACGCCACTGGAAGAGGATGAACGGCGCTCACTCGGTCTCAGTTGGCCAACCTGGACAAGAACGTGAAGCTTTCCTCTTTGCTTTACAAAGAACAGGTGTTTCCCGATAGCAAAAAAATTAGCATGTAAATAGGTACTTGAGGAGCTGGATTGTTTAAACTACAATGCATTGGTCAGAAGTGCGGACAAAGAACTGTTTCGACAGTAGATTTTAGGTAGATGTTATAGGATCGTTTAGGAAATGACTGAACACACTGTGCGGGGCGTTCCATATAAACCTAAACTACTTGAATGACTCATAGATTCCCTCCGATATCTCGTAGAAACGGCAAAGTTGTTTTAATGATCTCAGTAGCTCTGAGAGAACGAAAGTACCACCTGTTGTTGGCAAGTTGATTATTGTTTCTGCCCATGACTTTCTTCGTCCTGTGCTCGGCTCGTGTTAGTTCGTTCGTAGCCTCGTCGGTAGTGTGAAGTCTGTGAATGTGTAATTCTGGCCGCGTGACAATAACTAGCAAATTAGTCATTCGTTCGTAGTCCTTAACTGACAGAAACAAGCAGTACACACTTCGACAGCGGTTTTTGTTGTGAAAACCTATTGAAAAACAGACTTGTTAGTTACAACACAATGGGTATTTCGGATAAAATGCTACATGGGCGATGTTCCAACAAAGGCAGCAATTTTATCGTTTGTAAAGAAGCTGAAGACAACTGGTGTGCTAAACTGTGATAGAAGTAAACACAGACCGTTACTGAGTGCAGAGGTTATTGATAACGTTCGAAGGGGCTTGGAGAACTTTCCATGGAAACTGATGCGTCGAATCAGCCAGGAGACAGGCATTTCATATGGCACATCTCAGAGAGCTGCGGAATTGCGACCATACAGAGTGCACATGATACGAGCATTGCATAATGAGAAAAAAATGTTTACTGTCGATGATTTGAGGGGTTTTTTAGTGTCCAGACATTCTCATTATAATTCGGTTCCATCTGTCAAGTTACATAAACACAAAAAAGCAGATACTCCGGCGGTGTAAACCCCCATATCATCTATGTAACGCCACTGCATTATGAAAACGTTGGTGTGTGGCGCGTGGTGTAAGTTTCTGGGACTGTCGGCCCTATTTTCTCTGATACGACCGTAGTTTATACGGGCGTCTTCAACACATTTGTGGATCAAATGGATGACATCGAAATTACAGATGGTTATTTCCAAGAAGATGGAGCAACGTGTCACACGTTTATCGCTTCCACGCAACTTGTAACCAGTGTCTTTGGTGATCGAATAATCTCAAACGATTTGTAACCTCTACGCAATGTCATGGTATCAGGTTATGGAACTGATGGGAGTGTCTGGTTGACAAAGTATGCAAAGAGCGTTAATTTCCATTGATTACAGGAGAACCTTTGAAGCAGAGAAACCAGTGTTGGAAGCCATTAAAGATGCAAGAATAAGAAGGAGACTTCTGTAAAAGAAAAGGGAGGAAGAACAAGATGAGAAACGTGGGACCTGGAACGTATTAGTGTTATGAAGGTTAGATACAGAAAAAAGTTTTAACATTAACTTGAATTTCCGAAAAGTTCCCTTTTTTGATGTTCTGGAACACATTAGTCAAAAACTATTAAAGATAGAGAGCTGAAATTTTGTAGTGTCTTAAAACGTATTAAGTAGCAGATCACTATTACAACTTAATTTTGAAAACTGATTTTTTAAAGAAAAAATATAAGTTAATTACATAAATTTTTGATTGGGGTAATTAAAAAGTGCTTTATTTCATTTTAGATACGAAAATACAACGCAGAAAAAATTTGGGGGAGGCGGGGAATCGGACTAAAATTAATGATTCATTCATCAAAACGTTCGAAAAATATCTGATAAAAGGCAGTAAGCATTACATGGATGTACAACTTTCATTCTTTGACCTTCATTAGTTAGAAAACTGAAAAATTTTACATATAAGCACAATATTAATTGAAATTTTTGTATATGAGTTACTAAGCTATGTACTTCCGTTATTATGTACATATTCGCTATCGTCAATTTCCCTGTACACCTTATTACACAGCTTCAGTCTGATGATGAGATTTTTAAACTCATAACGGTTAATGAAGAATGGTACAATCAAGACCATTCCGTATTTCTAATTTTTGCGAAAAAAATTAGTGGCACAAATTGATTAAAAGAAGTGCTCGGTTAATGGGGCTCATTCTGAGACATCAAGCAATCACCGTTTTACTACTGGAGGGAAGTTAAAAATTGTAGAGAGAGACCGAGAGATCAGTGCAGTAAGCAGGTTGGAAAGGATGTCGGTTGAAGTAGTTAGCCAGCGATGAAGAGGCATACACAGGATAGATTACCGTGGAAAGCTGCATTAAACCAGTTTTCTGACTGAAGAGCAATTGATGCGTATGTGCAAGTTAATAAGGACACAAATTTCACTATAACCGTTCTCAGTTTGTTAAGACTGATCTTCAGTTGCGTAAAATACACTCCTGGAAATGGAAAAAAGAACACATTGACACCGGTGTGTCAGACCCACCATACTTGCTCCAGACACTGCGAGAGGGCTGTACAAGCAATGATCACACGCACGGCACAGCGGACACACCAGGAACCGCGGTGTTGGCCGTCGAATGGCGCTAGCTGCGCAGCATTTGTGCACCGCCGCCGTCAGTGACAGCCAGTTTGCCGTGGCATACGGAGCTCCATCGCAGTCTTTAACACTGGTAGCATGCCGCGACAGCGTGGACGTGAACCGTATGTGCAGTTGACGGACTTTGAGCGAGGGCGTATAGTGGGCATGCGGGAGACCGGGTGGACGTACCGCCGAATTGCTCAACACGTGGGGCGTGAGGTCCCCACAGTGCATCGATGTTGTCGCCAGTGGTCGGCGGAAGGTGCACGTGCCCGTCGACCTGGGACCGGACCGCAGCGACGCACGGATGCACGCCAAGACCGTAGGATCCTACGCAGTGCCGTAGGGGACCGCACCGCCACTTCCCAGCAAATTAGGGACACTGTTGCCCCTGGGGTATCGGCGAGGACCATTCGCAACCGTCTCCATGAAGCTGGGCTACGGTCCCGCACACCGTTAGGCCGTCTTCCGCTCACGCCCCAACATCGTGCAGCCCGCCTCCAGTGGTGTCGCGACAGATGTGAATGGAGGGACGAATGGAGAAGTGTCGTCTTCAGCGATGAGAGTCGCTTCTGCCTTGGTGCCAATGATGGTCGTATGCGTGTTTGGCGCCGTGCAGGTGAGCGTCACAATCAGGTCTGCATACGACCGAGGCACACAGGGCCAACTCCCGGCATCATGGTGGGGGGAGCGATCTCCTCCACTGGCCGTACACCACTGGTGATCGTCGAGGGGACACTGAACAGTGCACGGTACATCCAAACCGTCATCGAACCCATCGTTCTACCATTCCTAGACCGGCAAGGGAACTTGCTGTTCCAACAGGACAATGCACGTCCGCATGTATTTCGTGCCACCCAACGTGCTCTTGAAGGTGTAAGTCAACTACCCTGGCCAGCAAGATCTCCGGATCTGTCCCCCATTGAGCATGTTTGGGACTGGATGGAGCGTCGTCTCACGCTGTCTGCACGTCCAGCACGAACGCTGGTCCAACTGAGGCGCCAGGTGGAAATGGCATGGCAAGCCGTTCCACAGGACTACATCCAGTATCTCTACGATCGTCTCCATGGGAGAATAGCAGCCTGCATTGCTGCGAAAGGTGGATATACACTGTACTAGTGCCGACATTGTGCATGCTCTGTTGCCTGTGTCGATGTGCCTGTGGTTCTGTCAGTGTGATCATGTGATGTATCTGACCCCAGGAATGTGTCAATAAAGTTTCCCCTTCCTGGGACAATGAATTCACGGTGTTCTTATTTCAATTTCCAGGAGTGTATATGGACATTAACATGCAGGACCCAGCATTTGCTATAGTGATAGTACGTTACACACTGTTCTGGTACAATACGGATAACTGTTTACTTTATTTCTCCATGAATTTGTTACTCTTGTAGAACTAGTGTGACTGTTTCACTGCACGCGAAGCCCTCGTCTACCTCCAACAGTATAAACGCTTATCAACACTACGCAGTCTGGAATGCAATTGTTGCATTTATGCTTTTCTGTTTCTGAAATATTTGTTGCCAACTATCGTATGCCTTTGACATATCTTTTGTTAGTTTGTGTGCATGTGCGTGTCCTGTGTGTGTGCTTGTGTATGTGTGTGTATGTCTGTGTGTCTACCATTCCTTGACTCCAATTACGTTTCTCAATGGACTGTAGTTGAAATGTATTTGGTAATCTACGACTTATTAGCTCTTTGCTGTGTCTTTTCAGATGTGATAGTTCTCTTGTACATTAAAAGATATGTTTGAAACAAAACGGGATGTCGGTGTGAAACGTGAAGAATGGGGAAGACAATATCAAATGTGTAGAAGATTCTTGAAAGTAGTATTACAGGAGACTCTTGATGGTGAGAATTGATAAAGTATGAAGACGTTCTCCAATGAAACGACGAGAAAGAGTATGTAATAATACACACAATGAAATGAAGAGACATATTGGTTAAGCACATATTATGGCACGAGTCATGGTTGAAAAGTAGTTGACGCCATGGTGGGTTGGAAGAATCGCAGGAGGAGGGCTCTATGCTAGAAAATACGGGAGATCATTGATGGTGAAGAATACAACAGTTGTAATGAAGAGAATGTCTTGTGCCCGCATCTCGTGGTCGTGCGGTAGCGTTCTCGCTTCCCACGCCCGGGTTTCCGGGTTCGATTCCCGGCGGGGTCAGGGATTTTCTCTGCCTCGTGATGGCTGGGTGTTGTGTGCTGTCCTTAGGTTAGTTAGGTTTAAGTAGTTCTAAGTTCTAGGGGACTTATGACCATAGCAGTTGAGTCCCATAGTGCTCAGAGCCATTTGAACCATTTTCTAGAATGTCTTGTGAAAAATAGTAATGGAGAACCGCACTGTAGTAACGTTTGGGTTGACGATGAAAACAACGCTGTTCTTTCTTTTCCTTTTTTTTTTTGGCGTAAGGTTTTTGGGTATTTAATTGGTCTGGAAAAATTCGATTTGTGATATCATGGTTATATCGTTTTAAGAGTTCAGCGAATTCTGAATAACTAATTTCATTTTTAAAACGTCTGGTAGACTGTTTGTGCCTTATTTTAGCTGTCGATCGACGTATCAGGAACATCATTGGTGTTGAGCTGTATAGTTCTTTAGAATTTGTGTCTTCAATGTAAAAACTAATATGAAAAGATTCGAGTGATAACAAAATTATTAATTTGAAGGTGGGCTCATAATGTATTTAGAGTTGTGTGTGTCAGCGATGAGTAGTGACCTAGAGACACAGGCAAAGATGACGCCTTGCTGCTACGTTTCGGAAGGCCATTGTGGGTGCAGGCCTGAGGGACGCAAACCAAGGCTTTTTGCTGTTCAGTAAGTTGGCGAAGAGTCAGAAGATAAGAAAATTTATGACTCAACAAAATAAAGTATCTATTCTGGTGTAGGAAAAAGAGATCATTCCATAGCATCAATGAAAGTTGCAAAGAAATAGTTACATTGGTGAGGCAAAGAATCGGAGCTGAACACTAGGCGAGTCACGCTGACAGTGTGAGATATTTCGCTGCTAATTCTGATTTAAGCGTTTTAATTACTGCTAGGAAGGATAAAAGCATGCTAATACTCTGTTGTTCTCAAAAAATAATTAGGAAGCTGGAAAGCAACTAGATGATATTTACTAACATGGTAGGTTATGATTGTTTTCAGTTTTAACTGCATTGCGCATTGAAAATATACTGCCTGGAAAAAACAGTGAAGCATCCAGAAGGAGACAAGGAAACAGAATGAAAACTGTTGGGTTGATAGGGTTTATTTACATTATTGCAGTGGTTACATAGTATTTAGAAAGATCTTGGCAATTTACACATGGAACGCCAATTTCCTAGTCCGACTGTTGTCAGTCTCTGGTCAGCGGTGTAGGAGGACACTGACTGTTGCAGGGAGTCCATTGCTTTCTTTCGGATGGCAGACGCAGGTGAAAAGCAGTTTCAACGTACCAGTCGTACAATACAGAGATTTTCCCTGGCGGTGGTCAGACGTGGTCGGTCGGAACCGCGACGACAAATGTACCTGCCCTCGCGTTTTCATACAGTGCAGCATAGGACCACAGTCCCATTCGAATGACCCGCAAATCTGGGTATTGCACTATTGCACAAATGGAATCCCACAACGAACCTACTTTCCAACTTTTTCAGGCACTGATGACGCTATCTTACACATATGCGAGGCACCTCTGTCTGCTTCACATTGATCACTCAGCATCTGATGCCGTTCACACCCCTTACATACCCTTCTAGCTTCGTCACAACACTACACATGAACAGTGCAAATGCACTCTGAAGGCCGTTTTACCTGACACAACTTTAATCATTTACATACATGTCAATGGAGAGTAAGTGGACGAATTTACATCGCCATCTGTCCATGCCTTCTCTGTGCTTTGCTGTTTTTGGTAGACAGTGTACATTAATGAGTTCTTAAAAAGGTATACGCAGTCAATGTAGCTGTGATAAAAAATATGTACAGTCTGTATCATTATCAAACATCGAAAACACACAATAAGAGAGGTGAAAACATTCCCGTAAATATGACTGAAATTTGACTCCAATTAGATTGGCCCTTAATATAAATTTTACACTTCGAATACATCCGTTCTAACCCGAACAAAATTTTGTACAGAGATCAGTGGGTGCTCAAAACGGATTGTGAACTAATGGACCGTTTTTATCTGAATTATTACGTACTTTCACCTGTGCCACTGCCTTGATCGTAGAACCCATGTTCGATTCTAAGTACCTCCTCGGATTTTTCCGAGATATGGTCTGAAATAGACTACGCTTACCTGCGTGAAGCCAAATGATGAATTGCTTGAATAAAGAAGCATCAGCATCATCTGGATTGATCTACTGGCATTAACAGCTAGAAGGACTGGCGACATGCTAATCACGTGTCCCACAAACAAAGATCACTCCTTGTATTGCGTTGCAGGCCGCAGCTGGCCAGTCATAACGGGTCTCAGTCCTAATTGTGAGTAATGTTTACATTTTCATTCACCTGTGTGAATTTTTCTGCGTACTGTGCGGAAATAAAATGAATGTAATGGACTCCATTGACATTTCTGCACTGGAACACCTTTTATTTTTGATTAGTGGTATATACCCCACTGAAGTACAATCATACAGACGTAAAAAGCGCGCACGTAATTTCCTTTCTGGTAAACCACTTTGCCAATTTCAGTTAAATGTTGTACACATGCTTCTTATTGTCAGGAAAGAAGCATTATGGGGTTAACGACCACCTAGCTCCTACAGGGGCAGGGATGGTGTGAAGTGAGTTGTTAACCATTTACATCTATGCTGCCCAACACGACAGGTGTGTCGTGCCGGTAGCATTGGAATCCATTCCAGGGGCTACACATGCAAATGGGCACAGATGAGCAGAGAGGAAACACCTGGATAAGATTGAATTCATGAGAAAAATTATTAGCAGTGGATGGTATCTTCGAAAGCTAAATAACCTAAATACCAACAGCCTTCCGCTCTTTCTTTCTATCTCGTCCTCCCCATTCCTCTCACCCTCCATCTTACTCACTATCCTTCATCTTTATCGACGTAACTAATTTTGCTGCTGTGTTCCTTATTGTTGCTATGGGCATTTTATTTAGCATGTTTCATATATCTGACAAACCAGTGTGGAGCATGTTATCAATATGTCGACGAGACGCGTGTGTTTTATATTTATGCAGGGAATGTAATTTTTATTATTCAGATAATATTATTCCTTGTGTATAATTGTTGTACAACCTTGCAGATTCCTACATTAACGTTTTCTATTCATACATTGCAGATAGGAGAATCTGAAAATGACAGCTAGTTACTATCGAAACTGGTCATGAAATAAAGTGTTTCACATCAAGAAATCATGGCGTCTAATTTTATAAATTAGCTATTGTATAGTTACTAAATATTAATAATATAAACTAGGTTCTCATGACGACTAGCGTGACAAATCCACCACCAACCAATTTATTTGGAATGTGGGGAACTTGATGGTTTGTTCACTTTTCTAGCGCTTTTTCTGTCATAGAGGGTCGACTGTTTTAATGATTTGTCTTTTTTTTCATGTAACTACAGTCGTCACTCGTCCTAAGAGATGGAATTCATCTGGACCATTTGTCTTTGAATTGTATGAACAATTGTCTCTGTATTTCGTAGTTTAAATCTTTAGTTTGCCTATTTTCCGACGTGGAAATTGGGAACCATCACTGCATTTGCCTAAACGAGTGTGGAAACGACCTAAACAGCACACTCGGGTTAGACAGTTTATGAGACCAATGTACGTTATATTTCTCCTTGTTATATGGAATGTTTCGAGGGATGTGACTAAACTGTAAATCCATGAAATAATTTATACTGCTATAGTTACTGTTGCTAATATTTAAGTAGAGTGATGCATTTATACAGCATACTGCTATCATTAGATAACAGGAAGGCACCTGATGATGAGAGCATGCTGCCGAAACGAAACGGACGTTAGTCCATCACACTTATTTTATTTAGACCTGGTTAAAATATCTGTCTCGGAAACAAGCTGCCGGCCGGTGTGGCAGTGCGGTTCTAGGCGCTTCAGTCTGGAACCGCTTGACCGCTACGGTCGCAGGTTCGAATCCTACCTCGGGCATGAATGTGTGTGATGTCCTTAGGTTAGTTAGGTTTAAGCAGTTCTAAGTTCTAGCGGACTGATGACCACAGATATTAAATCCCATAGTGCGCAGAGCCATTTGAATTTGAAATAAGCACAATGTGCGTTGAGCTGTCCTAGCAGGTCTACCTATAGGGTAGAGATGAGAAATTTTTCTGAAAGGGTCATCACAGATCGGGGACGAAAAACATGAAAGCAGAAAAACTGCGTGCAGTGACGTGGCTACTTCACAGCAGATATATTGCACCTCGCTCATACGACGATCGGCTCCCGCCGCTGTATGCACGTGTTTATCTGTTTGCTTGTAGGACGGCCCGTGCGCCTAAAAGGTAGGCACTCCTGGAGATCGTGCGCTGCCAGCCCGCAGCGCCTACAAAGGCTATTGTGCCGCACCAGATGAAAGCCGCTTCCTCCGGGATGCATTATTCACTAGAGGCTTATCACGCCGGCACCTGCGGGACCACGCGCCGGCGAAAGGGCGGAATCCACTGGCGGCCAGGCGAGAGGTGCTTGCCCTCAAACACTGTGCCCCCGACTCTACGTATGTTCGCGTATGTTGGAGCGTGATAGAATGGGGGAGGATACGAGCTGAAACTCTGAGACAGAAGGGAGGTTGGGAAATCGGATGATGTACCACTTCACTTCAGGAAGGACTGGCAGTTTCTGCGTACACGCACAGTGTATGGCAGTAAGAATTACACAGTCGAGTCATATTAACGTGACCATCGTCTACATCCAACATCAAAGTGAATTAACCACTCACAGACAGCAAGTGGTAGCACTAGCAGTGGAGGGTATGCAAAAATTGTCGGGGGTTCTCGGGGGCTCGCAGGTAACAATGCAGTCGTTGTCGTATTGAGGAAACGGAGCCCTTTATCTGATGTCCAAAATACATGATCAGTGTCTTTCGGGCCAAGGGTCGACGATTTTTCGAAACGTTTAAGTCTGCGAAGTGTTTGCGTTCCGCCGTGGATGGCATGGAAAAATGGCATTATACAAATATACGTTCGAAGCTGCTGTGGTGCACCGCAGGACGTAGACGAAAGACAGAACGACGGCAGCAGTAATGGGTGCTGACGAATAGACACTCAGCTGTTGAGAAACTAAACGCCAGATGAACCAAAGGGCTACCAGTGGTCTCTACATCTACATCTACGTCTACATTTATACTCCGCAAGCCACCCAACGGTGTGTGGCGGAGGGCACTTTACGTGCCACTGTCATTACCTCCCTTTCCTGTTCCAGTCGCGTACGGTTCGCGGGAAGAACGACTGTCTGAAAGCCTCTGTGCGCGCTCTAATCCCTCCAATTTTACATTCGTGATCTCCTCAGGAGGTATAAGTAGGGGGAAGCAATATATTCGATACCTCATCCAGAAACGCACCCTCTCGAAACCTGGCGAGCAAGCTACAACGCGATGCAGAGCGCCTCTCTTGGAGAGTCTGCCACTTGAGTTTGTTAAACATCTCCGTAACGCTATCACGGTTACCAAATAACCCTGTGACGAAACGCGCCGCTCTTTTTTGGATCTTCTCCATCTCCTCCGTCAACCCGATCTGGTACGGATCCCACACTGATGAGCAATACTCAAGTATAGGTCGAACGAGTGTTTTGTAAGCCAACTCCTTTGTTGATGGACTACATTTTGTAAGGACTCTCCCAATGAATCTCAACCTGGTACCCGCCATACCAACAATTAATTTTATATGATCATTCCACTTCAAATCGTTCCGCACGCATACTCCCAGATATTTTACAGAAGTAACTGCTACTAGTGTTTGTTCTGCTATCATATAATCATACAATAAAGAATCCTTCTTTCTATGTATTCGCAATACATTACATTTGTCTATGTTAAGGGTCAGTTGCCACTCCCTGCACCAAGTGCCTATCCGCTGCAGTCTTCGCAACATAAGGACAGGTACATGTGTTCAACTGTCAGAGGTGTCATAACGGTTTTCGCTCATAACTTTTGACTCGTTCGTTTCAGGTACATGTATCGTTCATTATAATTAATGCATTTATCGTTTTCCTAGTATCCTTTCTTTCAGGAGTGCTAGTTCTGCAAGGTTCGCAGGAGAGCTTCTCTAAAGTTTGGAAGGTAGGAGACGAGATACTGGCAGAAGTAAAGCTGTGAGTACCGGGCGTGAGTTGTGCTTCGGTAGCTCAGATGGTAGAGCACTTGCCCGCGAAAGGCAAAGGTTCCAAGTTCGAGTCTCGGTCGGGCACACAGTTTTAATCTGCCAGGAAGTTTCATATCAGCGCACACTCCGCTGCAGAGTGAAAATCTCATTTTGTTGGATGATGTTTCCGTACATGGGTTCCTATTCAAAATCCGATGTACGCACACCCCTCTACAAGTCCTAGAAGTCTGTAATGGGAATTTCCGATCACTCTGTATAATCAATCAGAAATCTTCCGTTGTCTCCAGGTATATTCCACGTTTACAGCCTTCTTACCTGATTCTTAAACCAAGTGTCAGTTATGTTTAAGTTATTCTCTGTGGCTTCCTCTTCATTCCTTTCTCCCAGTCCATATTGACTCACTTTTTTCCTCTCTACTCCTTTTCTTACTATCGAATGCCCTTCCTCCATGACTATTCAATTTTTTCTCCCTTAACTATCTTAGTAATTTCTTTTAACTCAACACACGTTTTTTCAATTTTTTCATCATCTGCGGAATTAATTGTCATATAAAATTGTACTATTGTGGTAGGTGTGGGCTTCGTGTCTGTCTTGGCTACAATAATGCGTTCACTATGCTGTTCATAGTAGATCATCCACGTTCTTATTTTTTACTCATTATTAAACCTACTCCAGCATTTCACCTAACTGACTTATCAGCTTTAAAAAGCTCCAACTCCTGGTAACATCAGCGTAGAGTGTGGTTATCAATAATGCACCAGAGCAGACAAAATGGTTCCAATGGCTCTGAGCACTATGGGACTCAACTGCTGTGGTCATAAGTCCCCTAGAACTTAGAACTACTTAAACCTAACTAACCTAAGGACAGTACACAACACCCAGCCATCACGAGGCAGAGAAAATCCCTGACCCCGCCGGGAATCGAACCCGGGAACCCGGCCGTGGGAAGCGAGAACGCTACCGCACGACCACGAGATGCGGGCCAGAGCAGACATCCCCGGGTTGTGGAGAGCCTTTAAAAGAACCATGCTTCTTGCACGGACAACTTTACATACCGTATTTGCCAGTTGGACAGCCACAAAACACATTAGACTTTACACCCGAATGAAAAACACGAAGTGTTGTTTGTAAGAAAATGCTTTCAACTCAGATGCTACACAAATGAAATGATTAATTGCACTTTTTTTCTAAACAAATTGAAAAAAATACCAAGGAAAATATGCAGTGGATTCTTCTTAGCTAGTATATAAATAACTAGCTGTTCTTTAGCTGCTCTCACCTGTAAGTGCCTTTGTTGTGTGAGTGAGTAAGCTATTGTTGATGCAATAAACGTCAGCTGCCCTCTGGTGTCGGTATGTTTGGGATAGTTTGAGATGTGTAGCCCTCCACCCCCCCCCCCCTCTTCTCTTCCTCCATCCATCCAACTGCGACGACGCTGACGCGTCGACACATCCAGCGCCGCTGACGAGCGGTGCGTGCGGAACAGTGGGGGCTGGAGCGCACATCTAAGCATCATGCTTTGAAGTAGCCGTACATTGTACAACGTGAACATTGTACAACAAATTTAATAAACTACTGAAAAGGCTGCTGTCCGTCTTCATGGACCACACGTGTTTTTCTGGCCTCTCAAGAGATACCCATCCGTTGTGGTGGCAACTACGGTATCGTATCTACGGTATCGCTGAGGCAAGCAATCCTCCCCACCAACGGAAAGGTTCTTGGTTCATGCTTCATGGGAGGAGGAGGTGGTACTTGGCCGCCGCAAATGCAGAAAGCAGGAACTATATGTACCCGGTGAGTATAATTAAACTTTACCTATTTAAGACGCTATAACACGGAAACTAATTACCGTACGAGGACCAAAATTGGTAGCATTAATGTCAAGGACATGGGAAAGAGAAATAATGGAGAATAAATTCGATTGAAACACTTTTAATGTGCTGCAATGGTACATCATACCGTTACGTACCGGTACCATTACTTCTACAAAGGGGGCTCAATACGGCGCCCATCAGTGTCCCGAAGAGTATGAAAGCGGAGGATTGCGTTCTGCACGCCACAACGAAACATGTGCGTAGGTACGCTGGCTATCTCTCTTGATACTTTGCGCTTCAGCTTAGAACATGTGTGAATGTTCCCCTGGTAAACCCTGTCCTTCGGGTAGCCCCACAACCAGAAGTCCCATGGAATGAGATCAGGTGCCAGCCAAGCATTTAGAAACAATCGGCTGATAATTCGGCCGTTTCCAAACGAGTTTCGGAGAAGCAGATGAACTTCACGAGCGATGTCCGATGTGGTACATCTTGCATGAAAATGTTCAATGCGTCTCTCTCATTTAGGGCGGTTATGACATGTTGTCCAAGCATATCGCAGTAACGCTGGCCAGTCACACTGCACGTTTTTGATCCTTGAGCGCCAACCTGTTCAAAAAAGAATGGGCCAATGATGAACGTAACCGTGAAGCCACACCATTAGGTGACACGTTCGCCATACAGAGGAACTTCATGCACAGTGACTGGAGGTGAAGATCCTCTCACTTGGCAATTCTGTGTGTTAATATCACCCGTCAGAGAAAAACGAGCTTCGTATGTCCATAGGATGGTCCAGGGCCAGCCCTCGTCACCTTGAGTCCTTGCGATAAAATGGAGAGCGAAGCAACAAATCGTTGTGCATCCTGTGGTGCAAGATGCTGTACCATATGTATCTTGTACGAAAACCTTCCACACAGCGGACCACGGAATGTTCAACTGTCCTGACACAGCACGTGCACTACCTGACGATCGAGAATTGCGTGCAGATTTGTTTGCCATAGCAACAGTGATTTCATCAACCACCTGTGGTGCAACCTGTCGTCGGTCTCCTCTGGAACGAAGCGCAGTTCTCCAATAATTCGAACTTCTTCACTGCGTAGCAGATGGAGAAGGAGGACCCTTCAGTAACCATTTCAGCCTGCGATATTCTCGAAGTGCAGCTGCCGCATTTCTATAGTTTTGATAATCGAACTTCACCAATAATAGTCCGCTCCTTCTGTCCAAGCTCATGTTGACGCTGAAACGTTCCCTTAGAAAAATTATACACGACTGTGCTTAAACTGACACAATATTTTTTAGCGCAACGCAATCTGACTTTCAATAATCCCTACAAGAGAATGGCCCCGACTAAATTAACCTATACGTTTCACCAAACACTTACCTCACAAAAATCTTCGTTACTCGAACTACTGCAATACAGCGAGCGCCACTCCTGCAGCTAAATAAAAGATTCAAACTACTGAAGGCACTAACTACTGATAGGCATAGTTAGCAAATGAAAGATTTTGATAAAGAACAAACAATGTATTTACCTTAATAGTGTTCAAGTCATAATATATATATCAGTCCATGATATCCAATATTACAAATTTACTCTTTCTGATGGACACACGTCCAGATCATCCGCTCTCAAAATTCCGCCATCACTCTCCCCATATCCACGACTGCTGGCGGCTCACCTCCAACTGCTCAACGCTACGTGCTGTTAACAGTCAACTGCCCAACACTACAATAGCGATTATTGCAACAATGCGGACCAGCCTCAGACTGCACACAGCACATGAAAACCTAAACAGCCTACTTACATAGCCACCATGCCCCCCACAAAAAATTTTAAAAGTTGTTTTGGGCAGTGGCCAAACAGATTTGAAAAAATTTTTCATAGTTACAATAACAAAGATATCAAAGGCACACACTTATTGATATACTGTTGGTCAAAAGCAAAAATTGTTCTCATAAAGACAGTCCTGATCATTTATCACAATAGTAATTACAGTTTCTTTCACAAAGTCTCATTAGTAAAAGAAATTGCACACAGAAGTAGTGGATTTCCATGCAATCTTGAAGAAGTAGTGTTGTCCTTCCAACAGAAAGACAGTGCTGACTCTTGACATGCAGATAGGTAATGGGCCACAACAGAGCAAACCCACAGCAGAGTCAGTCGAAGTTGAAGAATATTGGTAGGTAGGTCATCACGGAGCAGACCCACTACAGTCTTGGTAGAGAGTATGGTATTGGTGGGCCACCAGAGGTGCAGACCCACTACAGTCCTTGTAGAAATAATGGTATTGGTGGATCATCAAAGGTGCAGACCCACTTCAGTCCTTGTAGAGACGGCCAGCGGCCATCTGTTGCGACTGTGCAGATGCACAATCACCATCGAAGAGTCTTGTACTATATAGCAAGTCCATGAACCAACACTTGTGCACTCACAAAGTTTTTGGAATTGTCCTTAGAACCAGCAATGGTGTTAACCAGTCCCTTGCTGAATTATCAACACACGTGCAAGCACTAACAGTCCAAACTTCTCACATACTGTGCATATATTACGACCAACAGAAATGTGTGCAGTGAAATGATACTTAATTTGAAGAACTGGTGTCTATACAATTATAAATTTACAACATAAGAATACAATTACAAAGGTACAAAATATATCATTAAAGAACATAAGAGTACAGATACCGTTTGTAGTACACAGGCTTTACAAAAGAATTGAAATAAACATATACATCAGTGCTACAGGAATTATGACATAAGTAAATATATAAAATAATGAGAATAGTTTTCGAAACATTAATTTAACACATGTGCATTGAAACAGAACAGAATTAATAATGTCTATAAACAATCTTTACAAAGAAAATAACATATTATTAATGCAAATTATATTTGAGGATAACAGTACTCCTCATCATAGTGAATGTAGCTTAGTACTAGAAAAATTCTACAACATAAATCATATAAGCTAAACACATAAAGACAGGAAAAACACAAATACACAAGAGTACACAAACACATAGCAGAATAACACAGGAGGAAAGGACAGGGTTTGTTTTCAGTGTGACATTTGGTACTGCAGTCCAACCCAAAACTTCGTTCCATAGATCTTTCGTCTTATTTCAACATTTGTTTCCACCAAAAAACTCCTATCCAAGCATGCTTTCTGTATTTATATGTTCACATATTTCTTACTTCATTATTTATTTTCCATTATCTAACCTCATCATTTATTTCCAAGAAAATCCTACCTAAACCTGTTGTCCCTAAACCCTACTTTTTTGTTCATATCCTCTTTCAAGATACTTTTTTTTGGCAAACCATTCACTCATAGCTTCTCAATGCATTTCTTCCAATTCATCATAGTTAGTTTCTTATATAGTCTACCCCCTCTTAAGCTAACTTAACTCTACTGAGCTCAGATATATATACCAAGGGATGCGGCAATGGAGCAGCACATAACAATTAACACAAACAGCAATGACAATAAAATGGAAATTGGCAAAGCAAGCAGCAGTATATCTAGATTAGCAAAGCAAATGCAATATTAAAACTAATATAAGGCAATGTGCAGGAAACAAGAAAAGTAAATCAGAAGTAAAACTGGCTTAACAGAGTAATACAAAGTGAAATTCAGTAACACTATGCCTGGCAAACAGCAGCAGCAAATGCAATAACTTATATTTAATCATGAGAAACCCACAAGCAGAAAAAATAGTACACGAAAGACAACAATGCAGATAAGGGAAATGTCTATTCACATCTTAATGTCTATGTAATTAAAGTGGTGCACCACAACTTATTTTACAAAAGAAATTACCAAGTACTTGAAAAGAAAATTCTGTATGCAATTCCTGTGAAGCGAAATGTCTTTTTGTGCTCCTTCGTTTTTCTTTTTTAAGTTGATCATAAATTTATTATTTACTGGATCTGTAGGCATAAAATATTTATATTAGTACATCTATAAAATTTTATTTTAACCAATGCTGCAGTGCAGCTAGAAACTAGATATTAAACAAAATAGGCAAAGCAAGGCGTGAAACGTCATTCACTAGTCATATGGCATTTCATAATGCAGTAAACAATCTTTCAACTAGCTAGACAATAGACGTGAAATGTTTCTCATTTCATTTCAGTAAATATCATAAATTAAGAACTCTACAGTGTAATCATGTTTTCAAGTTTGAATGTGTCGTATTTGCGATGCTTTCTGCAAAGAACTGTCAATATCGAGGTTAATGGCCTCTTTTATTTCCACCTAATTGCTTTTTCTCCAGGCGACGCACAGCTGGGCGTCAACGACGCATTACGTCGAGGTCACTTAGCTTTCTTACCGAAATTTACAACAGAAGTTTCCACTACAGTGACAGTTTGATACAAATAAAATTTCACAAGTCGAGAAATTACAGTAGAAATGTGTAGAAATAAAATCCTTTAAATATAACAGTGTGCAAAAAATTTTCGCTGGCATTGTGATACATTCACGCATTTACACACATTTCATAACTCTTAAAGTACGATTCTTGGTTTCCAACATCCTTTTTCTCAAATCAGAGTGCCTAACAACTGCTCATTAATCCTTACCTTATTACCTATATACATATTCGTCGACACTTCAATATTTCATCACAATAAATACATAGCATAATCAAATTCCTCATATAGCATCAGCTTATTGATCATAAACATACCTCAACAGCATAATACACATTGTCATCGTAATAATAACATCATAAAACCTCAGCCAAATCTCAAAAACGTCGCATCTTTCTGCAATAATTTCAAACCCTAAAAAATATTCTCTGCTGATTTCAATAGTGTCATCTACCTCAAACGTACTTTAAAAATCATGATCCCATACCAAATACATCATTCAAAGCTCTTATAGTATCACAATGGTTCTAAAAAAATATGAACAGTTCACAAAGTACAGACAAAACACAATTTCATTAGTGTGAAGTTATCCAACTGTGTAATTGCATAAAGATCTGTCACTGACATGGTAATTAAAACATGTTTGTCTCTCTCAGTTAAATGATAAGATAGCTGTCTAATTAATGTGTTAGAGAAATATGGTACCGATGTGTAAAGTTGTATAAACAAATACCATATTAGCTAGGGCTCCTTGTGCTTGCCAAACACATGGTACACAAAGTAGGCGTGTACCCCTCTGAGGATTAATGTAATTATACCCTCAGGTGTTACAGATTACAGCAATGGAATGAAATGTATCACGGAAAACCTTTGTATCATTGTAATTAAAAAATCTTTAAAAATAAACGTTTTAAGTGCAAAGTTAATCACCCAAATGCGTGTCCTGTATCGCTAAATGTGCGTCTTGCTGTAAGATAATTCTGTGGAACTGTCGTAGTTACCGTCCTCTGTAAGCAAAGTTCTGATGAAGTCAATGTACTTACCTCGTAATAAACAAAGTGAATTGCTATGTGTATAGATATCGTAGTTGTTACGCTTATTGCCGTGATGAAGAAAGTACTGTGCTGTAACGTATTGTTGTGCTATGGAAACGGCTGTCTCATTGTAGCTATACCAGAAATGTTACTACTAAAACATGTGTTACTTCCCAGAATAATACAGAAAAACTGTGCAGATATAAAACAGATACAGCGCAAAAGCAATAATACAAATTGTGTCACTCATTAGTAGCGTCGTGATATAATCGTGTAGCTGTCAAATAAACTAACCACTGTGTCATCTGGTATGTCTCAGAAAGTACTTTAAATTCAGAATGTACTTTCAAGTAAACCAAAATGTTGTATTAAAATCTCATTAGCAGTACCGGTACATGTTCTAAGTATGTGAGCCTTATAGTCATTACGTAATCGTGCAACTAACAAGCAAGAATGTACACACACAATAACACTGTGTCGTCTGTTCACTATAACAATGCACTCGTAAATACTGTCTAAATATGTTCTCTAAGTTCTAGACTGGATAGTGAACTTCAAAACATTGTTGCATGTTAACAGTTTCTCAGTGTGACAAATTGTACTAGTAACGTGAAGTGAAAAATTTTATGGCAAAGACTAAGTTAAAAAGCAGATTATCTTTCAATAAACGGTTCTACATGTGAAATGTGGTGCAAGCCTTTACTCTTCCTAGTGCTCAGAGCTAACTTCAAAGCAATTATCGTGTTGTATACGTCGGTAAGGAATGCTAAAATTTTTCTCAAGGATAACGTCTATGTTTATGTTATTTTTATCTGAGCCAGCCGGCGCACGTGGCTGCCTGTGGTGCGAGTCATTGTCTGTCTCTTTGTTGGCGCGCGTCGTTATTGGGATTAGGAGATCTAACTTCTACAAATTCACCTCGTCGACAGTGCCCTGCTCTGTTTGAATCCCGCCAGTTCTGATAAAATTCAGGTCTGTCGTTACGATTATATCGTCTGTCGTCATTCAGATCATCATCTACCTTTGTAGATAAGTTAGTCAACTGATGCGAAAGTTCGGCTACTTTCTGCAATAGTGAACAGATTTCCTCAGTGTGTTTTTCTGAACCAAGTTTCAGAGTGTCCATTTGTGTTGAAATCGTATCTACTGTGTCCTTTAAGTTTTCCTGAGTTTTTGCAAGTTGCGTAACCGATTCGGTAGATGCAACTAAGTCAATTTTAGCTTGCAAGGTGTCGTGATTTTCATGAACAATAGTCTGCAGTTCTTTTATGGCTGCTTTGTGATTCTGTAATGCGTTTTCATGACGCGAAAAAATAGGTTGAAAATGCTCACAAATTTGTGCTTTTTAAGTAACTCAGCAGTTAAACCTTCACGTGTTTGTTCAAGTTTTTGTTCCAATGAGTCTAACTTTTGAAGCTGTTGCTGTGATAGCCTCTGATTTTGTTCCATCCTGTCTAACTTTTGAAGATTTTGTCCCATTTGTTTCTGATTTTGTTCAAGCGTTGTGTCTAACTTTTGTAGCCTTTGTCCTGTTTGTTGCATTAACTGTAATAACAATACACTGGTGTCTGAAACATGTTCCTCAGTGCTATTCGGCAGTGGATTTGAACCGGCAATATTCGCATTTTGAAAAGCAGAAAATGTGTCTTGACTTATTTGAGAAAACGTTGAGGACTCAAAAACAGAATCTACAGTATTTGCGAGATTGTGTCCTGTCATTTCGGATTCCTGAGGTGAGCTGTTGCCGACCGATCGATCGATAATGATTCCCTGTACACTAAGTGTTTCACTGTCTACCCCATTATTTGCAGCCCGCTACATTTCCCTATGCACAATTACCAAATTACTACTTTGAACATTAGTTAATTCATTACACGGTGGCGCTAACACACTGCTTTCGTCTTCACTGTCATTTCTTAGTTTACTTTGGACCCTAGTATTACGTTTTTCACACGCCATTATTGTCACAATATTTCACACCATAACACAGAAAAGCACAATTTGAAGAGCAAAATAAGAAAAAAACATTAGCATAGCACTGAAAATAATATCTAGTTAATTTCAAGCGCAGCTACGAAATACTTGGTGCAAATCTGCATGCATGCCACAACTGTTTTACTGTACAACAATGAAAAACAACAGCCGCAAAAAAGATTCTCTCTACAATTACGCGCTAGCAATAAACAATAGCTACACTAATTACACAAACTACAAGAAAAAATCAGAAGATTCCAGTGAGGTATCCTCGGCTAAGGGTCGACATATGAAACGTCCCCTTAGAAAAATTATACATGACTGTGCTTAAACTGACAACGCAATCTGACTTTCAATAATCCCTACAAGAGAATGGCCCTGACTAAATTAACCTATACGTTTCACAAATCACTTACCTCACAAAAATCTTCGTTACTCGAACTACTGCAATACAGCGAGCGCCATTACTGCCAGCTAAATAAAAGATTCAAACTACTGAAGGCACTAACTACTGATAGGGATAGTTAGCAAATGAATGATTTTAATAGAGAACAAACAATGTATTTACCTTAATAGTGTTCAAAAGTCATAATATATATAACAGTCCATGATATCTAATATTACAAATTTACTCTTTCTGATGGACACACGTCCAGATCGTCCGCTCTCAAAATTCCGCCATCTCTCTCCCCATATCCACCACTGCTGGCGTCTCACCTCCAACTGCGCAACGCTACGCGCTGTTAACAGTCAGCTGGCCAACACTACAATAGCGATTATTGCAACAATTCCGATCAGCCTCAGACTGCACACAGCACAGTCAGTGATTTTCATATAGAGCGCTACGTAGCGTTACCAACATAAAAACCTAAACAGCCTACTTACAACACGTCTGCAAGTGCACTGCTACTGGTGAGGTGTGTGAGACTATGAATCAAAATGACTGATCACAGTACCTGGTAGCAGTAGTCGGAACTGGACGGTGGCGCTGTGACGCGTGGAAATCATGTACCCCATACTCTGGAGATTAATTCTATCAAGTTTGGTATTCGTACGGTAATTAGTTTCCGTGTTGTAACATGTTAAATACGGGAAGTGTAACTACAACTACCAGATATATCATAATCTAAAGTCCTCGCCACGGTTTTCAGACTATATGTGAAGTGTAATCTCAGGGACTGCTGTAGTGATTTCGATACCGTTTTCACTAATAAACAGATTGGTCCGCGAGGAGTATTTGTGTATATCACTGTGCATTATAAATAAATCCTGTGGCCGTGGATACTTAGTATCACCTGTGGAAAGATGGGATGGGTCACTAGTTAATCAACAAAATAAGATAGAATGACACTGACCGCAGTATGTACGCTTTTATTTGGATACATTTTCCAGCCTGTTTAATGTACTGTGTGTGCTGGTACGATGCATAAAGTGACACTTCTTTGTTCTGGATATAGAGGCTAACGTCTATGACTACTCGATAACGTGTCATTCGATGCGATTATGGCAGACCATTAGTAGTTGATTTTGAGCACTGCCGTAAAGGTCATGACACGCTGCCAAATGGAAGTATTTAGCCCATTTTTTTTGTAATTTTGGTTTATAATGGACTAGGGTTGAAATTAGATAATCGCCTGTAAGTCAAGTGCTTGTTTCACATGAAAACAGCTTTATGCACAAAAACGACCTCTTTCAAGAAATTAAATGGAGTGTTTTTATGCACTTAGACACACCATTTTGATGCAACTTTTCATTATAATAAGCGTCAATATGATGGAGGTACTGTTGTCACATTTTTAGATTTCACTGATCCTCCACATACCTTGCTCAAGTATATTTAGATATGCTACCGCCTGAAACACGCCAGGCGGAGTATCACTGAATTTTTCAGTGATACAGTGTTTGTAATTTTGCTTTATAATGCACTTGAGGGGGGGTGGGGTGAAATTAGATAATCGCCAGTAAGCGAAGTTCTTGTTTCACATGGAAAAGAGCTTTATGCACAAAAATGACCTCTTCACATGGAAAATACCTTTATGCACAAAAATGACCTCTTTCAAGAAATTAAAATGAGTGTTTCGTTGCACTTCGACACACCATTTTGATGCAACTTTTCAGTATAATAAGCGTCAGTATGATGGAGGTACTGTTGACAGATTTTTCGATTTCATTGATCCTTCAAATATCTTGCTCATTTGTGTTTAAATATGCTACCGCCTCAAATATGCCAGGTTGAGTATCACTGATTTTTTTCAGTATACTGGAAACTTGAATATACATAAGCTGTTAGGAATCTGACGTAAGGCCTAGGAACAACATTTAACAAAAGGAGACATATCGAACTTCGTGCTTAACGCACATAAATAGAAAAAAAAACGAAAATCATGCACTGGAGGGAATGTACCTCCTCTTTTCCAGCCTGCATGTTTCAGAACAGGTAATTACTGCGTCGCGTATTCCTGCTGCAACAAAAGAGCGTCAGGTAATTAGCGACCGGCTCTCATTAATATCGCACGTGTACAGCGGTTAACAGAAGCACAACATTTCACTGTGTAACGATAACTAATTATTTGTCATCTGTATTCCTCGTAACATATAACAATTGTTACGTTTATGCAAGAACAGTTCTCTGCTCGTTTCTCTGCAACTACAAGGAAAGGAAGAGAGGTGTGTGGCATAAAACATACTCAGTTTACTATTCGCGTCATATCTGGATAAAACCTCGAGCTTTGGACGTAATCCTCCACCATCTTCTTCATAGCTGCTGTTGTTGCAACCACTTATAGCCCATACACGGTTCGTAATTGGTCTACATAATTCATCATTACGTCGTGCTGCTACATAAGGCATTCATGCCTGCACAGGTGGTGTTAGTGCCCTGTAGGAATGTACACAACATAACGCATCTCTGTGTATCTACTCAGCTTCGAGAGCTCGCTTCCACGCACCAGTAATATTACAGCCACTATCCTGATTAGAACGGAAATTTTTTTTCACATTTTCGGATTTTTATCTCATTATAAAATTTGCAATTTTCCGAATAAAATGATATTAATATCACATATAAACTCTATTTTTTAAATGTAATGTAACCGGTTGAAAATGTTAAAATTTTTACTTCAAGATCTAAGAAAGTCGGTAATTTTTTATATAGAAGGCTGTTGATTTTTGTGTTGTAAAGGTCATGTCCAGAAGAGGATGGGCATCAGGTTGAGGAAATTGAAACAAAGTTTGAGAGACAACAAACTTTCTAATGGTAAAACCATAAGAGGCAGGCTGACAAACAAAATGATTGATGAACTACAGAAATATTATGGGATGGTCATTAAAAATAATACTGAGGATTTGTTGTAAATGAAGCAGGCAGTATGGACTACCTTCTTCCACAGACTGTCAACTGATGAAAAACCTGTACACCACCTTTGCCCTCCTGGACCTGATTCATGGTGCAATTACAGCAATGCACAGTACTCAAACAGTTCATACAGCCATAAACATTCCATCCCAGCAGTAGTCATGGATTTCATAAAACCTATTTACAGAGACCTGACAAATTCTGAATTACTGGAGAAGTGTCTGCATGGTCAGACTCAAAATCTAAATGAGTCGTTCAATAATCTTATATGGACTCGCTTACAAAATATGTTTTTGTTGGAATGAAGACACTAAAGTGGGGGTCAGTGATGCTGTTATTGTTTTTAATGATGGCAACATTGGTAGGGTGAAAGTGCTACGGCATATGGGAATTAATCCTCGAGAAAACTGCATGAGAGAACTTCAACGGATGGACAAGGTTCGCACTGATGAAGCAGAGTATGTAATTCAGTTGACCACTAAGGAGTTCAGGGCCTTTATGGGGTATTTTTTTATCTTATATAGTTCTAGCGACTGCATCGCTTTAGCTTATATGTAAAATTATTTTTATACACTTGTCTGTTTCACATCACTGAGTGTCTACCAGGCTCAGTAAAGTCCAGTATATTTTCTAAGGCTTCATGGTTTTATTTTACGAATAAATACAATTTCTCTTTGTAAACTGCTTCATACCAGCCTAATTCTTTACATATAATCTTGTTAAAAATGGCTCTGAGCACTATGGGACTTCATTTCTAAGGTCCTCAGTCCACTAGAACTTAGAACTACTTAAATCTAAATAACCCAAGGACGTCACACACATCCATGCCCGAGGCAGGATTCGAACCTGCGACCGTAGCTATAATCTTGTAATCAATTTCATTTTGTATATGGCATATTAACTTTGTTATTTTTCGCATAGTTAATTGTGCTGCCATGCGTCTGGTTAGGTAACAGGCAGGTGGTCAGAAATGCTCCCTTCATTCCTACTGCAGTAGTGACATGTTTGTTGTTGTGGTCTTCAGTCCTGAGACTGGTTTGATGCAGCTCTCCATGCTACTCTATCCTGTGCAAGCCTCTTCATCTCCCAGTACCTACTGCAATCTATATCCTTCTGAATCTGTTTAGTGTATTCGTCTCTTTGTCTCCCTCTGCGATTTTTACCCTCCACGCTGCCCTCCAGAAGTAAATTGGTGATCCCTTGATGCCTCAGAATATGTCCTAACAACCAATCCCTTCTTCTAGTCACGTTGTGCCACAAACTACTCTTCTCCCCAATCCTATTCAGTACCTCCTCATTAGTTATGTGATCTACCCATCTAATCTTCAGCATTCTTCTGTACCACCACATTTCGAAAGCTTCTATTCTCTTCATGTCTAAACTATTTATCGTCCATGTTTCACTTCCATACATGGCTACACTCCATACAAATACTTTCAGAAAGGACTTCCTGACACTTAAGTCTATACTCGATGTTAACAAATCTCTCTTCTTCAGAGACGCTTTCCTTGCCATTACCAGTCTACATTTTATATCCTCTCTACATCGACCATCATCAGTTATTTTGCTCCCCAAATAGGAAAACTCCTTTACTACGCTAAGTGTCTCATTTCCTAATCTAATACCCTCAGCATCACCCGACTTAATTCGACTACATTCCATTATCCTCGTTTTGCTTTTGTTGATGTTCATCTTATATCCCCCCTTCAAAACACTATCCATTCCGTTCAACTGCTCTTCCAAGTCCTTTGCTGTCTCTGACAGAATTACAATGTCATCAGTGAACCTCAAAGTTTTTATTTCTTCTCCATGGATATTAATTCCTACTCCGAATTTTTCTTTTGTTTCCTTCACTGCTTGATCAATATACAAATTGAATAACATCGGGGAGAGTCTACAACCCTGTCTCCCTCCCTTCCCAACCACTGCTTCCTTTTCATGACCCTCGACTCTTATAACTGCCATCTGGTTTCTGTACAAATTGTAAATAGCCTTTCGCTCCCTTATTTTACCCCTGCCACCTTCATAATTTGAAAGAGAGTATTCCAGTCAACATTGTCGATAGCTTTCTCTAAGTCTGCAAATGCTAGAAACGTAGGTTTGCCTTTCCTTAATCTAGCTTCTAAGATAAGTCGTAGGGTCAGTATTGCCTCACGTGTTCCAATATTTCTACGGAAACCAAACTGATCTTCCCCGAGGTGGGCTTCTACTAGTTTTTCCATTCGTCTGTAAAGAATTCACGTTAGTATTTTGAGGCCGTGACTTATGAAACTGATAGTTCGGTAATTTTCACATCTGTCACCCTGATTTCTTTGGGATTGGAATTATTATATTCTTCTTGAAGTCTGAGGGTATTTCGCCTGTGTCATACATCTTGCTCACCAGATGGTAGAGTTTTGTCTGGACTGGCTCTTCCAAGGCCGTCAGTAGTTCTAATGGAATGTTGTCTACTCCCTGGGCCTTGTTTCGACTCAGGTCTTTCAGTGCCCTGTCAAACCACGCAGTATCATATCTCCCACTTCATCTTCATCTACATCCTCTTCCATTTCCACAATATTGTCCTCAAGTACATCGCCCTTGTATAGACCCTCTATATACTCCTTCCACCTTTCTTCTTTCCCCTCTTTGCTTAGAATTGGGTTTCCATCTGAGCTCTTGATATTCATACAAATGGTTCTCTTTTCTCCAAAGGTGTCTTTAATTTTCCTGTAGGCAGTATCTATCTTACCCCTAGTGAGATAAGCCTCTACATCCTTACATTTGTCCTCTAGCCATTCCTACTTAGCCATTTTGCACTTTCTGTCGATCTCATTTTTGAGACGTTTGTATTCGTGTTTGCCTGCTTCATTTACTGCATTTTTATATTTTCTCCTTTCATCAATTAAATTCAATATTTATTCTGTTACCCAAGGATTTCTACTAGTCCTCGTCTTCTTACCTACTTCATCCTCTGCTGCCTTCACTATTTCATCCCTCAAAGCTACCCATTCTCCTTCTACAGTATTTCTTTCCTCCATTCCTGTCAATTTTTCCCTTATCCTCTCTGAAACTCTGTACCACCTCTGGTTTAGTCAGTTTATCCAGGTCTCATCTCCATAAATTCCCACCTTTTAGCAGTTTCTTCAGTTTTAATCTACAGTTCATAACCAATAGATTGTGGTCAGAGTCCACATCTGCCCCTGGAAATGTGTTACAATTTAAAACCTGGTTCCTGAATCTCTGTCTTACCATTATGTAATCTATCTTAAACCTGTCAGTATCTCCAGGCTTCTTCCATGTATACAACCTTCTTTTATAATTCTTGAACCAAGTGTTAGCTATGATTAAGTTATGCTCTGTGCAAAGTTCTACCAGGCGGCTTCCTCTTTCATTTCTTAGTCCCAATCCATATTCACCTACTACGTTTCCTTCTCTCCCTTTTCCTACTACCGAATTGCAGTCACCCATGACTATTAAATTTTCGTCTCCCTTCACTACCTGAATACTTTCTTTTATTTCATCATACATTTCTTCGATTTCTTCGTCATCTGCTGAACTAGTTGGCATATAAACTTGTACTACTGTAGTAGGCGTGGGTTTCGTGTCTATCTTGACCACAATAATACGTTCACTATGCTGTTTGTTGTAGCTTACCCGCACTCCTATTTTTGATTCATTATTAAACCTACTCCTGCATTACCCCTATTTGATTTTGTATTTATAACCCTGTATTCGCCTGACCAAAAGTCTTTTTCCTCCTGCCACCGAACTTCACTAATTCCTACTATATCTAACTTTAACCTGTCCATTTCCCTTTTTTAATTTTCTAGGCTGCCTGCCCGATTAAGGGATCTGACATTCCACGCTCCGATCCGTAGTACGCCAGTTTTCTTTCTCCTGATAACGACGTCCTCTTGAGTAGTCCCTGCCCGGAGATCCGAATGGGGGATTATTTTACCTCCGGAATATTTTACCCAAGAGGACGCCATCATCATTTAACCATACAGTAAAGCTGCATGCCCTCGGGAAAAAATACGGCTGTAGTTTCCCCTTGCTTTCCGCCGTTCGCAGTACCATCACAATAAGGCCGTTTTGGTTAGTGTTGCAAGGCCAGATCAGTCAATCATCCAGATTGTTGCCCCTGCAACTACCGAAAAGGCTGCTGCCCCTCTTCAGGAACCACACGTTTGTCTGGCCTCTCAACAGATACCCCTCCATTGTGGTTGCACCTACGGTATGGCCATCTGTATCGCTGAGGCACGCAAGCCTCCCCACCAACGGCAAAGTCCATGGTTCTTGGGGGGGGGGGGGAGTAGTGACATATCCAAATAAATTCAAGAAGTCTTTGGCTTTCAGCTCTCCATGATTTTTGTTGACGTTTCTTCTACTTTTGTGGATTCAGCTGAACCTGATTCATGTCAGTGTAAACAAATTTTAAGTCTCATGATGTAATGAATTTATTTGTCTGTTCGATATCACAAGGCTGTTTAAATTGCTCTTTCCGCCATGGTAGCTTTTTTTTTTTTAAGCAGTGTGTAAATGGTTTACTGACTGTATTTTAACTCCGCTAACTTTAATAAAGGTAGTACTCTGTTATTGTTATTGTCTAGTTTTTAATGTATGTCAGCAGATCCTCACAGATACCATTGTTCTTACCTCTGTTGGGACGTTACATGGAAGCACCCTTCATCTCTTAGTCCTACTAGATTATTAACATCGTAACCTGTGTTCTTGAGGTTTGTTAACCCTGGTAATGCTTTCAATGTTAGAATGTTGTTTAAGGTTCATTCTTATCAGTACCCTCGCATTCAAATATTCCTTAGCATAAGGCTTAAAACACAATGTTCGTCTTCATTAGTATTTGATGCTTTGATAACCTTTATGTATATAATATCAAAACTGTTTTGTATTTTTACTTTGTTGTTTGGATATACTGTCTAGAAATTCCTAGATCACTAGATGACTCAGTGATGTATTAAACATTCTTTTAGTGAAGTGGCACCATTTAAGAAATATAGATACTTCTTCCATCCCTCGTGTCTCCCCTTATTCACCACCCCTATTTGGTATTTATGTCATCTAGTGCTTAAGACGGTTGTGTTGCTTTTGTCACTGTAACGCTCATGGGGTCAGATGTTATATTGGACGGTGGCTTAAGACACTTGAAGGTCAGGAGGTCTTCTGCCACCCATCCAGGCATGGATGGGGAGCGGCTAGGTGAGTGAATTCGTCTGACAACTGTAAATGTTAGTTAAGCGTTATTGAGACACCAACTATTTGTTGTTCAGGATACAACAGATGATGTATCGATACCCCAGAAGCTGGTGGTGGTTGCTGGACTGGTAGTTGGTACTCGCCTCGTAAGTGCTGACCAAGCGATGTCTCACAGCTGCAGTGACAGCATCAGCTCCAGTGACGTCACAAGAAAATCAGACCCATGCAGTCAGCATGCAGCATCGTCCTTGGTGTTTTGGGCAGTTAGCACCTATGGAAATGGCTGACCAGAGCCACATAAGCACACGGGAGTGGCAGCCACTGGCAGTAGCGTTTGCTCTCAGGATGAGGGGATGGGCAGCCAGGATGCACCTTGCAATGACAGAGAGCATCTGCATTTCCCTGGACAGGAACCTGAAACCCTCAGGATGGAAGGCAGCAACAGTTCTAGCATGGCCCTCGAAATAGCCTGCTGGGTGCAGGAACTCAAGTTCTTCTCAATGGGCTCAGCACAGATGATGGCAGTGTGACCGAGTTGTGACAGAGTTGGACATGCTGTTCCATAAGAAGCTCGTAGACAGCTAGATGAGGTGGTGGCAGACTCACCCCTCCAGGCTCTTTGGCTGGTGGCAGAAAATACTTCTGCTTTCAATGAGCGACACTTATGGGGGGCTGGCCTGTATTTGTCATGCTGTGAGGCAGTAAGACATCACTTGCACTGCTTTTCGCATCTTCTCAGGTTTCCAAAACACTCTGTGATGTCGCAACTGTACACTTCAGATACTTTGGCACTGTAGTCAGTGTATTGCATCTGACTTAGGCATTCTTCGTCAGTCATGCATCGCCAAAGTGATGAAGCCTCTTTCCCTATTACACCATATTGCTGCATCGGCACCACATGTTTAATTTCTTTCACATGGGTATAGCACAACTCTCCTCAGTCCGTGCCACCAGTTTACAATACCAGGAAAAGCGTCTTAATTGTAGCGGCACCACCGTTTAGGATAGGGATGGCAAGTTTTGTGCGATATTCTGAGCACAAGTTATAGCCAGGTGTAGGCTGGGTTGCAGTGGGTTACGCATACCACCAGTTGTGAAGGCAAATACAGGCCACAGGGGAGTAGAACTGCCAGAGAAGGCACACCCAGCAATTTGCATGGCGCAAGTCATAGGCAGAAGGGGCCACTGGCCAACCTAGCGTTTTATGAGTACGTGATGCGAAGCGGCGCACTTGGCAAAACAGAGACGCACAGTCGAATATAAATAGGTGCCATTCATTCAAGTGTGGCAGCTCTCCTGGATGGGTGGCCGTGTCACACCACCGGCTACACACAGCAGCAGATGGGGCGCCAGCATTCCAGTCCACGGTGGGTCGTTGGTTCAACCCCCTGAGGCCGACGAGGGGTATGTAGCCAACCAGCCAGTGACGGGCCACTCCATGACTTGCTACCATGGGAAGTCGTCCAGGCTTCCAACGCATGCTGGAGGCATCCCGAGACGAGTGTCACACATTCGGACGTCGGAGCACGAGCGTTTGTCATCGCTGCGATATTAGCCACACCGGCGAGAAGAAGGACGCAGCTGGTAATTCAATGTGAGGAAACTGACGTGGCAACAGGGGTACGAGAGAGGCAAACAGTGTTTACAGCGGGTATAAAATGATACATGTGTGGTTGTATGGGACATGTGCAGAGGCAAGAAGACAGTCACCAAGGAATAGAGGAAGGGGTGGAAATCAGCAGTGTGGAGGATGGAGAAGTGGAGATAGGAGAGGTGGACAATCGTTAAACGGCAGAGGGGGTCCAAGACCCACCTAAGGGAGCTCCCGTTTAATTTCAATGCTATGAATACGTATGCAGAGGTGGAATGTTCAGTGGTAGGATACATAGGAACTAAAAAGTTTAAGATTGTGTTGGACACAGGGGCGCAATTGTCGGTGGCTGCTAAGAATATAATGGGACAAAGGATGTTAGACCCACCACGTTATAGGTTGCATGGAGTGGGGGATAAGGAGGTAACACCTTTGGGGTTGGTGACATTGACTTTCGAATAGGGGAAGTCCGATTTGATGCATGCATGGAGTTCTTGCATCAACATCATGCCGAAATAGACCTTGGACAACGAACTGTGGAACTTGGTGGACTGTTATTTCAGCTAGGGGAAACTGTTGTCAATGCAGAGCTATCGTGAGGGGTGTTCAATATAATGACCAAACCAATTGAACTGTGTACATTAGCATTAAGGCTTAATTCGCATGCGTGTGTGTCTAGTGGCACCGGGAAGTCGCTTTGAGTAAGTGTAGAGTCAAATCTACCTGTGGGTACGGCATGTGTTATTGAACCACTGGAGGATAATGAAGTTTTGGGTTCACTGGGTTGTTTTGTAAAACGTAGTGTTGTATGCGTACAGGAGGGGAGCGATGGACGAGTAGTTCCACTGAACGTGGATAATTTTAGCACTGTAGTCGCGAATTTGAGGAAAGGAGTTTTAGTTGCAAATTTGGATGTACCAGATAACAAAGACTTGTGTTCGAGAGGTAGGTGAAGCGATCAACCACTAACTGTCAATAGAACTGCATTGCATGACAAAATTAAGCATCTGAAAGGACGAGAAAGACAGCATATGGAAGAATTATTGTGGGAATATAAGGATTTGTTTTTTCCACAAGGGTCGTTACCAGCAACTCCATTAGTTCAACATAGGATACCAACAGGGAATGAAGCACCTGTTTACCGTAAACCATACAACATATACCGAGATATTTGCAGCTGATTGTGGAGGATTTCATTGATCAGCAGCTTGCGGACGGTGTTATAGAGCGTAGTAAGAGTTGCTGGGGAGTGGGCATTGTCGTTGTGCCAAAGAACTCTATGGATGGAACTAAGAAATACAGGTTCTGTTGTGACTACCGATACCTCAATAATAAGACAGTGACGGACGCATACCCGATTCCAAACATGTCGGAGATTTTGGATCACTTCGGACAGTGCCAGTACTTTTCTACGATGGATTTGACAATTGGTTATCATCAGTTAGAGGTGGCTCCAGAGGATGGCCCAAAAACTGCGTTCTCTACACCTGTAGACCATTACCAGTACATTAGAATGCCATTCGGTTTGAATAACACTCCGGAAACATTTCAGAGCTTGCTAGACAGTGCCTTGAGGGGTTGAAACTACGCCAGTGTCTGGTATATTTGGATAACATTATAGCGTTTTCAGGTAGTATGGAGCAACATAGACAGTGGTTAAAGGAAGTCTTTATGAGGTTAAGAGCAGCTCGTTTGACGTTGAGCCTGGAGAAGTGTCATTTTGCATTAGAAGAAGTAAAATATTTGAGCCATATTATCAGTAAGGTCGGAGTGCGAACAGATCCGAGGTTGGTACAGGCTGTAAGGGATTTTCGGGAACCGAAAACAGTTAAGGAAGTGCAGTCATTCACCGGAATTTGCAATTTCTATCGAAAGTTCGTGAAGGGTTTTGTAGATTTAGCACAGCCGTTGGCGCGATTGTTATGGAAGGTTGTGAAATTTGAGTGGACAGAAGTGTCAGAAAGCGTTTGACAAACTGAAAGAAGTGTTAACATCAAGTCCGGTTCTTGTGTTTCCAGATTTTGAAAATGAGTTTATACTAGCGTGCGATGCATCGAATCAAGTATTAGGGTGTGTTTTTACTCAGGAAATTGATGGGAAAGAACATCCTGTAGCCTATGCGTCTAGGCAGTTGAGTGCAGCAGAGAGGAATTACTCAACAACAGAGAGGGAGATGCTTAGCGTAATCTATGGAATCACATATTTTAAATGTTATTTATATGAGAGAAGATTTCGGGCAGTGCAGATCATGCTGCGTTGAAGTGGTTGTTGGGGCTGAAGGAGCCATTTAAGGGTTGCCTGTATGTGATACCAGGCGTGTCACAGGAAGGAAAGATGAAGAAAGAGAGAGTGATTGAGGTGCTAAGCACAGAGGAAACCAGGAAGATAGAGTATAGCATGTTGTACCGTATGCTTTGCAATCTAAAAAAGTAGTAGAGTATTTCCAGTTATATTGTTTTCATGTCATATATCATTGGGTTGCATAGATTAAGTAGGCATTGTATTTTCGTATATGTGTTTTCGAGTATTGTCGGCCTTTTGGGGCAGCAGTCTTTTCAAGAGGGAGGGAGGGTGATACTGATCCCTGTCCTCAGGTCACTGAAAAGGAAAGTGTAGTGTCTGACATATGTGGAGTGTTGTTGGAAGAGAAATCAAACGCAGTTCTGGAGAAATAGATGCATCGGAGTAAGTTTTGCGATAAAGTCGTAATAAATATGTATTGAACGATGCCCGAGTCGTACGATTTCCTGCTTAAATTTTTAGTTATCGACAGTGCTGGGTCAGGGAAGTCGTGTTTATTGCACCGGTTCATATAACGTAAATTTAAGGATGAAAGTAGTCACACAATCGGTGTTGTTTTAGATCAAAACTAGTGAACATCGGAGAAAAATCTGTGAAGCTACAAATATGGGACACATGCAAGGCACAGTTATTTTTAGCTAAGGGGAAAGGAATAGACTGTCCAAGGGACATCGTGGAACCAAAATTGAGCTTGCAACATGTTTGGACGCATTAGATCTTCTCCACCTACAAGCATTTGATAGTAGTAGCAAGTTGTTTTGAGTGGGGGTATTTGCAGAAGTGAAATGAGGGGAACTGAATTTTAATCAATGGAACTAAGTGCAACATAATAGGACCAAACTTCCACCTGCCAGATTCACGGCGAGGCGTGTCACATCACCGGCTACATACAGCAGGAGATGGCGCACCAGCGTTCCAGTCTTTGGCGAGTCGTTGGTTCGACCCCCTGAGGCCGACTCATGGTCCGTAGCCAGCCAGCCAGCAACGGGCCACTCCATGACTTGCTACTGTGGGCAGTCGTTCTGACTCACGCCGGTAGCATCCCGAGACGAGGGCCGCAGATTTGGACCCCAGACCATGGGCGTTTGTCGTCGCTGCAATCTTAGCCATGTCAGCGAGGAGAAGGACACAGCTGGCCGCATGCAGCTCACACCGATTGGCGCTGTGTTGGCAGGGATGCAGACCGCTGAGCCAACTCCTGGCATCCTGACAATGACTCAACTCCACTGGCGTACAAGGATGCCTCGACACAGCATTGCATTACATGGGCCCCTAGGGTGCTTCCTCAGCATTGCAGGGCCCTGTGATGCAGACCAAGAGGAACAAGGGCACTGTAGCTAAAAAAAAATAAATCACTTGGAAAGTTCTCCTGGAGTTTTAATACGGAACCTCCTTGCACCCACCCACTACATAATTTTTACTTGGCTTCATCTATGTATTATTTCACTGTGAAACTCTCCTCTCATCTTCAAATAAGATTTTCCTTGAGATATCTCTGAAAAGAGTTTTGACACAAACACAGTTCAACATTTATATTCAACACTCTCACTTTGTTTCTTACTCTAGTCTAGTTTGACACACATGGTCCATCAGCTGTTCACTCAATTCCAAGACATAAGCTCAGTTTATTGGATTATATTTTCACAGAAATTTTTCTCCTCTAAACCAATATGTATCCACTAGCACAATCTTGAATGACTCCGAAATCACAAACACTCTATAATTCACAATGTCGCTTATATATTCTTACTTAAAAGGTAACCCATTATTTTAACTCAGACTTAACTAACTCATACTTCTACTGCTAAACCAACACCTTTCCCCATTTCCACACATAGACACAATTCTCATAAATCATAATGTAAAAAATCATTAAAGTAAAATTACAAAAACTCTTCCTTCCCGGCAAATCATTCGACAGTAAAATTTTCTCTTTTTTTTTTGTTCGGCATCTTCATTCATCTGTCAGGTGGTTTCTTGCCCCGCTATTCTGGAACTTTGACTTAGAAACAGAAGTTTCCCTTACGTTATCCCAGAACACACGTCCTTAAATTTATGCTTATACAAAAATTAGTTACAGTACTATGACATACAGCAGTCGATAGTACCAGGGACCTCTCTTATTTTACACCGAATCACAGATTGAATATTCCTTGCAGTTCTATGCTTTCTTACCGCTTTCCTTATCACAATCAGCTTCGTTGTGCTTTTAGGCACTTCACTGTGTGCACTGAAACTTAATGAGGCCGTATGCAGTTTACATGGACTTACATTCATGATACAAGACGCTTGCACCGATATAACACTTACAGCTGTCTCTTTCGGCTGAAACAATGCCTCCCCGCGATTGACTGTATGTTTGAGAATAATTACTAGATGTTTGCCTTACCAGAAGTTAGGATGAACCCGTGTTCTTTAGAAATAAATGCGACTGTACAACCAAATTTTCAACACAACCAACATAATCAATTGTTTGCTCTGTATTCTCCACAGTCTTCACAATAAAATCAACATCTACACTTCCTCTCTGTATGTCACAAAACTCAGCCTCACATGTACTTCCCTGTACATCTGGCCCAGGCTCTACGACCTCTGAAAGTCAACCATTATCTCTCAGTGGCGTAGAGACTGCTGCAGGTAAATCAATGTCATACATTTTGCTAATCACATACACATTTACTTCAGTATACCCCGAACTTACTTCGTCTAGAACCACAGCTACTTGAGACTTTGCATTTTCACAATACAGAGTGAGTCACTAACTATTGCCACCAAGAATAACTCCGAAAGTATGATAGGAGTTTGTCGGACAAAAGTTGCATGGGAGAATGGGGGCCATAATATGACGTTGGTTTCATTGTTGCTAGGTGGGGTCGTTTCATAGATATGAAGGTCAACTTTTGTTTTTTAATTAGGATGCTATAGTTTGGTACTTATTTTCTGATAACGGCTGTCGAGACGAATCCAATGATGTGTAACAGTAAAATGTTTGAAGGTCAGCGAAGATCAAAAAGGTGGCATGAACGTTCATTTACAGAAGGTGTTCGAAGTGATGACCATTGATATCAGTGAATTGCTGCTTTCTTTTTATCATGGATTGAGTGGTATTCCTTATCACTTCGGCACTTATCGAAGCACATGCTCTGGCAATTCTCTCTCGTATATCGTGCAAATAGTAAAAATACCATTGCAGTGATACCACAGCCTCTAAAGTCGCCAGACATGGTCCCATGTGACTTTTTCTGTTCCAAAAAGTAAAGAAAATCTTGAATGGCAGTTGTCTTTCAAGCGTAGTTGACATTAAAAACGCGTCGCTGAGAGAGTTGAAAGCTATCTGAACGATCTATCGACTTACATGTCATCATTGTTCTGACTGGTTTGATGCGGCCCGCCATGAATTCCTTTAATGCGCCAACCTCTTCATCTCAGTGTAGCATCTGCAACCTACGTGCACCGAGCGAGGTGGCGCACTGGTTAGCACACTGGACTCGCATTCGGGAGGACGACGGTTCAATCCCGTCTCCGGCCATCCTGATTTAGGTTTTCCGTGATTTCCCTAAATCGCTTCAGGCAAATGCCGGGATGGTTCCTTTGAAAGGGCACGGCCGATTTCCTTCCCCATCCTTCCCTCACCTGAGCTTGCGCTCCGTCTCTAATGACCTCGTTGTCGACGGGACGTTAAACACTAATATCCTCCTCCTGCAACCTACGTCCTCAGTTACTTGCTGGATGTCCTACAATTTCTGTCTTCCTCTCTGGTTTTTACCTTCTACAGCTCCATCTAGTACCATAGATGTTAACCCTTGGTGTCTTCTTGTCAGTGCTTTCAATACATTCCATTCCTCGTCGATTCCCCGCAGAACCTCCTCATTGCTTACGCCATCACTCCACCAGATTTTCAACAGTCGTGGCACCCCATCTCAAATACTTCGATGCTCTTCTGTTTAGGTTTTCACACAGTCCATGTTTCACAACCATATAAAGCTGTGCTTCAAACGTACGTTGTCAGAAATTTCTACTTGAAATTAAGGCCTATGTTTGATACCAGTAGACTTACCTAGGACACGAGTGCCCTTTTTGCCAGTGCTAGGCTGTTGTTTATGTCGTCCTTGCTCCCTCCGTCATGGATTACTTTCTTGACTTCGTCTACTTCGTGGTCCCCAATTCTTTTTACTTCAGTCCATATTCTGTACCAACTACACTGTTCATTCCGTTCAACAGCCCTGTAATTCTTCTTCCTTTTCACAGAGGATAGCAAAATCACCAGCGAATCTGATCACTGATATCTTTTGACCCTCTGTTTTAACTACTCGCTTCAATTCTTCTTTTATTTGCGTCATTGCTTCTTCACTGTATTGATTGAACAATGTGGGCGAAATACTACATCCCTGTCTTACTTTAATTCGAGCATTTCGCCCTTGGTCTTCCATTGTTAGTGTTCCCTCTTGGTTCTAGGACGTATCACATATAACCCGTTTTACCCTGTAGTTTACCCCAACTTGCTCAGAATTCCAAACATCTTGCACCATTGGGCAACGTAGGTCGTTTTTTTTTCAGGTTTACACATCGTACAAAAGTGTCTTGATTTTTCTCCAGTCTTTTTTTTTTTTGTTATCAACCGCAGCGTCAGAATTGCCTCTGTGTTGCATTTACCTTTCCTAAAGTCAAACTGATCGTCATCTAAAACATCCTCAATTTTCTTTTACTTTCTTCTGCTTATTATTCTTGTCAGTAACTTGGATGCATATTTCTCGTACTTGTCGGCTCTTACTATCTTCGGAATTGTGTGGATGATATTTTTCCGAATGTCAAATGGTGTATCGGCATTCTCATACATCATACATAGCAACGTGAATAGTCGTTTTGTTGCCACTTCCCCAACGATTTTAGAAAGTCTGACGGAATATTATCCATCCCCTTCGCCATATTCGATCTTAAGTCGCCCAAAGCTCTTTCAAATTTTGATTCTAGTACTATATCCCATATCTCTTACACACCGACTCCTGTTTCTTCTTCTATGCCAGCCGCTGTGCCAGAGCGGTTCTAGGCGCTTCAGTCTGGAACCGCGCGACCGCTACGGTCGCAGGTTTGAGTCCTGCTTCGAGCATGGATGTGTGTGTTGTCGTTAGGTTAGTTAGGTTTAAGTAGTTCTAAGTTCTAGGGGACTGATGACCTCAGATGTTAAGTCCCATAGTGCTCAGAGCCATTTGAACCATCATCTTCTGGCACATCATTAGACAAGTCTTGCTCCTCATACAGGCGTTCAGTGTGCTTTTTCTAGCTATCCGCTCTCACCTTTGCATTTGACTATGGAATTCCCGTTGCACTCTTAATGTCACATCCTGTTTTTAATCTCACAAAAGGTTGTTTTGACTTTTCTACATACTGAGTCAGCCCATCCGACAATCATTTCTTTTTTGGTTTCTTCACAAATTTCATGCAGTCATTTCGCGTTATCTTCCGTGCACTTCCTATTTATTTCATTCCTAAGAAACATTTAATTCTCTAGTTCTGAATTTTCACGAACATTATTGGCTTCCTTATTTCCTCGATCACCTGAACTATTTCATCTGTTATCGATGGTTTGTTCGCAGTTATCTTCTTTGTACCTATGTTTCTCTTTCCAGCTTCTGTGGTTGCCCATTGTAGACATGTTTTTTCTCTCAAAATAAACTGTCTGCTGAGCTATTCAGTATCGTGGTATCGATAGCCTCAGACACCTTCAAACGTATCTCTTCATTCCTTATTACCTCAGTGTCCCACTTATTTGCACAACGATTCTTCCTGATTAATCTCTTAAACTTCAATCTACTCTTCATCACCAAATTGTGATCTGAGTCAATATGTGCTCCTGGGTACGCCTTCCAATTCAGTATCCGATTTTTGAGTCTCTGCCTGATCATAATGTAATCTGACTGAAATGTTCCCATATCTCCCGGCCTTTTCCAGTTGTACCTCCTCCTCTTCTGACTCTTCAACAGAGTATTCGCTATTACTAGCTTAATTTTATTACAGAATTTAATTGGTCTATCTTCTCTCTCATTCCTAGTACCAAGCCCATATTCTCTCGTAACCCTTTCTTCTACTTCTTCCTCTACTATCGCATTCCAGACATCCATAACCATTAGATTTTCATCTCCTTTTACAAACTGAATTACCCGTGCAATATCGTCATATCCTTTCTATATGTCATCTTTGGCTTATGAGGTCGGTTGTGTACCTGAACTACTGCTGTCGGTGTCGGTTTGCTGTCGATTCTGATGAGAACAAATGTGTCACTGAACTGCTCACAGTAACTCACTCTCTAGCCTACCTTTCTATTCGTAACGAATTCTACTTCAGTTATAGCCTTTTCTGCTGTTGTTGATTTTACCCTGTACTTATCTGACCAGAGATCCCTGTCTTCTTTCCATTTCACTTCACTGACGCCCACTATGTCTAGAGTGAGCCTACCGTTTTCCTTTTCAGATTTTCTAGCTTCCCTATCAAGTTTCCGACATTCCGCGTCCCAACTAGTAAGACGTTATCCTTTCGTTGGTCATTCAATCTCTTTCTCATGGTCACCTTCTCCTTGGCAGTCTCCTTCCGGAGATTCGACTGGGGAACTAGTATGGAAAATTTTGCTAGTTAAAAATCATCATGACACTTTATCAATTATAGGACACATGTCCTGTGGATACACAGTATGTGTCTGTAATGTAGTGATTTCCATTGGCATCTGCATCCTAATGCCATTGATCAATGCTAATTCTTCCGCCTTTCGGGGCAGTTTTCCAACCCAAGGGCAAAAGAGCTAGTTCCCTGAATCTCTGTCCGCTTCTCCTTCCCCTTTCACAAGTCCGAAGGCAAAATCAGGGTGACTTCTTACGACGGAAGTCTTCGACCGCCATTGCTGATGATTTTTATTCAAAATTTAAGCGGTGGAGGGGTTCGAAACTGCGACCGAGGACGTTTTGGTAACTAACCGATGACGTTACTCGTAGACCTTAGCACATATGAGATTAAAGAGGTGAAAGCTATCTCAACGATTTAGTTCAAGAAATCTTAAAGGGCAGCCGTCTTTCAGGGACAGATGGGATTAAAAACTCATTGTTGAAAGACCTGAAAGTTACCCTAGTGATCCAGTTCGATAAATCTTAGAGGGCAGTCGTTTGCAAACGTAGATGAGATAAAAAACACATCGCTGCGAGAGGTGAAAACTGTACTGGTATTTACTTCGAGTGAGCTCTGGTAACTATTGACATAAGTTTATAGTATCTAATTGGAACTATTTTGAATATTTATGTAAGTTTATAGTATCTAATGGGGAAAATTTTGAAGGAGATGATTTTGAAGTAAACGAATAAACAGAGTTATTTAAAAAAATCTAATTACTTTTTGAACAAAACTCATAAATATTGAAGAACATGTGGGACAGGCAATAACCCTGTCTCGCTCCGTTCTTCTCAATTACAGCTTCGTTTCTTTGCCCATCGAATTTTATTATTGCTTTCTGGTTTCTCTACGAGTTATAAATAACGTTGTATGCCTATTTCCTCAGAACTGAGTGAAAACTGCATTAAAAAACATGTCCTGCTAACGTTCGTTGAAAGTCTTGACTTCCATCTAAGTGTATGTACAAAAGCACAACGTAGAATCTTAACACGGTTTGCAATCTATTACGGAATACACCATTTCGTTCTGTTTGAACGATTTGAAAATGGGTTTAAGTTACTTGAAACTAGGCATAAATTGAACAAATAAAAACACCTGAATTTGCAACTTTGGCTTTTTTGTACATAAAAATTATTTTAGCCTTCAAGAGAGAATAATGTCTTTGAATTTACAGAACGATAACGTGAATAAATGATGCAGAACTCTATAATCTGCTACCATTGAGCTGAGTGTATACAGCTGTAAGCTTTTGTTTTCCTGCACGTAAGCACAGAGAGAGATTCCTAGTCATGGAGTGATCACATCCAAACAGTGCCAGTTTGAATTTTTGAGTTTGTCACTGTAAACTTTGCCCTGGCAAGTAACTCTCCAAAGCACGACTGCACCGTCAAGAATGCAACAAAACCTGAACAGAAAATAGACGCAATTGTAAAGTAAATAATGGCGAAGTCACTTTCAACGAGATGGCCGACATAGGTTGGTGCCCACAAAGGATTATCATTGGTTGTTAGCAAGCTGATTCCTCAAGCAAAGAGATTGCTGCTAGACTTGTATCGATTACTCGAAACTGGTTACAGCAAACCCGCTCAAAAGAATACAGAAGTGCCAAACTCATAGGATACTTCCTAGCGTCGTATCAGACCTTTTGTCCGGTGTAGTGCAGCAACTAGACGCAGCACGGACTCAGAAAGTTGTTGGAAGTCCCCTGCAGAAATACTGAGCCTCGCTGCTTCTACAACCACACGTAAACGGGAAGCGCTGCCTGTGCAAGATCTTTTGAACTAACTGTCCTGTTGATTATGTCCTATAAACATTGGATGGAACTCCTGCCGGTTGATCTGGGTGACTAAACCATTCTCTCGATTTGTCCACAATGTTGTTCAAACAAATCCTGAACAATTGTGGCGTGGTGACATGGTGCATTGTCATCTATAAACTGTCCGTCGTCTTTGGGAATATGAAGTCCATGAATGGCTGCAAACGGTCTCCATGAGGCCGAACATAACTATTTCTAGTCAATGACCGCTCAGTTGGACCATATGTCCCAGTCCATTTACACACAGGCCACACCATTATCGAGCGCCACCACCTACTTGCACAGTGTGTTGTCGACAACTTGGTTCCATGAATTATGGTGTCTGCTTCTCAATACAACCCTGCAATCAGTCTTACCAACTGAAATGAGGAGTCAGCTGATCACGCCACGATTTTCCAGTAAGGTCCAACCGATTCGCTCACGAGCCCAGGAAAGGAGCTGCGGGCAATGTCGAGCTGCTAGTAAAAGTACTCGCATCGTCGTTTACTGCCATAACCAGTTAACGTCAAATTTCCCCGCACTGTCCAACGGATACGTTCGCCGTGTGTTCCACATTGATTTTGGCTATTATTTCACGCAGCGTTGCTTGTCTGTTAGTACTGCCAACTCTACGTAAACGCCGGCCGGTGTGGCCGAGCGGTTCTAAGCGCTTCAGTCTGGAACCGCGCAACCGCTACGGTCGCGGGTTCGAATCCTGCCTCAGGCATAGATGTGTGTGATGTTCTTAGGTTAGTTAGGTTTAAGTAGCTCTAAGTTTTAGGGGACTGATGACCTAAGATGTAAAGTCCCATAGTGCTGAGAGCCATTCGAACCATTCGAATTCTACGCAAACGCATCTGCTCTCGCTTGTTAAGTGAATGTCGTCGGCTACTGCGTTATCCATGGTGAGAGGCAATGCATGAAAATTTGTATTCTCGACACGCTCTTGACACTGTGTATCTCGGAATATTGAATTCCGTAATGATTTCCGAAATGGAATATGCCATGCGTCTACCTCCAACGACCGTTCCACATTCGGTCTGTTAATTTCTGTCGTGCGGCCATAATCAGGTAGGAAATCTTTTCATATGACTTACCTGAGCATAAATGACAGCTCCGTCAATGTACTCCCCTTTTATACCTTGTGTATGCGATACTACAGCGATCTGTATATATTCATATCGCCATCCCATGACTTCTGTCAGCTCAGTATTCTGCAATCGACTAGAAACAAAATATAATTGGAAGAAATGAATGTGCTGAATGAGCAGACAGCTTTCATTATCTCTTGAAACGAATCGATTGTAAGTCGCGTACCAATTGCGCCACAATATTTATCCGGCAACTAATTGCGCTGCGGGCTGCAGAAATACACATTTCTCGCTGAGACGAAGCTCGGCTGGTACGTAAATCCGCTCTCGGGAGTGGCGCCGAACAGAAAGGAAACAAAAGGCCAAGTGGCGGTAATTAGCGGCTGCTCTGAGGGCCGGTAATGAAGTCGGCGAACCGCCTCCCGCCTCTCCGGCGGCAGATTTACGGGTGTGGTTGGGCGGAGAGGGGTGCGGGGAGAGGGGGTGGCCCCGGCCACACGGGTCGTTAGGGGTCGCCCACGCACTAAAACATGATGTATGGCGCCGATAGGCGGCGGGCTGGCACAGCTGTTTGGTGACCTCCCACCAGGGGAGAGGGACCAGATTATAAACGCGACCCACGATATCATCTGCTGATACGTTGTCGAGCTGGCGTTCACTCCTCCGGTATCTTAGCGCAGCTAGAGAGTACTCTGTTTAACATCCACCGTATAGGATACGACGATGGATTTGTAAATTTTGTAAAAAAGCGAAGTAATTAATGAATTGTAGTAGTTAGCAAGGAAAGTCTTGTAGCATGTTGCACACGAATATTCATTTATGCACCCAGTCTCATTTCGACTATTTAACGGGACGTCCTCAGCTGGTGTCCTGTCAGCAGCTGGTGGACTTGTGGTTAACACAGCTGATTTTCTATCCCTGTCAGCTCGGTGGTTTTCTCCACTTGGAATTGTCCATGTGTGTGTGCGTGCCTGTGTTGTCCTCATCATCATTTCGTCATTATCGACGCGCATCTTGCTGAAGTGAAGTCAAACAAAAAGACTTATGCCCGAGGCAGGATTCGAACGTGAGACTGTATCAGTCGCGCGGTTCCAGACTGAAGCGTCTGTAACCGCTTTTTTTTGTTTTCCACTTTTTCTTTTTTTGTTTGTTTCATCTTTTCTTTCCTTTTTTCCTTTTTTGTTTTACCTCTCTTTTCTTTTTTTAAAATTTTTCCCACTTTTTATTTTTATAGAACCGCTTTTTTATTTTTCCTTTTATCCACTTTTTGTTTCTTCTTTTTTTCTTTTGTTTTTTATCTTTTTTGTCTTTTCTCCGCCTTTAAAGAGAGAATGTAACTTGATGATGTGGAAACGCGTTTCTTCCTAACGACAAACTAAGTATGCCCCTTCTGCTGCCTTTGTTTGCAACATGGCTTGAATTAAAAAAATGTAAATTCCATTGAGAAGGCATTCACATAATTGTTACTGAAAAGTAACTGCATCTATAACTTTCTTTCTCCGTGCGTGGAAAAACGGAAGGAAGTAAACTCATTATTGCTGATAAGTAAAATTCTCTTCTTCAGAAAGGTAATGAATTAAAGTGGGCTTCTGCTGCTTGATTTTACACATAAATAACATAAATATGTCTTCCTGTGAAAAGAAGAAAGGAAAGAAAGAAATTATATAAAGTGTATATACCAGTTTCATCACTGTGTCGTATGCTTCCCGCAAAACAAAGTAATATATACATATCGGCTAACTGGTCTATATTGATGATCTTGTCTGATTACTTCCTGTTTGAAATCCTCCTCCTGCTACGTGAAGCACAACTTTGTAAAACCGCTCGGCCAGTCAAATACACTGAGTAGTTGGAGCCACATGCACTGAGTACTGGAGCCACATGCATGGGACATTCCATTTCGGAAATCGTTAGGGGATTCAATGTTCCGCGATCCACAGTGTCGAGAGTACCACTTTTTATGAATTACCTCTCACCACGGACAAAACAGTGGCCACCATCTCCAGTTAATGACTGAGAATAGCGGCGTTTACGTACAGTACTCAGTGTTAACAGACAAGCAACACTGCGTGGAATAACCGCAGAAACCAGTGTGGACGTACGATGAACGTATCTGCTAGGGAAGTGCGGCGAAATTTCGCGTCTATGGACTATGGCAGTAAGCGACCGACACGAGTGCCTTTGCTAGCACGACATCGCCTGCAGTACTTCTCCCTGGCTCGTGACCATATCGGATGGACTCTGGACGACTGGAAAACCGTGCCCTGGTTACATGAGTTCCGATTTCAGCTAGTAAGAGCTGATGGTAGGGTTCGAGTGTGGCGCAGATCCTACGAAGCCAGCGACCTAAATTGTAAACGAGGCACTATGAAAGCTGATGACGGTCCATAACTGTTTGGACTGTGTTTACATGAAACGGATTTGATCCTCTCGTCCAGCTGAACCGATCGTTAACTGGAAATAGTTATATTCGGCATCTTGGAGATAATTTGTACCCATTCATAAATTCCATGTTACCAAACAACGATGGGTCACGTCACTGGGCCACAATTGTTCAGCACTGGTCTGAAGAACGTTCTGAACAATTGAAGAGAGTGGTTTGGCCACACATATCACTCGATATGAATCCCACAGAAAATTTATGGGACATTACTTCGTCCACGACGTCCTGCACCAGCAACATTTCCGCAATTGTGGACTGCTCTAGAGCCAACATGGCTCAGTATTTCAGCAGGGGACTTCCAACGACTTGTTGAGTCCAAGCCACATCAAGTTGTTGCACTACACAAGGCAAGAGGAGGTCCGACACGATATTGGTAGGTATCGCACGACTTTCGTCATCTCAGTGTACACTACACGCATATTTCAGTTCAGTGGCTAGGTACCCTGTAACATGAATTTTCGCTTTCACATATAGATTTATACAGTAATGGCCATTAAAATTGCTGCACCAAGAAGAAATGCCGATGATAAACGGTTATTCATTGGACAAATATATTATACTAGAACTGACATGTGATTACATTTTCACGCAATTTGGGTGCATAGATCCTGAGAAATCAGTACCCAGAACAACCACCTCTGGCCGTAATAACGGCCTTGATACTCCTGGGCATTGAGTCAAACAGAGCTTGGATGGCGTGTACAGGTACAGCTGCCCATGCAGCTTCATCACGATACCACAGTTCATCAAGAGTAGTGACTGGAGTATTGTGATGAGCCAGTTGCTCGGCCACCATTGACCAGACGTTTTCAACTGGTGTGAGATCTGGAGAATGTGCTGGCCAGGGCAGCAGTCGAACATTTTCTGTATCCAGAATGACCCGTACAGGACCTGCAACATGCGGTCGTGCATTATCCTACTGAAATGTAGGGTTTCGCAGGGATCGAATGAAGAGTAGAGTAAAGGGTCATAACACATCTGAAATGTAACGTCCACTGTTCAAAGTGCCGTCAATGCGAACAAGAGGTGACCGAAACCGGTAACCAATGGCACCCCATACCATCACGCCGGGTGATACGCCAGTATGGCGATGACGAATACACGCTTCCAATGTGCGTTCACCGCAATGTCGCCAACCACGGATTCCACCATCATGACGCTGTAAACAGAACTTGGATTCATCCGAAAAAATGACGTTTTGCCATTCGTGCACCCAGGTTCGTCGTTGAGTACACCATCGCAAGTGCTCCTGTCTGTGATGCAGCGTCAAGGGTAACCGCAGCCATGGTCTCCGAGCTGATAGTCCATGCTGCTGCAAACGTCGTCGAACTGTTCGTGCAGATGGTTGTTGTCTTGCAAACGTCCCCATCTGTTGACTCGGGGATCGAGACGAGGCTGCACGATCCGTTACAGCCATGCGGATAAGATGCATGTCATCTCGATTGCTAGTGATACGAGGCCGTTGGGATCCAGCACGGCGTTTCGTATTACCCTCCTGAACCCATCGATTCCATATTCTGCTAACAGTCATTGGATCTCGACCAACGCGAGCAGCAATGTCGCGATACGTTAAACCGCAATCGCGATAGGCTACAATCCGACCTTTATCAAAGGTTCGCATTTCTCCTTCCTTACACGAGGCATCACAAACAACGTTTCACCAGGCAACGGCGGGAAACTGTTGTCTCTGTATGAGAAGTCGGTTAGAAACTTTCCTCATGTCAGCACGTTTTAGGTGTCGCCACCGGTGCCAACCTTGTGTGAATGCTCTGAAAAGCTAATCATTTGTATATCACAGCATCTTCTTCCTGTCTGTTAAATTTCGCGTCTGAGCACATCATCTTCGTGGTGTAGCAATTTTAATGACCAGTAGTGTATATATGGAAAACTGTTCACCTTGTAAGATCGCCACTGTTTTAGAAACTGTACTGCTAGTGAAAGTAGTACCATTAGGTCCTGGTTTAGTGAAACTACGTCTTATTAACACTTAACTCATGATTCTAATATCAATTTTTAACACTATCTGACTTAGAGAACGAAAAAGAAATAAAAGAGTACCTCAGACATACAAAAATCATCAAGTCATTAAATGGCAGACATAGCTAGTGTAATTGACCATCAGAACTATCAGCATCTCTCGTAAGATTCTATAAAAACTGTAGAGAGGAGAAGTGGTCAATCTTTAGTTGAACACCATGCAACGGGATCTTGGCCCTCGTTGGTACTGCAATATTGAATTGATCATCTACTGTTAATATCTTAGAAAATTATTTGAATGAGAATGTGGGTAAATAGGCTGAACTATTACACAATGCCAAAGAAAGCAATAGGGCTTACAATCCTCCGTGCAGGTCATTTCGTGGAAACTTGAACACACAGAGTATAGAAGATCTGTTACACGAATTCTGCACTAAATTGCCATCGAGGAGAACTCACCTTCACACCTGAAATCTTGCATGAAAAGAACGGGATATTCATTATTGTTAACTGGAAAATCTACACGAACTCCGAATTATTTCATCATATGTACCAGTTGCAATCATCAGTAGGGAAAAATAAAGTGCCTTGGATCATGTGTGTAGAACATGGCATTAAACAGATGCAAAATATTTGAACAGTCAATTAATAGCTCAGGAGAATAGAAACGAACAACAGTGAATGTACTTAAATGATCTACAGTGTGAGTCACTAACTATTGCCACCAAGAATAATTCCGAAAGTATAATAGTAGCTGAAAAATTTGTGGCACAAATGTTGCATGGGAAAATGCGGGCCATAATATTATGTTGATTTTTTGTTGCTAGGTGGGGTATGAAGGTGATATGAAGGTGAACTTCTTTTAAATAGGATGCTATTGTTTGGTATCGGGGCGAATCTAATTAGTAACAGCAACGTCTTTGAAGGTCAATGAAGGTCACAAAGTTGACATGAACGTCCATTTATAGAAGGTGTTCGAAGTGATAACCATTGGTATGAATGCAGTGCTGCAATCTTCTTATCATGGATTGAGTGGTATTCCTTAACACTTCGGTACTTATCAAAGCACATGCTGTGACAATTGTCTCTCGTATATCGCTCAATAGTAAATATTCGCCGAATACGGCGTATCCATCCAACGTGCCATTGGTATGTAAACACCATTCGACGGTTTTGAAATACAACACTGATGGGAACGTAAGACTAGTATCGTCTAATCAAGGGAATGTGAATGATCTATTCCTTCGAAGAACAAGTCGATATGCTTCTCATTTACGGAGAATGCCATAGAAACTTAGTAAGAGCTAGAGAATTACACGCTGAAAGATATTCTCAACGTATTCACCCTACACGTCGTATATTTAAATATGTGTATAATAAATTGAGAACAACTGGATCTTTAAAGCATCGGAAACATATCCGGCAAAGGAAAATTACTACCGAGGGAACGGAAACTGGTTCTTGCCACTGTGGTTCGAGATCCTTGTGTTAGTTCGCGTCAGATTGCAAGGGAGCCAGAGTAGTGTTGTACGCGTTCTGCATCCGCATAAATATCATCCTTACCATATCTGTCTCCACCAAGAATGAACTGGTACGGATTGAATGCGTCATACTGAATTCTGACGATGGGCTCAACTTCAGATTCAGAGGGATGACACATTCATTAACTTGATTTTATTTACTGACAAGGCTACAATCACGAACCATCGAAATGTTGATTTGCATAACATGCATTATTGGGAAACTGAAAATCCATGTTGGCTGCGGCAAGTTGCGCACCAAAAACCGTGGTCGGTGAATGTATGGTGTTGGATTCGAAGGAAATCTTAATGGTAGGAAGTACACCACATTTCAGCAAGAAGGAAATCTTAATGGTAGGAAGTACACCACATTCCAACAAGAAACATTAGGTCTGTTATTGGAAAAAATACCTATAGGAACAACGAACAGAATGTGGAATCAACACGATGGGTGTACGGAACATTTGTCGCTGGTGGCTAGAAATGGAAATGGAAATGCCTTGTGGCTAGGGCCTTCCATCGGGTAGACCGTTCGCGTGGTGCAAGTCTTTCGAGCTGACGCCACTTCGGTGACTGGCGTGTTGATGGGGATGAAATAATGATGATAAGGACATCATAACACCCAGTCCCTAAGCGGAGAAAATCCCCGACCCAGCCGGGAATCGAACCCGTGCCGTTAGGTATGAAATTTCGTCACTCTGACCACTCAGCTACCAGGGGCGGACGATGGCTAGAAACGAGTTACAGACAATTCCCAAATGGTTGGATTGGATGCGGAGGAGATGTGTCGTGGCCGCCTCTTTCGCCAGACTTGACACCTCTGGATTTTTTGTTGTGGGGTTTCGTAAAAGACATTGTTTATAAAGGCGTTCCAACTACACCTGAAGATATGCTGGAGAGAATTGTCAGATCATGTGCTTCTATAAGAGGCGATGTGATAAGGAATGCCACTCAATCCCTGATAAGAAGACTGCAGAACTGCATTGATACCAATGGTCGTCACTTCGAACACCTTCTGGACGATCGTGCCTTGTGACCTTCCTTGACCTTCAAAGACTTTACTGTTGGGCGTTATTGGATTCGTTTCGATAGCCGCTATCAGGAAACAAGTACCAAAATGTAGCATCCTATTTAAAGATTCTAAGTTGACCGTATCTCTGAAGCGTCCCTACCTTTCAACAAAAAACGTCATATTTTGGCCTCCATTGTCCCATTCAACTTTTGTCCCACAAATTTTCAGCTCCTATTACACTTTCCTAGTTATTCTTGGTGGCAATAGTTACTGGCTCAACCTGTATATTGTCTTCAAATTCAGAAGCAAAGCACATGAGCCACTTGGTCTTTGAGATACACATGGACAAAAGCAGAGAATTACAGTAATCTTACAGATTCAAATGTAACTGCAGACAACCGGAAAAACATAGAATTACTGAATCTGAAGGCGGGAATGACAAAAGTGGACGCCTAGTGCCTCGGACAGAATGATCAAGATACGACCCCATAACCAGTTTCAAGCTCATAATAAAGACAAAGGCTCTAATCTGTCGTAGCGTTACACACCTAACTAACAGCTCACGTTCGCAAACCATGACTAGTCCACCACGCTAATTCCACGAGAAATGGACAGTGCGATACAGATACCATACGCATAATTGACTGCAACACCTTAGCAATTCTTTAGCAGCCACTTCAGGTAAATCGAATATTCTCACCAAACTTGCCGACTGGCGCTGTCTCTGCAGTCCTGTATACACCCTACACGCGACTCCAGGATTCAAGTGTTTGAAACTTTTGTTGAGCATGGTTCAGTTTGAAAAGTGGCTAGTCATTTCACATGTAAATATTCATTAATATGAGAATAACACATTAATTAGATAATAATGAGGGAGCAGAATAAGATAGTGTTTCATTTCAAATATATTTGACATGGTGCATGTATTCCTCGTTTTTCTTTGTGTTTTTGGTGAGTGTGCGGAAAGCACACTGGAACTAGAACAGGCAAGGCAGTGGCTGACGTAACGAAACAAGTAGCCACCTGGCATTAGCTCCATGAAATTCTCCATGACAGGCTAGCCTCAGGGGGATGTCAGCTATTGTACGTTTACGACTGAGGCCTGCCCGAGCTGATGCCAGGGGACTGTGTCAGTGGTAGGCTGGTGCTTTCTCGTATTTTGAAGAACTCCATTAGGAGATAATAATCTTACGCTTTTCCAAAGCAACACGCCTTGCAGAAAAATAAGAGCCACGCCTCAGTAGCAGTTTTTACTTTTGGCGGACTGCTTTGACGCTAGTTCAAAAATGGTTCAAATGGCTCTGAGCACTATGGGACTTAACATCTGTGGTCATCAGTCCCCTAGAACTTAGAACTACTTAAACCTAACTAACATAAGGACATCACACACATCCATGCCCGAGGCAGGATTCGAACCTGCGACCGCAGCAGTCGCGCGGTTCCGGACTGAGCGCCTAGAACCGCTAGACCACCGCGGCCGGCGTGACGCTAGTTTCTGGGTCCGAAAACTTGCGATCGGTAGAAATGTTTGAGACGTTATGGTCGTGGAGCAGAAGCAGCAACTTTTTCGAACAAGCAGAAGAAGAACGTCGAATTGAGAAGTCATTGGCATTTTATCGTGGTGCGTTTTCCTTCGTGGGATTTTTATGCGCGAAGGAACCTTTCCATTGGGCAGCTGAGTGATCATATTCTACGATTGGCGGACATATCCATTTGGCAGGCAAAAACAGCAGTCTGTCTAGTTCAGCTGAAAATCGGAGTTCGTTGGGAGATGGTAGTTGCACGTGTCTTGTGCACATCATTAACGTTTGTTAAGAGGTGGAGAGTTGTGTGTATTTGGCATACATCTTAGCAGACGAGTGGGGTCCAGAGTTCACGTCGACAGAAGCTCGGGGCTCGTCCTGTACCGCAAAGTCACACCCTTGACGGCTGAATCCTGCACTTACCATGCTGATTAATTACAGTGAGAATAATTAGCAGCACTGGCATTGTAGAACAAATCTTGGACCACATCTGCTCAAGTCATTGCAAGCACCAACCTCAAGTCCAACATTGCTTTAGTAGATGCTTGGGTTTCGCAGTAACTATCTGGCCAACTGTGACTGTATTCGTTTGGATAAAAATTAGTGAGTAATTTTAAGAATGTCTGTTGCATCTAAGTGGCACCTTTACACGTTCGTTCAAGTAACACTGAAAACCAATAAGTTTACCTAGTAGGATTCACATAGTGAACATTTGTAAAGTCAGTTGTTATTCTGTCATAGTTAGATCGGATTAATGCTTATTAATTGAATAAATTAATGTATTAATCAAAAGTTTGTTTCTGTTAATACGTTCGATTCATATCAAATTTATTTATTCGTAATTTTCCACTTGAGGATCCTTAGGCTATAAATTCTTCGCGCTATTCATTCCACTGCGCACAGTAATTACAACTTGGCTCTTAAAAGCGTTTTTGGCTCTTAATTAACTTCCTGGCTCACAGCAAACATTTACTCGGAAGGAGTTTTGCAAGCTAACTGCTAGCTATCTGACTGGCGGAGAGCACAGAGGTCGCCAAAGGCAACACATGCCTCCGCGGTCGTATCCCAAAGACTCATACATAAAAGAACGTACACTGCATATCGATACTGCTTACACAATGTCTTCGTGAAATGTTTGCAAAGACTACTCCATGAGTCATTTACAGAAAAACTGTTAAGGAAATGACAGTACCTTTTAGGAACTTAGCAATTTCAACATAAACATTTTATAATAAAATGAAAGGTACTTGCACCAAAACTGTATTTCTTTAGTAAAAATGGTACCGCTTTCCCTCAGTAAAACTGATTGAAACTCGCACTTTTTCGTGCAGAGCTAGTGTTATTTCGTAACATACCATTGAATCAACAACCTTTTTGGTTGTGTAGTGTGTCATTTGTTTCTGTAAGTGAAGGCAAGAAATCTGAAATGTGGTCAGAAACAAATTACACGTGCTTTACCCAAAATGAACTTTGAATAAATGCTCCTGGGATATTTCGGAGAAACTTCACACGCTCTGGTGTACAATCTTTCGAAAGGTGCCAAAAAGAAGACATCTGGGGGCAGTAGTTTGTGACTACAGTGTGGTGTGCAAGCAGACTACAGTTGTATGACACGGCCTGGTTATTTCTACGAACTCAAAATTTTTTGCATAGGTTAAATGTCCATGGAAAATTGAAATGATATGTGTGGCGAGGGTCTCCCGTCGGGAAGACCGGTCTCCTATCCCAAGCCTTTTCAATTGACGCCACTTCGGCGACTTCGCGTCGATGGGGATGAGATGATGATGATGAAGACAACACAACATCCAGTCCATGAGCAGCAAATATCACCGACCCAGCCGGGAATCGAACCCGGGCCCCTTTGTATGGCATTCCCACGCGCTGCCCACTCAGATATCGATGTATGGAGTCCTCGGACGGAGGCTTTGTGTCGCAGCACTTCATGTAAATGTGCATCTGAAACCACTCACTGAGATGACAAGCAAACGCACTTCCTAAGGCAGGAATATCTTAAAGTTCAATTTCCAATCTCTCTCTGGGAAATACCAGAAAAAGAGAAATAAATGCGCCTCCTTCAGGCATATACCATTCCGCTGAGACCACGAACTTGGTCTTGCCTCTTACGTTGAAGATCGGTTGCACTTTAACCTAGTGCTCTTGTCACTTGTGTTTGGATTTCTCTTCCAAAAAACGTATCATTCATTCCCTGCATACCATCAGTTTTCCTTTGTTGATTGGGTGTGGTAGATAATTCTGTTCAGCAAGTGGCGTCAATCAGTGATGTGCTATAATATCTTCGTTTCATGTAAAAAATATGGTCCAAGAGCTCTTCTCTTGGTTGTTTACACACTGGAATCACAGTTTTTTTAAAGAACTCTTGTCTTAAGTCTATTTTTCGGGACAATGAATAATGTGGATGCTTCGGCAAAACACGTCTTTTCTTACATCTTTTCTTACATCTCATGAATGTCGTGATTTTCTTAAATAATTTGACGGTATCTTCTCTTACACCTGTAATAAGAGAACATAGCTTTTCATCAAGTTGTTAATACACTATTCCCCTAGTATATTCACTTCATGAAATGCTATTGCCTTATTATCAGCTCAGTTGCACTGAAAAAAGAAAAACACATTACAAAAAATAAGTTTAGGAAAAGTGGCCACTTCACCTGCTGATGATCTGACTGGAGGCCACGACACTAAATGTGGCCTGTGCACAAAATTAAATAACTTAGCAAATTTGTAAACACCTACTTTCGAAAGCTAAAATGTACCACAAGTGTTATAGCAATTAAGTGTCACAACAACAATTGTGAGTTTCCGAAGCTGCGGAAGAAAATATGCGTATTGCTATAGTAGCCACATTGTTCAGGGTACTGAAAAATACACTTAAGACAAGAGGTCTTTAAAAAACTGTCATGCCTCTAAAGACAAGACGCTTCTTGTGAGCTTCAGATGTGTATTCAACCAAGAGAAGAGGAGGAGCTCCAAAACCAATCTTTTTGACATGAAACGAAGTCATTACGGTGCATCACGAACTGATTTACGCCACTTGTTGGACAGAATAATCTATATACACTGAAGAGCCAAATAAACTGGTACACCTGCCTAATGTCGTGTAGGGCCCCCGCGAACACTCAGAAATGGCGCAACATGACGTGACATGAACTGGACTAATGTCTGAGGTAGTGCTGGACGGGACTGACACCATAAATCCTGAAGGTCTCTCTATGAATAAGTAAGAGTACGAGGGGGTGGAGATCTCTTCTAAACAACACGTTGCAGGGCATCCAATATACGCTCAACAATGTTCATGTCTGAGGTATTTGATGGCCAGCGGAAGGGTTTAAACGCAGAAGACTGTTCCTGGAGCCACTCTGTAGCATTTCTGGAAGCTTGTGGTTTCGCATTGTCCTGCTGGAATTGCCCAAGTCCGTCGGAATGCACAATGGACATGAATGGATGCAGAGGATGCCTACCTACGTGTCATCCGTCAGAGTAGTATCTAGATGTACCAGGAGTCCCATATCACTCCACTGGTGTGGAGACACCATTACAGAGCCTCAACCATCTTGAACAGTCCCCTACTGACGTGCCGGGCCTATAGATTCATGATGTTGTCTCCATAGCTGTACACGTCCAACCGCCCGATAAGATTTGAAACGAGACTCGTCTGACCAGGCAATATTTTTCAATCATCAACAGTCCAATGTCGGTGTTAATACGCCCAGTCGAGGCGTAAAACTTTGTTCAAAAAAGAAAAAAATGTTCAGATGTGTGTGAAATCTTATGGGACTTAACTGCTAAGGTCATCAGTCCCTAAGCTTACACACTACTATGCCCGAGGGAGGACTCGAACCTCCGCCGGCACCAACCGCACAGTCCATGACTGCAGCGCCCCAGACCGCTCGGCTAATCCCGCGCGGCGTAAAACTTTGTGTCTTGCACTCATCAAGGGTACACGAGTGGGCCTTCGGCTCCAAAAGCCCATATAGATGATGTTTCGTTGAATGCTTCGCACGCTGTCACTTGTTGATGGCCCAGCACTGAAACCTGCAGCAATTTGTGGAAGGGTTGCACGTCCGTCAGGTTGAACGATTCTCTTCAGTCGTCGTTGGTCCCGTTCTTGCAGGATCTTTTTCTGGCTGCTGCGATGTCAGGGATTTGATGTTTTACCGGATCCTGATATTCATAGTACACTCGTGAAATGATGGCACGAGAAAATCCTCCCTTCATCGCTACCTCGGAGATGCTGTGTCCCATCGCTCCTGCGCCGACGATAACACCACGTTCAAACTCACTTACATCCTGATAACCAGACTCTATAGAAACAGTAACCGATCTAACAACTGTGTCAGGCACTTGTCTTATATAGGCGTGGCCAACCGCAGCGCCACGTTTGTCTGTTTACAATTCTCTGTATTTGAATACGCATGCCTATTCGAGTTTCTTTGGCGCTTCAGTGTACATACAAGTAAATTTGTCACCTACTTTACATTTGAGCAGCGATTCACAAACTGTTTTGGATGGGCTCCAGCAATTATTCTGATTACACGCTTTTGTGCAATGAACACGCTTTTACTGAAAGATAAGTTACCCTGAATATGATGCCATACGAAAGGAGAGAATGAAAATAGGCGTGGTAAGCTAATTTACTGAGATGTATATCGCCAAAATTTGCAATGACCCTAATAGCACAAGTAGCTGAACTCAAACGTTTCAGAAGATCTTTAGTGTGTTTTTTCCAGTTCAAGCCCTCATCAATGCATACACCTAGAAATTTTGAATATTCTACCTTAGCTACCGATTTCTGATCGAAGTCTATATTTATTAATGGTGTTGAAATGTCTCTGAGCACTGTGGGACTTAACATCTGAGGTCATCAGTCCCCTAAAACATAGAACTACTTAAACCTAACTAACCTAAGGACATCACACACATCCATGCCCGAGGCAGGATTCGAACCTGCGACCGTAGTAGTCGCGCGGTTCCAGACTGAAGCGCCTTAGAACCGCTCGGCCACTGCGGCCGGCTTATTAATGGTGTCATTCCATTTACTGTGTGTAACTGTATATACTGTGTTTTGTCAAAGTTTAATGCGAGCCCATTTGCAGAGAACCACTTCATGATTTTCTGAAAAACATCGTTTACAATTTCATCAGTTAATTCTTGTCTGTTGCGTGTGATAGACATGTGTATCATCGCGAAAAGTACCAGCTTTGCATTTTCGTGAATATAGAATGGCAAGTCATTAATATATCATAAGAACAGCAGAGGACCCAAGACCAAACCTTACGGCACCCCATTCTTGATTGTTCCCCAGTTTGAGAAATCACCAGTTTTTTGCACATTATGTGAACTGCTTATTTCAACTTTCTGCATTCTTCCAGTTAGGTATGATTTAAACCATTTGAGCGCTGTCCCATTCATACCATAGTACTTGAGCTTATCTAGAAGTAATCCATGATTTACACAATCAAAAGCCTTTGAGAGATTACAAAAAATCCCAACGGGTGACTTCCGGTTACTCAGAGCATTTAATATTTCATTAGTGAAAATATATATATAGCATTTTCCGTTGAAAAACGTTCCTGGAAAACAAACTGACATTTAGTTAAAACTTTATTTTTACAAAGGTGTGAAGCTACTGTACAATACATTACTTTTTCAAGAATTTTGGGTAAGGCAGTCAGAAGAGAGATTGGGCGGTAGTTGTTGACATCAGACGTATCCCCTTTTTTATGCAAAGGTTTAACAATGGCATACTTCAGTCTATCTGGGAAAATACCCTGCTTCAGAGCTATTACATATGTGGCTAAGAATCCCACATCTCTTCGGAACAAGCTTTTATTATCCTGCTGGAAATGCCGTCAATTCCATTTGAGCTTTTATTCTTGAGAGAGTTTATTATCTTCCTAATTTCAGAAGGAGAGGTGGGTGGAATTTAAATTGTATCAAATTGTGTGGGTAAGGCCTCTTCCATTAACTGCCTACTATTTATATCCTATTTTCTCTGTAACACATAATAAATGATTATTCAAAATGTTTTCGACTTCCGGCTTGTTGTTTGTCAAGTTTACATTCACTTTGATGGTAATGCCGTCATCCTGTACTCTTGGTTGCCCTGTCTCCCTTGTAATAATATTCCGAATTGTTTTGATTTTGTTACCAGAGGTATTAATGTCAGACATGACGCACATGCTTCTGGATTTCTTAATAACTTTTCTTAATGTAGCACAGTAGTTTTTCTATTATTTGGCTGTTCCTGGGTCATTACATCCTTCCCTTTCCTATTGAGGTGTAGGCCATGCCTTGTGAAATCCGCCCCCCCCCCCCTATCAATAGCCTCGACAGGAAGCAATCCAATGTCTGACAGAGTGACCGCCCTACGCAACTGATTCAACTCCATATTTACCCTCCTGACAGAGCGGTTCAACTGGGGCTGATCATGCTGCACGAAAGCAGGCACTAGCCCAACATTGGTATGGGTCGTTGCAGAGGATATTTTCACCAGGTCACACTCAATACTGTAGCCCTGATCCCTAGCAATACTGTTTCCCACTCCACCCACTATCACCACATGATCCTGCTTTGAAAAACCCTTGCACACGGAACCTGTATCCTTTACCACCTGGCTAATACGTGCACTTGGCTTCAAAAAGTTTGTGATCTGGTACTTGTCACCTAATTTTTCCTGCAAAATCTGGCCCACACCTCTTGCACGGCTGCTACCTAGCAACAGATCTTTCCTCTTATTTTCTACATTTTTTTAAACAGTTGGTTTCCTAGTGAGAGCAAAGTGGTGATTCCCTGCTGTTTTGGGGTGGCTTTATGTGGGGCTGACGATTGCCGCTGGTGATCATGGAAGGCGCCGTAACGGTTGTTCGATACATGACTGCCATCCTCCGACCGATAGTGCAACCATATCGGCAGCGTACTGACGAGGCATTCGTCTTCATGGACGAGAAACCGCGCCCCCATCGTGCGCATCTTGTGAACTGATTTCCTTCAGGATAACGACATCGCTCGGCTAGAGTGGCCAGCATGTTCTCCAGACATGTAACCTATCGACATGCTTGGCATAGATTGAAAAGGGCTGTTTATGGACGACGTGACCCACCAACCACTCTGAGGGATCTACGCCGAATCGCCGTTGAGGAGTGGGACAATCTGGACCAACAGTGGCTTGATGAACTTGAAGGTAGTTGTCACGACGAATACAGACATGTATCAATGCAAGAGGACGTGCTACTGGGTATTAGTGGTACCGGTGTGTACAGCAATCTGGACCACCACCTCTGAAGGTCTCGCTGTATAGTGGTACAACATGCAGTGTGTGGTTTTCATGAGCAACAAAAAGGCCGGAAATGATATTTATGTTGATCTCTAATCCAATGTTCTGTACAGGTCCCGAAACGTTTGGAACCGAGGTGATGCAAAACTTTTTTTGATATGGGTATGAACAGTTGACCGCTCTACCTGACCGCTCAGTACCTCGCGCGGTAACATGCCCGGAGCGCACAAAGTCCTGGACTGACTGCGTAATAATTCGGAAGCACAAAGGCAGTGGCAATAGCGTACGAGTATACACGTCTAGAACACCGGACGAAAGGATAAAAGGCACGTGTAAATGCGTGCAGAGTGTCCTAGGACAGTGGCAGAAGTGCTCGTTAACATGTTCAGAGCGGTTAAAGAGTTGAAGTTTTAGCAACATAGAAAGTATTTTGTTAAGCCGCATCCAAAACCATTTATATATAAAGAGAATGTGGAAGAAGGGACTGAACAGACGTTGCAACAGGATGTCAATGATGTCAGTGCTCGTTTGTATAATAATCCCTTGCTAGTCTTGCATAAGAATGGTTTTAGATTGTTGAAAAATTAACGATATTAATCCCTGTAAACCAACAGGTCTTAAACATTAGATGAACTGTTACAGATACACCAAGGAAACAGTAGTTTCCATTGACCTACAGATGAGTACTGCAAAACTGAACTACACACCTCATGTCAGAAATACACGGCGTTTTTCTATTGTGGTACACGCTATCAATTTCAAAAGCTACGATTCTATCATAGTGTGAGCTTAATTGGCCTTATAAAAGGTTTCAGTAACATGCTACCTGCAAAATTGAGAAAGGGCACAGAATTTCTATAGATCACAATGAGGTTTGGACAGACTTTTTAGCCTACACGCTATGATTAGACTTTTTAGTGTTTTTGAGAAATCTGGAATCATCGAAACTTCGAAAAATCCCGGTTCGGGTGAAAGTAGGTCAAATTTGTTGCGCAAATTGCGACTGCAGTGGGCATCCAAATGCAATTGAAACAGTCAGAAATATTACGATTTCTTTAACCAACACGAAATCCATTTATATTTAGGTCTTTCTAATTTTTCTGAGCGTTTTAGGAATCTCAGTGTGAAGGCTGTCACATTTCCCCGTGCAATCATGGGTTACCAAACGCTAGTCGTGTTTGAGTGTGTGAAACAGGCTGTTCCCACTCTGCCACATCTTGATTTAGGCAAGAAATTTTGTCATGGAGCTGACAGCTCGAAGACTTGATTTTTGACTGAAATCTTATAGCAAAATGAGGAGGATGGAATCTTGTACCGTTAGACGGTTGCTTTTGAGAGCTGGGTAGTCAATGAAGTGAGAATGTAACTTTTCAGTTACAGAGTTTGAAGCAATGTATGTTTCCTGGGCATTCACAAAGTTTCGTTGCTTTTTAGTTGGTTGGGTACTCAAGATCTATACAGACGATACAAATTTACAATCTGCTGTTCCAATTTAAAAAACAAATAAGTGAAAAACAACGTTAATCGCAGAAAATGCATGTTCTTTATATGTAAACTCAACCTAAAGTATTGTTTTCACCCCTACACTCTCCCTGAGGATTGCTCCTTGTACTTTGATTTGTTGCAAAGGTAGAACTGGTCAACAGCCTACTCATTCGCACCTCTTAAATGCGGGATGGTTCCTCTGAAAATGCACGGCTGACTTTCTTCCTCAATCTTCTCTAACCCGATGGGACCGATGACTTCGCTGTTTGGTCCCCGCCCCCAGATCAACCATCCAACCAACCGCAACACGGACACCTGACTTCCAGCGTTAAGAACTGATGCAAAAGTGGGTACAGCCTGTACCATTTGGTCATGTGATCCTCCGCAACTGACGCACAGCACTGAAGTGATTTGTTCGTACCAGCCATTTGTACGGGATCTGCACAGTGAGATGGACTGATGTGGAGACGAGACAGAATGGGAGAAAGGAGTTACCGTATTTAGATGCGCCAATAAGTTTACCTTGAATGAATTTTTCTGATTTTTTTGTGTATCAACGTGGAATATTCAATGTTTTTACTACTAACAAAAATGTACCATGTCGTAAGAATACTGGTCGTAAAAAGTTTCTAACAAGCTAGGATCAGGGAAGGGTGTAACACGGTGTCAATCCCATTCTGTTTCACACCTTACTTTAAATCCATCTTAACTATTTTACTACAGAAAATTATGAATGGAAGTGAGTACAATGGACATTTGGAGTCAGTCACTGTCGAAAAGAGCATTGTTCACAGTTGTATAGAAACCTGCGGCTCTTCAATTGGACAAATGTCAAGGACACTGTACAGTAGTTGGCTTGTGGTGTGCGGTGTGGCCCGGCAAGTGGAAGTTCCATCTCTTTTCAAATGATGCAATGTAACGGATGTACTGATCGCCCAATGAAACTAAGCTTCAGTCTGTGCAGCATGTTCTTCAGGACGGAGGTGGTTCTGTGGTATTTTGGGGATGTTATCGTCCATTGCCTTGCGTCCATTCTTTGTAGTTACCATGAACATTAACAGGACGTTATTTCAACGTTCTCGATGAACCAAGTGTTGTCATTTCTTATACATCTTCGTGATAAATATGCTGTGGACATTTCCGTCTTCCCAAGATGTCTTTGTTCATGGGGCTGCACTCAGATATTATTAGTTTAACGAATAGTCTGGCAGCGTATCGTACCTCGCTAGACCCACTAAATCACCTATAGGAATGTAATCCTGTAGTAAAAGTGTACGGCTATTTGGAACATTAGGTGGATTGTTAATATATTAGGAATTTGTTCTCTAATGCATAATACCTAGAATGAAGTTCAATATAATTAAATGACGACGAGAGTATTTTTAAAACTTAGAAAATGCACTCAGTTTCATTGTAGTGATCTATTATTTCCAGTGCTTTAAATCCAGTGCGCAATTACACGCACATAATCCAAAGTTTTGTAACTATTTTCAATTCAAACTGCTTACAGATAATTTTTTCCCAAAATGAAAAATTGGCAGTGCGATGTGTTGCCCCTGATAGTGCGGGGCCGATATCAAGTGCAAACTACATCCTGTAACACTGCATTTTGATTAATTGATTAAAAACAGCTATTTGAGGCTGAAAGAATTGTTAAACTTACAACAACAAGTGGGGGATAATGTTTTCATAGTACCAACAGGTTAAAATATTTTAATTTCAAACATAAAAATTAGTTCAATAACATGTGCTTCTATACATTATTGTATGTCAACAGTATTTTATGATATTGAAATCGAACAATTCCCGGAGCGAGCAGTGTCTCTTTCTCTAAATCTATGACTGCATGGGAAGAATGCACATAACTGCAGAAAATAATGTACATTGTTAGAATTAAAATTACTCTGGTGTGACTGTGGGAGAAATTTGAAGTTGTGATAGTGATGATAGTGAAAAGCGCTTCTACTTTATCACAGTTATCGTTTAGAGTTACTGAGACACAGGCATATAATTTAGTTGGTCAGTGGTCGTAAGTGTGTCACTTTCTTTGAATAGTTTCTGATGAGAGAGAAAATATGTTTTCTATTGCCAAAGAATTACCAGATTTTTTTTTGAGCTACAGATTCATCAATGTAGCGCAACACTTAGAATGCAGGTTAGGTAGTAACAATTCCATAAGCTCGACTCATTTCCTTATTTTAGAACAGAAATAATTAGCAGCGGACTGTGGCCAGATAGCCGATGAGCACTTACACAGTCTTAGTTTACAATTTCGTTGCAGCTACTTCCAGGCATTTTCAGTGAGTGAGATAACGCTGAGTAGAAAACTTAGTAAGACGGAAATATTCATTTTACCTATACCATTACTCTAGTAAAAATGTTCTCTACCAGACATGAAATATTAAGTCTGAATGTTTAAAGCCACTCAGCGTTTCTACCTCTCGCATTAATGTTGAAACCCAGTCAGAGAATTCTACATAGCTCCTAATATTTCAAATAAAAAAATGTTTTCTTGCTTGCAGATAATTTACCGATCAGAAGTTAATTTTACGATCCCAAGCAAAACACAATCATTTTACGAGCCTATGTGTATTACATCGCTCTTCAATAATTCATTGCGGTCAGTTTCACAGTTTACAAACCAAATTATCTTCACAGACAGCAGTAAAGAAATATTTAACGTCGACACAGATGTGAAACCTGTAGATGTGAAATTTTATTCTTCATTATGTCGTCAGCATCAGTGTATAATATTACTTTTTTTTCTTATACTAGAATATGTTGCAGAATAATTTTTTGCATTCACTGTATTTAAAATCAAAAGGATAAAACTTTAATCACTAGGTGAGTGATTACCAGTGTATATTACTAAGTAAGGGGAACCTGAAAGACTTACTAAAAGCCACTTTATTTCGCTTTTATCAAGCATATGTTTTAGCATCGTATGTCACTTCCGTGCTTGCCTACCTTTTTCCGTCTCATCATGGTAGGGACTATGTGTAAATTTGGTGTACTCCCTACTTACGGATAAGTAAGTTGAAGAAAATTATCAAACTGTGTTTAGTTCCATAGCAGCAGGTGATATACCTTATCTGAAAAGATTTTCGCATTACATGTGCTTTTTATGATTTTCAAAGGTTCTCTTCAAAGGAATGAAGCCGGACTGTTGAATAATTAAAAGATTCAAGCTTCATTTGTGCTCTTTCGTTAAACATTCTATTAATAGAGAAAGACCCTATCTTCGTCAATATTGAAGTCCGATTACATTAATTTCTTCATTTTTAAATGTCATTTAGCTGGACGATTGTTTCCTTGAAGAACTTTTTCTATCGACAGAGCATGTTTCAATTGACGATAATTATAAATAGCAGCTAACGGTATTCTGAGCGTTGTACATAGCCAGAAACTTACGCTAATTTAAGCTGTATTCAAAAGTTAAAGAATATTCATACGGTGGACTCCACTTTCGTCAGTTAATCTACGAAATAAATAAATTAAATTTTCTTTGAAGTTTTGCATTTACCTTCCGTAGTGAAGTATTTTGTGTACATGACGATTGTCTTTAAAGCATTAGTCTTCGCTAAAAGATGCCCGTCAAAAAATATTTCTTTTACGTGTGTCCTTACCACAGGCGTATTGTTCTTGAAGTTGTGAGCTCAGAGAAACAGCAGTACGATCATTTATTCTTACCGATCAACTGTTCATGTGTGAGTGTAGCTCTCTGTCATAAACAATCAGATAAAAAGTAGCAGGAAAGGATTGTCGTGTTACATAGACAAACCACCTCTGTCCAGATCGTTGGCAAAAAAGAAGAGGAATTTCCGTCTGCAGATTATTAACTGCACTTCCTGCTGGCGACGTTGTCGTGTGCATTAAAATGTCACTCTTTGGATGTAGACTTACAAAGGAATGGCCAAACCCTGTCATATCGAAACCAGTGTTGACTTCTTCCAACTGTCAGTCAACTCTGAAAAACTTCCGTACGGATAGTTTTCGCTGCTGACATGAACTGGAAGTTAGTCAAAAAAATATAATGGAGTATGACACTTTCCGCGTAGTTTCTTTACCTACAACTGCCTGATGTACAGTCCCAAATTCTCTGGCTACGCGATACGCCGATCTCTTGCCACTGCTCCCATAGATTTCGCGACGCGCGTACTAATGCAGACTGAAAGCGATCTACATATAATTAAATATTCGTGCAGAAATACAACTTATATCTTATCAATAACTTACTTACCAAATCGATACTGAGCGTAGGTGGTAAAATTTAAACACGTCTACTTGTTTTGCTACTTCTAATTATTGATGGAATTTTCCAAATACACTTTTTTGTCCACCGTGAACACAGTTTTAGCATGACAACTTGCAGCCCTGTCAATAGCATACAGAATCAGACGTCCTTATAGAAAACTGGGAAAGAGAACTGGAGAACATCGGTATATTTTGAGAAATACTCTGCTCATTTATTATGATCCTGAATAGTAGGAGACGAAAAAGTAGTGCAGTAGTAATTAAAACTTAAAAATGTTGCTACGGTGGTGTTAACTTTCTGTAAAATACATTCCACTAATGGAAAAATTCTCGGTCTAATGGCTGAAGTACATTTGTTGTAACAGGTGTAATCTGAAGTATCTGTACATCTTCGTCAGCGATAGTTCTAGCGGCGGGTGATACAGAATTATTATGACTAGGCCAAGAATCTAAAAGAAGAGGGATTTGATTTCACGGGGAAGAAGAAACGCGTGGTTAGAACTTGATTCCAAATATTAAGCAGATATTAAAAGAAAGCACAAAAAATTTAAATGTTAGGTTCCGTATTTCAGAAAACCTTGAAATGACATTCCTCCTGTATGAAGGCTATAGCGACAGTCAAGTTCCGCGTTCTGGGCCTAGACAGGGCAATTGGACACGATCGACGCCGTCTCATCTTCTGCCAAAGGCGTCACCGGATGCGATATGAAGGAGCAAGTGATCAGAACACAGATTTCCCGGGTTTCGTGACCTTGGTAACGCATCTAATCCGTCGAGTAGCTCTCCAGTTGGACTCACGAGTCTGAGTGCACCCAGTACGTCATGTAATCAAGAAAAAGTCCCTGGTAAGACCGGGAATCGAACCCGAGCCCCTACCTGGCAGGGAGCCGCGCTGGAGCCTCTTCAAGTACTTCGTTGAATACTTTATTCAGTTTTTTTTTTATCAGGAAGGTCAGCCAGCGCTTCTGACCGAATACTTGAGGTGCAGTGTCGCACTACTAAGCTACGGCGGTGAAGGGACCCAAAGCCCAGGTCATGCACACTACACGCGCCTTAACAACAGCTAACTATAGCCAGGGGTATCCAATTCACAGTTGCTGGCATCAAGCCAGGAAATCCCAGTTTTAGTGATGTTATTTAGGTTCCCTTTCGGATGCATGGGATCATTTTAGATACCTTCCAGTCTTCAACTGAAATTATGCTTATGTGTGTCAAGTAGCGTTAACTAAAAACGGCAAAAAATGTTACGGAAGGTTTCGACTCGACAAATCTGACCATTCCCTTGTTAAAGTAAGTTTATGCTACAACCTCGCTGTTTATCAGATCGCCGCTCGCTGCGAGTCGGGGGCACTTACACTACAGCTGTTTACATCGCTAATTGAATGGATTACTTGCAGGTGTGAGATGTGAAAACGATATTCCTACATCATCTGACAACAGTATTCGTAGTACGTTCACGCCAAACAAGTGGTTGTGTGTAAAGAGAAAGAAGAGGATGTTACAATGGACCCTTTGAAGCAGAACGTCCATGCTGCAGATACTTTCACCAATTATGTCAGTAGATCAGAAATTAACAGGAGAGATTTTCAGTTACTAACGCTGCAAAAATTTTATCGTTACAGTAAAAATGTTACTGAACCGTAACTAGTTGAACATATGAAAATGAGATCTAATATTAGTATTGCAGTTGCTGTAGGAGAGCCATTCTCATGTCTTAGGCAACATTCCATCAAATTTTATCCGCGTCTGCTACAAGAACCACATCTTCTACCTGAATACTTTAATCTTAACATTTTAACAAATAAAGTTACTCATTATGAAGCTGTTGGGGCAAGCCTCTGCTCCCAGACATATTCGCATTTAAAAACGGCTGATACAATTACCTGTTCAAATAACTCACTTTAAGTTCTCATTCCTGAAATTCTTTAATGTACACAGTTTTGCCGCGCCCTAGTCTGGAGCATTAATCTGCCTAGTGTCAGTGTAGCAGAACGATGTCATAGGCAGAGACGCGTCTTGGTGAGCATGCTGTATGTAGTTAGATGATGTATTCAGAGTGCAAGAGCGCTTATTCAGGAAACTCATCAAGAGGCAGAAGCTGTCCGGCGCCTCTGAATCGTGAAGTGCAGTTCTACAGTTCCAGCTAGGCTCTTTCAGCAGCTGACTAAACAAGAAGAGCAGAACTAATGAAGTCATCAGCACCCAGTTCAAAATCTAACCGCTGGTATTCGCTGCTGGAGAGTACTTAACTAGGGAATCAATCCCATTAATGTGATCTGTCAGTCGTACATTTATAATTACCTATACCTTTAAACTTTCTCTTCCTGCTCTCATGTCGCTCCCTGAAGTTGCGCTCCTGCTATGCAGTGCCACACGTAGCTATATAGAACTTCTTCACCGTCTACAGGAAAACGCTGTGATAGTGGAAGGTCATGTTTGCTATCCACTATCTACGAAATCACGTAACCATTTCCTTTCAAAATCTTTCTGTATTTAACAGCCCCATAACATTTTAAACATATCAGTTAAAAATTCACATTTAAATTCTTCTGTTTTTCTTTTTAGAATAACAACCATTGTCTTCCCGACCTCTTCTTCTTTGGCGTCGAAGGCACCCCGAAGCTGCGACGTCAAAGTGTAAACGTCTCCTTCCCACCAATAAGAAACTCGCCCTTCGTTGCGCCTTGTGGCTGTACTGTGCTTAAATTTGTGTTTCGTATATCCGCATCAGTAAAAAATGCGCACATAGTATTTGGTCTTTCATCGACACAGTAGAAAGGCTTGAATAGCAACACACTTATCACCACGCAATGGTGACACGTGGCTACTACGGCCTGTTGCGCCTTCTGTTGTGGGTGCTGCTGTTGGATAAGTGTTGGCCACCGACTCTCATAAATATCCCCTTCAAGTAGACTCCCATGTTGAGACGTACTCAGATGTTCTCAGATACTCGCCGACGTTCTCTGTACGTGACTATATTAGAGTGTATACATGATGCCAACAAATTCCTTCTTCCACAGCTGATAGGATGGAGGCTGCTGCAGATAATGGTGATGTATCTAGTCATGTATCAAGGACTTAATCTCCACCTGAGCTGGGGACCGCACATTGAAGACTTGTCGCCTTTGCACCATTGAGTCTCCCTCGGGGTGACTACTTGCTGATGGAGGCCACCTCTCTAGTAGGACACCTGGCTGGGCCCTGACTGGAGCCAGCCTAGCCTCTGTCATAGTGCACCATTACCAGGAGTCTTACATCGACACTGATCATCACGCAGCTTGGGCACACACCAATGACGTCAGTCATGCTGGGGGATATGTTTCTGGTACTGACCTGCTCTGTGAAGAGCTCCAAGGCCTAAAGTGGGCAAGCAGCCTGGACAGGACTGTCATACATCATCCCGTCGCCCACTGTGGGTGACGCTGCTTATACACGCTGCTGCCCATGTGTAGCAGCTGATGACAGTTTGGGTAGCTCTGTGCCCCCCTGAATTATTCCGAGGTCGACTTCCATATAGTGGCCACCACACCTCCTTACCTATGATTAATAGACGTCTGACAGAACCAGCAGCTTACCGCTCATTTTTTCACCACCACCACTACCACCACCCTCAACATATCCCGGCGAAGGAGACAGTGTTAGTTCCTGACCTTCACATAGCCGTTATCTCTGCAATAGCAGAGGTCAGATTACTGGCCTTTACATCTGGTGTCATAAGTGTCTACTGCAACGTCAGCTGCTGCTATTCATCGAAAGGATGCTTCGTCTGTGAATTCATTGCCAGTTCTGTCCTGCAGTTTCAATGGCAAGAGTTTAATGACTGCTCATTATATTTTCTGCCTTTGTCGAGTTAGTCTTGTGTATGGCTGTGGTGGACAGGACTGATGTGCATAGGAATTTGCGGGTGCGATTTGAGAAACCAAAAAGTCATGCGGATCTGCCACAGTTTAGGGGGAACTATAGAGAGTACAATTTGCGGTTAGTGAGGTGGGTTGTGCATTACTGTATATGCGGGCCGTGCCAGCAGCGTGTGACACATACTGACGTTAAGGGCATGAAGAACATCAGTGCTGATAGTCTCGTCTCATAAGAATTAGTTTCATATCACTTGAACCTCTGTCTGAATGTTTCGTTGTAGATATCCTCGCTTTTAGGTGTACTTTAGGTGTAGCACTCTATTTTTAGATAGAGGTTTCACAAATGCCAGAAGCAAGTTCAGTGATGGCGAAAGAAGAGGTCAAAGTTTCGATGAAACGAACTGCCAAGCTGGAGGGGAAGAATGCAGCGTTACGAAAGGAGGTAGATGCTTTAAGGATAGGTAGTGAGCATAGACAAGCAGGGATGATGGAGGCAAAAGATTCAAACAGTATACCTGCCAAGCTGGAGGGGAAGAATGCAGCGTTACGAAAGGAGGTTGATGCTTTAAGGATAGGTAGTGAGCATAGACAAGCAGGGATGATGGAGGCAAAAGGTTCAAACAGTATACCTGTTCCTTCTGTAAATCCTATTGCAGATGATTTAGTAGCTCCTTTTTTACGTAATCCTACAGAGGATGTGCCAGTGATTATTGACATTCTGGGAGCTGCTGTTAGTCTTGGTAATTAGCCAGATTATGTACGTTTGCATACGGCTTAGTTAACGATTAGTGGGTGATTCAAAGACACATAGTTTGTATCATGAGGAATTGAGAAGCAACTGATTTGTAAAGTTTACGAAGTTCCAGCATACTGATGGAGTATAGGCCCAACAATTTGCGCTATTAAATCTTTATTTTACTTAAATATCCTTCGCAATTGATATATCAGTAATTTCTTTGGCTTATAATGTGGGTATGATTCCAGCCATCATAACATATAGCACACGAGAATACGTGCCATAGGTAAGGCATTGGTTGTAAGTTTGTTAACCCAGGCTTACGGAAATGTTATGGCTGGATCTGGATGTGGAAGGCAGTAGTTTAGTAGCTGCATGAAAGTGATTTGTTTGTAGACAATGTAGATGCCAGGCATGGGATATGTAGGTAAACTTTAACGATGGGTGGTAGCATTGATTAATTTTATAAAGAAATGTTTTACTTGTGATATGAGATGATGAAAGTATACAATCAATGTAATGGTTGCAGCTTATGCATAACAACTTATAGACAACTTTTCTTCTATCTGGTCAGTGCAATACGCAATATGTTGCAGGCAGACACTTTTAAATGTCAGTGGTTTCACTAACTGTACGGAATATGTGAGGAATTTCCCAGTTCCAGTGATGAATAGGTTTTAAGTTTTAGTATTTTACGATGTGAGCTGAATATAGCAAACAATACGTTTAAAAGTTTTAATATTTTATTATGTTAACTGACTATAGCACATAATAAAATTGAAGGATGGTAATTTAATGTACGAATACTGTATGAACTACCGGACATGCTGATTAGTCATGGTCAACCAACTTATTACCAAACATGTGAAACGTTACAATTGAAGCATCTCAATGTTAACAATTTGTGCTTTGTGGTTATTTTAATAAAATTATGAAGAAAAAAATAAATTTTTAATTGTAACTTGTTATATAGGTTATGACTGACAGGTGATAGTCTGTGGTATGCAAATTGTGTCGTTGCTTTAGTTATATTATAATGCATGAGGTGTCAAAATTGTGTATATAAAAGAAATGTAAATGAGCGCAATTAATTGGAACAATTGTAAAGAAGGTTTGTACTATTAAGTGTGGTCTGTTACCCCCGACTAAAAGTGCATATGATGTTTTAGTTACGTATGAGGCTGTAGCATATCACTGCCAGCAACATCTGCTGACGTTAAGAGGCATGTAGGGTAGAGCAGTATTGCAGTTTGATGCGTTGGATTGGAAAAAATCCACATAATAAGCTCATACGAAGCTGGTCGTCTTATATCTATGTAATGATTTCTGGCGACGAATAATGAATGTTTGGTTACTCACATGTGGAATCTTAGACATAAAAACTGACCGCCGGCCAGCCCCCTAGAGACTAAGTCCGAGACTTTCACTTAAGGTGGCCAATAAAACCAACTGCCCCTGTCAACGCTAAGTCCAGCCATTTGCACAATCTGGCAACACTGTAAGATGAGGAAGTATCGGGAGGAACTGTTGTCAACTTTCGAGATTTTGTCGTGGTGCGTTAGCCCGTGGTCTAGTGGTACTTGTCGTACATTTTAAACTCACAGTCGCGTGGTCGCATCCAACCGTACCTCCTTTTCTTTTTTTTCCCTCAATTCGATCCTCGTCTAAAGTTATGAGTCTGACTCACCATCGAAGATAATTTGCTTCACATTCTGCCCACCACCAATAATAAATGCTTCCAGAAACAACTCCGCAGGACAGCTCGTGGCTGCGTCGCGATCAGAACAGCTTACACTCGAGTGTTTCCTCGTGCTGCAGCGGCTACCGGCCACCGGCCAGACAGCATCCGCCGCCTGAAATCGGGCGCCGCTGCCAGTGTATGTATCAACTGACATTTTGGAATCTGAAGTTCGAGTTATCATCTTGCATTGGATTTTGCGTACTAGAAAATCATGAAATGTGGTTAAGCGTTGCAAAATTCGATCTAAAGCGGAAAAAGGTGTAACACGAGCAACACAGTGTTTAGTTCTAGTATAACAGAGGGCTGAATGCAGAGGAGGCAGCTCGAAAAATTTGAACTGTGTGTGGAGCATAAAATACGCCAGAAAAAGATACTCTTTATACTTGTTTCAACAAAGATTGTTCTGGCATGGATGATTTTCCACATGCGACACGTGCATTCAACAGGCAAGGTTCAAACGTCTGGTGTAGGAGTACCGCATGCTCTAATTCCAAGCAACAAAAATCAACGGAGTGACTATTATTGCAGTTTTGCTTGAACGTCAGGAGGTCGTTCATTGAGCATTCCTATGCAGTATTGTCACTGGTGACGAGTTATGATGGCTTTATCGCTGACTTCCTAAGAAGAAATTAAACGCTGAGCCATCCAAAAAGACGTAAACTCGAGCAAAGAGTAGTGTAATATTTTCCATCTGATAGCTCCAAAAATGTGTTTTGTACTACGAATTCTTCCCCAAGAGTGTGTCCATCACAGCTGAAATTTGTTGCCAACGACTGGGACACCTTTCGATCGCAGTGTACTACTGCTTGATAACGCACTCTGTTGATTTGAGAACTACTACCAGGAGATTGATAGGGAAGTCATCTCTCAGCCACTTGTCCCTCTGATCTTACACTCGTAAAATTTTACCTTTCCCACTCTTGATCTATCAACCGTAAGGCGATTCCTAGACGAAAACGCTCTTGAAAGTACACTGGTTTAGTGGCATCGTTAGATCCAGTAGGTTTCTATAAGCGTAGAATTTGTAAACTACTTTAACATTGTCAGATTGCTTTAGATATTGTGAAAGAATATACTGTTGCTGATTAATTTCTCTTTGATCATTACAGTTGTGTTCAATAAACTAATGGAAAACGCTATTAAAATATTCACTTTACCAATAAAAATTAAATTCAACTCATTATAGAAACATCACGACGGCAGTCTATCTTAACAAAGCATTAAGTGTCTGTAAGGCGACTGTGCCTGTTTTAACACGAATTAGTAGGATATTACCGACTTTTGACTACGAAAAGGTCTGTATTTACTTTATGTACTGTTTCATACTCAAGTTTTATGAAAATGTGGCAGTTAATGGATAAAATTGTGTATTCGCAACAACAAAAAATATATCATCAGAAAGCAAAAGTGGCATTATAAATTTTGCAGTACCGTAAGGTTTTCGCTCTGACACTAAGGGGTACTGAAAGTAGCAAGACGAATTTTGCTCGAGCGTTGTCTTCTATTCCCATATTGAGTTATATCTGCCTGCTAGTAGCTCTGCTACAAAATAATTAACAATCTCGATTTCAGCGAGCCTCGAAAAATGAACGAAAGCAGCGTATATTAGGTAAGCAAACACGCTCCCTCTGAGCTAGGGAAGAAGTGTGGCAGGTGTGTCTTACTTATTGGTCCAGTAGCTGCTATGACAGATAAATCGCAACGTAAGAGACGAGAGTAGTTGTATTTCCCGTGAGGAACGATTTTCGTGGACTCAAAAGCATTAACTGTTATCCTTATATCACATCTCAAGAGAAAATCACACACAATATTCAATTGAAATGACACGATAATAGCAAGTGAACCTATCAGAGTAATACTGTGCTATCAAGGAAGTAACTCGTAAGTCACAGAGTTGCCAAACATATTCTGCGTTGTTGCCAATTTTCCGTAATGCTACCAAGAACGACACCAGCGTATGTGTTCTTGTGAGTGACCTCGCAAGTGACTATAGCTTCGTCTCAAAGTTGTGGGTGCCAATGAGTCTTATTCGCATTTCTGTAACTATGTTTAGGGACTAGAGTGTAATTACTTCTAATACATCGATGCACTGAGTGGAAACGAAACGTCATAAATTGAAAACTGCGACAATTATTTGTTTTTTTTACTGTCTTAATCGGACCGAAACCTTGAAAGAGTATTCACCATACGCGTTTCACAATTTTGGAGCTTCTCCAGTGGTTGAGTTGGCGACGTATCTCTGCTAAACATTGCTGTGACTGAGATCACTGTCATTGGCACACCTTCCAGAAGACAGGCATGACCTGGTTTCTTGTTGTCAGGGTTTCCGACGTATATTCTGCCGCTGCTCAAAAAGTGAAGACTTAAGGTGAATTCGAATATTCCATATGGAGAAAATGTGATGTTTTGATTCTTCCAGCTCTAACATTCAAAAAATATCTACAATAAGCGGCAGAAAACCGCCTGTAAACCAACAATTAATAATGCAGTCATAATTATTGACATCTTACAAATACCATCTGTCATCTGATAATTATGAAAAACAATTTTTTTTCGTTTGCACAGCACCTCCGTATGAACTCAAGGGTTTCGCAGGATTCCTATCGTTAATTTCGTTGTGGTCGTTTTCAATGAAAGTAGGGGAGGAGCAAAATCATCTTACTAGGAATATACTTTTCCAGCGGGATTTGAATCTTTGTAACAGATACAGTGAGGTATCAAGAATGTGAGCATTCACTCATTGCTGTAGTACAGGCTAGGGCAGAAAGAAGCAACTTTCCCACAAAGAAAACGATGAGAGACACTGTAATTAATGCACAAAGTAACCATCTCGCAAACGTTAAGTTTCCAATTCGCTGTCACTTATTAAACGTGAATTGTTCAGAAAATTACAACTATATCTAGTGAAATGAGTATATTAATGCAGCTCAAGTCCGTCCCTCAGTGATAAGAGTTGCAATGCGACAGTGACAGTATTGCATAGGTATGCTCAATGAGCGACCTGATGATGATCAAGCAAATCTGGTAATAATCACTCCGTTGATTTTTGTTGTTTCCAATTAGAGCATGCAGTACTCCTACACAAGACTTCTGAACCTTGACTGTTGAATGCAAATGTCGCATGACTGTTAAATGGTAAACCAACAATTATATCAGTAGTCGAGACTTGCTTAATGTGGAAAATCGTTCATGCCAGAATGATGTTTGTTGAAACAAGAATAAAGGATGTCTTCTTCTGGCGTATTTTTCTCGAAAGGACTCACCCCAACATAGATCAAATCTATCGAACTGCCTACTCTGCATTCACCCCTCTATTATACTAAACGTAAAATTGTGTTGCACATGTTACACGTTTTTCTGCTTGCGACCCAATTTTACAATGCTTTATCGTAGTTCATGATTTTCAAGTATGCAAAATCCAATGCTTACTGCAAGATGATAACTAGAACTTCAAATTCGAAAATGACAGTTGTTACATACACTGAGAGCGTCGCGCCACGTTCACATGGGCGGTGCCGGATTTCAGGCGGCGGGTGGCGTCTGGCCGGTGGCCGGTAGCCGATGCAGCGCGAGGAAACGCTCGAGCGTAAGCTGTTATGATCTCGACGCAGCCACGAGCTGTCCTGCGGAGTTGTTTCTGGAAGTACTTGTTATTGCTGGTGGGTAGAATGTGAATCGCATTATCTTCGGTGTTCAATCACTCTCATAACTTTAGACGAAGGCCAAAATGTGGAGAAAAAGAAGAAAGGAGATACGGTTCGATGCGACCACGCGACTGTAAGTTTAAAATGCCACAATATCTCGGAAGTTGACAACACTTCCTCCTGACACTACCGCATCTTACAGTGTTGTCAGATTGTGCAGATGGCCGAACTTAGCGTTGTCTTCGGCGATCGGTTTTTTTGGCCACCTTAAGTGAACGACTCGGATTTAGTCTCTAGGGGGCCAGCCGGCAGTCACTTTTTCTTCTGAGACTGAACATAGGTGGGAACTTTAAGACTACATTTACGTCTAAGATACGTAAAAACATATATAGGACAGATGGCAAAAAATAAATTGTAATACTTTCAGTAATGTTCAACTTGTACGAACAATCCAGGAAGTTCATTGTACGAGGGTCACTCCAAAACACTATTTTTTTAATCCATCTGTTATTCTACATGTTTGAAGGTTTTATAGTGTGTAGATACATCCTTTAGGAACAATACATTCATTTCTCCACATAATTTTCATCCCTCTCAACTGCTTACGCCATCTTGGAACCAGCGCTTGTATACCCGCACGGTAAAATTCTGGACCGACCTGTTGGAGCCACTGTTCGGCAGCGTGGGCGAGGGAGTCATCATCTTCAAACCTTGTTCTGAGAAGAGAGTCTTTCAGTTTCCCAAAGAGATGATAGTCACACGGAGCCAGGTCAGGACTGTAAGGCGGGTGTTTCAGTGTTGTCCATCCGAGTTTTGTGATCGTTTCCATGGGTTTTCGACTGACATGTGGCCGTGCATTGTTGTTCAACAGCAAAACATCCTGCTTTTGCCGATGTGGTCGAACAAGACTCAGTCGAGCATGAAGTTTCTTCAGTGTCGTCACTTATGCATCAGAATTTATAGTGGTTCCACTTGGCATGATGTCCACAAGCAAGAGTCCTCCGGAACCGAAAAACACCGTAGCCATAACTTTTCCAGCAGAAGTTGTGGCTTTGAATTTTTTTTAATCACCTGTCACAGTTCTTCCAAAAAATTCATCTTCTTCATTCTCGTACTGTTCCAAACGTTAGCTGCATACCGTTTTCCTTGTTTCATTGTGAGCCACTGTCAACATCCTGTGAACCCACCTGGAACAAACCTTTTTTAACGCCAACACTTTCAGTATTCTGCAAATACTTCCTTCCCCTATCAGAAAGTAGCGTGACAATTCGTTCACTGTGATGCGTCTGTCAGCAGTCACCAATTCGTTAACTCTCTGCACATTGTCTGGAGTGTGTGCAGTACGAGGCGTGCCGCTGTGAGGCCAATCCTCAATATTGCCGTGCCCGCTTTCATCACGTAACCCATTTGTCCACCGATTAACTGCACTGCGATGGACAGCAGCATCTCCATACACCTTTTTTTAAGCTCTTGTGGATGTTTCCCACTGTATCGTTTTCACAGCACAGGAATTTTATGACAGCGCGACAAGTGTAGCAGCCATTTTGAAGACATGCTGTGGCGGCGCCACTCACGGTAACAGGTTGAACTAAGTTTAAAAACAAGCGGGAAGGATGTATCTACACACTGTAAATTTTTCACACATGCAGCATGAAAACTGTATTTTTACAAAAATAGTGTACGGTACATTTCTTTTGGAGTGACCCTCGTAACTTTGCCGTTGTCAGCATCATAACATATTTTGTAGGCCATTGTATGAAACTGTGCATGATGGTCCGAACCTAACCATCACAAAGAAATGAGTGCTATCGCAGCTGTGATGGATACTGTAGGGAAATAAAACTTAAGTAATTTCTAAAGATCGACGAACTTCAGCCTACGTCGATGGCCGGCGAAATACACTTATGTCAGCGCCACTGTGACCGCAGCGTTAGTGGGCTAGTTTCATCACTGCCGTGCCATACCGGGGAGTGCAATCAGCACGACTGCAGTGAAAATGTGCGCTAAGACCCGCCCATTCACAAGCTGACGTATAAGCCAACCCACCGTGCCGAGTTGGTCTGCCTTTGTGGGGCACGATTTTGTAGCGGTCGGGTTCAGGATCCGGGTGCGTCGTCTGCACCGGCGCACCGCTGCCTCCTGGGCCCGACCTCTACCTGCCAACCAGCACTCCGTCCTTTCCCTTATATTTTAGTATGGTGAAAACTGCCACACGACTGGGCACAGATAGGGTCTCCTACGCAGTTGCAGTGCGCTCACTCATAGTAAGACGGGTCGTCGTCCAGTGAAAGGGCGGTTTTATGAATGCAAATTACACTACTGGCCATTAAAATTGCTACAGCAAGAAGAAATGCAGATGATAACGGGTCTTCATTGGACGAATATATTATACTAGAACTGACGTAGGATTACATTTTCAGGCAATTTGGGTGCATAGATCCTGAGGAATCAGTACCTAGAACAAACACCTCTCGTCGTAATAACGTCCTTGGTACGCCTGGGCATTGAGTCAAACAGAGCTTGGATGGCGTGTATAGATACAGCTGCCCATGCAGCTTCAACACGATACCACAGTTCATCAAGAGTAGTGACTGGCGTATTGTGACGAGCAAGTTGCTCGGCCACCATTGACCAAACGTTTTCAGTTGGTGAGAGATCTGGAGAATGTGCTCGCCAGGGCAGCAGTCGAACATTTTGTGTATCCAGAAACGCCCGTACAGGACCCGCAAAATTCGGTCGTGCATTATCCTGCGGAAATGTAGGGTTTCGCAGGGGTCGATTTAAGGTTAGAGCCCCGGGTCGTAACACATCTGAAATGTAACGTCCACTGTTCAAAGTGCCGTCAATGCGAACAAGAGGTGACAGAGACGTGTAACCAATGGCACCCCATACCATCACGCCGGGTGATACGCCAGTATGGCGACAACGAATACACGCTTCCTGTGTGCGATCACAGCAATATCGCCAAACATGGATGCGACCATAATGATGCTGTAAACAGAACCTGGATTCATCCGAAAAAATGACGTTTTGCCATTCGTGCACCCAGGTTCGTCGTTGATTACACCATCGCAGACGCTCTGTGATGCAGCGGCAAGGGTAACTGCAGCCACGGTCTCCGAGCTGATAGTCCATGCAAACGTCGTCGAACTGTTCGTGCAGATAGTTGTTGTCTTGCAAACGTTCCCATCTGTTGGATCAGGGATCGAGACGTGGCTGCACGATCCTTTACAGGCATGCGGATAGGATGCCTGTCATATCGACTGCTAATGGTACGAGGCCATTGGGATCCAGCACGGCGTTCCGTATTACCCTCCTGAACCCACCGATTCCATATTCTGCTTGCAGTCATTGGATCTCGACCAACGAGATCAGCAATGTCGCGATACGATAAACCGCAATCGCGATAGGCTACAATCCGTCGTTTATCAAAGTCGGAAACGTGATGGTACGCATTTCTCCTCCTTACACGAGGCATCAAAACAACGTTTCACCGGGCAACTCTGGTCAACTGCTATTTGTGTATGAGAAATCGGTTGGAAACTTTCGTCATGTCAGCACGTTGTAGGTGTCGCCAACGGCGCCAACCTTGTGTGAATGCTCTGAAAAGCTAGTCATTTGCATATCACAGCATCTTCTTCCTGTCGGTTAAATTTCGCGTCTTTAGCACGTTAGCTTCGTGGAGTAGCAATTTTAATGGCCAGTAGTGTAAATGTAAGAGCGACTGGAACTAAAATCATGCTGCAAAAAAAGTTTATTGTGCGTGCGGAAGAGGGTAGAGGCGCGGACGTTCAGACGAGGCGCGACTTGGCCGAGGGGACGGGCCTGCGCTCTGGCGGCAGCTCCCGGATGTCGACGGAGCGCCGCAGCGAGGGCACTGCTGGCCCGACGCGGCTGGCGCGCGCGGCGCGGCTGCGGCGAGGCCGCCGCTGTGCGTCCGCCGCCCGGCCGCCGGCGTCGGGCAGCGCCTCCCGCAGGGCCCGCAGCAGGCTGCCGCGCTCCTGCAGCGCCGCCACCGCGGCCGCCGTCGCCCAGCGCTCCGGGACGGCGGGGGCGGGCGCGGGCGGCAGCTCCACGTCGCACGCGGCCGCGCTCGCCGCCGCCAGCAGCGCCCGCTCCGACCGGCTCAGCGAGTGCCACGAGCCCAGCGGGGACTCGGCCGTGCTGCAGGGAGACGAGACACGCACACACACATCCAATCTGCCGATACCGCCCGTCTACGTCGACCCGTGACGTCTACAACTCTGCAATCCGATACGCTTAAAATTCGCCATATACAGAAGTAAGATGTAAAAATTACTGAATACCAGATCCGCCTATTTCGCAAACCAAAGTTTTTTTTTATACTTTGGACCATGACATTAATGTGAGCACCGACGTCGATGTGCAGTAACCGGTCACAGATGACAGGTGGCATTGTAAAGTATGTACAGTGTCTCTGGGAGAGTTTTTATTTTTTTATTTTCAGTGTTTTATGAAACATACATAACCCACTGTCTGACACTTTTGGGTGGGTGTATTAAGACTAACTAACTCTGCTATTAGTTCTACAGAAGTGGTTTATTAATGCATGCACACTACCTATTTAATAAGCAACATTGTGCTATATGTGAATGATCGGCCTCTTACCCTTTCTGGAATCCTTCCAGAGAGTTGCCCGTCCCTAGCCACGTGGAGGCGGGCCGCTACTACTAGAAGAAACCACTCCATTTATACTACTCTTTTATTCTCCCCACCACCATACTGAGCTAACTGCAACTACTAGCTACGACAAGTCAAAGACTTAAACAAACATAGTATTTACATATTTACAATTGCGCATTAGATCTGAAGCGCTTTTACCCCCTCCCAAGGTAGGCTCGCTGGGCCTCCCTTGAGATTTTATTTACCAATTTTGCGAAATTTCTGAACAATTCACCATTTTTCAATATTTCATTCACATTCCTTGTTTGCAGAAGCTGTCTCACAACTCAGACAGCTGTTCGTATATTGGGCACTCAAACACTGTGTGTTCTGGCGATCCTTCGTGGGCACCACAGTCACACTCCGGTGTTGGCCTTTTCCCTATTTTATGCAGGTACCTGGGATAGGGACCGTGACCTGTAAGGAAGTGAACTAGGCCCTGTGAGGGCTTCATTATCTTGTTCTTTCATCTTCCCCTTACTGTGGGTAGAAACCCGTGGACTCTACGGTCTGTACTGGACCCATCCTATTCGTCCTGCCAAATGTCAAGCATTTTTTCTCGGATGGCTTTAACGCTTATCAGAGGACTGCCCATTATATTTTGCACCTTGTCGATGTTCTGTTTGTGCAGCCAGTAGAAGGCTGCGTGCTGCCTTATTATCAGGTGTAGTGGACATAGACTCATGATTACCAACAGCGCGTCTGTGGGACTTGTGTTGAATGCTCCAATGCATCTCAACAAAACGTTCCTCTGTATTCGCCTGACAGCAGCGGCCGGCCGTGTTTCTGGGAGAGGTAAAACACAGTTAACTCGTTATCACAAAGCGGTAGCGGACTGATCTATCTGACATCCGAATGGGCACGAACATAAGGCTTTCGGCCAAGGATGCAAGCATTTCCGAATGGCTAAGTTTCGAGTGCTACTGAGATCAAAGCATGTCGTGCATGACAAAATGGCGCTATCCAAAAGCGTCGCCGAGAGGACTGTGGTGCACCACGGGCCATACATGACTTGGGTAAATGACGGCTGCGTAGATCTGTACGGGCGAATAGACGTGCAACTGTTGAGGAATTGCTCGGCACAGATGAACGAAAGTTGTACCAACAGTGTCTGCTCAACCACTATTCAGCGAATGTTGCTGCATATGGGCCTCCACAGCAAGAACCTGGCACATGCGCCAGTGCTAACTGCTGCTGTTCATTCGCGACAACGACTGGATCTCCACGCACTACCGCAAACGGACGTCCAGTGAGGGCGACAGGTGGCCTTTCCAAATGAATACACTATTGGCCATAAAAATTGCTACACCACGAAGATCTTATGATATGCAAATTATTAGCTTTTCAGAGCATTCACACAAGGTTCGCGCCGGTGGCGACACCTACAACGTGCTGACATGACGAAAGTTTCCAAGCGATTTCTATACACAAACAGCAGTTGACCGGCGTTGCCCGTTGAAACGTTGTTGTGATGCCTCGTGTAATGAGGAGAAATGCGTACCATCATGTTACCGACTTTGATAAAGGTTGGATTGTAGCCTATCGCGATTGCGGTTTATCGTATCGCGACATTCCTGCCCGCGTTGCTAGACATCCAATGACTGTATACGGAATATGGAATCGGTGGGTTAGGGAGGGTAATACGGAACGCCGTGCTGGATCTAAACGGCCTCGTATCACTAGCAGTCGAGATGACAGGCATCTTATCCGCATGGTTGTAACGGATCGTGCAGCCACGTCTCGATCCCTGAGTCAACAGATGGGACGTTTGCAAGACAACAACCATCTGCACGAACAGTTCGACGACGTTTGCAGCAGCATGGACTATCAGCTCGGAGACAATGGCTGCGGTTAACCTTGACGCTGCATCACAGACAGGAGGGCCTGCGATGGTGTACTAAACGACGAACCTGGGTGCACGAATGGCAAAACGTCATTTTTTCGGATGAATCCAGGTTCTGTATACAGCATCATGATGGTCGCATCCATGTTTGGTGACATCGCGGTGAACGCACATTGGAAGCGTGTATTCGTCATCGCCATACTGGCCCGTCACCCGGCGTGATGGTATGGGGTGCCATTGGTTACACGTCTCGGTCACTTCTTGTTCGCATTGGCGGCACTTTGAACAGTGGACGACCCGTGGCTCTACCCTTCATTCTACCCCTGCGAAACCCTACATTTCAGCAGGATAATGCACAACCGCATGTTGCAGGTCCTGAATGGGCCTTTCTGGATACAGAAAATGTTCGACTGCTGCCCTTGCAAGCACATTCTCCAGATCTCTCACCAACTGAAAACGTCTGGTCAATTGTGGCCGAGCAACTGGCTCGTCACAATGCGCCAGTCACTACTCTTGATGAACTGTGGTATCGTGTTGAAGCTGCATGGCAGCTGTATCTATACACGCCATCCAAGCTCTGTTTGACTTAATGCCCAGGCGTATCAAGGACGTTATTACGACGAGAGGTGTTTGTTCTAGGTACTGATTCCTCAGGATCTGTGCACCCAAATTGCGTGAAAATGTAATGTCAGTTCTAGTATAATATATTTGTCCAATGAATACCCGTTATCATCTGCATTTCTTCTTGGTGCAGCAATTTTTATGGCCAGTAGTGTAGCAGTGTAGGCCGATGCTGATTCTGCTTCGGGACGAGAAGGAAACGTACAGTCATCTGGAGTGCGTTGTGTAGCAGTCTGCGTACTGCTGAGTGACCAAGGCAGTGCCGAGTTACAGGCAACGAGTCTGCCTGCCTTCTACTCCTCACTGCTGTGTACCGACGACGCCAACTGGGCTAACGTTACGTCTGTCTCATTCTGGTAAGGATGGATGGGAAAGTTACTATATTGCGTAATCATGGTACTCTGCTGCCGTCTCAAGGTATACCAGCCGGACCAGTAATAGCCGAAGTGAAGTTATTGTCTGTTTCACGTGGTTCACGGTGCGTTCTGTGGTGCTGGAGGCTAGTTGGTCTGTTTTCCTATATTGCTGTGTCCTGCTACAACACTGTGATGTACACATCAAGTATTCTTCACTTGTGTGTGAGTGACGTTATTTGGGAGTCCTTGTCGTTGGTTAGCTTGTGATGTTGTTCGCCAGACCTTGTGGTTGATCGGTGTATCGACGACGTTTTAAGCTGTCATTGTGCTTTATTACGGCATTTTTCTTGTAGCTGTCTTCTGCTTCGAATTTGTGCCCTGCATTGCTCCGCTGTAGCGTTACTTCTTAGCACAAGCTCGTGTTTTATTAACCTATACGCTGTGCTGACAAAAGCCATGATATAGGGATGTAGATGTATACAGATCAATGTAGTATCCCGCACAGAATGTGTAAAAAGGCAGTACATTGTCCGGGGTTTTAATTTTTACTCAGGCGATTCCGGTGAAAACATTTCCGACGTCATTATGGTCACACAACGGGAATTAACGGACTTTGACCGCGGTATAGTAATAGATGCTAGACGCACGATACATTCCATATCGGAAATCGTCATGGAATTCAGTATTCCGAGATCCACAGTGTCAAGAGTGTGACGAGGATAACAGATTTCAGGCATTACCTCTCACCAAGGACAACACAGTGGCCAACGACCTCCACTTAACGACCGAAAGCAGCGGCGATCTCGTAGAGCTGCCAGTGCTAACAGAAAAGCAGCACTGCGTGAAAAAACCGCTGAAATCAATGTGGGACGACGAACGTCTCCGTTAGGACTGTGCGTCAAAAATTGGCGTTAATTGGTAATGGTAGCAGACGATCGACGCAAGTGACTTTGCTAACAGCATGACATCGCTTGCAGCGCCTCTCCTGTGCTCGTGACCATATCGGTTAAGCCATAGACTACTGGAAAACCGTGGCTCGGTCAGATGAGTCCCGATTTCACTTGGTAAAGGAGCTGGTGGTAGGGTACGAGTGTGTCGCAGACCCCACAAAGACATGGACGCAAGCTGTCAACAAGGCACTGGGCAAAGTTGTGGTTGCTCAATAATGGTGTGGCTTGTGTTTACATAGAATGGACTGGGTCCTCTAGCCGAACTGAAGCGATCATTCACTGTAAATGGTTATTTTCGGCTACTTGGAGACCAATTGTACTCATCTGCGGTGGAATTTTTGTGAATGACAACCCGCCATATTACTGGGCCACAATTGTTCGCGTTTGGTTTGGTGAACATTTTCTACAATTCCAGCCGATGATTGGCCTACCCAGATCTCCCGACATGAAACCCACAGGACATTCATGGGACATTACCGAGAGCTCAGTTCGTGCATAATACCCTGCACCGGCTACACTTTCGCGATTATGGACAGCTATAGAGGCAGAATGCCTCATTGTTTTTGCAGGAGGCTTCCAATGACTTGTTGAGTCGATGCCATGTCAAGTTGCTGCATGACACTGGGAAAAGAGAGCTCCGACACAATATGAGGAGGTACCCCGTGACTTTTGTCAACTCAGTGTACATGTTAGTGTATTTGTCTCTAGCATACGTTATTTGGATGCTAAGGTTCTTCCCCGTTTGCCCCCTGTTTAAAATTAGTGCTAATGTTAGATTTTCTTGTTTGTTACATATGTTGTAGATGTGTTTCTAGTAACTGATGTAAGTAAATGTGATGTTTGACTGAAAGATATTTCATGAAGGTTGCCACCATTTGCTGGCCTTTAAACGTTTCCTGCACTAGTAGCGCCTATGATGCAATATGTCTAAAAGCTGTTGATGCAAGATTGCGACTGAGTTACGGTTTAGTGCATTACTTCCACTAAGGCTGTGTGAAAGGTTTCATATAGATGAAGCCAACTAATATATGTTTGTATGTAAGTTTTGTAGTTGTGTGTAAGGGGATAGTTTTAAAGGAAAACCTAAATCAGGATGGCCGGACGCGGGTTGATCCGTCGTCCTCTCAAATGCGAATCCAGTGTGCTAATCAATGCGTTACCCCGCTAACGCAATGTTACTGTGAGCTAGGTAAGCGAAATAATAACTTAGTCTCTGACGTAATTTTGTGAAAATGTGTAATTTTTACAATGGCTCGCTATTTAAGACATTATAGGAACTGTACGGAAGACACGAAAGAAGTAGACACACACACACACACACACACACACACACACACACACACACACCAAACGCGCGCGAGCGAGGGCAGAAAACTACAAATTTGGTACCAAACTCGTATGAGAAAAACTGAATATTATCTTGGACTGAAACCACAACAGTGACATTTTGCATTTTGTAGGGTGAAAAAGCGTATTTAATAAGTCAAGCTCCGGAAAATATCTATGGCACTTACATTTCAATTTCAACAACAGATGACAAAGAATATTTCGAAATCAACAGTAAGTAATCGCAAAACATTTTCGCACAACAATGTGTTTTGCTAACTCAACAACCAAAATTACAGTGATAACATTTAACTGCACGTACAAACTATCGCTTTCCAATAAAATTAGGCCTCATTCCGTTATAATAATTATTATTATTATCAAAACGTTTACATTTAGTGGAACAAAATAAAGAATATATAAAAGAAACAATATTATGAGTAACAAGCGGACCTAATATCCAGTAATATTGACGGCAAACTTCCGTAACCGGTAATATCACACTTGTTAAAATACTCTGTACTATTACGCCGTAGCGGAATGTATTTTTTGGAGAAATGCAGCGCTACGTCGCCACCTGGAGAGGACATCATCAGACAAGCTTCGTGTGGACTATTCTTCTGTATGGCTGTGAAAGCTCGAAACAGAACGAGACAGAAAGAGACCAAACTGAATCACTCGTAAGGTCGGTTTGGAGGAGAGTAGAGTAAAATAAAATGGGTGGATAAAGTGAAGAATAAAGAAATGGTGGAAAGGTTAGAGGGACAAAGAACTCTACTAAGAGTGATTTACAAAAATGGAAAGCAAACTGACTAGAACAAAAGTTATTCTGACAGTAGTGGAAGCACAGAAAAAAGTCAGAAGGAAAAGAATAAAAAATGCTGGATGAAATGAAAAGAAGAAGAAACCAGACTTTGAGGCAGTCGGCCTGCAAGTGAATCGGATAATGTCAGGAACCGGGCAACAGGCAAAACATCTTAAGATGTTGATGATTATCCTCAACGAGGGTAGTATATTCTCTGGATCTCCGAGTCACAATGTGACTTCCTACTAACTGTAGTATTAAGTTTCTGCGAGCTCACGCTCAGAGGTGTGAGGTCACATGTTTTCAAAACTCACATGCAATTGGCCACCTTCGGTTGCCGTCGTTCGCTATCACTATAGTTTTATCTTAGGTCGGCTGTGGACTCTCACAATCCCCTGGAAAAAGCGCAAATCTACAGAATACTGTGTAGATCGTGCACAAAACAACTCGACTCGCACCTGGGGAGACGGCATGGTAGGGGAGGAACAATGCTAGTTGCGAGAATTCCGTCGCATGTGGCCTCGGCGCTGTCGGGTGGTTCATTTCAACAACTAAATTCTACAAACTAGTGTAACTTCTGAGGTGCACCTAGCGAATATGGTAACTGTTGTATTAACAGGGTATGCCAGTACGACTAATAATTGCACAAGTCAGTAGGATCTGGCAAGAGTACCAAATAAGAAAATCAGTGAACTGATATGACGTGCACGGGCCAATAGGAGACAGCAAAGTATGGAGGCCGCTCCTTTGGAACTAAGGGGTGAACTCGATCACCGCAAAGAACTGGAATGTGCTTCTGCTTAGGGGTCACGTTATTTCTCGGAAGCTGTAGTTGTGGAGATGTGTATGGGGATATCGCAAAAAGAAAAGTAGATCAGATATTGAGGGATATTCTTTGCTGACAGGAGACCATCAGATTAAGGTTGATAAGACTGAGGCCGTGGTTGTCACAAGCAATTAGTATGATGGTCTTTATTGGGAGGCTAGAAAACGTGTTAAGCACTCCATTAATTTAAAAACTGGGAGGAGATTATGAAACTGAATGGTATCTGAATTCTAGTGTTGAAGAGGTCTTTCGCTGTACAGAGATAGCAATAGCGGACGACAGCAAATGGCAACGGCCGACTGAGCACGAGTTTTAAAAACATTTGACGTCACCGGTCTGCGCAGAACACGGAAACAAACTGTTTACTCCAGTCAGTAGCAAATTAGGTTTTGAATCGAACCCTCATAAAAGCTACCGTTGCACCTGAAGATGTATTCCGCAGATGTGGATGAAATATTGGGGCACCATGAAATTTATATCCCGGAATATCTGAAACTAAGTGTGAAGGTTTCTATGGCCAGTGTCCGTTTGAATGAAAATACTTCTGAGCATTAGGCCACAAAGGTTTCAAACTGAAATCTCTTTACAACCGACGTTTCGAGTGTGTTCACAGCGGTTCTCGTCAAAGCGACTAAACTGCTACTTTCTAGAGAAGTCTTCCTATATACAGCGTCTTCTTTTGGTCATCACTTTCATGAGCGCCATAGAACAGAAATTTAAGATGCACGTGGAGGGGTGGTTATTCAGAAACTGCTGACTGTGCTGCTTTAGGCCGGCCGGAGTGGCCGTGCGGTTCTAGGCGCTACAGTCTGGAACCGAGCGACCGCTACGGACGCAGGTTCGAATCCTGCCTCGGGCATGGATGTGTGTGATGTCCTTAGGTTAGTTAGGTTTTATTACTTCTAAGTTCTAGGCGACTGATGACCTCAGAAGTTAAGTCGCGTAGTGCTCAGAGCCATTTGAACCATTTGCTCCTTTACCAGGTAAATTCAGGTAACAGCAAATCTGCAGCTTATACCCAGCGGCGGCGTTTTCCTGCAGCTAGACGTCGATGCCGCCGGTGTAAGTCGGCGTATCTAGGTCTTGAGGAGCTGCAGGCTGGCGAACAAACGCGGTTCGTTGTGCTGGGAACCGCAGCAGCCATGCCGTCGGCACCTAGTAACCATCCAATCTATTCATGCTTTTGGCCGCTTAGTTATTTAAAGAGTCTCTACTATTTTTCGCTATTGCATCCATAGCTACAGGGCAAGTACACGGGTTTATTGGAAACTGACCGTTCGCTCGATGTTCTGACGGTGTTCGGTTATATCTGATTAGCTCGGATGCCATTGTCGCACTCAACGCTCATGCTCCGATACGCTTGTGTAAATCAGTGTTCCTCTTATGGCGACATAGATGTCACCACAATCGCATCGGGCTCTAAACTTCCGTAGCTTGGAGAGCATCTACGGGACCCTCCGTGGGCCTCAACGGACTTCTGATCTTGCACTCCTGGCTGAAGTGCAGGTGATGCTCAACCTATTCCTCAGCGGTGCAGCAAGTTTCCTATGCTGTTGCTGACACCTTTCACATATGATAAGTGAGCAACAGAGTGCTTTTCTTTTCCATTACACGCTTTGTCTTCGCCGTACCTCATTGATTATCATTCCAACGGAATGTTTTGTGGAGTTCGTTTAATTCATGTTAGAAGTACATCGTCGCTCATCCGCAGAGGCCATGGTGTAATATTACATAACACAGCATTATTTTATGCTGGATGATGATCCCACTCCGTTCACGTGAGTCCCATTTCGTTCATGTGAGTCAATTTTCTATACACATTACGTCCAAGTGTTCAGCTAGTTGTTTTATATGCTTCCAGATCGACCAAAGGAACCCCTTCATGGTGGAGGTTCGAGTCCTCCCTCGGGCATGGGTGTGTGTGTGTTTGTCCTTAGGATAATTTAGGCCAAGTAGTGTGTAAGCTTAGCGACTGACGACCTTGGCAGTTAAGTCCCATAAGATTTCACACACATCTGAACATTTTTTTGAACCCCCTCCCCTTTTTTCTCTATTTGCAGTGACAATTCCATGTTTTTATGTGTGCTGTTGAGATGTTGGCGTATCTTGAGTAGTTCTGCCTCCTTGTCTGGCCTGACGACAAACGCTTCGTTTGCGTACCTCAACAAACAGTGTGGGCCCAGCGGGACTGAAGCCGGCCGGATTGGCCGAGTGGTTCTAGGCGCTTCAGTCAGGAACCGCGCGACCGCTACGGTCGCAGGTTCGAATCCTGCCTCGGGCATCAATGTGTGTGATGTCGTAAGGTTAGTTAGGTTTAAGTAGTTCTAAGTTCTGGGGGACTGATGACTTCAGAAGTTAAGTCCCACAGTGCTCAGAGCCATTTTTGAACCAGCGGGACTAAAGTTCGAAGGCTTACGTAAACACATCAGCTGCTACGGGCTGCTCGTGTCGAAACGTCGGTTTTGAAAGAGATTTGAGCTTCGAAATGACCCAGTCTAATTAACAAGGAATTTTAATCACAATAGTATAATCAGTAATATAATTATTCTCATGATATCGCTTTGGTTCTCTTCGACAACTCACAGCCAAATTTAATCCACATTGGACTGTTTATAATATAAAACACAATTCAAACAAAAAACTTCATGGGTCACATTTAATTTTTTCCATGGCGCGTTTGGAGATCTGACACCTTGACCATTAGGTAGCCCAGTGGTTAAATGAGAATTTATTTGTTGCTATGTGTCATTTGTATCATAATACGGCACTGAAGTTATACATTACAAACAGTAATACTGACAAGGCATGCAGGAGAACATCTGCGAAATTTGGAAGATAGGAAAGAGGCGCTGTTGGAAGTACGGATGTGACGGTGAGGAGTTAGTCGAGCATGCATGGCTTCGTCAGTAAGTACAATGCCCACACATGTCAAGGTTCCGATGTCGTGTCCAGGTCCGACACACAGTTTTAACTTGACAAGATGTTTGAAACGACCTGTTCAGCTTTAGAAAGTTTCAAATGTCCCTGACGGATTTTTCCTCTCACGTGACACCCGATGACTAGCCCACGTTCGGAGTGACTGACCTCTTCTGACTGATCCATTGTGGTAATACTGTGTCCCTACTGACAATACGATACTCTCCGCCTCTTTTTATACGGCGGGTCCAATTCTCGTGTCCTCTAGTGGTCAATTCCACTTTATATATGGATGTACGGATGCTTTCCACCACATGGAGTACACTAGCAATCCAAGCTATAAACAAAATGCATTTAGGTGTCTACAAGTCTGATATTCAGTGATATAAATACGTATCCGGAGGTGTGTGGTAATTAACATCAAAAGTTAACGTTAGTAACAGTACACGACAGTTGAAGCAATAACGTCGTTGTGCAAGTATGGATCCGCAAATGCACCGTTTTCGCAATAATAGCGCTTGTCTGGTTGTAAATCGCCACTGACTACAGCTGAAACATTGTCCTAGTTAGTTCTTTAAACCTCTCGTTTAATTTAGTTGATAGCACACTCATGGCTGTTTCACAGAGGAAGACCGCACTGCAGTTCCTTCTCTAAATCCTCGCACAAACGAAAAAATGGCTGACATCGAAATAAGATTCCAAGGAATAGAAAAGCAACTGGAATCACTCAACAGAGGAAAGTCCACAGGACCTGACGGGATACCAATTCGATTCTACACAGAGTACGCGAAAGAACTTGCCCCCCTTCTAACAGCCGTGTACCGCAAGTCTCTAGAGGAACGGAAGGTTCCAAATGATTGGAAAAGAGCACAGGTAGTCCCAGTCTTCAAGAAGGGTCGTCGAGCAGATGCGCAAAACTATAGACCTATATCTCTGACGTCGATCTGTTGTAGAATTTTAGAACATGTTTTTTGCTCGAGTATCATGTCGTTTTTGGAAACCCAGAATCTACTGTGTAGGAATCAACATGGATTCCGGAAACAGCGATCCTGTGAGACCCAACTCGCTTTATTTGTTCATGAGACCCAGAAAATATTACATACAGGCTCCCAGGTAGATGCTATTTTCCTTGACTTCCGGAAGGCGTTCGATACAGTTCCGCACTGTCGCCTGATAAACAAAGTAAGAGCCTACGGAATATCAGACCAGCTGTGTGGCTGGATTGAAGAGTTTTTAGCAAACAGAACACAGCATGTTGTTATCAACGGAGAGACGTCTACAGACGTTAAAGTAACCTCTGGCGTGCCACAGGGGAGTGTTATGGGACCATTGCTTTTCACAATATATATAAATGACCTAGTAGATAGTGTCGGAAGTTCCATGCGGCTTTTCGCGGATGATGCTGTAGTATACAGAGAAGTTGCAGCATTAGAAAATTGTAGCGAAATGCAGGAAGATCTGCAGCGGATAGGCACTTGGTGCAGGGAGTGGCAACTGACCCTTAACATAGACAAATGTAATGTATTGAGAATACATAGAAAGAAGGATCCTTTATTGTATGATTATATGGTAGCGGAACAAACACTGGTAGCAGTTACTTCTGTAAAATATCTGGGAGTATGCGTGCGGAACGATTTGAAGTGGAATGATCATATAAAATTAATTGTTGGTAAGGCGGGTACCAGGTTGAGATTCATTGGGAGAGTCCTTAGAAAATGTAGTCCATCAACAAAGGAGGTGGCTTACAAAACACTCGTTCGACCTATACTTGAGTATTGCTCATCAGTGTGGGATCCGCACCAGATCGGGTTGACGGAGGAGATAGAGAAGATCCAAAGAAGAGCGGCGCGTTTCGTCACAGGGTTATTTGATAACCGTGATAGCGTTACGGAGATGTTTAACAAACTCAAGTGGCAGACTCTGCAAGAGAGGCGCTCTGCATCGCGGTGTAGCTTGCTCGCCAGGTTTCGAGAGGGTGCGTTTCTGGATGAGGTATCGAATATATTGCTTCCCCCTACTTATACCTCCCGAGGAGATCACGAATGTAAAATTAGAGAGATTAGAGCGCGCACAGAGGCTTTCAGACAGTCGTTCTTCCCGCGAACCATACGCGACTGGAACAGGAAAGGGAGGTAATGACAGTGGCACGTAAAGTGCCCTCCGCCACGCACCGTTGGGTGGCTTGCGGAGTATAAATGTAGATGTAGATGTAGATGGCGTACCTTAATAAGAAATACAATATGCTTCAGTAAGTTACTTCACATAATTTACTAAACACTCATACAAGGTAAAGATGGGTATTTACTGGTCGCCCCCTCATTTTATGCAATACTGCCTCTTCTATAGTGGGTCACGAATTCCTCTAGTATCCCCTTATTACCCCATAAAATTTGACAAGTTCTAGAAATTTGGTATTGTAGTTCTTCAACCGAGAGTGCTGTTAACTTCTCTCACGAGGTGGCTGACAGGAAAAAACCTGGGATTAAGATCAGATGATCTTGGAGGCCAAATTACAGGCTGCATTCAATCTGTCCATCTTGAGGCGTCTTACATCAATAGCAAAATTTGATAGTGCCCCGTCATACATACACCGCGTTACCCAACCATAGCTCGTAGCTAAAATTCCAGCCGAATTAGACGGGATTTAATCAAAGCTTTGTATTTCAAATAATTTTCTTATATTGCTTTTATCATACGTGTCTTTTGGATATTAATCACGTCACATTCTGTACGTACACCTTTGTATCAATATCACACATCAACAGAAAACGAAACACTCTGGAGACCAGGAAACAGTTTTTCATGCTGCTGAGCAGCAGTTATACAAAATTGTCAAATGAACACACCGTCATTTGACTGATTTGTTGTTTATTTCATTACGATCCAAGTTTCCGCCTACTATGAGATTTTCAAGTAATTACTTTAACCTGAAATATTATTAGTTATTAAATACATAAATTACTAAATAATTAAATAAACAACAATACAGTCTAATGGCGGCGCATTCATTTAAAAATTATTGTATGGCTGTTGCTCAGCAACATCAAAAGCTGTTTAATGACTTGCCTAATGTTAATGTGTTTAAATACACTGGGCAACAATGAAAATGTTTCGGGCTTAAAAATAGCAAATTTATATGTATTTCCATTTGCTAAATTCAAAAATCACCATAAAAATGACAGATTAGCTCTTGTTTTGAAGATAAAGTGACATTTCACATTTTAGAGTGAAGATTTTAAATTTGTGGGATTTTTTTGTTTTGTTTTTTTGAATTGGCACACCTGTCAAAGAACAAAACACAAATGCTCTTCAGCTGTTTGTTAGTCATAAACATAAATACTGTTGCTGTGACTGTGAATTACATGTAGTTTCTACTCAAATTAATGCAAAATATCTGTTTCGTGAGTGCTTTTTTTAGTGTAAAATATGGTGAGAAGTTCTTGTTGAGAAACATTGTTTGGAGTCATCTTGAAACTGTCTACTGTTTTATAAACAGTCATCCTGCTCCTCCTTGAATATCTTCTGCGTCGGTACGGCATGGCTGTGTGCACAGTGCGGCTGGCTCGAGTCGACTGAACATGCTGTTGCCTCACGAGCGTCAAGGGCCCCCAGAGGCCCCCTCCAGGTGTCCCCCGTGAGAACAGCGCCAGCGCGCCTTATCAGTCCCGATTGCGCAACCGGAAGCTGAGTTTTCCAGCAACACGGGCCTAGTAATACTAGGGCCCGTATTAGTGGTGAAATAACATTTCCCTCACAGAAACGCAATCTGACGCCTCTTGTAAAGACTGCCTATCAGTATTATTTCGGTATGAAAGTAGGGGACCAAGATAAGTCTTGGGCTCCACATATATGTTGCAACGCATGTTCAGTTACACTGCGAGAATGGCTGAAAAAGAAGAAACGATCATTGGCTTTCGATGTGCCTATGATTTGGAAGGAGCCTACAAACCATACAGATGACTGCTATTTCTGCCTGATTCCACCTATAAAGGCTGGATTGTCTATGAAGAAAAGAAGAACAATTGAGTTCCCGAATTTTCCATCTGCTATTCGACCCATTCCACATTCGGATAGTTTACCAGTTCCTATTCCACCCGAAAATTGCGTGTTTAAAGTAGAAAATGAAGACAGTGTGGAACATGAAGAACCAAACAAGCCTTCCACATCCTATGACCCTGATTTTGTGGGAAAAGATGATAAACCGCACCGACTGAGTCAAGCGGAATTGAGTGATCTCATTAGAGACCTTGGCCTGTCAAAGGAGAATGCAGAAATTCTTGGGTCTCGTTACAGCAATGGAATCTTCTCCAAAGTGATGTGAGAATCTCACAGTACAGAAAACGTCACATGGAACTGCTTCCCTTTTTTGAGAAAAAAATATTCTTGTTGTTTGCTGCGACATTAATGGCTTGATGAAATCTTTGAATTTGAACCATGATCCAACTGAATGGAGGCTATTCATAGACTCCTCCAAGCTTAGTTTGAAAGCTGTGTTACTTCACATCTATTCCAATTGGTGATGCTGTTCACATGAAGGAGACATATGCAAATATGACAGCTCTCTTGGACTCAATTAAATATCATGAACACAAATGGAAAATCTATGGTGCTCTAAAGTCATTGCCATACGCTTAGAAATGCAACTGGGTTACACAAAGCATTGCTGCTTCTTACGTACGTGGGACAGTAGAGATAGGAAATTGCGTTATATTAAAGAAAACTTGCCTGCAAGAAATCTTCACCCTAGCGAGAAAAATGCCGTTGGCAAGCCTCTTGTGGACTCAAAAGACGCACACCTGCATATCAAGCTGGGTTTGATGAAAAACTTTGTCAAAGCTATGAACCGAGAAGGACGGGCCTTTTAAGTACATAAAAGAGAAATTTTCGAAATTAAGTGATGCAAAAGTTAAGGACGGCATTTTTGTCAGACCACAAATAAGAGAACTTGTAAAGGATCCTGCATTTGACCAAGTTTTGGAGGGGAAAGAAAAGGAAGCTTGGGAAGCCTTCAAGGGTGTTGTTGTGCATGGATTTTTAGGCAACAAAAGAGATGACAACTACAAGCATTTGCTGACAGTGCTCCTGCAAAAATACCGTAACCTTGGATGCAACATGTCCCTTAAGATCCATTTTCTCCACACCCACCTAGATTTTTTCCTTTCTAGTTGTGGAGCTGTTAGTGATGAACACGGTGAGATATTCCATCAGGACATTTCTGTTATGGAACAAAGATATCAGGGCCGTTGGAATGAAGTAACGCTTGCAGATTAGAGTTGGTCTTTGTGTAGGGATTCTGCGGAACTCCATTACAAGAGGCAAGCTAAAAGACGACGAAGTCAATAGCTCTCCCACATCATTCTCTTCAGACACGACCATCTGCAAAGTATTTTTCCAGCAATTTAGAACTCTTAGCATGTAATTACCAGTTAAAAAAATCAAATGCACTTTCATTGTTGTTAGCATGTGTGTAATTCTCTCAATCCGTTAATATGTAATACTTCCACCTTGTGTATATAATGGAAACTAGAGGTAATAAAAATTTTTCATTGTCATATTTGTTTTTCTCAACCCAAAATTAGTAGGAATTGCCTCATGAAGTGCTCGGAACATTAAAAAATTATTTTTTTGTTGCCCAGTAATATCAATGGTTAAACCCTTGAAAATGGCATAAAAGGCCGAAAACATACAATGCACTGCGTGTCAAACATCATTACCAGATTACATTTCAGATCAAAGATAGACAATATGTTTATAGATGTTTACATCTTTGTTTCACAGTGTGAGATGATTATAACCTTTAACTTGCAAGGCTCTGTATTGGTGCACATATGTGATATTTGGAGGGTATAGTTTGTGATGATGTGTGATGTAAATGTTTATATGTATGATGATTTGCAATGTGGTTTTTGCTGTAACATCTCATAAATAGCTTGTTTGTCATTTATAACATATGGGTTCAGTGCCATATTATGACAAGTGTCACATAACAACTAATTTTTAGCGAAATGATGCATGAGGCAGACAACAAGTTGAATCCAAGGAAATAAAATCTGATGTGAAGAATTGTTCCTTCTGAAACTGAGGGTGTAAGCCTTCACAATGAATCGAGAAACAAAATAAAAGTGAGTGACGTGGATAATGGTTTAAGTTGCCTTTTAACTCACAACCGATCTGTCACCAGTGAGCTTAATTAAAACTCGCACTATGCTGCAGATCTGTCTGCTGCCAAAATTTACATTCCAAACAAATAATGTATAAGCAATAATACAAATACTTTTGGCGTTCTATTCTATCTCCATTTGTGCTCATATCTCGTCAAATGCCACAATATTATTACGCCACGGGTCGGAAACGACGATCGATATCGGCAGATTCAGGGCAAACTTCTGGGAGACCCTACTGGTTCTCACTTCGCCTGTGTGATAGATTTGTACGCAAAGGAAGTGGCAACATTAAGAACAAGTAGGAGAAACATCCCCTCCAGTTTCTCTGTGTGCTCTCCCAACACATTCTCCTACTTTGTAAGAGCTTGCTTTAAATTAATTCGGATCGATACGAGAGTCATTCCTGTGATCTCCGGGATGAATCTTTCACTCTGTAGGGGAATTTGCGCCTTTTAAAACTATCTGACAGGTTAAAACTGTGTGCTTGACTGGAACTCAATCCCTGAACGTTATGTTTCGGGGAAATGTACTTACCGACCGACTTATCCAGGCTCGAGTCATGATTTACACTAAGAGCTTCATTTCTCTTCTCTCCAAACTTTAGAAAAGAAACCTAAATACCTCGCTGGTTCCTTTTTAAGTCACGCAAATACTCCTCCCCATCCTTCGCCAATTAGCTTGTGCTGCGTCTCTAACGATCTACTCGCCGACGTAATGTTAAACCCTAATCTTCCTTTTTTAAAAATCACTGTCGACCACCACTGCACTAGCGATAGAATACTTAATATTACTAACATGCTAATGGTAATAAATTGACCATCAAGAATGAATTAAAAAAGAGTAAGGGTAAATAATAATAAGCATATAATAACAATAATAATGATAATGATAATAATTTGGCAGTCTACTGTCTAATCTTTGGGGATGATCTACTTCTTTCAGAAGACACACTTTGTGACAAACATAAAATCATCATCAAGAAAACTGAAGGCCGGGTACAGAAAAATTAAGGAAGCAGAAAAGTTGGCATCACGTCTGCGCACACACGCCACGTAATTCACTTAAATTCAGGGAAGAGGACGATGAGCTTTGACACCACGTTCAGTCATATCCTAGATGTGTTCGATCCCCTTGCCGTTCGTGTCTAGTCGCTTGTTGTTGAACTCGACGCCTTCCCTGCCACCTTTCCTGGGGTCCCTTACATACGTGCCTTGGCCACAGCTCCGTCGGGATCTATCGCAAGTCCGAAAGGCACACTTCCACCTTAGGCCCTGCGTCGGCAATTTTTCTCTCTTCTCAGCGAGTTCCAGGTCTCAGAAATAGTCTACACCGATGGGTGAATGGTCGACGGTCTCGTTGGCTTCGCTTACGTTCACGTTGGACATACTGAACAGCACTCCTTGCCGGACAGCTGCAGTGTTTTCACTGCAAAGTTGGTAGCCATCTATCGCGCTCTTAAGCATATTCGCTCCAGCGCCGTTGAGTCCTTCGTCATCAGTAGTGACTTCTTAAGCGGCCTACAAGCTCTCGACTAGTGCTTCCCTTGACATCCTTTGGTAATGACTGTACAGTAGTCTGTTTATGCCCTCGGCAACAGTGGGCGTTCAGTGACCTTCAGGACATGTCGAAATACCGGGCAATGAATTTGCTGACTACCTGCTATGATGTATCATGCAGCGTAACTTGCTGTGACAGTGCGCGAGAGAGACAAAGATATTGTTTATTACTCTGTGGCGGTCAGCGCTCACATAATTATTCTTAGGATATAGTTTTTTGTTTGTTCTTGTTAAGAGAAATTTTAGGAGAGGAGAGCCATTCTTGTGATGTAAAAAATCGACGCCATTGCGAGTTTTTGATTCACAATGTAAAATATAAGTACATATGGAAGGAAATCAGTTAATAGAACAATAAAATATTGTTCATTTCAAGAAGGTACGTCTTATTATACACCCAGCGATATACTGCTATTGTGATCTACTAATAAACACCAGCTGAGAACAGTTCCGACGGGAGCGTTCAGTTCTAGTGAAATAGTTCGATGTTTTCTTCGGAAAAGAAGTCACTTCATGGATCATTCAAATCCACAATAGTAACTGGACATTTCTCAGAACTGAAAGCAATCTGATTGCTATGCAACAGAGCCCCGAAGAATATTTCTCCGTACTTTGGTTACCACTTTCAGCTCAACACGGTATCTGCATCATCTGGAGCAGATTTCTACAACAGCGGAAGAGTGTAATCGCTATCAGTTTCACACACCGCCCTGTGTACGCTGTATGTATTTACCCACAACAGTGAACAAACAGTTACTCACACACATAGAAAGACAATACTAGGTGGTGTGGAGAACCATTTCAGTATAAAGGCCCTGTAGAGCTAAATAGTAATTAGCGTAGTAATAAGAGGAGCCTTTATATATGTCTACCGTTAGACAGGACACGATCCTGATACAACACTCATAGTGAACATGAAATATAACCATGTTAGTAATTTAGTAATTAATGTTTCATTGTGTGTATATATGCCTAGTTTTATAGAGTAATTACATTATGGTCCTTTGTATGTTTCATGCTAACTGAACATGCGGGAGTATCTTGTGAAGAGAACGAGTGCGCCGTCCCAGCAGCCGAGCAGAAACTTCAAAAAGGCCAGAACATTTGAATTACTAGCTTTCTTGAGCATTTATGCATTTAGTGACCTTTCATCTATTAATTTTCTAAGTATAAATAGTGTTGCTATATTACTTTTACTAGAATTCCTGTATTTCAGTGGATATAGTAAGACAATATTTTATGTGTTATCTACGTACTGTGTTTGTGTCACATTGTAAAGTGTACATTGACAGCATTAGGACATTAACGTTTTTTGCGTGTGTAAAAGTTCAATAGTCATTTTTGTAGGACTTATTTAGAGGAGAAACTGTCAATTGCTCATTTACATGGTGATAACTAGATCTATGTTCAAAGCCAATAAGCAAGCACGCATCACAATGCCACAAAATGAATTAAATAGTGTGAATGCATCGTCAACTAGTGCCACAGAATTAAATACCGCCGTAGTTAGCGATATGTCGATTACGGCTGAGCAACCAGCAATAATTAATGCGCTCACGCCGTCGACACAAACGGTTGCTAGTTCCGACATTCATATGTCGAAAGAAGTCCAGAGAAATATGCAGCAACCAACAAACAACATGAATTTCATCCCTGACACAGACGCGTGCGAAAACGAAATGACTGTACCGAAAATTGTGTCGGTACAATCCTCATTAAGCCCAGTGCAATCGCCAATTGCTGAGAATACCGATTTGTTATCCCAGCTGATGTCAAGTTTGACTGTCATAACACAAGGGATTAAGGCATTGGAAACATCGCAATCTAATCTTGCAACGGCACAATCCACGTTTGCAAACGACATGAATCGTAGATTCCAGGTATTGGAGAGTGCGCAATTTAATTTGGCTCAGGAGCAATCTAATATACTAAAAGAAATAAATGATAAGATTACTGAAAAATTCCAGAGTTTGGAAACAAAGCAGAGTCACTTGATTACCAGTCGGGCACAACTCATAGTTACACAAGAACAACAGTATCAGGAATTAACAAACAAATACAAAGACATCTTATGTCGTCAAGATACACTAAATCATCAAGTGCAGGAAGTTATTCATGTACAGAACACTATTGCGCAAGCCGTGAATACAATTAAGCACGATAACGAGCAAGCTGTCATTGAGCTTACTCGGAGGATAGACGCTCTCAGTCTCGAAGGCGAGATACACATAGAGAAACTTTTCAATGAACATAAGATCGCATTCTCTAAGGACATTGAAGATTGGGCGAAAGAGCAAACCGAGACAGTGCGAAATTATGTTGACAAAACCTTGAAAGAAACGGTTTCTAACGTGCAAGTTAACAACGAAGCTGCACAAGAACAACTTAAGGCAGAAGTTAAAGAGATTAAGGAGAATATAGGAGATGAATTTCCTGCTTGGAAAGCAAAGATAGAAAATACATTAAAAGCATGCCAGCAAGGTCTAGTTAATACTAGAGGGGCACATACTACTTGCACTTTATCAAAGGCAGACATTATTCCTGATGAATCCAGTGAAACCGAATCCATGCAACAATATCCATGTATTGGTGCATATTTACGTAATCAACCAGAAACAAATTATCGAGATTATCATTCGCCGCGAAGTAGCCACCAGAATACACCTGTGACCATGAATGAAGAAAAAATGCTTAAATATCGTCAATTCCAGATATTTATTCCCGAAAGGAAGTCGATCAATCCCGTGGTATTTATCAAGCAATTTAAAGGGATATTGCCGCGAATGTGGACTGAGCAAGAAAAAATTATGTACTTTGCAGGATTCATACATGGAGATGGATCGATGTGGGCGTCAGAAGCATCCAATTGGTGTCAAGATTATGACCAATTTGAACGCGCTTTCTGGCGCAAATACTGGAATAAGGGAGTACAAGAAAGACTACGTAACGAAGTTTTTGACCCACAACCTTTTTCTTTCAAAAATGGATCTTTAAGAAAGTATTTCGAGAAGTATATAAATAAAAGTAAATACTGGAATGAACCAATCCCGACGCAGGATATCATTCGAATATTAAAGGGCAAACTTCCACTTGAAGTTAAGGAAAAACTTCTACATGTGCCTGAACAACATGTGGAAGATTTTCTAGCCACATTGGATTCAATAGACATTCTGTTCGAAGAATCATGTGTGCGCAATAACCAGCCAAGTTACCAACCTAACAAATACAATAGTAACAACAAGCAGTATGGAAACAAACCTTTTGCACACAATTCACCAAACCCACAGATGAATTATTTCCAGAAAAACGTGAAATTTGGTAACGAAAATCCCGACCAGTCTAATCATGACCAACAATGTGAACAAACATATAAACGGAAATGGAGGAAGAATAATAAGAAGAGGAAAGGATACTATCAAGAAGGGAATTATCAGCAAAAACGCCGATATCAGCAACCAACCCAAGAATATCACAACCAACCACAAACTTCAGGTTGGATACCAAATGATAATGCAAATGAATGGAGAAATCAACCACCAATAATAACCGACGTAACGGAGCAGACATCTACTAATAATGGACAATCGTCAAACTAAACTCGACTGTCAGAAGCCCCGACGGTGCAGTCGAGGAAGTTTTCAGGGGCGAAAATTCAAGCGTCAATTTCTTTCGGTACAATGATGGCAAATTATTAATAGAAGAACTTCAGCAGGATATGATGCCTTGTCAAGAGGAACATATCATTGAACCTGTTGCGAAAATTCAGGCGGCAATTGAAGGCATTACTGTGCAAGTTATTTTAGATACAGGAGCAGCAGTAAATGTCGTTTCTGAGAAGTTATTTCAAAGAATACTTCAGAAAGCAAATCCACCGATTTTTCCTGTTCAATGTTGTAGAATTGTAGGTCCTACTGGTCATAAGTCTTCTCAGGTTAAAGTGCAGACTCAACTCCAGTTAGATATAGGAAAGGTAGCTATAAATTGCACGTTCCTTGTAATAGAAAAATTGGTTGATGACTATATCCTGGGTATAGATGAATTTAGAGAGAGAAATTGGCATATCGATTTTTCTCTAGGCCGTGCCAGTTTTACAATAATGGATCAGAAACATCAAGTGAATCTTCTCAGGGAATATAGTACCCATGGAAAGTATTTTCAGGGACGAAAGCTGCAAGTAAAGTGGATACATTGCAAACCTGTACGGTATTACCAAATTAATTACTTGCAACCAGTTTTAAACCCTGAAGATATGGTATATGAAAAGGTACAAGAACCTGAATATTTGCAACAACACCAAAGAAAGCAATTATATGATCTTCTACAGGAATATCATGAAGTCTTTCAAGAAAGACCTGGTGTAATCAAGGGATACACATGCCATTTAGATGTGATACCACACCAAGTTTTCTGCCGTATTTTTTATCCAGTACCGTGGCACCAACGAAAGGCAGTTGATGCGGAAATCCACCAGATGCTTGAATGGGATCTGATCGAACCTTCGACGAGTCCATACTGTAGTCCGCTTCATGTTGTCTCGAAAAAGGGAGGAAAAGTTCGTCTCGTGCTAGACGCACGGCAGATAAATAAGATTATCGTGCCCGTGCGAACTCATCCGGAAAATATCGATGAGCTAATTCAAAAGTTCGAGGGGATGAAATACTTAACAAATATTGATTTGAGAAGTTCATTTTGGCAGGTGGCTCTAGACGAACCATCAAAAAAGTACACCGCATTTGTACATGCAGGTAGAAGCTATCAATTTAAGGTTTTACCTTTCGGGCTAAACGTGAGCTCAGGAGTTTTTATAAATGCTCTAGATTATGCATTGGGACCTAAACTTCGAAGCAATTTAACTTTGTTTGTGGACGACATGCTCATAGCTACGACCACATGGGAGAAGCACGTTGATTTATTGAGAAGAGTGTTAGAACGTTTCAAGGAAGCAGGCATAACCGCAAATCTGCAAAAGTCCCACTTTGCTCGAGATAAAATCAAATTTTTGGGTCATCTTATAAATGGAAAAGGTATCTTACCGGACTCCAAGAAACTAAAGGCAATCAAAAACTTTCCACTTCCAACAACAAAAAGGCAGTTAAAGGGCTTCCTCGGAGTTGTCTCTTTCTTCAGGCGTTTCATTCACGACCACTCTATTAATGCAGAACCGTTGTACAGCTTGTTGCGCAAAAATACTCCGTGGGTGTGGACGCAACAATGTCAGAATTCATTTGAAGCAATAAAACATGCCTTAGTCAATTCACAAATATTATATCATCCCGATATGAGCCAAGAATTCGGTTTAATGGCAGATGCTTCGTAAATTGGAATAGGTTCATGCCTCTTCCAAGTAAAGATGATAGACAGAAAATCAACTTTCTGTCCAATAGCCTTTGCTAGCCGACTCTTAACTGCTTGTGAAAGAACATATACGACTACCGAAAGGGAAGCATTCGCCATAGTCTGGTCATTTAAGAAATTTTACTATTACTTATATGGAGCGAAGACAACAGTATACTGTGACCACAAAGCGTTAAGGTTTTTGCAAACATGTAAATTATTACAGCCAAGATTAGCAAGATGGACGCTCTCACTCCAAGAGTTTCAATTTGAAATTAAATACCTAAACGGACAGGATAATTTCATCGCTGATGCACTGTCTAGAATGACAGATGGAGATTTGTCAACTATCAACATCACGGACAATCCGTCCGAATTTAATGTTCTTATAATCACTGATAGAATATGTAGGAAACGTTTTCTTGACATGTGTAAGAACATGGAAAAACTTCAGAATGAAGATCCTCGTTGGCATTCAATAAAGGAAACTTTAGCAAAGCCTGGAAACGATGATCTGAAGAGACTGTACAAAGTTGAGGACGACGTCTTATTTTTCAAAGGGCATCTTGATTCAGATAATTGGAAGGTGTGTATTCCCGAGAAGAATGAGAATGACTTAATTTTGCACACGCACATCACTTGGGGACATTTTGGAGTATTAAAGTGTGCTCGGAAGATTCAAGCATATTGCTACTTCCCAAACATTCGCAGGAAAGTGCACAGACAGTCAAGGAAATGTAAAATTTGTCAGCTAGCCAAACCAGGAAATTTTTGTGTGAAAGATTTCCTACATCCTATTATACCCACTAAACCGCTGTCAATCATTTCGGTCGACGTCTGTGGTCCTCTACCATCATCAAAGGGAGGATGCAAATATATTGTAGCTTTTCTTGATATATTTACTAAGTATGTCAAACTTTATCCATTAAAATCAGCTACTGCTGCATCCACAGCCAAGAAGCTGGTCAAGGATTATATAGTCAAGGTTGGCAAACCAGAGGCTATTCTTTCTGACAATGGGTCAATGTTCACTGGATTTCGTTGGAGGCAAACATTAGCCAGTTGTGGTATAAAACAAATTCTAACATCAGTGTACCACCCTTCGGCGAATCCCGTGGAACGAATTTTTCGTGAATTAAACCGGTTCATGAGAACATATTGCCACAACCAGCAACCCAAATGGATCGATTATCTTCACGATTTTCAGGAAATTGTAAACAATATGCCACATACTACGACAGAATACACCCCATACGAACTGATGTTTGGAAAACAGGAACAGAATGACTGGATTCGACCAATTCCTAAAGTAGCTATTAACAAAATAGAAAAATAAAGTACGACAATCCTTACTTAATATAATGGACAAGGCAAGAAAAAGGAAAATATATTTTGACAATCGACTTGGAAAAATAAAAACATATAAAGTGAAAGACCATGTTTTAGTAAAAACTCATCCTAAGGCTTCACTTATACAGAGGAAGAACACAAAATGGCAATTATTGTATCAAGGACCATTTGTGATTACCAAAATACCCCATCCAGGAACTTATGTTTTTAAGGACGTGAAGAATGGAAAGGTGAAAGGAATGTATCCTCATCACTTGTTAAAGCAATTTCATGATGACTGAAGATTCTGAAGATTGAAAATACTATTCTTATCAAATAATATTGATTAGAAAATTTTCATTAAACCTATGAATCATACTTAGGATAGTTTCTTTCTTTTTGCAATTTAGTAGTTGGTTTTTCTTTTCAGGCATAATGTACGAGAGATATGCAGACATTATGTACTTGTTTTCCACTGTAAAGATAAGTTTTCTTTTCAGTATGCAGAGAATTTAGCTATAGTATGAATGATGTCTTTTAAATTTTTTTTATTTAGTTGATAGTAACTTCAATCAGGTTTCACAATGCATAATGACCATGGGTTAGTAACTCAAATGAATCTGGTCTATGGCAAGATATTTTTTCTTATGTCAATTTAACAATCTCAATGTATGTTTGTATTTGCTTTTTTACTCGCTGAGCTGAAGTCATGCTGTTCGGAAGGGGTAACCCGTTCTCAGTTTTAAAAGGACGCATATCACTTTGTTTCAATCTTTTGTGATGAACATTGTCTTTAGAATTGTACTATTGTTGTAACATACCTGTGTATGTAAATTATGTTATATCAATTGTTGCTCGCGAAGTTACCAACTGAGCGAATACTTTCAGTTACAAGCACATCAACAAGTGTTAAAGTCCATCTGAAAGATGACGAGCATAAGTTGACACGGCAGCTCCAGTTGGATTTGTGTATAGTGCATTCTAAGGTTGTTGATAGAAATGAAGAACACTTTACGACTTCCGAATATTTCGAATTCAGGACAGAGAATTAGAAAGAACTTTAGATTAGATTCTATTTCAGCTCAGCATAGATCAAACACCTTTTCCACGGAACTTACACTGACTTTTATTTTCATGTTAACCATATGCGGAAATCCATAATAACCACGAGGAGACGGTGAAATGGGAATAGAATTCAATCAGTTACCCGGAGATGACTAATAGAAGGGAATCGTAGATGGACGTAAACCAACGCGTCGACGGTTCACCTCCAGACACAGAAGATTAACAGTGTTGTGATTCTTTTGTGAACAGTGTTTAAATTCATTCAACAAAAAAAATCCATATTCGAAATATTATTTTTTATTTTCCATTGTAATTCAATTAATTATCTTTGCAAATGAGAAATACGAGGATGGTAAATCTACCCCGAGGTTTTCCTTGGTATTCCTTTGTGGGGCTTGCCCGAATGGCTAGATTATCCGTTTGAGACATTCCAAGGCGAGTGACAGAAGCTTTGAGTGATGATAAAAAGGGTTTTTGATCGCATCTCATGCCATCCTCGACAAATGAATAAAAGCAAGCATGTAAGCTATGCATATATGCTGCATCAGGAATTCAGCACAGCCTTTGTCAGCAGTATATGCACCCAAATCCATAAATTACATTTAGATAGTCATTCACTAATACCAAAATATCATAAGAAATACAGTGGACATTAATACTCTAGTGGACTTCAATACAGCGTCATAAACAATCACCGATATAGTGTTGTGTGAACGCTCGTGTTTGTTTTTGCCCAAAAACGTTCGTCCACAAGAGGGGCATATATGATGTATCATGCAGCGTAACTTGCTGTGACAGTGCGAGAGAGAGACAAAGATATCGTTTATTACTCTGTGGCGGTCAGCGCTCACATAATTATTCTTAGGATATAGTTTTTTGTTTGTTCTTGTTAAGAGTAATTTTAGGAGAGGAGAGCCATTCTTGTGATGTAAAAAATCGACGCCATTGCGAGTTTTTGATTCACAATGTAAAATATAAGTGCATATGGAAGGAAATCAGTTAATAGAACAATAAAATATTGTTCATTTCAAGAAGGTACGTCTTATTATACACCCAGCGATATACTGCTATTGTGATCTACTAATAAACACCAGCTGAGAACAGTCCCGACGGGAGCGTTCAGTTCTAATGAAATAGTTCGATGTTTTCTTCGGAAAAGAAGTCACTTCATGGATCATTCAAATCCACAATAGTAACTGGACATTTCTCAGAACTGAAAGCAATCTGATTGCTATGCAACAGAGCCCCGAAGAATATTTCTCCGTACTTTGGTTACCACTTTCAGCTCAACACGGTATCTGCATCATCTGGAGCAGATTTCTACAACAGCGGAAGAGTGTAATCGCTATCAGTTTCACACACCGCCCTGTGTACGCTGTATGTATTTACCCACAACAGTGAACAAACAGTTACTCACACACATAGAAAGACAATACTAGGTGGTGTGGAGAACCATTTCAGTATAAAGGCCCTGTAGAGCTAAATAGTAATTAGCCTAGTAATAAGAGGAGCCTTTATACTGCCCAAACCGGCTACCAGTAAACCAACTCTGGAGATCGGCGCGCTGGAGACTGATTTGGGACCAGTGTTCCGCCACAAAGTTTTTGCAATCTGGAATACTCAATGGTACACCCTCAGTACACCAAATAAACTTCGTCTTATGAAGAACACAATGAATGTCTGGCGGTCATCAATGCAAGTCACTCGCAAGGACTTTGGTATCCTTTGCCAGCTCCGCATCGGCCATACTTGGCTAACACATGGTCACCTCCTCCGTCTGGAGGACCCACTTCGCTGTCGCTATGGCTCCCATATGACTGTCGTCCTCATCTTGTTGGACTGCTCAATTTTAGCAGCACTGTAGCCGACTTTTAACCGCCCTAGTACCCTACCTACGGTGTTGGGCGACAGCACCTGAAGGACTGATTTAGTTTTACGTTTTATTCAAGACGGGGGTTTTATCATGCAGTCTAAGGGTGGACGTCTGGCTTTCTCTCCAAGGTCCCCACCCTCCCTCCATTTTAGCTGTTCATCACTCTTTCTTTGCATTTTGTTTGCCTTGATGTTCGTCTTTTTCCCCATGTGTGTTCATCTTGCCTTGTCTTTTAGGCTGGACATTTTAGTGTGTTGCAGAGTGGCTGGCTCATCCTTTTTTATTCTTGTGATCAGCCAGCCCAGGCCATCAGCTCTATGCTTTTAATACCTTCCTCTACTTTTCCTTGTGGTGTACGTTTCCCTATTTTTTGTTCGCTTCTTTCGTTTCCTCTTTCGATGTTGTTCCCCATTACTTTTACGCCCTTTTACTTTCCCAAGCTAATTTTGGGAACTCTTTTACCTTGAGACTTGTTTGCATGAGGGAAAAGGTACTGATGACTCTCTAGTTTGGTCCCTTTATACCCCAAATAGGTATGGGAACCACATCAAGTTATGATATGGGCGAAAATGTCATCAAGATATCTATTCGGAGCACATTTTCTTGAAGGCTATGATAATGGAAATTCTTATCTAGACATGTTGCAAGTGTGCAGAAAGGAACGTTGGTTCATATTTGGCTCTACAAGGACGGAGCTCAAGCACACTTTGCTTTAGAGATGCGTGGGTTCCTTCATGAACAATTTTGATACCTTTGGATTGTGCATGGGTCAACAACACGTCCATTTCTAAATAAATGGATACCAGGAAGATCGGACATTAGCACTCCAGACGTCTCATTATGGGCTATAATTAAGTCATTTGTGGATTAACGTCGGCACGAGACTGGTAAAGAATCGATCAAAAGCGTTCAGGAAATATTTCGAATGTAACTCCCGAGATGCTCCTCAAGATGTCAAGGAGAACATGGGGACGCATAGAGCTTTGTGCAAGGCACGATGGTGGACATAAAGAACGTCTAGATACATAGTTTTCTATGTTAGTACAATTATATACAACACACAGGACAGTGTTCTGACATACTGATACGAGGTCATCTCTCTCACTTTCTCTCTCTCTCTCTCTGTCTCTCTCTCTCACACACACACACACACACACACACACACGCACACACACACACGCATACACAAGCTACATGGAACACATCGCCCAATTGGCTGCTTGGGTGCATAAGTACACTGGCTCTGCATTTTCCATATTTCTAAAATATAACATTCAACCTTTAAGTTGATATTGATCAAAAAATGCGCCTCTATCCCTAAATAAACGAAACGTCACAAGTAATGAGATGAATGTGAATAAAGTTAGATAAAATCTGAAACAAACGATGTAATGTAATTAAAACATGAAGATCTCTTGTTTATTTAGATTTTGTTTTCTTAATGTACAGGGTTTTGCTGCCTAAAAACTTATCCGTCGTTGACATACTAGTTTACTCTTATCTAACATGTTTAGCTCTAAGCGGAATATTTACAGTGATGTAAGATATTTGTCAGCGATGCATTTAGAGTTGCATGACCTCGTGCCCTCATGGATCATGCCACTTTCTATACACTCGAAGTCTAGATCGTAAGTTGACCTATAGCTACTACTTAAAGCAAAAGTAACGTTTAAATTATCAACGCACACTATAAATTTAGAGCGGAATGAAATATCCTAAAAGACTGTGGCCAGATCTCACAGACACTTCCGATAATGCTCTGTCATCTGGATTACCGGTAGCAGCAGATTTTATCTATGCAGTTCAATCACTCTGCCTGTAGTGTTGGAAACTGAACGTCTTTAAATTAAAAGCATCGTTCCCCTTGAAAGCATACAGCAGTTTTCTGAAAAGCTCTCCACTTTCACCTCTCTTGGAATGTTCAAATGATGGTCTTGTCGTCTTCTAAAAGCGTAGTGAAGTATCATGAACTCCTCCATTCGATACTGTGACTTATTTCTGTCGTGGCGAGTATGTTTGTAATGAAAGTAAGAGTAGTCTCTTCCAGTTGGAGAAGTCATCGTGACACGTTCCCTAAGAAATGCAGCCGAGACAATGATGAACACTCCACCAGTTTTGACATATATGGCTACTGAGTAAAGGTCATCAGTAATAGATCCTTGAACCTGAAAAACGAATAATATACATAATAAATATTGCTTACAAATACATTTGACCATTATGGTAAGAAAGAAGTTATTGTTAAATCTTGTTTCCGCCAGGAGTACAACAAAGTACAAACTTTCTGAAAAGTTGCAACGATTTTCTATAGTAATTAAATACAACTTGTAGTTTTAAATTTTTTCAGTTATGCATAAAAATTTGAAATAAGAACTGTTGGACCTTCTAAATAAAATGAAAATAAATATTATTGTGTTCTAGAGTAATCTGATAGCCCTTTTACGAAACTCAACCAGGTAGACGATAAACATAATGTATCGATAAATTTGTTGCTACTCAAAGACTGATATCTAATAATAATAATAATTTTTTATATGTGCATGAGATTACTTAGCTATCATAAACTCTGTATTGGCCACCACATGTTTGGAGGAATTACCAGGAGTTTTTTTATTGTTGACGTATTGGATGCTGATTTCTTTCGTGCAAATTCACAACCATTGTCCATTCTCAGTACTGTTCCCATGATTCACATGTCAGAACTGGCCTGCATTCCAGGCCATAACTGATTTGTACCAGTTAGTAATTGATGCTTTGCATGTGCTGCCTGCAGTGACCATTACTGTTTTTCAACTTTCAGTCCATTCCACTAACAAGTGGTGGCTCCTCCAGATAGTTGGTAGCATGTCCATTGTCCCTGGCAGAGCCCCATGTACTCCATATGCCGGATTACATACAATTTTGCCGACTAAACTCTGTTATTTATTTGAAAATCCTGTGGATGGTACGTTTTCGACAGTCCTGACCAATTTGCAATTATCAGCCCACCACATCATGGCACAGTTCTAGTGTCTGTGTAGTGGGGTATCCCACATTCTGGTCTTTTAACAAGGCTGCATTTCCATGCTCAATTCACAATACTGTGAATTGAGCATTGCTTCAGTCGAATGCAAGGAGCACTGGCCCTTCTTTCTCATGCTCCTGCACTTCATACACTGTTTCTATGTATAGATACATATGCTGAGGGTGAGCATTCCACTGTCATGAGGAGCAAGGACTACCATGCTTTGGATCAGGGCTGTGCTTTTCATATGTGTAGGGCATGTGAATCAATGCCTGCCTGTGACAGACTGAGGCGCGCTGTACACCTAGCCACCTCCTCACCTCTGACCACCTAATGCTGATAACTGCGCTTGACTTTCAACTGGGTATCGCCCTGGACCTCGTTGCAGCACACCCCCACCCCAGTAGATGCGCCCAGCAAGCTATCCGACCCATCTTCACTGGGAAGTCCGCCACTACTGTCGCTGAGCTTCATGGCTGGGGTAGCTTCACCTTGCCATTGATGTCATTGCTCCACTGCTCTCTTCATAATGATGAGTTCCTCACTTTGCTGCTTCAGGTTGTTCAGACTTCTCATTGCACCACGCTTACTGGAAGTATTGCTTTCCAAAGCTTTTCAGTCATTCTGTAGCTGAGCTATAAGAGGGGGAGCTGAGCTTGTCATCACCAGTGGCAAAAGACAACTCTTGTTTTCTATTTCCTTACAGCACCATTCAAGAACGGTGACAATCCTTGGTTGGCTTTACAACCTTTTGTTTGCTATGAGTCTGGTTTCCACAGATTTACTACCCTTTTTTGGTCAGATTTATCAATAAAATTCAGTTTCCAACTTTCAAAACAATCATTTGGTAGAGTTTCAAATTATCCACAAAGACCTTATACTTAATTAGTAGTGGCGTGCAATTGTGGAATGACCTAACTGTTCATAACAACTTTTGAAATTTGTTTCCATGTTATGACTATCCGATCCTCTGCCTTGTTTCCTATCAGTATTCAATCTCTGTTGATGAATGATTAATGGAGACGGAATTTTCAATAGCAGAAGCAGTATGCAGTGTAGCTATATCACAGGATCATCTGCATTGAATCATGGTTATTGCTCCTGACAACAGGGTACTGATAGCCTAAGCACAGGTAAAAGAAAAACAAAATCTACCATCAGATGAAGGAGTACTGACACTACAAATTATTAGTAGTTTCCCCATGGTCAGTTTCATCTCTTCCTTTATGAGAAAACAAACTAAAAATGTATATACCTTTTCTTCAGAATATCTGCAACATTATCCAGATGTGCAAATGGCCCAAAGTTTTAAAATTATATGTGGTGCATTTCAAGCTGCCTGAGAGCATTCATACATTTTCAGAATTGGTGGACATAGTAAATAATACTAAGAGTTTCTAGTTTTGGCTAAAGGAGTTGGCAAAGAGGAATTCAAGTAAGAGAGCTGTCTGTTACTACAGAGACAAGCTGTCAACCCCGAGAGAGAGCTTGGGATATGATCTTGAACTATTTGCTGACCATATTTGCAGAGTTTCGTGCTGTAAGTATATTCTGAGGTGAGATAAGACATATAATGATGTCCTGCTGGAAGAAGCAGAGGTGTAAAGAGCTGTCAGCACCTCTATCAAGGAAGTCAACCCATAAATTGGAGGCATAGAGACGGTGTCATCTTCCTTCTCCTTACAAGAGGTAATGAGTTTAGCACTGGTAACAGAGGAAGCTGATCATTTGTTTCCTTCTCTCCTCATGGAAGTGACTCCTGTGTCATTTGCACAAATGAGGCAAACTGTAAGCGATGCAAGTGACTGGGTGACACGTCTGATAAACATTGGTCACCTTGCTGTTCCTACTACAGGAGAATTGACCACTTGGCCAATAACTGTTACATGTCATAAGGTTGGTAAGATAGTGGCTGAGACGAATTTCAAAATTTAGGAGACACCAGAGAGCCCAATCAAGGTAATGGTCAAATCTCAATAAAAATAGGTAACCCAGTTGAATTTCAAAATTTGGAGATACCAGAGAGCCCAGTCAAGGAAATGGTCAACTCTCAATAAAAGCAGATAACCTCCATTGTTACATTTGTCACACTCAGAGAGGAGCCCTTTATTTCCAGCAATAAAGGAATCTGCATAGCTTTTTGAAGAAATGGAATATTTACCTGCCATAGGTTTGATGTATCATAATATTCTGACAGGGAATGTTAGACTGATAGTGCAAAAGCCCTGCCGAGTTCCTTATCATCTACAAACAGTTGTAGAAGAAATTATTCACCTACAGTTAGATATTGTAATCATTCTCCCATCCTCTAGTCACTGGGTGTACTTTAGTTATATTGCTCAAGAATTCAGTTAGTCACGACAAGACTTACCGTCTTTGTGTTGACTTGCGAGCAGTTAATAACGTGAATGCACCTGATACATATCTGCTGTCTTGTATAGGGAACACACTTGATAGGCTAGGAGTTTTCAAATACTTAGCTATCTTGGATATGAAATCAGGTTGTCTCAGATTCCTATTGTACCTCAAGGTAGGTTGAAAACAGCATTCATGGTGTCTTCAGGGCTGTATCAATTTCTTAGGATGCTTTTCGGTTCAAGAAAAGCAGCTGCTACATTCCTACAGTTTGCTGACCTATAATTCAGGGAATTGGGTCCAACAATGTACCTAGTTTATGTACCTGAACTCACAGTTTTTTGTACAGATGATAGAGGAAAACGCTGAATGACTAAAAAGCGTATTATCATTACTAAAAGAGAGCACATGTAAATTTGTGTGTGTGAAATATTATGGGACTTAACTGCTAAGGTCATCAGTCCCTAAGCTTACACACTACTTAACCTAAATTATCCTAAGGACAAACACACACACCCATGCCCGAGGGAGGACTCGAACCTCTGCCGGGACCAGCCGCACAGTCCATGACTGCAGCGCCTTAAACCGCTCGGCTAATCACGCGCGGCACATGTAAATTTGAATTTGGAAAAATATTATTTTGCAGAGAAACAGGTTCAGTACCTCAGCCCTATTAGCAGTTCTGTTGGTGTTAAAATGGGTCACTTTACAAAAGGTGCTAACAATTTCCTTGTGTCCAACATTCTTTGCAATCATTCCTCAGTTGGCCAACTGCTTTCATAGGTTTCTCCAAGAATATACTTATGTAATCAAATTGTTGACGAAGCTGTTGAAAAAGGGATACCTTTTGCATAGACCACAGGATGTGAGATTGGAACATAAAACGGTGAGGGTGTTTGTACGACATCCCGCTGGTTAATCTATCTAGATTTTCAAAAACCAATTACTCTGTCTTATGACGCTGGTGAACTAGCTGTGCTTGCATTCTGCTTGCACTTCTCCCCTTACACCTTTCTCCAACTCAGTAAATCAAAAATTAACCACAGCACAGGGGCAGAGAGAGTTGATAGCGTTGGTGTTTTGGCTGAACTAATTTAAACGCTACATTTCCGGTAGGTGGTTCTCAGAATATATCAACCAGGTTAATGCGGTGCCATCAAAATACTCAATTGATATGATGGGCTCTGACACTAGGATAATATGATTTTGATGTATGCCATAAACTGGGGAAAATTCACAATAACATGCTTGCACTGAATAGAATGATTCAATTATTACAAGCGCACGGGATGCATACTGCAGTAATAGATAATGTACAACAACAGGATATAAAATTCAGTAATATACTACTCTTCCAGATTTCGTATCAAGATATGGTATCCCGTTCTCCCCAAGAGAATTGATCAGTGATATAAAAAGCACTTCAGCACAATATCATTGCAAAATGACACTATAGTATGCTAGCTTGTCAGAGTGAGAAGCTCTAACGCTTCAACTACAATATGTTGTTGGTGTAACAGTCATCAGCGAGCATGCATTGTGTTTGCGCAAAAAGCGAAATAAACGAAACCGTCAGTCCTGGTACAAACTTTGCCTGAAGCTTCTGGGCCTTTTAAAATTGTAACTTTCGACATTTTTGGAACCCTTTCCACAGACTCAACAGGAGAACAAATATGTTTCGTCAGTTAGTGATCACTTTCCGCGTTACTCTGATCTGATACCAACTACTGATATGATGGCTGAGAGAGTAGAAAAAGCATTTGTCAGACATTAGTATTGCTTTTTGAGATATCATTCTTATATACCAGGGAGCAAATTTTACATCTGCTTTATTTGTCTAGATATGTAAGCTTTTAAAAATGAAGAAGTGGAGAACTACCCTTTCCACCCAAAATGGTCATAAAACTTTGTGGTATACGGATGACCAACGAGTTCTCCATTTAAGTTAAATATCTATTGAAGTGAGGTAAAAAGATTGGCTCAAAGACTTAAAATTATATGTCAAAAGGAACATCAGAGTAGCCTCAACTCCCCAGCTAGACAGGTGCAGGGAAATAATCAAGGAGTTTCACTACTACCCTGTCAACCAGACAATTGGATTTTGTTACATAACCTAGCGATAAAAAAAATACTTTCCCCCTTTACGATGGACCATTCAGGTTACTTGTATTATAGGGCAAGTCAGTGCTGAGATACAGGTGACAGATTGCTCTGTAACTGTGCACACAGGTCGGCCGAAACCCTGTCATGGACAAGCTACACTGTCACCACCTGTTTTTTCGTGGATTAATTGCAAGTGAAACTCACTGCCCTAAAGAGTAATCAGAAGGGAAGAAATTTTCCATCCCCAGCACCACATAGGTACATCTTACGTTTCAACACCCTGCCCTGCTGTAATAAGACAGAGTACAGTATGTGTAATGGTTGTATTGAACTATCAGTGATCTTCTTCCAGTAAACGCAAAATGCTTAACACTGTCATGTCTGTGGTGTGCTGTACCTTGAAGGTGTAAACCTACTCTCATCAGAGTGCACACATGTAATGTGCCTCTTACTTCTGTGGGAATATCATGATTCGATTCAATATGCAGTGTCTTCTGCTGCATCAAACCCTGTGGGACATTTAACACATGCAAACAAATGTTCACATGTAGACAACATGAAGGTGGACATTAAGTGACGTCTCCCAAATAGCCATAATGGCTAACTGGAATGCAGACAGTAGCAGATATGAAAAAATATTGCACACTATATTTTCACCATTTACACACATGGTATTGGTATCAAACGTCCTAGGATACATAAGTGTGTGGGTACAGGAACGTGTATTTCACTCTTGTGTTTGCAGCAGGCATGGTAGTGGTGATGATGATGATGATGTTTGGTTTGTGGGGCGCTCAACTGCGCGGTTATCAGCGCCCGTACAATTACCCAATCTTTGCTCAGTCCAATTTCGCCACTTTCCTGGATGATGATGAAATGATGAGGACAACACAAACACCCAGTCATCTCGAGGCAGGTGAAAATCCCTGACCCAGCCGGGAATCGAACCCGAGACACATGGCATGGTAGTGGTGTTGCCTCATTAGCCCATGTAGTCGTACCTCATGCAAAAATCGGTTAAGTGCAAGGCTAGACAGAAGCAGGCTCAGTGCTCATCGTCCTGGACTCTATGTGTGTAATGAATAACTTTGTTTAAAAAGAAAAAGAAATTAATGGTGGGTGTATGACCCCAGAAAAATAAGAAACTAGGGCAGAGGCACTGCATCTCAGCTTCAGCTAATTATGGGGCAATTAATGCAAGTTTATTATCCCTCTAACAAATATAAGTTTATGGAAAAAGAGTATGAAGGAACATTCACGTCACAGACTCTTCAAGAGGCTGAAACATGACCTGTATGATGCAGACCGTTTACTGAAATAAATACTGAAACTTGTAATATATGCATCCCAGTTTAAAAAAATCAGTCAGTAATATAAAAATGCCTGAAGTTCCAAGATAACCAGTAAACCCTTACGTGACCTTGAAAGGTCTCTGTTGGATTCCTTTCATGTTAATTTCTTAAATCTGTTGTCATTTACGGCATAAATTCCTCTTCTAAATTTACTGTGGCGTTTCTATCTGGGAGGAGACTGAGTAGTGGAACGTGTTACTTTTACACACAAACAAGAACGATCTATCACACTACTACAGTTTAAAACACAGTTTATATGTAATTCATGTCACACAGTCTCATACGGAACCTACATCCGCTTTCTTTTCTATACTGTATATGATAAGATACTGTCATCCCCCTTCCCTTCTGTGTGAAAGGATGAATGAGCAAATGTATTTCTAGTTGCATGCTTGAGGGTAGCAGACAAGTCTGTCTGCTAGAGAACAGTAGGACCAATGTCAGAACAATTAGCAATGCTTTCTAAAAGCAAAGAGGTTTCTATCCTTAGTATGGTCCTGTCTGTCCCTTGTCATGTTGGTATAGGAAGCGGCCCCTCTGGCCACTTCCGTTTGTAGTGGGTAGCCACCCTCAGGAAGGGACCAAGTCAGTCTGTCCGTGGCGAGCGTCTGAAGTGGTAAGATCTCCGGCTAACCGCGTCTCTGCTAAGTCCGTAGGACAATGGATTTCTTAAGTTCAGCCTAAATGAAAATTTAATCATCTTTATTTCAGGTTTAGCTCTAAAATATCTAATGTTATCTTAAATTGCAGCGCAGTGTAATTCTCGTGTGAAGTTCAGAATATATTCCGGTAGTTGCTTTGTCACTACTTTGTGAGTAAAGTGGAACCACGTGTTGATCAGTAACTCTAACTAAGTTCATGAATCTTAAATGCGAATGTGCGTGAGATTGTAACGTCTCATCTTGACAATATTTTTCAATATAGCAACTTTTCTTTATGTTCAACCCACGTGGGGTGTACTTTGTGAAACCAGTACCACATGCTTATACAATTGTTTGACCCATCAGGTTAAAATAGTAAGACGATAGTAACCAGTTCGAGGTTTTTCTTTTGTAAATTGCTTTTCGATCTAATTTATTTTAATTATCAAAATTATTGTGGAGTTACACACTTTGTGTAAACCAAGTTGACCACGTGAAGCATGTGGTGTAATCATCAAAGTAGCCCTCAGCTATTCTTTTCGGGAAAATTTCACAGAGAGTTAATATGAATTTAGTATACCAGTGTGTGGTAATTACGTGACGGACAGGATTTTGCTACGAACGTAACTTCTTTGGGTGAAAATTGAATCGGTTGGTAGTGGTTAATTTTCTCTTGCATATGTACTGGAGTGGAGTCCGAGAGAGCACCGGAGGCCTACAGGAAGACCACCAGACAGATGGGACAAAGACATCAAGAAGATCGCTGGTAACACCTGGCAGAGAACTGCCCAAGACCGTCCCACTTGGAGAAGACTTCTGAAAGCCTACCTGAATCCACGACTCGAAGAGGCCACATCATCTAATGATTGAATTGGCTGATGATGGTGATGATGATGATGATGTTTCAACATTCTTTGTGTGTTGTTTTATGAATGCAGTGTTGTATGCAGTCTCCCAATCTTGGCTCCATATTTGATGTGTTCCGTAAGATTACAAACCCACATTTTCACAATCCTAAATAAGGCACCAGTTTAGTTAGGAATCAAGTTTAATATGCTAACATTTCCATGATCAATGTTAAAATAAATTTCCAAATATAAACTGATTTATTTCTTTTTATGTAAATTCTCTTATATATATATCACCAGTTGTCGTATGACTATTAAAAGATTATAATTAATGTTAGTCTGGTTGGGAATTTGGTAAGCTAGACTGGATACCTGGTGAAACAGCTGCGCAGTAATGCAAGGTTAACTTCCTCAGATAGCTGACAGCTTTTAACCCGCTTTTATTGTCCATCAGTACCGCTTTCATAGCAAATTAAAGCAACAACGTTACAACCTTCACTTGAGCGTAGAACTGCATATGCCAACCATAACAACTTGCCCAGAAGCTGTATCTACTTGTCATCAAACTCTATTATGTTGCTCCCGAAACGTTATAAACTTGCCCTGAAAATGCACTAACTTGATCTGAAAAAATCAACATCTGCTAAACTGCATCATCTTGCCTCCCAAAATTCAATCACTTTTCTTCGAAAATGTGTCAGATTAACACAAGAGCTTAGGAAATTGCTTTGGATTTTATAGCAAAACTGTAACAAGTCGTTCAGTTTACAGCAAAATTATGACAAATTACTTTTCTGTTACAGTGCAATTGTAAAAATGCCCATGTTACAGCAAAATCGTGTAACAAATTGCCTTTCATGTGACAGTAATATTGTAAAAAATTGTCAATTGTACTACCTCACCATTTAAATTTCATCACGCAAAATATTTTCCCACCTCTCTTTCCACCGCTGCCTTATCATTACATCACATTACGAATACGTATATGCACAAATAATTCCACACCCCATAGCAAATTTCACATCTTTCTCACTCTACCTCATAACTGCATTTCATCTCCCATGTGTAACCACACATCGTTTAAGAAATACCCCTAGTTAGCTGACATCTCCCTCCCCCAACCCCCCCCCCCCTTCCCCTTTCCAGACAACAGCAGCTGGCACTTACTGCACTGTACTGTACAATCTTCATTTGAAGCCATATCGTGTGACGGCTGCACAGGTCACAGGTACACTATGTGACCAAAGTATCCCGACCTTCCCAAAAACATACGTTTTTCATATTACGTGCATTGTGCTGTCATCCACTTCCATGTACTCCATATCAGCAACCTCAGTAGTCATTAGACATCGCGAGAGAGCAGAATGGGGCGCTCCGCGGAACTCACGGACTTCAAACGTGATCAGGTGATTGGCTGACACTTGTGCCATACTTCTGTACGCGAGATTTCCACACTTCTAAACATCCCTAGGTACACTGTTTCTGATGTGATAGTGAAGTGAGAAAGTAAAGGGAAACATACAACACAAAAGCACACAGGCCGACTTCGTCTGCTGACTGACAAAGACCGCCGGCAGTTGGAGAGAGTCGTAATGTGTAATAGGCAGAACATCATACAGGAATTCCAAACTACATCACGATCCACGTCAAGTACTATGACAGTTAGGCGGGAGGTGAGAAAACTTGGCTTTCGTGGTCGAGTGGCTGCTCGTAAGCCAAACATCACGCCGGTAAATGCCAAGCGACGCTTCGCTTTGTGTAAGGGGCTAAATATTGGACGATTGAATAGTGGAAAACCGTTGTGTGGAGTGACGAATCACGGTACATAATGTGGCAATCCGATGGCAGCGTGTGGGTATGGCGAAGGCCCGGTGAACGTCATCTGCCAACGTGTGTAGTGCCAACAGTAAAATTCGGAGGCTGTTGTTTTATGGTGTGGTCGTGTTTTTCACGGAGGGTGCTTGCACCCCTTGGTGTTTTGCATGGCACTATCACAGCACAGGCCTACACCGATGTCTTAAGGGTGGTAGGACGTCAAACGGACCGACTTGGAGCAGGAGAGGCACCACAGGACATTTTAATTTCCACTGTCTATACTTTTACAAAAAAATTCATAATACTTTGTCAGCATGACCAGGAAGGATTCAGAATTCACACTCATAGCAGTGGAAGTTCGAAAACGTAACGAAATAATTTTTTTGGATGTGAAGTTTCGTAATTTTTTTCACTTACCAATGGCAGTATTTGTTGCTATAGGTACTCTTTTTCTTCATAAGTAACAGAGATTCTTCGATGAATTGTGCACAGCATACAAACCATACTTAAAGGTGTATGAAACTCCTGACTTTCCGAAATCTATTAAAAACTGCGGTAAAATTGAGGTAATTAACTATAAAATTTGTATTTTTCCTAAACATGAAGTTTAAAATATAACAGTTCATTCGTTTTTTCATAAATTAAATAAATTCTAGAGTTTCTTACACCTGTAAGTATGGTATGTATGATGTGCAAAATTCATCGTAGAATCTCTCTAACTTATGAAGAAAAGTGTACCTATAGCAACAAATGCAGCCATTAGTAAGTGAAAAAATGATGAAATTTCACACGCAAAAAAAATTATTTTGTTATCTTTTCGAACTTCCACCGCAATGAGTGTAAATCCTGAATCCTTCCTAGTGATGCTGACAAGGTTTTATGAATTTATTTGTAAAAGTATAGACACTGGAAATTAAAATGTCCTGTGGTGCTTCTCCCGCTCCAAGTCGGCCCGTTTGACGTCCTACCCCCGTTAAGCTCCTTCTCGCTTCCCACTGTTGAAGAGAAATTCGGGGATGGCGATCGCATCTTTCAACATAATCAAGCACTTGTTCCTAATCCATAGCGTGTGGCGGAGTGGCTACTCGACAATAACATCCCTGTAATGGACTGCCCTGCACGGAGTCCTCATCTGATTCCTATAGAACATCTATGGGATGTTTTGGAACGCCGACTTCGTGCCAGGCCTTCCCGACCGACATCGATACCTCTCCTCAGCGCAGCACTCCGTGAAGAATGGGCTCCATTCCCAAAGAAACTTTCCAGCACATTATTGAACGTATACCTGCGAGAGTGGAAGCTGTCATCAAGGTTAAGCGTGGGCTAACAACATGTTGTATTCCAGCATTACCGATAGAGGGCGCCACGAACTTGTAAGTCATTTTCAGCCAGGTGTCCAGATACTTTAAATCACATAGTGTATCACGGAAGGATGACAGTCAGAAACGTGTAGATTACTGCACTTGGCTTTTGAACAACATCAATGATGGTTTCTTAGACCCTTTCCATTACATCATGAGAGATGAAACATGGTTTCGTCTTTCCGGTCATGTGAATTCACAGAAAATGAGGCACTGGGCAATAGAGAATGTGCGATGTAACAGGAATGCGCATCATTGGACCGATGTTTTTTTGACACTACCCTCAACACGGTTGCGTATATAGAAACTTTTGATACATTTTGTGGTCAACTCACTGAATATGAAAGACAATACTGCTTCTTCCAGTAAGATGGGGAAACATGCCACACGTCTAAAGTGTCCCTGGAACTAGTCAGTGATATTTCCGCCGGGGAAGGAACTGTCAACAAGCATTAATGGCCACCATGGACCTAAAATGTGATTCTATCCTGTGGTAGCATTTGAATAGCAAGGTCTATGAAACAAATCCACACACAATGCAGGAACTGAAAGATATCAGCCGTGAAATTGTCGCAATCGGTATCCGAAATTTATGCCGAGTGTATCTGAATATACTTAGACGCCCACAGCTGTGTATTAATGTTGCAGTTGGTCACTTTCAGCATATTCTATAAATGTATTTTTCACTTTAATTTTCGTTGTTAATAAATGGTAAGACCTTTCAGCTTTCTGTTACTGTAACTTTACTACCTTTTCTTTATACTTAGACGGTCTACTTTTATCTGCACCACAAAGCATCTACTGTCTTTCGCTTCTCGTGAACGAACAGATCGAGCTGTGATTCACGACATAGCTACGTTTTTCCATACAATGACCTAATTTTGGTGCTCTGGCGTAACATGCCGCCTCTTCTGGAGATACCTTCCGTATTAGGAGACTTAACATTAAGCACTGAAATGTGAAGTTATGACCACACTTAGTGATCACATAACTAAAAATCACCAAAGATTTAAATATAGGCCATTAAGGCAAGTACTGCGTGATGAAACACCTTACGAGGAGGACGTATCGAAAACTTTTTGTCTCTGAAGACGTCTCGAGCAATAACTGACGAAACTTTAAGCACAGAAACCTGCATCAAACTACGGCTTGATGTAAATGCAGCCAAAATCACCAAATATGTAAGTTTCGGCCACGAATGATTGCACGCCTTGATCAAATAAGCTTATGGGGATGACGTTTCTACAAAAGTTGGCAATTGAAATTGTCTGTGGCGTAAGGAGCCGAAGCTTTGACTAGCTTCAGACGGCGGCTAAATGCACATGTATCTAAAATTGCCGCCAAGATACTGCGTTATATGGTTAAGTCGAGTGCGTTATATGAGCGACGATACCCCTTACCCAGTGTCTGCCACGCGGCTGGGTACGAAAGAGATGTGTGACGTCTGCAACTGCATCTCCTGTTCAGTGGGTCGCCTCAGCAGGCTGCGTATCTCGTCGGGCACTTCATACACTATCCTCTTCCCATACTTCGCCTCGTGGTACGTCTTGTCCAGCCGCACGAGGCGCCGGTAGGCATTGCGCAACATCACCTGAAAAACAGCAAGATTCCTTTGATGTTCTGTCAAGTAGAAGGGATTTTGTACAGAGTGAGTCACTAACTATTGCCACCAAGAATAACTCCGAAAGCATGACAGGAGCTGAAAAGTTTGTGAGACAAATGTTGCATGGGACAACGGGGGCCATAATATGACGGTGTTTTTTTTGTTGCTAGGATTGGTCGCTTCAGAGATATGAAAGTCCTCTTTGCTTTTTAAATGGGATGCTATAAGTTATCGAGACGAATCCAATGATGTGTAACAGTAAGGTCTTTGAAGGTCAACGAAGATCACAAAGGTGGCGTCAACGTCCATTGACAGAAGGTATTCGAAGTGATGGCCATTGGTATCAATGCAGTCCGCAATATTCTTATCATGAATTGAGTGGTATTCTTTATAACATTGGCACTTACCGAAGCACATGCTCTGACAATTCTCTCTCGCGTATCTTCAGGTGTAGTTGGAACATCTTTATAAACAATGTCTTTACGAATACCCACAAGAAAAAATCCAGAGGCGTCAAATCTAGCGAACGACCCAGCCATGACACATCTCCTCCGCGTGTAATCCAACCATTTGGGAATTCTCTCTCCAACACATTTCTATCCATCAGCGGCAAATGTGCCAGACAACCATCGTGTTGATACCACACTATTTTTCTTGTTCCTAAAGGTGTTTCTTCCAGTAACATATCTAATGTTTCTAGCAGGAATGTGGTGTACTTCCTACGATTAAGATTTCCTTCGATGAAATAGGGGCTTATGATTCTGTTCTCCAGAATCCCACACCATACATTCACCGACCACGGTTTTAGGTGAGCAACTTGCCGCAGCCAACATGGATTTTCAGTTGCCCAGTAATGCATGTTACGCTCATTAACATTTCCATGGTTCGTGAATGTAGCCTCGTCAGTGAATAAAATCAAATTAATAAATGTGTCATCCCTCAGAATCTGAAGTTGAGCCCATCGGCAGAATTCAGTGCGACGCATACATTCCGTACCAGTTAATTCTTGGTGGAGACTTATATGGTAAGGATGATATTTATGCCGATACAGAACACGAACAACACTACTCTGGCTCATGCCAGATTCCCTTGCGATCTGACGCGAACTAGCACAAGGATCTCGAACCACAGTGGCAGGAATACCAATTTCCGTTTCCTGGTTTGTAACTTTCCTTTGCCGATTATGTTTCCGATACGTTAGAGATCCAGTCGTTCTCTATTTACATACACATATTTATTGTAGGACGTGTACGGTGAGTACGTTGAGGATATCTTTCAGCGTATAAGACTCTAGCTCTCACTGAATTACGTTGGAGTTCTCCGTAAATAAAAAGCATATCGACTTGTTCTTCGAAGGAATACATCGTTCACATCCGCTTGATTCGACAATACCATTCCTATTAGTGTTGTATAGCGAAACCGTCGAATGGTGTTTACATGTCAATGACACGTTAGACGGATACGCCGTATTCGGCAAATATTTACTATTTGCACGATATACGAGAGAGAATTGTAAGAGCATGTACTCCTATAAGTGCCGAAATGATAAGGAATTCCATTCAATCCACGACATGAATTCCAGCACTGCACTGATACCAATGATCACCACTTAGAACACCTTCTGTAAATTGACGTTCATACCACCTTTTGGACCTTAGTTGACCTTCAAAAACTGTACTGTTGTACATCACTGGATTCGCCTTGATAGCCGCTATCAGAAAAAGAGTACTAAACTATAGTATCCCATTTAAGAAGACAAAGTTGACCTTCATCTAGATACCAACGTCATACTATAGTCCCCGCTGGCCCATGCAACTTTTGTTCCACAAACTTTTCAGGTAATATCATACTTATTATATAGATGGCAACAGTTAGTTGCTCTCCCCGTATATCAGTGGACCACAAAAAGAACCTTGTATCAATTAAACTGATAATTTCTGGATAGCCCCCATCGTATACTGTTTACATGTATGTGTATGGAGATGGTATCATAATTAATAACGGAAAAACTTTCATTTAGGCGTGGATAAGTTAATGAGATATGTGTGAAATAATCACAAACGTGTAGCTGATTTTTAACATGTACAACTTCGAACAAGACTGACGTTTGCAGCAACCGTATACACAAATTTGAAAAATATGTAAATATCAGCCAACCGGTTGCTTAGGTTTTCTATATACCTTGACCAGGTTTCATCACTTCTAAGGGTGACTTCATCAGAAGGTAAGATAATTACATGAGGAACATATCGTCAAAGATGTACAGTGATTTAAGAGGTGAGTTGCTCAAGTCTTGCATTAAAATGTAAAACATAATGTTCTTCAAAAGATCAAACACTGAAACATAAGTAACACCGGTGTGGTGTGAGGAGACTTCTACATGCGGCAAGGTGCTCCGTGAGATGAAACAACAACTCCGTTTTTGCCACGTAGATGGAATTGTTGGCAAAGTCGAGGTTTACGATGTCTGCGGGCTATCTGCATATTCGAACTACCATTTGAACTCCCTGCGGCAGACGTTGTGGCGGTGCCCCGTCCCTACGGCACGGCACACGAACACGTGGTTGAAAAATGGACCCAGTTTAAGACGTATCTAGAGCTGAATGGAGTACGGCAAGTGTGCATTGACCTCCAGAGACACTTACTGTCCTGCCTACAGATAGGTGCCGGGCCATAGTTATTTATGACAGCCAGCAGAAAACGTGTTCCGGATGCGGCAAGGAAGGTCATCTTCCTTCCGAGTGCCTCCAGCGTCGGATCACACAACTCACACCGACGGACGTTGCACCTCCACCGACGAAGACTATTCTCCCCGTGACTTACGTGGCGGCGCTCACGGCGTTCTCAACAAAACAAGACACAGCCGGCCGATTTAGCGGTACAAGAATCACCTTCCACTGACCGGAACCTGGATGATCAACCGGCCTGGGCAGTGGTGGAAAATAGTAGGATGACGCTGGAGCTACCGAACACGACAGACATTGACGACAGCAAGAAGGCAATTGATTCACTTATCGTACCGACCGAAGCATTTGTACCGGCGAGGCGTGAGTCAGTACCGTCTTCTGTTAATGAAGGCCACGTACGGAAACAGCGATCACGGAAATGCTGAAAGCGCCGTCGTAGGACCGGTGTTGGGGCACGTATTGGAACACGGCTGTTCCCGTCCCGCCGGGGAAGAACAACTGACCACTCACGAAGCCAACCGCGAGGCTGAGGCTGTTTCCAATAACTCCAACCTTGCAGAACAGACGGAGAAACATGCGGCGTTCGACTACCAGCCCCTTGAAGTAAACAGTGTGCAGCAGGAAGGTACCAGTGCAAGCAGCGAAGTCGCTCGGTCCCTTCCTATCAAACATTCCGCGCCTATTGAACATGAACAGACATCCGCGCCCGCTTCGTGGGCCGAGGATTTCGAGACACAAGATCCCGATTCGGGGCCAGCTGAGGCGCCGTCGGATCATGCCGTATAAACTGCGCAAGGAGGACCGCGTTCGGCGGGGGGTGACATAACTTCCGATGCTCGCTTCTCGCCAACATCGACATGGATAACGTCGCCCAGCCAATGCGTCGACAGCCTTTCCGTCTGGTGGCAATGAATATCAACATAATAAGCTATCCTGTCAAGATCCAGCTTTTGAAAGAAACAATACGAGCCACTGGAGTTTATTTTGCTTTCCTGCAAAAAGTGAAAACGACCGCACTCCCGAACTTTTATGGTTACGCAACATATGTGGCGCCCGGTGGCCCTGCAGACACCGGAGTGGCAATATTAGTGCGTGATAGTATGGAAGTTGCTGACGTCACGTATCTTCCCACTGCTCGAGGAATAGCACTTACCGCGGTCAACGCCCGATTTATTAATGTTTATGCGTCGTCAGGTACCACCAGACGTCACGACCGTGCCAGATTCTACTCCAAGGATGTCGCCCCTCTTTTCCTCGGTCGGTACGAAAACAGCGGTTTCGCCGCAGATTTTAATTGCGCACATCACCCCAAGGACCAAATCCCACACTACATGCCCTGTCCCGAACTGGGTGTGATGATCCAAGAATTTCACTTGTGCAACTCGTGGGAGAAAGTCCACGGTAATCACTCTGCCCTTTCTCATCTTACCAGTCATTCGGACAGCCGACTAGATCGCAAATATGTGGCGCAAGGCCTCACGCAAGGAGTAGTGGCCACCGAATTATGGCCTCAGGCCTTTTCCGCTCATAATGCCTATATCTGCACTATACATCTCCTCCCCCAACAAGTCTGGAGCAGCAATGGCTTTTGGAAGCTTAATATAACTCACCTCCAGGATCTGGATTGCCGTCGGCAAGTTGAAGTAACGTGGACTGTCTGTGAACGCCATCACCCCAGATACAACTCGACTCTGGAGTGGTGGCTCATCTGTGCCAAACCGGCGATCCACAGGGCACTTATGAAGTTTGGCAAAGATGGGGCTGCGTGGCATCGGCAGACCCTAGATTTTTACTACGCGGCACTCAGGAACAGCGATACCTTACCCCCTTCACCGGAGAGACAACATGACCAATACAGAATCAAGGCTCACATACTATCATTGATGAAGCGCCGATTAGAAGGTGCCGTAGTCCGCTCGCGATGACACGAACAAACGGCCGCAGAGGAACCCACTATAGATCACGTTGTGGCGGATATGCGCCTACATCGCTAACACTTAATCACACCACTCAGGACACAAGACGGTCGCTCCTGTATGACCCAAGCAACCACAGTAAAGGTGCTGGAGGATCATTTTTGTCATCTTTACCAGGAAATAACTGTAGATGACAAGGCCGCTACAGAAGTGTTACAGCAGGTAACACGCACTATCGATGAGGCTACAGTGAATGCACTAACGGAGGAAGTCTCACTAGAAGAAGTCTAAGAGACCCTGGACTAAGGTGAGGCCAGTAAGTCTCCTGGGCCTGATGGATTGCCCATCGAATTCTACCGGACCTTACCTGTCATCATGATGCCTCGCTGGGTTATAATGTTCCGCGAACTTACGTCCCCACACTGTGTTGTGCCGCCAGAGTTTGTAGGACTTCTCATACCGGTTCACAAGCCAGCTGGAGGGCGACCAATTAACGACTACCGGCCACTCACAATGTTGAACGCTGACTACAAGATTTTTGCCAGGCTTATGGCGGGCCTATTAAGACGACTTTTCCGGTGATTCTCGCCCCAGAACAGACGTCACAGGGGGGAGAAGCCAACATACACATGGCCACCGGTGACTGCAGGGACTTAATAGTAATCGCCTCTGCGTGCCGTCTGAGAGCGTCGATCGTCTCCACCGATTTCAATCGCACCTTTGATAGGGTGCACCATATCTACCTCCTACGAGTGATGGACCGTATGGGATTTCCCCCGGCCCTCATTGACGCCCTCTGGCATCTTTGGACCGCAGTCCAGGTCAATGGCAGGCGGTGGAGCCAGTACACATTAAGAGGTCTCTACGACAAGGTTGTCAACTTTCTACCTACCTTTATGCAACCGCACTCGAGCCACCACAGGCTATCAGGCATCACGCTGCGGGACGTCACCTTTCGCTATAGGGCATACGCTGATGACCTGCTAGTGCTGGATCGTTCCAGTGATGAAGTTCAAAGCGTACTAACCTGGATCGAGCGATACGGACAGGCCGCAGGCAGTCTCCTGAACATCAACAAGTCAGCGGCGTTGAATACTGGGCGTAGTCTCGGACCGGATGCCCTCGCTCCCCTCCCACCAGTTTCAGATCTGCGATATTTGGGAATCACGTTCACGAAGGATGTACGGAAAATAGCTGCCGCAAACTATCGACGGTTACTACAGATCATACGCGCGATGGTGCGACAAAACCTGCTCCAGGACTTGAATCAACTACAACGTGGGGAATACTTGACCCTCTACGTGGCATCAAAACTCAACCATGTGGCACAAGTGCTCCCACTACCGATGCAGATAGGTTGCCGGCTTCAGGCGGCCTTCAGTAACTACATTTCCGCAGGTCATATTTTTAAAGTACGATACGATCCAGTGCACAAGGGGGACGGCGGGGGGGGGGGGGGGAGGCTGTGATTGGCAAAGTCGCGGCAAGAGCAGCTGCCCTTCATTACATGAGCAACATGTGGAAACGATGAAAAAGTCAACATCCTTCTTTCACCCGTCGTTTACTACAGGTTCTGATGCCAGTCTCTCCCGTCCCGCCGGTGTTGGTTGCGCTCGTTTCCCACAGCTCTCCCATGTGTCGACCTTCATTCCTGAATACAGCTATGTAAGCTCAAACCTCCCCGCCACACGTCCACCAAAGGCGAAAGATTTTTATATCAACTTTCTGCGGGCTTCATAACGTGGTGGAAAACGAGTACCCTACGGTTCATTGGTCAAGAGTGTGGAAAACGATTCACCACAACTTTCTGTCGACCGCAGTGCGTTCGAAGTGGAATCAGATCGCCAACAAAAAATATGCGACACGACAGCGGCTTCACGCTACTGGACTAAGAGACTCCCTTTACTGCCCAGATTGTCACCTCTTGGACACCGATGAACATCGTTTTACATGCGTTTCGTCGTCCGGTGTTTGGCGACTAACACAGAAGATATTAGCTTGTTAGCTCCTGGTCACGCCTGATATGATGGACCCTCAGACCCTCGTTTGCCCCAATGAATCTTACTTTCCCGCCTCAAAACATCATGCGCTTACATGGTTCAAAGGACTTAACGTCGTCTATATCTTTAGCGACGAAGAGAAAGAGCACATTGATTACTGATGGTTCCTGCAAAATGCTCATAATGTCCTCGAACGCACACCGAGATACCTTACGCTCTTCGCAAATTATTTACGCAGTGTTTTCGTTAACCCCCCCACTCAGATGGGGACTGCCAAGCTGCGGTTAATGTTCTGTGCCACATCACACTTACGGCTGAACATCCGGCCTTCTCAGCAATGCGAGAAGATCGGGACAGATTAATTTATGGATTGTTGTTTTCCTTGAGGCACTAGCGAAGCAGAATGCCTTCGTTGCAGATACCCTTCAAGGCGCTGTCGAAGATATGAGATACCGATGGCGATGAACCAAATGGAAACAGTTACGTCTATTGAAGAACTTTTTTTCGCTGGAATTGTATTAGTGACTTACATTTTTATTTATTTTTTGTTTATTCTTTGAATGCCACCTTTGTTGTTGTAACATTCAGTTTCTAGAATTATAATTTGTACCCAATTCCTAAAATTAACCATGTAAAAATAAATAAAAAAATAAAAAGTGGCTAGCGTTGCGGCCTCTGAAAAAGTAAATAAATAAATAAAAATAAAAATGAGTAACTTCTTTGATGACTAATCGAAAAAAACCTGGTTGCGCACTAGACTGCGGCTCTGGAGGTCTTCGGTTCAATACCAGGTAGCAGTCGGAAATTTTACCTGCTCCAGTCCGTCCAGGACGGCCTGTGGTCCACTTAGCATGCTATGAGACTGACTACTGGAGATCACTCCCATTAGTATAGGGTAGCCAGGATAGCGGGCTCGCCATTTTTCGCCTTCTACCGGCCTCTACCGGCAGTCAGGCTAGGTTGAGGGATACAGACTTCACCTTTTTACTCATTTAACTGGGCTAAAATTTCATCCATAGCTTATACCTGGGGGACGTGATATACAGAGTATGAAGTGTTTAAGTGTAGATATTTTTATTTGTAGTACATTAATATGTACACATATCAGTGTGTTGGTTGTTTATTCCTCTGTGTCAAACAGTCTTCCCACAAACACATTACAAACTTTAATACATGATGTTTTCTGCAGGGTCATAAATGCATCACAAAGTGGCTTACATCTGGCAGTGTAGAATAAGGTTTTTCTGTCCATGCATCACACTTCAACTCCTGACGTGCTGCCAGGAAAAAAATAAGCAATAATGACTTGTTATAACCACGTATACTTGAAGGTACTAACCAACCTTAAACATACGACTTGCAATAGCTGTAAGTATATGTCTGAAAATGACGTAAATGCTGATGTAAAGTTATTTACTACTGTCCTCTGTCGCCAGTACAAATACCTGCAGCTATATGTGTTACACCCCGCAAGTATGACGGGGCATGGCAAATGTTTTGCTTCAGTTCTGCTTGGAATCCTGCTCTCTCCATTCCCAATAGAGCGACAGGGCTGATGCTAGTTGCTCAGCCACTGGCAATATTGACTGCCAAAGACAACTGGCGATGGTCATCTTTGGTTGTGGTATGCACAAGCTGTGTGTGTGTGTGTGTGTGTGTGTGTGTGTGTGTGTGTGTGTGTGTGTGTGTGTGCGTGTGTGTGTGTGTGTTGTTCTTCTGCATGTGTTGCACATACTGAGGTTTTCAAGGTCCTTCCACAGCACTCTCTCGTTGCATTTGTGATTGTTAATGATGGGTTGTGCACATGTGGAATGAATGTCAGTTGTAGAAGACATCACCTGGCGGTATTTGCATAAGCTGTTTGAATACTCGAGCCACAGACTTTACCCCTGGGGTAGAAATGCTTTATAAGAAGAGGAGTGATAGTGAGGGGATGGCACTTAATATCGTTTGTGTTTGAAAATGGCATAAATGCCGAAACTGTTAGTCACAGTAAATCCTTTCGTGGGTAATGCTCAGTTTACGCATATTTGAAAAATTAAATAGTCGAAAACTGTCTTCCTTCGCGATTAATATTAGACTTTCACAAACAAAAAATCTAATGTTGACTGAGTCTGCAAATAAGTGAGGGGAACACATGTGTCACTTGAACCTAACTGGGTTCATATTTTGTTCTGACTCTCCAATTTTCAAAGCGGAATTTTTGTTTGTAGAGAAACTTCTTCAGAATGGTTAATATGGGAAAAGTGCAACCAATCAGTACCTAAACACATTAATTTTTGTCATATGGCGACAACAGCAAATACTAAGAAATACATACAGTTTCCAATTATACAGATAATGATTTAGGCACAAAGGTAAGCTGTTCAAATTCTTAACGTTAATAATTTAATAATACTAAAATGAGGACATTTGAGCTATAAACGTAGGCGTGTTAATTGAAGCAAATATATTTAATCAGAGTTGCTGAACAGTTTGTTCTTGGGTCCAACAATCGCATTTTGGAGGGTCTCAGAGTCCCCACTAGTGCATAACAGCATTCAACCTGGCACAGTAGGTTTTTATCTTGTTCAGTCGTGTCCACTCGCTTCTCTTCAGGTCAAATCCCCTTGACTGGCAGATGGACCATGAACACCTTTATCTTTTATTATTGCAGCATTCCATATCTTGGACCTAGTCGGCCCCGGTAGCTGAATAATCATCGTGACGGATTGTCAATCCTCTGGGCCTAGATTCGATTCCCAGCTGGGTCGGGGAATTTTCTCCTTCCCGCGACTGGGTGTTGTGCTGTCCTCATCATCATCCTTTTATCTTCATCGACTGGAGGTCGCAGAAATGTTGTGAATCCGAAAGTATGCAAACAAGGTATAATCGTCTGAATAGCTGGCATGAAATTTACGCCAGACAATATAGGGAACTGCCATGGTTAACACTCAGAAGTAGGAATTAGATACGTTCAATGGAAGTAAATATGAGTGTTTTATTGATGTTGTTACCTTTCCAACGAATTTTTTCCGTCTGTTGTGGACACTGACTTTGCAGTGAAAGAACCAGGGGTGCACGAGAGCATTAGAATTACACAGGCGTTTCTGACCGTAATGAATCTGATGGTACAAATGCAGGTAGATGATACAAAACTGGACAAGCAACTGGATGCATTGAGGGAAGAAAGAAGAGATCACTCGCCATCCACTATGTCTACACCTATCCTAGATGCTAGTATCGCTACCACAGTTTCTACTTTTTTGGTAAGGTAGATGAGAAAGTGTTGGCATTCATGGACAACCTGTTAACAGCCGATAAGCTGAAATGTTATTCAGAGGAACAGCAGTTTCATGCGGCCAATTTGCGTTTGGTGGGAGACTCTAAAACATACGAAATGTATCAGGAGGATTACACGCTGACGTTTAAAATACTGTCTGGAGATTTGGTACAGCGATAAAGAAGAAAAAAATAACTGTAGCTGTAATAGGGACGCTACGGTCGCTTGTTCGAATCCTGCCACGGGCATGGATGTGTGTAATGTCCTTAGGTTAGTTAGGTTTAAGTAGTTCTAAGTCTAGGAGACTGATGATCTGAGCTGTTAAGTCCCATAGTGCTCAGAGTCATTTGAACCATTTTTGTAATAGGGAACAAGTGAACATTTTGTCCCAAAAGAGGGAAGGTCTATTTAAAAAAAATTGAACTGTATCAGATACCTATATGTGAATACACATGAGTTAATAGAAAAGTCTGATACCAAAAGGGTGCTTCTGGAAGAAGCAGACGAGAGGGCATTGAGTACATGTTAGCTGGGGCAACCGCCCTATCGTCAAGAAAGGTGTGAGGGATGTTCCCTGATATCAAAGCCTAACCCATGGCGACTGCAACAGGATTAGAAAAGAGACGGGGAGACATGGATGCAGATAGAGAAAGGAATTTTCAAGGTGGTTCTTAAATGCCACATATGTGGACGAACTGTCCACTTACACAGTAGTGTTGGCCAGAGAAAACGTTTTTCACGTGGCCAAATTAAGTTCACTGGGAGATGCTAAAACATATGCAATCTGTTAAGAGGATTTAAGGAATTCGCTGACACTGGGAATTCTGTGAGCGGTAATGAAAGAAATGCACGCAAATAGGGTATCTGAAACAGCCAAAAATGTGTGCGATAGATGGACATGGGGTAGGAACAGCACCTCTCTGTTAAGGGGCAATGGGGCTGTAGAGTCACTGTGCGGCGCTGTCAGGGTACATAAGCACAGACAAAAAGCGTGCAGTGGCAGAAATTTGCTTGGATACCTTAGTGAGTGGAAAGAAGCATAATATTTTATTGCTTTTGGGTTCAGAGGTGTCCGTGGCAGGTTCTGACCTGACGAGGAAAAGGAGGGTGCGCTTACCACGATGTAGGTTACATGAAGTGGGTGGAAGCGACATGATCCCTGGACACAATGGCGTTTGGTTCTTGAGTTGGGAAATCAGACTTGCATATTTTTACAGACATTTTGCCTCATATAGACTAGGGTTACTGCACATACTTAGGGGTAGATTTTTTGCTTGAACATCAAGTTAAGACGGATCTGGTAGTAATTTTCTGGTAAATATATTACGTGTAGCAGAGACACTACAGAAATATGAGGAATTAGATGAAGCATGATGTTTATACACACGGGTGTTGCAAGTGTATATACGTTAGATGGTGGACAGGTAGTGCCCACGAGGACAGACAATTTTGGGAGCATAGATGTAGAATTGTCCAACGGCCTGATGGATACCATGGATTTTGCAGGAATGATTTGGGCCCTAAGCTTAAGGGTTCCACCAGTTTAGTTTCATTGTGGGAAAGGTACCGCTCTTTGAAGGTGCAGACAAGGTAGCAACGCAGTACTTATTGCAAGAATATGAATATGTGTTTAATCCTCATGTGTTTTTGCTAGTAACCCTACCAAAACAGCACAGAATCCCAACTGGGAATGATCTACCTGTGTATCGTAAAACATATTGTACAACACATCACCTGCTCTCACTGATGGATGAATTTATTAAGTAGCAATTACAACAAGATATTATTGATGAAAGCACCAGTTCCTGATGTGCAGTAATAGTAACTGTCTTGATGACAAGTGCAAATGGGATGAAGACATATTACTTTCATTGTGATTATCGGCATCTTAAGAAGTGTACAGTTACACGTGGTTATCCAAGCCTGAATATAACAGAAACGTAGCGTATTCTTGCGCAATGCAGGTAGTTTTTCTACCATGGATGTGTGGAACAGTTATCACGAGTTAAGAAACAGAACCAGAGTATCATCTAGACAGAGCATTTACAGTCCCATTAGGACATTATCAGTATCAGCATATTCCATTTGGATTGAAAAACGCCCCAGCCCCATGAAAGCGCCGTTTTACAGGGAATGAGGTCTATTCAGTGCTGTATGTGTTTAGATGACATAACTCTCATTGTAAAGAACGTGGAAGAGCATATATTGCAGCTTTCGGAAGTGTCTAAATGGTTATGTATGGCGTGAGTTTACAAAACTGCCACAGTAGAGAAAGTTTAGTATTTATGACATGTGGCTAGCAGCAAGGTAATCCAGATAGATTCCAGGATAATAAAAACCATATAGAATAATCTGACACTACAGACAGAAAAAGAGTAGCAGTCTTTCTTGGTGCTGGCGAATTACTACTGGAAAATTGTACCAAAATTTGCAGAAGTATCTCGGCTGCTCAGTCATTCAATAAAGAAAGGAGTGAAGGTTCAATGGTCAGTGGAGCGTGAATATGTGTTCAGTCAGCCGAAATAATAGTTGACAACTGGACTGAGATTAGTATCCCAAAATATAAGAAGGAATTTATGCTGCTATAACACTGCAACATGAGATATCATGTGCTCAAATACTTAATGTGTCAGGAAATGAATGTAACAGAACACCCAGTTGCCTATGCCTCATTACAGTTGTCGCACTGACCACTCAGCTACCAGGAGCGGACAGCTATGTTGTGAAATGAAGTATTAGAGCAGATGCTGATCGTGTGTGAGTGGAATATGATAGTCACAGAACAACAAACTGACATTTAGCTGAACAATATTGGTGCTGAATATGTAAGCAAGATGTAGAGCAATATGTAAAGACCTATGTACTATCTGCACAATGATCCATAATAAGTCATTGATGTATTCAATCACAGAGATTATCAGAGGAAAACAACCCATTTCAGATGATCGGTTTTCACATCTTGGGTCCTTTTGACCAGCGACAAACAGGGAATTATTATGTGTAAATGATAATAGGTTACTTTTTGCATTACATAGGGATGGCGACCATTCTAAAACAGAAAGCTGATGCAGGTGTGCAAACCACAGTTAATTTATTGTTAAGATTCTGTACTCCAGATATGGTGATTATGCATGAAGATACTGACTTGATGTCAGAGCTGATACAGCAACCTTGTCACTTGCCGTGAATTCATAAATTAAGAATTAGCCCACTACACCTTCTAGCAAGTGGGAGAACGGAAATGGTTCGAAAGAAGATAGGGAAGATGTTGAGTCATTATGCAAATAGTCATCATAATGACAAGGGTCCACTGTTTTCTTATTTAGTCGCTATGAGCAGCTTAAAAATTCAAGAGAGTGTGGGTCCGTTGCTGTACAGGGTAGTGATAGTGAAACCCAGAATGGTGGAAAAAGGAGAATTAGTGAGGAATTTTGTGACCTTAAGAGCAGCATGGTGCTATCTAAAACAAACAAATACAAAAGGCCAAAAACAACAGGAGTGAAGGAGCAATGGAAGGCAAAGTTGCCTGATGAGGCCAATGGATGATGTTGATAAGCCCTTACACCCTGAGAGAAAAAAATACATAATATGCTCATTAAAGCAGGATCTGTACAAAGTGGTGCTGTAATGGCACAATTACAGCTCCCCACTTATTATTTAACTCTTTTTTGGGTGTGTCATACTGGCGTTGGATCCAGAAAGAGGAGAAGAGGTTAAGAAAGGAAATGCACTGAAATCAAGATTCAAGCTGACACAGAAAAGAGAGAATTGTAACTTAAATATGAAGCACTAACAGTGGATATGAATGCTATATGGTACACCCATATTCAGTGAACTGGGGGACATAAGGGATATTTGTACATATCAGACCCTGTTAGTTACACGAGACAGCAAGGCTCATGCGTTGATGACAGCAAAGGAACTGCACTGATGACAGAGCAAACCGATTGTGGAACACCCCTCTTTGGTGGTACTTGCTTTTGTGGGGACATGTGAAATGGAGCTACGTCTTGGGGGAACAGACGTGGGAGAATGGTCACAGGACATCCTTGCAACCAACCCATATTTTCAGAAAGTGGGACCTGACTCGGTGTACTCAATGTACGATGCAGTTGTAGTTATCACAACCAGCTATGAGCAAGGATACTCAAGGGGAACAGAACAACGGAAATTACAAAACACTTTTCAGCTTCTAACAACAATAGTAGGGACTATGGCTTCGAGCTTAACGTACAAGCTGCTGTATTTATCTGATAATGCTTTAGAAATCTTGCAAGAGAAGAACTAACATACCTGCATACTGCCCTTTATTACACCATAGTTAAGTGCCTTGACAATCTGTTAGCAACACAAAATGGGCACTTTAGTGCAGAACTCTAGTTACAGCATGTTCAACACTACTTCAGTGGGTACTTCCTTAATCCCAGTCATTGTTTGTGTGGTCTATAACAATCATTTTCAGAGGACCATCCGCCCATCTGATCTTCTGGTCCATGACTTACCAATCAGATGGTTCTATCACAGATTCTCACTAACATGATCTAATATTCTGGAAGTACCAGTCGCCATGCACCAATTAATAGAATCATACTTCCTGTCTTAAAACACAAAGTCAGAGCGAGCATATTTGCTCCCACCTCATCCATAGTGGTATTCCACTGGCACTCCATATTCGACTGGCAAATTCTCAATACATCGGTTGAATGTGCGGCCCAGCATCTAAAGCCTCTAAAGCAGCATCATGAACTGGGAAAATCAGCTGACATACGAGCTGTAAGATAGTCCTTATGGTTCCAGGCTTCAAAGTGGATCCAACGCGGCGAAACCTACAGCTGGGCTCCTTCACCTGACACTCAGCCCTACAGCCAGTCCCTGAGAACCCACAGTTCAACTTCGGGCTTCTGCACAGTCCTGCTAGCCACTTTGGTCACGCGCCGTGTACGTCTACCCCACTGTTTAAAAACGCTTGTGGTGGAGATGACATCCGACCTTCACTCATCCGTGAACCATCACTAGCAGTCGCTGTTATGCTGTCATGGCACTCTGCTGGGTCGGCATACTCACATGTTATTGGCTAGCTACGGCTACCTGCTGGGCATCAGTTATGAACCTCACGTGTATAAGCATAAAGAATATTGTTGCTGTATAAGCCTTCTTGATTCAGTGCTCGCCGCAGTACTTGAGATCCAATCCCACAGCTCCTCACATAAGCCACTGTGAGATCTCGACTGACTATCGTGCAACACAAGTGTCACTGTAGCGGTCAAAGCATAACGCGACAATTACGTACCATATGCCACTGATTTTCGCACTCGGTTAAGTTTTCTTCGACATTCATGTCAAAAAAATGGTTCAAATGGCTCTGAGCACTATGGGACTTAACAGCTGTGGTCATCAGTCCCCTAGAACTTAGAACTACTTAAACCTAACTAACCTAAGGACATCACACACATCCATGTCCGAGGCAGGATTCGAACCTGCGACCGTAGCAGTCGCGCGGGTCCGGACTGGGCGCCTAGAACCGCTAGACCACCGCGACCGGCGACATTCATGTCCTACTAATTACAACTGAAGTGCGAAACAGCAGATTTTTATTGAGGAACTAATTAAAGTTTCAAAACCAAGTCTGCAGTATTTAATGAAACACACATTTTATCCTCAACATTCTTGGAACTGAGAATATTGTGTCTTAGTTTGATTTTCGTCGCACACTACCAGCTAACATACGCTCTCATACTTGATCGCCAACAGTCTTGTGCATATCGCCCCCATGATGATGATGATGATGATGTTTGGTTTGTTGGACGCTCAACTGCGCTGTCATCAGTGCCGATACTAAGTTCAAATAACCCCCCGCCCTATGAAACCTGTAGCAAGTTTCTTAAATTTCCGAAAGCTTCTCGCTGGATAGCATGAAACAGAAATGCATCATAAGCGTCACAACGCTAAGACCTGCGTGTTACTTTAGTGAGCATCTGTGGCTACATTCAACCTCCGCTAACTACTATGAAGTGCTTGGCCGAGCGTACTTCCCACTGTACCAGTTATTAGGGCCCGTTACCATTCCACTCACGTATGGAGCACGAAACATGATTGGTCAAATACCTCTAAGCACGCGCTGATATTAGTTTAATCTTGGCTCTGCGACCGTTATTGGAAACGATATGTAGAAGGTTGTAAATTATTTCTGGATTCGTTACTTTAAAGCTGGTTTCGAAATATTATAAATAAGCTTTCTCAGCATAATTAAAGTCTATCTGCAAACATCTGCCAATTCAGTTCTTTGAACAGCTACCTGACAGTCTCCCACGGATTGCCGCACGGGGTAGCCGCCCCGTCTGTGGCGCTTTGCCTCCACGGTTCGCGCGGCTCCCCCCAGGAGGTTCGCGCCCTCCCTCGAGCATGAGTGTGTGTGTTATCCTTGGCGTAAGTTAGTTGGAGTTACATTACGTAACGTGTGTAAGCTTAGGTTCCGATGACATCAGCAGTTTGGTCCCATAGGAACTTACCACAAATATCCAATTTTTTCCACGGATCAAACAAACTGTGACATTCGTGTTGCCCTCTTGAGTATATGTTCAATGTTTCCTGTTAGTTCTGTAGCGGTTCCACACAATCGAGTAATAATCTAGAACGTGCCACACGAATGACTTGTAGACTGATTGAATTTCCCTGGCATTCTACCAATGAACTTAAGTCTGCCACCTGCTTCACCTGTGACTAAATCTATGTGATGATTCCATTTCATACCCACATAAACTGTTACACGCAGATTTTTTTACGAGCTCATCGTTTCCGTTTTTGACACATTCTTACTGTACTAGTAGAATATAACGTTCTCTCATTTATTAATGTGCACAGTTTCGCATTCCTGAACATTTAAAGGAAGTTTTCAGTCTTCGCACCTCTTGGAAATCTTATCAAGATCCGACTGAATACTTGCACAGTTTGTAGCAGACAGTAATTCGTTACTGATAAGCACATTATCTGCGAAACCTTTGAGATTACTGTTAATATTTTCTGAACATTTGTTAATATACCACATGAACAGTGAGGGTTACAGCACAATTCCTTAGGTCACACCTGAATTTATATCTACGTCTGTCAATGACTCTCCAATTAAGATAATGACTTGCACCCTGCCTCCAATAAATCTTGAATGCAGTCACAAATTTCACTTGTTAAATATACGATAGTACTTTCATAACAACCGTAAGTGTGGCACTGCGTCAAAAAGTTTTTGGGAGTTAAAAAATACTGTAGCTACCTAACAGTCTTCGCCCAAAGCTTTCAGTATGTCATATGAGATAAGTGTGAGTTGGGTTCCACATAATCTATGTTTTCGGAATCCATATTGGATGGAATGGAGGAAGTTTTTCTCTTTGAAACACTTCATGAAATTTGAGCTCAGACTGTGTTCTAAGGCTCCACTGCAAATTGATGTCAAGGATTTTGTACAGCAGTTTTGTCAATCGTTTCTGTTATCCTTTTGTAGAGGGGTGTGACCTGTGCTTTCTTCCAGCCACTGGGAATGATTTTTGTTCGAAGGATATACGGTATATTACGGCTAAAACAAAAATAACTTTTTGTTAAATTCTAAGGAATTCAGCTATTCATCAACGCCATTGGCACTAATGATAAATATATTGCCCTAAAAAAATACAACACATTCAGGGACAAGATCATTTTATTGACAAGTGGGGTGACAGGTAATTCACCATTGTAGGAGTATGTGATAACAAATTCAGACTGAATGAAACACACATGTTACAGTTAACATTGGCAGAGCAGTCCTATCAACACGTAGTACACCCCCTCCCCCCCCCCCTCCACCCTCTGCGGCAGGGCATGAGTGTACACTCGCATGAAACGATCATAAATGTGCCGAATTGCATACTGCCTTAAGAATATCTCAAGCATCTTGTGACTTTCGTTCCAATTTGGCAATAATCCTTGCAGATCTAGAATAACGAGAAATTTTCCGCTTCATCAAGCCCCATATTTGTTCAATGTACGAGAAATTTGGTGGTCCTGCTGTTCAGGTCCGTGGTAAACCTCGAAGAGCACATTTCGTAGCGGCAGCCATTTGTGAGTGCATTGCCCTATTAAAAAGGCACATCTCCTTACAGTCGAAGATATGTTAGCAGCATAGGTTTAATAACTTGTGCAATGAAGCAAACACTGGTTAATTTGCCCTGCAGAAACATCAAATGTGATCGCGGGTTGCAGCAGATGGCTCACTACACTACGAAGTGTGTATAGGACCTGTATGTCACGGGCAAAAGCACTCTCAAATAGGCAGTTCACTAGGTCTACGCCATGCGGACAGAAAAAATTCTCATTACCGAAGATAACAGATCGCCATCCCAGTCAACGTTTTCACGACAACAGAGTAATCCATTGATAGCGGTGTCGTGGTGTCAGTGGTAGCCTGAACGGAGGTACACGTAATCTTGATCCTGCTGCAAGCAGACGTCGATCTCGAAGAACGTCTGTACTACGCGGACGTTCAGAAGCTGGTCTACAGGCGTGGAAATGTTCCACAGTTCGCTGTTGGACGAAGCGACATACGACCGATACACTGTCGCCAATGTTTGAAACAGTCCGCCGATACGTCCACTCAACTTTCCGCAGGGCCACAATTAGACCGAGTTCAAATAGCAGAAGCTGCTCACACTGCAGCCACAGAGAATGCACATACACCATCCAGTCGCATTAATGCGATAACTGCCACTGTTCGACTTCAACGTTTCGGCATCAACGTACAATAATCACTCACAGACAACAGCTGGCAGCACTAGCGATGGAGGGAATATAAAACGTCTCAGGGGGGATGCGGATAAAAGTGCAGCCGTTGTCGTAATTCGGAAACAGAGTGATTTATCTTGCGGCCAAAAGTGCGTGATCATTGGCGTTCCGTCCAACGGTAGAAGCACTTCCGATACAGCTAAGTTTTTGAACTGTTGGCATGCCGCCATGGTTAAGATATGCCATGCACGTCGAACTAGCACTATCCAAAACTGGTGCCGAGGCAACTGTGGGGCACTACGAGTCATAGATAACAGGGGTGAAGGATGGTTGCGAAGATGTGTAAAAGGGTTCAAATGGCTCTGAGCACTATGGGACTTACCATCTGTGGTCATCAGTCCCCTAGAACTTAGAACTACTTAAACCAAACTAACCTAAGGACAACACCCACATCCATGCCCAAGGTAGGATTCGAACCTGCGACCGTAGCGGGCACGCGGTTCCAGACTGAAGCACCTAGAACCGCACGGCCACACCGGCCGGCGGAGATGTGTAAAGCGAATACACTTGCAACTGTTGAGTAACTGACCACCCTAATGAGCCAAGGGGCTACTAACAGTATTTTCTCGAAAACGGTTTAGCGAACGTTACTGCTTATGGGCCTCCGCAACAGGCACCTAGTTCTTGCATCCGTGCTGACTGATGTTCATTGGCGAAGAAGGATGGAATTTTCACTTCAATACCGCGAATGGACGTTCTCTGACTGGTGACAGATGGCCTTTTCAGATGAATCACGTTTTATGCCCCATCGGACAGATGGCCATTTTCAGCGTGTACGAGAATCGTCGGCAGCGTCCCGGTCAGAGGATGGTGCGTTATGGTCTTGGGCATGTTCTCGAGGCATTCCCTGGGTGATCACGTCATTCTGGAAGGCACCGTAGGTCAACGCAAGTATGTGTCTAACTTTGGGGACCACGTCCACTTCTGCAAATGGTTTGTTTGTCTTCGGTACGATGGCATCCACCAGTGGGACAATATAACGAGCATCACCATCTACATCTATCTACCATCTACATCGATACTCTGCAAATCACATTTAAGTGCCTGGCAGAGGGTTCATCGAGCCACCTTCACAATCTCCAGTATTTCAATTTCTTGCAGCGTGCGGAAAGAATGAACACCTATATCTTTCCGTACGAGCTCTGATTTCCCTAATTTTATAGTGGTGATCGTTCCTCCCTATGTAGGTCGGTGTCAACAAAACATTTTCTCATTCGGAGAAGAAAGTTGGTGATTGGAATTTCGTGAGAAGATTCCGTCGCAACGAAAAACGCCTTTCTGTTAATGATGTGCAGCCCAAATAATGTATCATTTTTGTGACACTCTCTCCCATATTTCACGATAATACAAAACGTGCTGCCTTTCTTTGAGCTTTGTCGATGTACTCCGTCAGTACTATCTGGTAAGGATCCCACACCGCGCAGCAGTATTCTAAAAGAGAAGGGACAAGCGTAGAATAGGCAGTCTCCTTAGTAGGTCTGATACATTTTCGAAGTGACCTGCCAATAAAACGCAGTCTTTGGTTAGCCTTCACCACAACAGTTTCTATGTGTTCCTTCAATTTAAGTTGTTCGTAGTTGTAAAACCTAGGTACTTAGTTGAATTTTCGGCTTTTAGATTAGACTGATTTATCGTGTAACCGAAGTATAACTAGTTCCTTTTAGCACTCACGTGGATAACCTCACACTTTTCGTTATTTAGGGTCAACCATACGGATTTCCACCAGTTTTATTCATTTTCAGTCTGTGGGTAAGTAACTAAACAATCGTTTCTGATTACTACGCCTGATGAAACATCTTATAGCATCAGAAAGTGTACCGTGCCGTATAAGCAATTGAGTATTTCGTAGTGGATGTCTCGCAAAATATTGTTGCTTGCTAGTTCAGAGGTTAAATAGACAAAGTGCAAAAGAAATTCACTGTCTGACGGTAATAGTTAAGTCAATACAATTTCGTACTTACTTACTCAAGCAGTGAGTATGCAAAAGATTAGCGTTGTATTCTCTGTAGTAGGTAGAACAGCCACCAGAACACATTAATGTTGTTCCTGTTTAGTGTGGTTACGCAGCGTGATACGGTACTTAAGGGGCATGAATACTGTCAGATTTTGAATGACCATTGTGAAGGACACGGAAAAAACGCTGACTCACATGGGTATGCGGCATCAGCAACTGTGTTTGAAAAAGAACTAATTTGGGGGGGGGGGGTGGGTGGAGGGGGTGGAGAGATGTTCCGTTAGGCCATCCAAGCTCACAATGTACGTGCGTAGTTCGATCAGTACCAGGATGAGTTTATTGCATTCCCCCGGATTAAAACACAGCCGAGAATGTGTAGGACAATCTCGATCGAGCTGTTTGCACCCTGGATCCTCAACTGAGAAAGCTAGATCAGCTGCCCCCGACAATGGAGTGAGCACGGCTCTGCATCCCTGCCACGTCCTTCCAGAACCTCACTGGCTCCCTTCATGCACATCCGCGCTGCATTGGATGGTGATTTAGGCTTTTGACACTTTAATTTGACCGTGCCGTGTATTACACGGAACACACTCGGTGAGGATATTTCATTCATTTTCCGCCAGTTTATTTCATTATCTCTACGCTGATGCCAAAATTAAGTCTGTATGATGGAGTTTAGTATCACTGCTTCAGCTATTACCCTCTAACACAATTTCTGTCTCATCAGTGTGTGTCTGGATACTAAATTTGGTACCACACATGTGTGCGATGAACCACAAAAAACTTAAAATTAGGTGTGGGATACATTTCACCGGCTGAAGAGCCAGCAGCGGCAGACCTTGCGGATGGGCAGGTTCCTTCGGTAGTAGACGGCGTCGCACTGGGCCCTGGCGAGCGCGGCGCAGTCCTCGGTGTACTGGTAGCACAGCGGCGCCTCGTACTTGTCGAGCAGGGCCTTCTTCTTGCGCACCTCCTGCGTCTCGACGTCGGCCTGGTGTTTCACGTGCGGCAGCTCGTTCAGCACCGATTGCGCCGACGACATCTTCGACTCCACAGCTGCCGACACCCACTTACCCTTCGCTCTCGCTCTCGCAACCTGCGGGAAGGAAGGAGGTTTAGTTTCTGATCCACTTGTCACGAAGTTATGATTTTTCATGGTCATTAATACACTCCTGGAAATTGAAATAAGAACACCGTGAATTCATTGTCCCAGGAAGGGGAAACTTTATTGACACATTCCTGGGGTCAGATACATCACATGATCACACCGACAGAACCACAGGCACATAGACACAGGCAACAGAGCATGCACAATGTCGGCACTAGTACAGTGTATATCCACCTTTCGCAGCAATGCAGGCTGCTATTCTCCCATGGAGACGATCGTAGAGATGCTGGATGCAGTCCTGTGGAACGGCTTGCCATGCCATTTCCACCTGGCGCCTCAGTTGGACCAGCGTTCGTGCTGGACGTGCAGACTGCGTGAGACGACGCTTCATCCAGTCCCAAACATGCTCAATGGGGGACAGATCCGGAGATCTTGCTGGCCAGGGTAGTTGACTTACACCTTCTAGAGTACGTTGGGTGGCACGGGATACATGCGGACGTGCATTGTCCTGTTGGAACAGCAAGTTCCCTTGCCGGTCTAGGAATGGTAGAACGATGGGTTCGATGACGGTTTGGATGTACCGTGCACTATTCAGTGTCCCCTCGACGATCACCAGTGGTGTACGGCCAGTGTAGGAGATCGCTCCCCACAACATGATGCCGGGTGTTGGCCCTGTGTGCCTCGGTCGTATGCAGTCCTGATTGTGGCGCTCACCTGCACGGCGCCAAACACGCATACGACCATCATTGGCACCAAGGCAGAAGCGACTCTCATCGCTGAAGACGACACGTCTCCATTCGTCCCTCCATTCACGCCTGTCGCGACACCACTGGAGGCGGGCTGCACGATGTCGGGGCGTGAGCGGAAGACGGCCTAACGGTGTGCGGGACCGTAGCCCAGCTTCATGGAGACGGTTGCGAATGGTCCTCGCCGATACCCCAGGAGCAACAGTGTCCCTAATTTGCTGGGAAGTGGCGGTGCGGTCCCCTACGGCACTGCGTAGGATCCTACGGTCTTGGCGTGCATCCGTGCGTCGCTGCGGTCAGGTCCCAGGTCGACGGGCATGTGCACCTTCCGCCGACCACTGGCGACAACATCGATGTACTGTGAAGACCTCACGCCCCACGTGTTGAGCAATTCGGCGGTACGTCCACCCGGCCTCCCGCATGCCCACTATACGGCCTCGCTCAAAGTCCGTCAACTGCACATACGGTTCACGTCCACGCTGTCGCGGCATGCTACCAGTGTTAAAGACTGCGATGGAGCTCCGTATGCCACGGCAAACTGGCTGACACTGACGGCGGCGGTGCACAAATGCTGCGCAGGTAGCGCCATTCGACGGCCAACACCGCGGTTCCTGGTGTGTCCGCTGTGCCGTGCGTGTGATCATTGCTAGTACAGCCCTCTCGCAGTGTCCAGAGCAAGTATGGTGGGTCTGACACACCGGTGTCAATGTGTTCTTTTTTCCATTTCCAGGAGTGTATATGGTTCCTAGCCAACGCTTCGCCGCTGACTGTGAAAAGACACACAATATCTGTAGTGCAGATCTTCAAAGAGTTTCCTCCTAATACACTACTGGTCATTAAAATTGCTACGCCACGAACATGAAGTGCTACAGACGCGAAATTTAACCGACAGGAACAAGATGCTGTGATATGCAAATGATTAGCTTTTCAGAGCATTCACACAAGGTTGGCGCCGGTGATGACACATACAACGTGCTGACATGACGAAAGATTTCAACCGATTTCTCATACAGAAACAGCAGTTGACTGGCGTTGCCTGGTGAAACGTTGTTGTGATGCCTCGTGTAAGGAGGAGAAATGCGTACCATCACGTTTCCGACTTTGATAAAGGACGGATTGTAGCCTATCGCGATTGCGGTTTATCGTATCGCGACATTGCTGCTCGCGTTGGTCTAGATCCAATGACTGTTAGCAGAATGTAGAATCTGTGGGTTCAGGAGGGTAATACGGAACGCCGTGGTGGATCCCAACGGCCTCCTATCACTAGCAATCGAGATGACAGGAATCTTATCCGCATGGCTGTAACGGATTGTGCAGCCTCGTCTCGATCCCTGAGTCAACAGATGGGGACGTTTGCAAGACAACAACCATCTGTACGAACAGTTCGACGACGTTTGCAGCAGCATGGACTATCAGCTCGGAGACCACGGATGCGGTTACCCTTGACGCTGCATCACAGACAGGAGCGCCTGCGATGGTGTACTCAACGACGAATCTGGGTGCACAAATGGCAAAATGTCATTTTTTCGGATGAATCCAGGTTCTGTTTAGAGCATCCTGATGGTCGCATCCGTGTTACGCGACATCGCGGTGAAAGCACATCGGAAGCGTGTATTCGTCATCGCCATACTGGCGTATCACCCGTCGTGATGGTATGGGGTGCCATTGGTTACACGTCTCGGTCACCTCATGTTCGCACTGACGGCACTTTGAACAGTGGACGTTACATTTAAGATGTGGCTTTACCCTTCATTCGATCCCTGCGAAACCCTACATTTTAGCAGAATAATGCACGACCGCACGTTTCAGGTCCTATGCGAGCCTTTCTGCGTTCAGAAAATGTTCGACTGCTGCCCTGGCCAGCATATTCTCCAAAGCTCTCGCCAATTGAAAACGCCTGGTTAATGGTGGCCGTGTAACTGGCTCGTCACAATACGCCAGTCACTACTCTTGATGAACTGTGGTATCGTGTTGAAGCTGCATGGGCAGCTGTACCTGTACACGGCAACCAAGCTCTGTTTGACTCAATGCCCAGGCCTATCTAGGCCGTTATTACGGCCAGAGGTGGTTGTTCTGGGTACTGATTTCTCAGGATTTATGCTCCAAAATCGCGTGAAAATGTAATCACATGTCAGTTCTAGTATAATATATTTGTCTAAAGAATATCCGTTTATCATCTGCATTTCTTCTTGGTGCAGTAATTTTAATGGCCTGTAGTGTACATATCGAAAAAGGAGTGACAGGTATGTGCAAGGAATAGACAACCCATGGAAACATCACTAACACAACGCATTATCGTGCCTAATACTGTGTAAGAAAACTGTTGGCATTCAAAACAGTTTTCAGTCGGTACAGAATGGACAAATACCAGTCCTTTATGGTTTTCGTGGAAGTCTTGTACCACTCTTCCAGCAAAATAGTGACAATTTCAGGTTCAGTAAAAAAAGGGGGTTTTAGTCATCTTTTCATAAATTTAGTGTACTTAACCGTATCTGGTTTTGTTGTTTGCATTTCAATGTTTCCAAATGTATGATGATGAAGCATAAACCTATGGCTCTGGTCTAGATACCTGTGAACAATCTAAAAAGACAGGCAGAATTGCCTGTTCACGGTTTCTTTCATTTTCTTTTTTAATCAAAACTCCAAGAGATTTTTTCCCGAGATATAGTACACCCAACTTCAAGCTCCTCCTTGATGGAACTACCTCATTTTGGCTGCAAATCTTTCGGTCTTTTTTTTTAAAGTTATAATTCATTTTAAAATTAATAATTTCTTGAGTTTTTCTTAAAATTGTTGTATGTTGCTATGTATCTCAAACCCTGGTACCTGACTAAATTGGACTTCATTTTTATCTCTGATTCCGCCGAGAAACCAGATAGTACTTAAATTAGTAAAAGTTGCGGAATATTGAAAAAAAGTTCTTTTTTGTTAAAAATGATTATGTAATCTCTCAAGCACCGAAGGAAAATTCGATTTATGTTTTTGTAATAGATAGCCTCACTATGTCTCGAATTACTCTTTAATGACAACTACTGAATGATTCTGTATCACCGTCTTCGGTCCACGTTCACAAATTTACTCACTATTTAATTCAGATGCGGCGTCAGGGGAAGGAGTGTCATCGTTCAGGTCGATGTATGTAATAGCTTATTTACTCTTATAATAAGAACCGAAGAAATATAATGCAAAATTTTGCAGTGCGAAGCGCAATTCAAGAATGTGTGGGATGACGCCTAACCATCTAACCACGACGCGGTAGCCTTTAAAACACACTTTCCGATTAATACTTCGACCGCGATTAAGGGTCTGCGTGTTTGAGGACCCGATTTGATCAAGTTAAATAAATAAACAACAACGAATACTTTGTTACTGCTAGACAAACCAGACCGTTGGCTTGGTACAGCCAAATTAAAGCACAAAGTCGCACATGTTGCTAACAGTCAGTGCAAGCCCGGAAGGTGATCGAGATAACTTTTCCTACTAAATTATTAAATTAACTGATGAAAAAGGATGACTACTCTGTCGGAAAACTTGATGGAATATGCAAGTAAAATGTTAAATCTGGGTAAGCCTATGTTGTGCAAATTTCGTGTGGAGCAAACGATGCAGCGTGGAGTGGATTATAGTATCTAGAAGTAAAGTGTGCACAATAAACGTATGGTTGACATTGCGCTATTTGGTAGAAATCTCTATGAGGTTATCAACAACAAAAACAAATACTAGCTTACCAATATTTCAATTTATTGGCTTTTGGGACGGACCCATACAACCATCGTAACACTGGAAATGTTATACTACAGTCTGTGTTTGGCAGTTCAGAGTGTGCATTAGATTAAGTCCCACCAGGGTACCATAAGCTTAACAAAGGACAGATTCCGACATTAAACAAATTTTCACATACATAGTACACTGAAACCAGTTAACAAGGCCAAATTTTAACACAGGATACACAGTGTTTTAAGAAAAAATGAAGTATCAGAATTTAAGTGATTAATTTCTATGGAACGTGGTTTCATACACATTGCACTGTGAAATAAATGTCACAGTCACAGTGTGTGAGAAGCGTTGTCAGACAAAGTTGCTGGTTAATTTTTAATCACTGTACTACTCAGGGCATTGTTGTATAGACGTGTAGAGTATGACATCCCGTCACTTCTATGAATACTGATATGTACGATGTTTCTTCCTCCTCTCACTGTTTCTTAGGCTGAGGACGATGGTGCTGTCACTCTCCTCAGATCGTCAGTTGCCCTTGCCGGGCAATACTGCTCGAATAATATTATCTTCGGCAGTAAGAGCCACAAATCACTGTGACAACAAAACAACTGTATATAAATTCACCTACCACCACTACCATTCATGACTCTAATTGGTTCCATGACCAACATGAAAAGGCATTCTTGGTAGCTACAGTTAGTAACTTGCTTAATAACGCCAAAGCATACAACTGAAATATACAAAGAAACAAAAATTATAAAACTAGTTACCTTCGGTAATCGATACAATCCTGCGATCACGAATAAACTAATTCTCACAACGAATTCTAACAACGAATTACTGAATAACTACCCAGAAGAGAAAGATCTATTACCAAATTGCCAAGGAATCTGAGACACATAACGTGAGAATACACTTTTCCGTCAACAATAAAATACAAACTGAAATTACTCACAGTAGCAAAATTACTCGCACTAAGCAACCATACAAAATAATTTGGTGTTTTCAAACGTATTTGTAACTTATGCTCAAGCTTCTGTACATGATAAACTGGTAGAAGCTTCACAGCAAGATGCTCGTAGAAGTGGATATAGCCTGATCATCTTGAACAGATTGTAACTTTTATCTTCATAAATATGGCATCGAATTACATTTCAATGATCAGACAGAGCTGTCAAACAATTTTAGCAAGAGTTAATGTAAATGTCCAACATCCCACCTCTTTTCTATCACTTATTAATCGTAGTTATTACTATATCACTATCCGGTAAACTAACAAAGAACAATTATTTTGGCATTTAATTAGATAACCATAAGATACCTCAAGTAAAAGCGCTTTCTAAAAACTCTATGACGAGTACAGACTTTTATGCCCTTAATGTAAAAATTGTTCTACCAATGCTTCTGCTACCACATAGTATGTGAACCGCTGTGAAGAGCATGGCAGAGTTGCTAGGGCAGCTTCTCGTTACATTCACGTATGAATCTCGGGAAGAACGATTGCTGAATCGCATCCCTGCATGCTGCAGATAGTCATATCTTGTCTTCGCGATCCCTACGAGAGCGAAACATTGGGTTGTAGTTTATTCCTAGATTCATCACTTATAGCTGGTTCTTGAAACTTACTAAGTACGCTTTCACGGGAGAGTTTGCGTTTGCATTCAAGTATTTGCTATTTCACTTATATCAGCATTTCCATGACGTTCTCTCCTACATGAAACAAACCTCTGTGCATTCTTGTTGGATTTATGTATTCAATATCCCCTGTTACTCCTATTTAGAGCAGGTACCAGCCACTTCAGCAATATTGTAGGATGGTTCGCATGGGTGTTTTGTAAGCACTGTCGTTTGTAGATTGACTGTGTTTCCCCCGTATTCTACCTTTAAGCCGCAGTTTGCCTCCTAATACAACTATGACTGAGTCTATGTGACTCATACATTTCTTATGAGTACAAATTGTTATTTTTATGAGTTGACTAATTCCAAAGGCAGCTCTTTGATATTGTGGACATAGGATGCTACGTTTTAGTGTGGTACAAAATCTTACATCTCTGGACATTTAAAGTAAACTGAGAATCATTACACGACTTTGAAATCATCTCAATATCTGGATGAATATATTTACTACCTGTTTCAGGCAGCAGTTCGTTACGTAACTGCTATCCAGTAAATTCAGCACAAAGAGTGGTAATAAACCGAATCTCTGTTTCTCATAAGACAATAATTCAATGTTGTCTTAATAAGATCAAAAATAAATCAGTACCTCGCGTTTAAGTTTTTCCAGTAACTTCAACGATAATCCACAAAAATGGATGTATATGTACATGTATGTATGTATGCATGAATGTATGTAGGTTCCTCATCTCCTGCTACGCCACTGAACTGATTTCAACCAAACCCATAGTACGCATATCAATTACTGTCCGAAAATCATTGGTGTGGGGTAAGTTCTACCTATCAAAGACGTGGGGGTGGGGGTGGGAGTGAAAAAGCAGTTTAGTCCACGACGTGCAAATATCCGTACTTTATTCATTTGAGAACGAGAACTCTTAGTGTCTTTCACGAAACATTACATATACTTTCAAACTTTTACGAAACTTTATCTCACTGAAAGCCTCCACAAAATTATGAAAGCAAAAAAATTTATCCCATACTACATTTTCTCTGTTCACACAGTAAAACTGCCGCGTCTAGCATGGCATTTTGATTTATTATTTCTTTACTACAAACCATATTAGAACACATTTTGCAGTCGGTATTCACATACACCACTGAACGTATCAGCAAAATCGTTGTACGACACATAATTCAGTAGATAGGACATCGTAAATAGTGAGTTGCGCGAAAACTTGTGGCATCATGCATGACGTTTTAATTTCTTGCTTCTTTACTACTAACTCTGTTCACAACACATTTCACAGACAGTGGCCATATATACCACTAAATGTACCTGCATAACTACAGATTTGTACAGCACATAGTTCAGGAGATACAATGCCATAAATATAAACTGCGTGAAATGAAACTGCAGGGAAAAAGTTGCTAGAGATACAGGTGAAATATGCGTACAAATACGTGTGAAATATGTTAAATATATCTGAAATATATTTTACATGTGTGCACGTGTGTGGCCCTGTTAATGTGGAGAGAAGGGAGAGGGGGAGGAGAAGTGGGCACAGATAGTGGGAGGAGGAGATGGACGGAGTGAGGGTTGGAGGAAAATGGACAGAGAGAAGGGTGAAGAGGAAATAAACAGAGATTAAGTAAGAGGAGAAGTTGTGTGTCAAGGGGAAGAGGAGATAGAGATAGAGATGGTGTAGAAAGAGATGAACAGACAGTGGGGTAGGAAGAAATGGAGAGAAAAAAGGAAGAGGACGAAATGAGAGAGGGATGAGGAGAAAATGGAATTAGAGGGAGAAGATGCAGATTGGCAGAGAGTGGTGGGTGGAGGAGATGGACAGAGGGAGGGGGAAGGAGGGGATACACTAATGGAACAGTGGAATAAATAAGTACCCACAAAGCCAGGTACTGAGATATTACACGTATAAGAACTGTAGAGTTATGATCCTTCATTTACTGTAAGGCTGTTTACAACATCTGTGCCAACACCTTATTATTTCGGTTTCTTTTCTCATAAGTTGGATATATTTCACATACATAGCGAAGACCTACTTTACAAGTGAGAAAAAGTTATATTTTTGAGCATATAACTTTGTAGTATACATCAGTTGTATAGCATATGCTGGGCCCTGGGGAATTTATTACGATACTCGGTATTTCTACCGATTAATGCTTAATTACGTTGCCGACAGGCTATGAAGATGGAAGCTGCGAGCCATGGATGCTAACGGCAGTACCGTTCGGACTGCAGAAGAAAGTAAAGAAATTCGTTTTTCGAGATAAGTTGCCAAATGACTACCATACATATCAATGTGTTCCCCAACATCTTGTCACAATGAACCAAATGTCAATACAAAATATCATCCTCAATCACAAATATGAAAGCTTTGGCGTGGCTCGGCTGAAAGCGAGCTTGATAAAGCTGGAAACTAATCATGAGGATATGGAAATAATTCAGAAGTGGCTGGTCGCTGTTATCAGTATTTAAGAGGCTAATTCAAATAAGAAATTTTAGTTATTTATTTTATGCAAATGAGTCAGTACGGAAAAATTACAGATGCATCATTTTCGAAGTAGTGCGAACGATGTGTAATGCTTGAATCCCACCTTTTCGAAAGTACATGAGCAAATCGTGAGAAGAATTTCCTAATTTCGAATGCAGCTGCTCTTGGATCGCCGTAGTCATCTCTTGATCGTATCCGAATTACTTGCTCCCAGCGCTTCTTTGAGCCTCCTAACACATGAAAGTCATTCGTGCTGAGATCGGTGGATAAGGCGCGCAGTTTCCATGCCAGTATGGTGAATGAACAGAGGATTTCTAGCAGTTTACTGATTTTACACAAGTCCAAAATCTACAGCCTGTCCCATTTATCTTGACCGCCCCAAGTGACTCACATAAGAAATATGAGGTATTATTTGAAGCAGACGTGCAACGTGTAATGGTACTTGAATTACGTAACCATTACGGCACCTCTCCTGAACCTCTCGATACCAGTAATATTCTACTGTGTTTCTGTAAAGTAGTTGAGGTATTTCTGGGACAACATTCAGATTTGATTTCATTAATGTAGAAGTACTTTGATTCATCGATATGTTTATATTGCGATGATATTATTCTTGTGTGTATTCTTTCTTTTGTCACTATGATCTTTGACGCACTTGTAAGTCTGATTTTTGGGCGCGTAAGCGGTTATTACTAGTTAGAGATTCGGGCCTTGAGAAGGTCAAGTCTTGGACGTCATGTTGGAAAGACGCATATTGTAGTTAGCTTATAAAATGTGAGGAAAATGTTTCCAAGTATGTTTTGTATTGTGAAGTGATGTTTTGTGTTACGTGATATTGAAGCAAAAGTAATAAAAAAGAAGTGTAACTTAAATTCGGAGTGCTGATTACTTTTTTTTTTTTTACATCACCATTGTGCTAACTTTCAAAGGTTTAATCTTCTAGAATGGTTTGTGAAACACATCTATAAAACTTTTAAATATAGCAGAATAAAACCTAGGCCTCTTTGCATCCGAGCTTGAAATCATCACCACCTAGATTTTCGACGATTGAGCCGTGATTTTACAATGAGACCAGCGTGGGAAACACGAAAAGATGAGTGCCTAGTTTATTTATTATTACATGAAATGACTTTATTAACTGCGTTCTAATGACACCTGCCACATAATAAATTTGTTGTTGCCCGAAAATGCAGTATTTAGCAGCGAGAGCAACACCACAATCATTATTAAATTTTGACCTTTGTTGTGGTAGGGTTGTTACAAGCTGTTGATATCTTCATAACGAACAGTTATTTGCTGGTTATGACCATCTGCTAGCTAAAGAACATTTGAATGATACATTTTTTTATTTTGTTTCTGGACAGAAAGGTATTTGGGGCGTGGTGGAGATGAATGGGACAGCGTGTATCCAACTAGGGAACGGGATGAATGCGGGCATGTGGCGGCACGCACCCTCCTCTGCAGCTCGTGCACGTCGAGGCCGATGTAGCCGACCGTCTTGCGCGCGGCGATCCACTGGGCCGTCTTGGCCTCGATGCTGCGGCGGTACGTCTCGTTGATGATGCGCAGCTTGTCCCAGTCGACCGGGTGCAGCTCCTTGACCAGCTCGCGCCGGCGCGCCAGCGTCTGCATCAGCAGCTGCGCCTCGCGCGACATACGGCCGCGCTCCATGCTCAGCAGCTGCAGCGCCTGGTCCTTGTCCCGCAGCACCTTGCCCACGTGGTAGGCCAGCGTCTCGTACCCCAGGTGGCCGCCAGCTGCCGACACACCACATAACATCTCTGCACCACTCCCACTTAACCCAAAAGTCACGTCAGAGGAGAAATCGGGGCAGAAACGGAGTAGGTAAGGCTATCTTTTTTCCTCTTTGCCTCTTCCTATCTTATTGTACTAGGACTTTAAATCGGAGCCTCAATGTTAATGCGTCTATTACACTTATTCCCAACTGTAGTGCCCCCAGAATTGTTTGTGCAGGCGAAACTGGAAGGAAGATAAGTCGTCGGCGCTGGCAATTGTTCAGCGCGACCTGCCAGGAATAAGCAAATACGGCCCGGAAGCTCCGTGGCCGGCTGCGAAGAGTAATGTATCATTGTATTGTTGGAAAACAAATGGAGAGACTCGAAATAGTGACTGTTTATTAGACGTTGAACTGCTGCTGAGAGTACGTGGACTGGACGTGGATAGTCAGCCACGATAAAAACTTATGTATTAATTGTGTTCAAAAATGTGTAACTAGCTGATTCTGAGTGCCCGGTAATGTGTGGGCTTGCGTCATAAAGTTAAGTTTTTTTTTTTTTTTTTTTTTTTTTTTTTTTACAAAGTGGAAATAAATATGTTCTGGTGCATTGAATGATATTCCAAGACTGCGTATTTTTTAAATAAGAAGAGAGAGAGAGTGGAAATTTCCCCTTCCTAGCAGTGAAATCTTCGGAGAAGCGTCCGGTGCTAGCAGAAGACATCAGCGCTGCAAGAAAGAAGAACCAGCATTCTTCAACAAGTAAGTCCACGAAAACGCTTAAGCTGTATAGAGAGAGCTTAACATTACACCGGGCCACCGCACAACCTGAATATAATTGACCCCTGAGAGGAAAAGTGTAATTTTCTGAGAGGTAAAAGAAAAAAAAGTTTAACTGTTTTTAGGGTAAAATATATAAATGCTCAACATGAAGTATATCAGAGATAAACCAATGCAAATGCGAAGTGTTAGTATACTAATATCCGGTGTAACCGCCGGAATGTTGAATGAAAGCATGCAAACGCGCATGCCGATGTGGAATAAGTGCCGGATGTCAGGTTATGTGGAGTTCCGCGCCTGTTGTACATGGTCGGTCAATACAGGGACGGTCAATGGTTGTGGATGACGCCGAGTTGTTGTCCGATAATGTCCCATATGTAGTCGATTGGCGACACATCACGTGATAGAGCATGCAGAAGCAACATGTCGACACTCCGTAGAGCATGTTCGGTCACAACAGCTGTATGTAGGCGAGTGTTATCCTGTTGGAAAACATCCTTTGGAATGCTGTTAATGAATGGCAGCACAACAGGTCGAATCACCAGATTTACGTACAAATTTGCAGTCAGGATCCATCCGATAACCACGAGAGTGGCCGCCCGTAGTGGCCGAACGGTTCTAGGCGCTACAGTCTGGAACCGCGCGACCGCTACCGTCGCAGGTTCTAATCCTGCCTCGGGCATGGATGTGTGTGATGTCCTTAGGTTAGTTAGGTTTAAGTAGTTCTAGGGGACTGATGACCTCAGAAGTTAAGTCCCATAGTGCTCAGAGCCATTTGAACCATTTGAACTATGAGAGTGCTTCTTTTGTCAGACAAATCGCACCCCAGTCTGTAACCCCAGATGTAGATCACTGTGTGTACCGCGCAGACAGGTTGGTTACAGGCCCTCAATTGGCCTCCTTCTAACCAACACACGGCCATCACTGGCGCTGAGGCAGAACCAACTTTCATCAGAAAACACAAAAAACCTCCACTCTGCCCTCCAATGAGCTCTACGTTGAAACCGCTTGAGTCACAATTGACGGTTGTTTGGGATCAGTGGAATGCACGCTACAGGGTGTCTAGCTCGGAGCTTTCCTTGGCGTAAACGATACGGAGACCTTTCCTGTCGGTAGTGCAACATCGGCATCCGGAGCACAATCTTCTAGCGACCGCACATGCTCGTGACCACGGCTGACGGCAATCATACACAGTGGCTACCTTTCTGCCACGTCTTTCTTCATTATCACAGAAGAAACATCCAGCTTTGTAAGGTGTCAGGCAAATCCAACACCTTCCATGAAAACCCTGACATGATAAGCAAATCTAGTAGTATGTCACATAGCTACGAATAAATCGTGACATTAAATTAACCAAAGTAATACGAATAACGAGTGAGCAAATGGAATACCACAGACTAACACAAGAATGCCTAAATGCATGTCATACCTTCCCACCGTGAGACAGACGCAGTTCCGAGGGGAGAAACGAGAACAGAAGCCGAGAGCAGAACCGTGTTAAGCTGGAAGGCCCTACGATAAGGGACGGACACCCACGTCGCCAGCTAACCGCTAGGACCACACCCCAACCGCAAATTTTAGCGTGAGACTTTTTCACGTCTCTGTTACGTCAGGACCACCCCCCAGCCCATGTTAAAAGCTAGAGCCATCCAGAAGAACAGTATAGATCTTACGATAACACAAAAAGGGCCACCCCAACCGCAAGTTTTAGCGTGAGACTTTTTCGCGTCTCTGTTACGTTGCAAACTTTAAAAACATTGCTCCACCACGAAAAGTATAATGTTTCTCATTGGATAGACAGAATTTTTGTAGGCGGAGCTTAAGGTTAACATTGAGACCCTGATTGCTCAGATGAAGACACAGCCAGATAGTTTTTTTAAACCAACTTCGGTAAATTGTAGTAAGGAGAAGTTAGGACAGAGTTGCTTCGGAGACGGCGAGGTGAGCGGAGCTGTGCTGTTGGCCCCCCCCCCCCCCCCTGACGAACACCGACAAGGTAATGAACGCACGCGATGCCGCGTAACAGCACATAAAGCTTCACTCAGAACTGCGGAAGTTTCATCTGTTACACCCCCTTTTTGCGTAATACTAGTGTCGATCGTCAATTAAAGCTCATGGTGTACACATTTGCCACTTGAAGTAAAAATCTGAAACGCGATGATTTTACTGTTATATAGTTATTGAGAAGCCACATCAGCCACTGTAATTAAGTTAGATAAGTAATTAAAGATAATTGAGGGTCACTGTAGACCATTTTGATAGTTTTCTCTTTTGTGAAACTTAAGTTAAAGCTAGATTATAGATGTGATATGGCATAGGTCATCCTTCAGTCCATTGTAGAACTGGGAAACCCATTCAGGGAATATTCGTTCACATTTTTGTTGAACGCAGTTGGTTTTTACCATCCTGTATTAAAACATTTCCTTTTATCAATAGTGCAATTTATAAACAATGTTTTGTGAGTAGAATAAAATTTCCAATGGTAAACTTAACTCCTTTTTCGACATTATTTTACCAGCTAACTAAAAATAGGTAAGCCTTGAACCCCTTCCACTAAATTTAGTTAGTATTAAGATTCTTTTACAGGGAGTGCAGTGGAGCTGACGCTGAAATCATTAAGTATTTGGTTATATCATCGCTAGTGTCACTGAACTCCTGAATTCCACATGTCGTGTGTGGTCTGACGTCTCCTTACCAGCAACAGGTCCCAGGTTCAAACTAGTCAATTCCCTAAAAAAACACGCTCAGAGCGTCGTTGCGCGAAAGTGGTAGGGAGACACGATATAGAACAGACGCCACGCAGAATGTTAGAGCTTCTCATACCTTACCACACGACCCCATTTAAACTCAGTGACGTGCTGATAACGACGTCTTTCTCGTCTGGGAGGTATTCTTGACTAACATCAACTCACTATGTCTAATCTCAAAATAGCTAACGCTCACTACCGTTACAGTGTTGCAGAAATGTGCACGCACGTCGACCGTGAGAACTCTGTACAGTGTGGAGCCCCTGAGTCCTTCAGGGCCACTAGACGTCTTGGCAGGGAAACAAATGGGTACTGGGTATGCTGTTGAGGAACGCACTGCCGAGCGGTTTGTAGACGCTCCAGCTGCCGACCGACAACATCACTGATCCGTGAATGAAGTGTCAAGTGAACGTGCAGTCCTGAGATGTAGTGGTACTCGTCATTCTTCGAAGAAAGCTAGCACATTTCTCACCACATGTGGCCGGGAACTGTCCTGCAGAAATACGACTGGTGGGATTGCCTGGAGGGCTGGCATTACCTCGTAATCTAAACCGTCCCTGAGGTAGCGGTTACCATTCATTCAGATTGCCTTCAGTACGTAGAAGGCGACGTCAAATGTTAAAGCCAATGGCGCCCCTATCCATCACACTTGGCGTTTGCCAGGTATGCCACTCAACAGTAGTCTGCCCGACTGCGTTCATCACGATAGGTGCCATTACTGTAGGACGAGTTGATGCGGTGCTCGTCGCAGAACAATAAATTTTTCCACTCTGCACTCCAGTGACGGCGGTGAAATGCACCGCAGTCTGAGGAAATGATAGTTTCTGGTCAATGGAACCTGACGCTATGGCATACGTGCTCTGCACAAGGCGTCGAACCATGGACACAGGTAACTCCACACCCGTTGTATAGTTCCAGCACAAATATGACGCTGTGGACGAAACTGTTCTGCTGGTTGCGACCATGCAAAAAGGTTGCGGTCTTCCCGGATCGCGGTCGCATTGTGTGACCCAGTGCTCGTTCATCACTGTATACGACCCTCTTCTATGCATTGATTCCACACAGGCGTCACTGTCATAGCAGCGGGCCCTGTACGAGCCGCAATGTCAAGCATGTCAGAGAACGATCATTCCGTCCCGTTCGAAATCACTCATATGCTGATATTGCACCCTTTGATGTCAAGGGGGCATGCAGCCACTTGCTTGCACGTGTCGATTTCGTTTGACGGCTCTCTGCCGACTGAGCAGGACCTAACAATGAACTGTCCTCGCATACAAAACAGCACGCTGCTACAACTATGTGAACGCCAGAAAACTGCCTAACGTGCTCCAGTAAACTGCCAAGCTGTTTTCATTCAAAGAGCACAACCGATTTCCTTCCCCATTCTTGAAACACTGCAGCTTTTGCCCCATCTGTATTGAGCTCTATGTCGACGGGACGTTCAACCCTAATTTACTTCCTTCCTGACATTATCATCATGTTCTCTTTTTGCGCCATTGCTTATTTAAGCCAATTTTTTATGATGTAGCACGACAAACACAAATACACAGGGTCACGATATACGTCGATACGTTTTCTCTTGGTCTTTTTACACTTTTCTCTGGACTGAATATATTCGCGATCTACACTCGGCGTCATGTTAGCGTGTCAGAATCGAGCACGGTCCATATACCAGTGACCCAATGTGGTATCATAAACTGCCCGAATCCAAAAGAGCACAAACTAGGGAGGCACTTAAAACAAAATTAAAATCATTTCTTGTAAACAAATGCCTTTAATTGCTGAACTAATTCTGTACTCCTTAAAGTTCCTGCCGTAGACTACGAAGCAAAATTGTAGTTGACAGCAAAAAATGCAAGCCATTATCGGATGCAGATTTTGTAGATAGTGAAAGACGGCGTAGCTATACAGTATGAAATATCCTGTCTTGCACAACAAAAATCGTGCATTAGAAGCACATACATTGTCCAGTCAAATTAATGTGTCCACCTGTCAAAAGCCTGACCAACCACCTTTTAAGGCGCGAAGCGCAGCGAGACGTGCAGGAAGACAGTCAGTGAGGTTCTGGAAGGTACAGACAGAGATGTGGAGCCATAATCACAACAGTGCCGTGCCCGGCTGTGCTAGGCATCTCGGTTGATGGTCTGCGGTGCGAACAGCCCGATGGAGGTGAACCCACAATTTCTCTATTGGGTTTAAACCTGTGGAGTTTGATGGCCAGGCTAGTGCGGTAAAGTCGCCCTGGTGCTCTTCGAACCAAGCACGTACTCTGCGAGCTGCACGACACATTGCATTTCTCTACTGGTAGGTGCCATGGTGCCAAAGAAAAACAAACTGCATGTTGGGGTGGACTTAGTCGCCCAGAATAGATGCGTACTTGTGTTGGTCTGTTGTGCCTTCCAGAATAACAGGGTCACCCCTTGTTCCCAGACAATAACGCTGCCTTCTGCCTCGATCTTTCCGGCGAGCCGGCCGAAATGGCCAAGCGGTTCTAGGCGCTACAGTCTGGAACCGCGCGACCGCTACTGTCGCAGGTTCGAATCCTGCCTCGGGAATGGATGTTTGTGATGTCCTTAGGATAGTTAAGTTTAAGTAGTTTAAGTTGTAGGGGACTGATGACCTCAGAAGTTAATTTCCATATTGCTCAGAGCCATTTGAAACATTTGAACCTTCCGGTGATTGTTGCAGGTTGTTTGCTTTCGGACGTTTCAGGCCGATGGAATATAAAACGTTATTCACCTGCAAAGGCCACCTGTCGCCACTCGGTAGAGTTCCACTCGCGGCACTGGCATGAAAATTGTAGCCTTCGTCTTCGATGAACAGCAGTCGGCATTGGTGCATCAACTAGGTGCCGGCTGTGGTGACGGACCACACGCAGCAACTCTCGCTGAACAGCCATTGAAGAGACGCTGTTGGTAGCCCCTCGGTTTATATGACCGATGAGTTGCACAACATTTGCACCTCTGTTCTTCCACACATCTCCGCAGTCGTCGTTTATTCCTGTCATCTATAGCTCGTGGTGAACCACAGTAGCCTCGGCACCGATTCTGATTAGTGCCATCTTTCTGTGCAGTGTATACGTTATCAGGGCTGTGCGCAAACAGTTTTGGAAATGCTTCCACCCTTGTCCCGGGCACCATTTGGGACACAGGAAATGTCAATACGTCAACACGTGCGTGCAGTTCATTGAAGTAACTGCTGCAACGTGAAAGGTATAATGATGCCACACCGCATTCGAAATCGATTCGTTTGGTTGCCTAACTACAGGAGGGAACTAATTAGATTTGACAGTACAGACCGGACGATTTGTCTACATCTTCTGACACGCCAGCCTCCTACTGGTGCACTCCGAAACCACGCAAAAGCGCGTATTACGATTCGAAACTTGGAGAGATGCTGTATCCAGTGGTAATAAGGCAAATTACGAAGGAAAACCAACGCGACACTGGTGTATTATTCTACAGTTCTACAACACTGCACAATATTACACCACATTGTTATGTGTGTATTCATTCATAATGTACGAAATACTCTGCCAAGAACCGAGGGAAGAGAGAATCAATGTATGGTATACATTATGGCACAAGCCTGTGACCCGAGCATCAGCCTGACAGTAGAAAAGAGTGCAGTCCTTCTACCCGCCGGAGCGCTTAGAAGAGGAGAGGCCGCAAACCCCTCTCCGGTGTCGCCATTTACCTCCGTGGAAGTTCCCCCATATTCTTTTTAACAGCAGGCTGAGTGGATCTGGAACCATCTCACAGGGAGAGGACCGAGGAAAAATCCCCAAACTTACTAGGGATCCCCCAGGATACGAGTGAAGTGCTCTAGTCGTTGGAACATCATGGCCCTGACCTGTATCCAATAATAAGTCATACTTCTTTATATCTTGTAGTTTTCACCCAGTCTTCCTAAAATCTGGCGGTACTTATGAATAACCTTGTATTTGTTTAAGTTATATTAAGTACCTAGTTTTGGACGTAAATATAATGTATAGGGACTCTCTCCGAAGTGCAGTCCTTCTGCCCGCCACAGCATTTGGAGGAAGAGAGGTCGCAAATCCCTCTCTTCGGTCGCCCTTTACCCCCACGAAAGTTCCCCCAGTGATCCCTCCCATTTCCTTTTCTTTCTTGCTCTCTCCACCTACAATTTACGTGTAATGTATAACAGCTGCGGATTCTGGGTGATGTCTGTTCTTTCAGACATGTCCGAAAGAACAGAGACCACATGTTCATATAATTTGTTTTTTCGATACACGTTAACAGGGACAGTAAAAGAGCAAAAATAACCTGTTACGGTTAACAAAGATTATTAATATAGGACGTCAAGATTCAGTGTAAGAGGTGTAATGGCTGTCAAATTTTATTAATGGAATTAGTGTCCTGGATGCCACGAAAAGAAAGTAAACGGCACCAGTGTCCTGGCGGCACTCACTGCTGCCACCACGGAGCTGCTCTACTCAGCACTGCTGGAGTACTAGTAATTCTTCCTGTTTCACTGTCCCTGTTAGTAATATCGGCAAAACATTTTGCACAATGCATCTACTGAATGAGCTCGTAAAATTACGCTTTAAAAATACTTTAATGTATAACGCGAAACAGACAGACACTTTCCGTCGACACTGGCCATCGTATGAAAGACGTGATCAGCAGTATTTGTTTGCGACTAGTTTAGCTAGACGCTGCAAAAGCTAAATTGCAAATATCTGCCGAAAGACTAGAGAAAATGTGCCTGACTAGCGTTGCGCTTTTCCAAAACGACGATCGGTACGTTTGGTACAATACATAATTGACGTAGTAAATGGTTGGATTTCCGGTAGTATCATTAGGATTGGTAGGGAAATAGACATAAATGAACGTATGAGACAAACTGGGAGCCGATGATTTGTCTTGGGCTTTTGTTTGTTTGTTTTGCAAATAATTGAAACCCCACATCGTGCAATGTTAATCCATTGTGCATTTTGTATACTTTCAAAACATAAATAGCATTTTATAAGTAATAAAAATTAGTTGATCGAATAACTTATGGTCTGTAATGTAACCAAAGCGATCACTTTTGATGCAAGCACTGTTTTCATGCAAAAACATAAAAAATATGTATAACTGTTGTTATTTTACACTCTATAGAACGTTCATCATTATCAAGAGTTTCCTGTTATTATTGGTAAGTCAGTAAGTTGTTTATGAATAACAGAAACATGTTTTGTGTAAGCTCGAGTAAATATTGAAGCTATCCTAGGGACTTTCTTTTTAAGAAAATAGCGTTTGCTAGTAGAGCTTTCTGATGAATCTGTATTGGTTTTCTTATTTTTACTACAACAGTCCTCCGTTTCACGTTAAAAATCGACAGTTTTCAATCAAAACCTGAGATAAACACTAACAGTTTCAATTTTGTTGTAAATACTGCTTAGTTTTAAATAACAGACAAGAGGAGAATTGTGTGCAACAAAAATGTTCCTCACGTTACAAGGCCATTTACAAATCCTCACTCAGTTTGCAGACGGTTCACCGCTTTCAGTTTCTAGGGGAATCTACTAAGGCTGCGTTCACAGTGGCACCGACAACGATCGTCAGACGCCGGCTCCAGAGGTTGTCCGATAACATCAGATGACAGCTTGTCATGGTGCGTCCCATCTCATTCGTTACTTTTATGGGGGGTGGGAGGGGGGGGGGTTGAGCAGGTTAGGTCAGGTTAGAATTTACTCTGTGTATAAAGTAGGTTAGATTTTAACCTCCAAGTGTGGGATGGATACCACGACGCTTTTGTGGTTGGAGACGAGTGTTGCGTTGCACCGTTTGCTATAATAAAAGATGCCGAATGAACCATATCTGTCTCGAATAGAACAACTCGAGTACTGCACACTCTGTCTTCAGTTACTGGAATTACCAGACAAGTTTTACGAAAATGTACAGTTTCGATAATACACCGCAGTATGCATCTCTCCAAAACACGTTGTTCAGAGTATGGTTTAATATGCTGCAGTGGCGACTTCGGTGTGTGATGGTTTTGTCAATGAGGCTACCTGCAAATAATGGTTAATTTACATGATGAAAGTAGAACTTTCCATTATATCGCGTACGGATAAAATTTTTAGGCAAGGATTATTTAATTTATGAAAAGTAGATTTGTAGTTTCACAGCATCTCACTTCATTATAAAAACGGTGAATATTAATGTAATACTGGCAGTAGGTACAATCAGATTTTAGTACTGGTAACTTAACTGCTCTTTGAACATTTGCCCAGTAGACGTGAGAAAGGACGTAATAAGATTTCTGCTGGCAGTATTATTTCAGATTCTATGTAGCTTTTAATAAAGAAAATCAGCTATATCACAGTGTCTTTTAGGACTCTTGCACGAAGTATAGCTCCATAATTCGGTATAGAGGAAATTAAAAAAAAAATCGTAGTACTTGGAGTACAAGAGAGAAGATATTAACTTTAAAATTTGTCTTTAGGGCATCGTAAATAACTTACAACAGGTCACACAAAAACTTTAAAACTGGCTTTTCAGAACGCAGTATAGGCCTAATCACTGCAAAGATGTAAACGACAGATGTCAAATATCAAAATACCACTTCTAGTTTTAGCTGAGACAGAATTGTATCTTTCATGTATCGGATTTTTTAACAGAGCTCAAATCACACCTCTTCAAGCACTCGAAATCTGCTTTCTGCTTTGCTGGATTTATTTGAAGTTGTGTAGACATACGTCAGTTAACCCTCAATGGTCGCGATGGGTAGCTGCACGGTCTTGTGCACATTGCCACGGTTCGCGCGGCTCCCTCCGTAGGAGGTTCGAGTCCTCCCTCGGGCATGGGTGTGTGTGTTGTCCTTAGCGTAAGTTAGTTTAAGTTAGATTAAGTAGTGTGTAAGCCTAGGGACCGGTAATCTCAGCAGTTTTGTCCTACAGGGACTTAACACCACCACCAACCCTCGATGACATATGTGTGAAAGACGAACAGAAAGTCTGGAGTAAGATACTCTGAAACACCTAAAGCGCTATAGAGTCGAAACACGTACGAACACCACATCTGCAAACATCTTTATGAAAAAGAATATTAAGCCTGCTGGCATAAAAACGCCGCTAAGCAGTAACAATAACTTGTAGACAGAGAATGTCCATCTAACACAACCCAAATGATCCACTACAGTAACTTTAATCATAAGACATACCATCCTTGTCACTTGAACAAATTATTATTCGAGGTTATAATCCACAGCAAAATTTGCGATAAAGATTTTGCCTACTTGTAGTTTCCAATAAACCTGCGATTTCAGTCTGTAGATTCCGCACTATACCCTGATTGTGATATTTTTAATCCTCAGGATACGACGAACTACTCCTTTGACTGATGCTATCAGTATCTTGTAGTCAATGTTTCGTGTCGTGTCGGCCATTATCACCGAAAAAAAAAACCAAACAGATTGAAATTTCACCGATTGTCGTCCGAAAACTGTACGTTCGGGCGAATAAAATCAGCTACATTGTTACCGCACACGTAGCAACGCACAGATTTGAAAAGATCTGCCGTCTTCTGACCATATCGGTCGTTTGCGGTATCTACTGATGTCGGTGCCACAGTGAATGCAGACTAAAAGGCTGATCGCGTAGGCAAATATAGCGATCGAAGTGAGGTAACGCCTAATAGGTATGCTACACACCTAATGTACAGGTAACGCGGATTCGATCTCAACTGACAAACCCTACTAAGAATATTACTGTAGCCTAGTTTACTTACGATAGTCTACAGTAACGTACGATGATTTTAGTACTCGACGCCTAACGACTCTTAGGAGGGCGCCTTGTATGTTAAACCATTCTAACTTATTACCTTAGTAAGTAACAAATTATGACGCTGGGAAAATGTATCCTTTAATGCCTGCGCACACACAGAATTGTAAGTAAATAGACTACTGACCATTAAAATTGCTACCAAAATTGCTATTCATTGGATAAATATATTATACTACAACTGAGTGTAATTGCATTTTCACGCAATTTGGGTGCATAGATCCTGAGAAATCAGTACCCAGAACAACCACCTCTGGCCGTAATAACGGCCTTGATACGCCAGAGCATTGAGTCAAACAGAGCTTGGATGGCGTGTACAGGTACAGCTGCCCATGGAGCTTCAACACGATAAGACAGTTCATCAAGAATAGTGACTGGTGTATTGTGACGAATCAGTTGCTCGGCCACCATTGACCAGACGTTTTTAATTGGTGACAGATCTAGGGAATGTGCTGGCCAGGGCAGCAGTGGAACATTTTCTGTATCCAGAAAGTCCTGTACAGGACCTGCAACATCCTGCATTATCCTGCTGAAATGTAGGGTTTCGCAGGGATCGAATGAAGGGTAGAGCCACGGGTCGTAACACATCTGAAATGTAACGTACACTGTTCAAAGCGGCGTCAATGCGAACAAGAGGTGACCGAGACGTGTAACCAATGGCACCCCATATCATCACGCAGGGTGATACGCCAGTATGGCGATGACGAATACACGCTTCCAATGTGCGTTCATCGCGATGTCCCCAAACACGCATGTGACCATCATGATCCTCTAAACAGAACCTGGATTCATCCGAAAAAATGACGTTTTGCCATTCGTGCACCCAGGTTCGTCGTTGAGTACGCCATCGCAGGCGCTCCTGTCTGTGATGCAGCGTCAAGGGTAACCGCAGCCACGGTCTCCGAGCTGATAGTTCATGCTGCTGCAAACGTCGCCGAACTGTTCGTGCAGATGGTGGTTGTCTTGCAAACGTCTCCGTCTGTTGTCTCAGGGATCGAGATGTGGCTGCACGATCTGTTACAGCCATGCGTATAAGATGCCTGTCATCTCGACTGCTAGTGGTACGAGGTGGTTGGGATCCAGCACGCCGTTCCATATTACCCTCCTGGACCCACCGGTTCCATATTCTGCTAACAACCATTGGATCTCGACCAACGCGAGCAGCGATGTCGCGGTACGATAAACCGCAATCGCGATAGTCTACAATCCGAGCTTTATCAAAGTCGTAAATGTGATGGTACGCATTTCTCCTCCTTACACGAGACATCAAAACAACGTTTCACCGGGAAACGCCGGTCAACTGCTGTTTGTGTATGAGAAATTGGTTTATAACTTTCCTCATGTCAGCACGCTGTAGGTGTCGACACCGGCGCCAACCTTGTGTGATTGCGTTGAAAAGCTAATCATTTGCATATCTCAGCATCTTCTTCCTGTCGGTTAAATTTTGCGTCTGTAGCACGTCGTCTTCGTGGTGTAGCAATTTTAATGGCCAGTAGTGTAAGAAGCGATCGTAATGTAAGCAGGAAATGTGACGGGCCACAGCCGGTGCGCACTCACCGGCGGCGTGGAGCACGCTCTCGTGGATGCGCACCGTGTCCTCTGCGTCGGCCACCTGCGCCTCGGTGACCTGTGTGAGGTAGCGCAGCTTGCGCAGCCGCTGCTCGTTGCCGGCGCGCACCCGGACCAGCCGCTCGCGCGCCAGCTGCGTCGTGATGCGCACGATGGTCAGCCGGTCGCTCAGCGGCAGCCTCTCCTTCATCTCCAGCGCGGACACGCTCGTCAGGCTCTCCGTGGACGCCGCCGACGATATGCTCTGAGCCTCTGGGGATCACGCACACAACACTTGTCTCCGATTCTGCAACGCACACAGCGTCCCACCAACACAAAATGCCTCAGAAAAGAATCTACTGGCACGTAACCTGCCCGTATTCAGATTCTTGTCAAAATAACTGGTCATTTATTCACACGTAGCAATCAGTATTGTAGTAACTGGCGAAAATTCACCGAGTAAAACGGAAGTAATATCTAGCGCTGCCCAAGAATGTTTTACAGGCCCTCTGCTGTTCCTGATCTATTTAAATGATTCAGACACAATCTGAGCAGTCCTCTTCGATTATTTGCAGAAGTTGCTGTCATCTACCGTCTTATAAACTAGTCATAAGATCACAACCAACGGAAAAATTATTTACACAAGACATCTGTATGGTGAGAAAAGCGTCAACTGACTCTCCTTAAGGAAAAGTGTGAATCATTCACAAGAGTACTGAAATGAATCCCCCAAGTTTCGGTTACACTATAAATCACACAAACCTAGCCGGCCGGGGTGGCCGAGCGATTCTAGGCGCTACAGTCTGGAACCGCGCGACCGCTACGGTCGCAGGTTCGAATCCTGCCTCGGGCATGGATGTGTGTGATGCCCTTGGGTTACTTCGGTTTAAGTAGTTCTAAGTTCTAGGGGACTGATGACCTCAGAAGTTACGTCCCATAGTGCTCAGAGCCATTTGAACACAAACCTAAAGACTGAGAATCCAAATAAATACTTACGGATTCCAATGAACAGTAACTTAAATTGGAACAATAACGTAGGTAATGATACAGGGAACTTGAACAAAAGAACTTCTTGTACAGTTTTGCTGCGCAGTATGGGATCCACATTAGATAGGAATGACACAGGACAAAGAAAAAGTTCAAAGAAGGGCCGCTCGTTTTCTGTTATTGAGAAATAGGGAACAGAGTGCCACGGATATGATAAGTGAGTTGGGGTGACAGTCATTAAAACAAAGTCGATTTTCGTTGAGGCAGGAGCTTCTCATGAAATTTGATTCACCAACTTTCTCCTCCGTATGTGAAAATGTTCCGTTGGTGCTCAACTATACAGGGTGAGTCACCTAACGTTACCGCTGGATATATTTCGTAAACCACATCAAATACTGACGAACCGATTCCACAGAACGAACGTGCGGAGAGGGGCTAGTGTAATTGTTTAATACAAACCATACAAAAATGCACGGAAGTACGTTTTTTAACACAAACCTACGTTTTTTTTAAAATGGAGCCACGTTAGTTTTGTTAGCACATCTGAACATATAAACAAATACGTAATAGTGCCGTTCGTTGCAATGTAAAATGTTAATTACATCCGGAGATATTGTAACCTAAAATTGACGCTTGAAACCTCCGACGTTCAGTTGCGTGTTGTAACAAACACGGGCCACGGTCGGCGAGCAGCATACTGCACCGTCACCGCTTTCACCCGTTTCATGTGTCGCTACTTCAGCAATTACATGGTGATGACTTTAATCATCGAGTGCAATTCTGTCAATGGGCATTAACAGAGAATGCGTTGCAGTTCTACCTGTTTACCGATGAAGCGGGTTTCACAAACCACGGGGCAGTGAATCTACGGAACATGCATTACTGGTCCGTGGACAATCCTCGCTGGCTCAGACAGGTAGAGCGACAGCGACCGTGGACTGTAAATGTATGGTGCGGAATCATTGGCGACCACCTCATTGGTCCTCACTTCATTGCAGGGGCCCAAACAGCTGCAACATACATCGCGTTTCTACAGAATGATCTGCCAACGTTGCTCGAAAATGTCCCACTGGAAACGTGTCGACGTATGTGGTATCAGCATTATGGTGCACCTGCAGATTCCGCAATTAACACTAGGCTGACCATTGACAGGATGTTCGACGGGCGTTTCATAGGACGTGGAGGACGCATAAATTGGCCAGCCCGTTCTCCTGATCTTACACCTCTGGACTTCTTTCTGTGGGGTACGTTAAAGGAGAATGTGTACTGTGATGTGCCTACAACTCCAGAGGATATGAAACAACGTATTGTGGCAGCCTGCGGCGACATTACATCAGATGTTCTGCGGCGTGTACGACATTCATTACGCCAGAGATTGCAACTGTGTGCAGCAAATGATGGCCACCACATTGAACATCTATTGGCCTGACATGTCGGGACACACTCTATCCCACTCCGTAATTGAAAACGGAAACCACGTGTGTACGTGTACCTCACCCGTCATGGTAATGTACATGTGCGTCAGTGAAAAAGACTAATAAAAAGGTGTTAGCATGCGGACGTAATGTGCTGTTCCAGTCTCTTCTGTACCTAAGATCCATCACCGTTCCCTTTGGATCCCTACGTAATTCGGTGCTCTCCGACACATACGATTGAACAGCGGAGGAGTGGTACTCAAGCGTCAACTTTATGTTACAATATCTCCGGATGTAATTAACATTTTACAATGCAACGAACGGCACGGATTACGAATTTGTTTATATGTTCAGATGTGCTAACAAAACTAACGGGGTTCCATTTTAAAAAGCGTAGGTTTGTGTTAAAAACATACTTACGTGCATTTTTTTACGGTTTGTATTAACCAATTACACTAGCCCCTCTCCTCACGTTCGGTCTGTGGAATCGATTCGTCAGTATTTGATGTGGTTTACGAAATATATGCAGCGGTAATGTTAGGTGACTCACCCTGTATAGGGAGAAATGATCACATCATCAAAACAAAATAAGAAAACTCAGAACTCGCGCGGAAAGATCTAAGCGTTTGTTTTTCTCGCATGATCCGTTCTAGAGGAAACGGTAGAGAAATAGTTGAAGATGATTCGACAAACCCTCTGCATGGCTTTTATAGTGAAATGCAAAGTGGATGTAGACTGCAAGTTGATTCCACATTTCTAGATTTCCCGAAGGGTTTTGACATCGCTACTCTCAAGATACTTCCAAGCAAATTTCGTGCCTATGGTATATCTTCTAGGTTGTGGGACTGAATATCTCGTGTGCTGCGAGAAACCTTTATGTTTGAGTAACTGATGGGAAGTCGTCTAGTGAAACCGAAGTCTTATCTGGGATTCCCCAAGAAAGTGTTATAGGTACTCTGCTCTTCTTAATATGTACAAACGATGTAGAAGACAATCTAACCAACCATCATAGACTGTTTGCAGACGATACTGTAGTTTACCGTTTATTAAAGTCACTAGAAAATCAAAACGAACTGCAAAATTAATTTCACAGGGTATCTGCATGGTGTGAAAAGTGGTAGTTCAGCCTAAACAAGAAACAGTTGTACGTCCTCCAAACGAGTATTAACATTTTTTTGTTAAATTTTTATTACACAATAGTAAACACAAAATAGTTATAGATTAAGCTAAAAGCCTTAGGATTACAATTTCGGAAAACTAAATCGGAACCATCTCGGTGAATATGGCAAGGCGGGCCACAGACAAGGTTTGAATAGCAGAACAATTAACAAGCGAAAAAAACTTACTAAATAGACTCTGTGCTTTCCCTCCTCGTCTGGATTACTGTAGTGCGTTATTGGATCCTACCAAACAACGCTGACATAGAACATCGAAAAAGTTCAAAGAACGGCATCTCTATTTTACTAACTTGAAATAGAAGATATGATGAGCGAATTGGGGTGGTAACCATTAAAACAACGGCGTTTCGGAGACTTCCACCTGCATAGGGAGTAATGCCCATGGTAATAAAATAAGAGAAATCATGATTTGCACGGAAAGATTTAGGAGTCTATTTTTCCAGGAGCTGTCCAAGAGTGTAACAATACAGAAATAGTCTGAAAGTGGATCTGTGCACCCTCTTCAAAACACTTCGATGCTATCGCAGAGTAATCAGGTAGATGTAAAAAAAGGAACTAAAGAATGTTCTGTCATTTTCAGGGCCCCATCTATCAATCGGTAAAAAAGGAATCCTTATAGGACCGCTTTATTGTGTCCGGGAACGGATACACGTATCTAATTGAAGTTTGTTTTACATACTGACGTTTGTGGTTGCTTGGCGGTGTAAAAGATTGAAGCTTCTAACTCAACGCAATTTACGTCTCGTATTTTAACACTTGCAAACTCACGTATCAAAATATCAAAGTCTATACCTTACTTCCGTTTGGCAAGAAGTAAGGATTCACAGTACAACCAAAGTTAGAAATACGAAAAATGTAAATCTGTTACTACAAAGCACTCCGTCTTCAGGCCACGAGTGGCCTACCGGGACCATCCGACCGCCGTGTCATCCTCAGTGGAGGATGCGTATAGCAGGTGCGTGGGGTCAGCACACCGCTCTCCCGGATGTTATGATGGTTTTCTTGACCGAAGCCGCTGCTAATCTACATCTACATCTACATCCATACTCCGCAAGCCACCTGACGGTGTGTGGCGGAGGGTACCTTGAGTACCTCTATCGGTTCTCCCTTCTATTCCAGTCTCGTATTGTTCGTGGAAAGAAGGATTGTCGGTATGCCTCTGTGTGGGCTCTAATCTCTCTGATTTTATCCTCATGGTCTCTTCGCGAGATATACGTAGGAGGGAGCAATATACTGCTTGACTCTTCGGTGAAGGTATGTTCTCGAAACTTTGACAAAAGCCCGTACCGAGCTACTGAGCGTCTCTCCTGCAGAGTCTTCCACTGGAGTTTATCTATCATCTCCGTAACGCTTTCGCGATTACTAAATGATCCTGTAACGAAGCGCGCTGCTCTCCGTTGGATCTTCTCTATATCTTCTATCAACCCTATCTGGTACGGATCCCACACTGCTGAGCAGTATTCAAGCAGTGAGCGAACAAGCGTACTGTAACCTACTTCCTTTGTTTTCGGATTGCATTTCCTTAGGATTCTTCGAATGAATCTCAGTCTGGCATCTGCTTTACCGACGATCAACATTATATGATCATTCCGTTTTAAATCACTCCTAATGCGTACTCCCAGATAATTTATGGTATTAACTGCTTGCAGTTGCTGACCTGCTATTTTGTAGCTAAATGATAAAGGATCTATCTTTCTGTGTATTCGCAGCATATTACACTTGTCTACATTGAGATTCAATTGCCATTCCCTGCACCATGCGTCAATTCGCTGCAGATCCTCCTGAATTTCAGTACAATTTTCCATTGTTACAACCTCTCGATACACCACAGCATCATCTGCAAAAAGCCTCTGTGAACTTCCGATGTCATCCACCAGGTCATTTATGTATATTGTGAATAGCAACGGTCCTATGACACTCCCCTGCGGCACACCTGAAATCACTCTTACTTCGGAAGACTTCTCTCCATTGAGAATGACATGCTGCGTCCTGTTATGTAGGAACTCCTCAATCCAATCACACAATTGGTCTGATAGTCCATATGCTCTTACTTTGTTCATTAAACGACTGTGGGGAACTGTATCGAACGCCTTGCGGAAGTCAAGAAACACGGCATCTACCTGTGAACCCGTGTCTATGGCCCTCTGAGTCTCGTGGACGAATAGCGCGGGCTGGGTTTCACATGACCGTCTTTTTCGAAACCCATGCTGATTCCTACAGAGTAGATTTCTAGTCTCCAGAAAAGTCATTATACTCGAACACAATACGTGTTCCAAAATTCTACAACCGATCGACGTTAGAGATATAGGTCTATAGTTCTGCACATCTGTTCGACGTCCCTTCTTGAAAACGGGGATGACCTGTTCCCTTTTCCAATCCTTTGGAACGCTACGCTCTTCTAGAGACCTACGGTACACCGCTGCAAGAAGGGGGGCAAGTTCATCCGCGTACTCTGTGTAAAATTGAACTGGTATCCCATCAGGTCCAGAGGCCTTTCCTCTTTTGAGCGATTTTAATTGTTTCTCTATCCCTCTGTCGTCTATTTCGATATCTACCATTTTGTCATCTGTGCGACAATCTAGAGAAGGAACTACAGTGCAATCTTCCTCTGTGAAACAACTTTGGAAAAAGACATTTAGTATTTCGGCCTTTAGTCTGTCAACCTCTGTTTCAGTACCATTTTGGTCACAGAGTGTCTGGACATTTTGTCTAATCGGTCGAGTAGCTTCTTAATTGGCATCACGAGGATGAGTGCACCCCGAAAAATGGCAACAGCGCATGGCAGCCTGGATAGTCACCCATCCAAGTGCCGACCACGCCCGACAGCGCTTAACTACGGTATTCTTATGGGAACCGGTGTATCCCTTGCCGCAAGGCCTTTGCCCTGTTACTATATCACACGAAAATTTTTTTTTGTAGTTTCTTATTCGACTTTGTCTGTTCGTCTGTCTGTTAAGACCCATTTTTTTAAAGAACGGGTAGACATTAAGTCGAATTTTACGTTGCATACTAAGGCATACGCTCTCATAGTGGTGTAAAAAATTGAAGTTCCTAAGTCAACGCACTCGGAAGATACGGTCATTAATGTCACATATTTTGATACTCGCGAACTCAATCATCAAAACCTGTAGGGTAGTTCCCATTGCCTAGAATCGTCAAATTAGCGGAAAAGAAAGATTTCACAGTACAACAAAAGAAAAAAATTCCGAAAATTGTGAATCTGTTATTATATTGCAAGAAAAATTTCAATTCTTATCTGACTGTCTAATTGTCTGTTAAGTTCCTCTTTCTCAGGAACGGGCAGATCGATGAAACTGAAGTTTGTACCACATACTAAGGTCTACAGGCCTTTGCTGGTGCAATAAATGTAAGCTTCTAAGTCAATGCAACCAAAACATACACCATATAAATCAAATATTTTGATATTGGCATACTCACTCATTAAAATCCATAGTCTACTTCCTGTTGGCCTAGAATCATACAATTTGGCAAGAAGCAAGTTTTCACCGTAGAGTCAAAGTAAAAAATCCGAAAACTGTAAATCTGTAATTATGTCACACAATCTCTAGATACATCACACAGACACTCACTCATCGAGACCTGTAGGCTACCAAGAAACGAAGTTTCACAGTATAATTAAAGGAAAAGTAGGAGAACTGTGAATTTATAATCATATCACACAATGTTTTGCCATTTTTTATCATAGTGTCTGTCTGCCCGTCCATCTGTTAAGACCATTTTCTTCTCAGGAATGGGTAGACGTATCAAGCTGAAATATATGTCACATACTAAGGTCTATGGTTCCTCGGCGTTGCAGTAAATGTTAACTTTCAAGTCAATGCAATCAAAGGTACAGCCATTTTGTCACGTATTTTGATAAGTAGCACTCACTCAGTCATCAAAATCTGTTATCATGAAATTTGTCAGGAGACAAGGTTTCGCACTACAACTGATTGAAAAAACCCGAAATTTGTCAGTAAGTAATTATATCACAAGAAAAATTATTTCCTTTGTCTTTTGTTCTCCGACTTCAAACTTGAAATTAGAACGGTCAGTAGTTGTGCATTCAGGCAAACTAGGTGGCTGTGGTGAAAGTCAAACATCAAGAAAAAAATAACTCCATTGCTCATATGACGTGTTTTGAAATTTATCCATCATGAGATATACAAGAGCGTATACTTCACGTAGATACGGCATTTCAAGTTGTATGTCAAACAAGCATTTGCAGGATAGTCTCTGAGCAATAAAATCATTCCCTACCTGATTTTAAACTTTTACCAGTCAGCCTGAATGGAGAACTGTTAATTTTTATAATAATGGTCCTCTGCCCCAAACATGACTTTATTCGCATTTATATTGCTTGAATTAAATCATTTTTGAAAATCTTATAATCCCTGGGACTGATATCTTGCCAGTACCAATGTCAATAACAGGAAAAAATGGTCGAGATTCTCGGTTCCTAGAACGGATAAACTGTCTATATACGTAATTAATTTTATGCGGAAACCTCAGTGTGCAAGTCCTATTCACACCCCGCCAATTTTATGAGTTACTGTCAATTTTTATGACACTACACACCCTCCCTACCGTGAACACTAAGCTACAGATCTATAAAACCGTACTGTTCGCACTCATCCGATACCGTATTCAGAAGTGTAGCTCGCTGGCCGCTTAGTGCGCTGCTGTCGCAGTGACTAACAAAAACGGGCCATAGCGTTGCAATTGTTTTGCTGGGCAGTGATAAGTGTTAAAGACTCGATACGCCTTCGACGAACAAGTGAAAAAATAACTTTGAACAATAATAGCTCCTACACTGGCACCGAAAGTATTAATTGAAATTTTGGGACATTAACGATTCAATGCAATACACAGGGTGAGTCACTAACTATAGCCACCTAGAATAACTCCGAAAGTATGATAGTAGCTGAAAACTTTGTAGGACAAAAGCTGCATGGGCCAACGGCGGTTATAATACGACGTTGGTTTTTTTGTTGCTAGGTGGGTTCGCTTCAGAGACATGATGGTAAACTTTTTTTTTTAAATGGGTAGCGTTAGTTTCGTATTTATTTTCTGATGGCGGCTATCGAGACGAATCCAATGATATGTGGAACAGTAAGGTCTTTGAAGGTCAACGAAGGTCAAAAAGGTCAAGAAGGTGTTCGAAGTGATGACCATTGGTATCACTGCAGTGCTGTAATTCTTATCATGGATTGAGTGATATTCCTTATCACATCAGCGCTTATCGAAGCACATGCTCTGATAATTCTCTCTCGTATACCGTGCAAATAGTAAAAATTCGCCGAATACGGCGTATCCATTTAACGTGCCATTGACATGTAAACACCATTCGACGATTTCTCTATACAACACTAATAGGAACGATAAGACCAGTATTGTCGAATCAAGCGAATATGAATGATGTATTCCTTCGAAGAACAAGTCGATACGCTTCTCATTTACGGAGAATGCCAACGAAATTCAGTGAGAGCTAGAGACTTATACGCTGAAAGATATCCTCAATGTAGTCACGCTACACGTCGTACACATAAATATGTATACGATAAACTGAGAACGACTGGATCTTTCACGTATCGGAAAGATATACGGAAAACGAAAGTTACTAACGAGGAAACGGAAAATGGAACTCTTGCCACTGTGGTTCGAGATCCTTGTGTTAATTCGCGTCAAATCGCAAGGGAATCTGGCATGAGCCAGAGTAGTGTTGTTCGTGTTCTGCATCGCCATAAATATCATCCCTACCATATCAGTCACTACCAAGAAATAACTGGTACAGGCTGTATGCATCGAACTGCATTGTGCCGATGGGCTCTACTTCAGATTCACAGGGATGACACATTTATTAATTTTATTTTATTTACTGACGAGGTTACAATCAAGAACCATGGAAATGTTAATTTGCATAACATACATTATGGACCTTGCCGTTGGTAGGGAGGCTTGTGATACACATAGCCGTACCGTAGGTGCAACCACAACGGAGGGGTATCTCTTGAGAGGCCAGACAAACGCGTGGTTCCTGAAGAGGGGCAGCAGCGTTTTCAGTAGTTTCAGGGACAACAGTCTGGATGATTGACTGACCTGGCCTTGTAACACTAACCAAAACGGCCTTGTTGCGCTGGTACTGCGAACGGCTGAAAGCAAGGGGAAACTACAGCCGTAATTTTTCCCGAGGGCATGCAGCTTTACTGTATGATTAAATGATGATGGCGTCCTCTTGGCCGACCGCGGTGGTCTATCGGTTCTGGCGCTGCAGTCCGGAACCGAGGGACTGCTACGGTCGCAGGTTCGAATCCTGCCTCGGGCGTGGGTGTGAGTGATGTCCTTAGGTTAGTTAGGTGTAAGTAGTTCTAAGTTCTAGGGGACTTATGACCTAAGATGTTGAGTCCCATAGTGCTCAGAGCCATTTGAACCATTTTGAATCGTCCTCTTGGGTAAAGTATTCTGGAGGTAAAACAGTCCCCGATTCAGAACTCCGTGCGGGGACTACTCAAGAGGACGTCGTTATCATGAGAAGGAAAACTGGCGTACTACGGATCGGAGCGTGGAATGTCAGATCCCATAATGGGGCAGGTAGGTTAGAAAATTTAAAAAGGGAAATGGGTAGGTTAAAGTTAGATATAGTGGGAATTAGTGAAGTTTGGTGGCAGGAGGAACAAGACTTTTGGTCAGGTGAATACAGGGTTATAAATACAAAATCAAATTGGGGTAATGCAGGAGTAGGTTTAGTAATGAATAAAAAAAAAGATAGGAGTGCGGGTAAGCTACTACAAACAGCATAGTGAACGCATTATTGTGGCCAAGATAGACACAAAGCCCACGCCTACTCCAGTAGCGCAAGTTTATATGCCAACTAGCTGCGCAGATGACGAAGAGACTGATGAAATGTATGATGAGATAAAAGAAATTATTCATATAGTGAAGGGGGACGAAAATTTAATAGTCATGGGTGACTGGAATTCGATAGTAGGAGAAGGGAGAGAAGGAAACATACTAGGTGAATATGGATTGGGGATAAGAAATGAAAGAGGAAGCCGCCTGGTAGAATTTTGCACAAGGCGTAACTTAATCATAGCTAACACTTGGTTCAAGAATCATGAAAGAAGCTTGTATACATGGAAGAACCCTGGAGATACTAAAAGGTATCAGATAGATTATATAATGAGACAGAGATTTAGGAACCAGGTTTTAAATTGTAAGACATTTCCAGGGGCAGATGTGGACTCTGACCTCAATCTACTGGTTATGAACTGTAGATTAAAACTGAAGAAACTTCAAAAAGGTGGGAATTTAAGGAGATGGGACCTGGATAAACTGATTAAACCAGAGGTTGTACAGAGTTTTAGGGAGAGCATAAAGGAACAATTGACAGGAATGGGGGAAAGAAATACAGTAGAAGAAGAATGGGTAGCTTTGAGGGATGAAATAGTGAAGGCTGCGGAGGATAAGGTAGGCAAAAAGACGAGGGCCAGTAGAAATCCTTGGGTAACTGAAGAGATAATGAATTTAATTGATGAAAGGTAAAAATACAAAAATGCAATAAATGAAGCAGGCAAAAAAGAATATAAAGGTCTCAAAAATGAGATCGACAGGAAGTGCAAAATGGCTAAGCAGGGATGGCTAGAGGACAAATGTAAGGATGTAGAGGCTTATCTCACTAGGAGTAAGATAGATACGGCCTATAGGAAAGTTAAAGAGACCTTAGGAGAAAAGAGCTCAGACGGAAACCCAGTTCTAAGCAAAGAAGGGAAAGCAGAAAAGTGGAAGGAGTATACAGGGTGAGTCACCTAACATTACAGCTGGATATATCTCGTAAACCACATCAAATACTGACGAACCGATTCCACAGAACGAACGTGAGGAGAGGGGCTAGTGTAATTGTTTAATACAAACCATACAGGAAGTATGTTTTTTAACACAAACCTACGTTTTTTTTAAATGGAACCACGTTAGTTTTGTTAGCACATCTGAACATATAAACATATACGTAATCAGTGCCGTTTGTCGCATTGTAAAATGTTAATTACATCCGAAGATATTGTAAGCTAAAGTTGACGCTTGAGTACCACTCCTCCGCTGTTCGATCGTGTGTATCGGAGAGCACTGCAACATACATCGCGTTTCTACAGAATGATCTGCCAACGTTGCTCGAAAATGTCCCACTGGAAACGCGTCGACGTATGTGGTATCAGCATGATGGTGCACCTGCACATTCCGCAATTAACACTAGGCTGACCTTTGACAGGATGTTCGACGGGCGTTTCATAGGACGTGGAGGACTCATAAATTGGCCAGCCCGTTCTCCTGATCTTACACCTCTGGACTTCTTTCTGTGGGGTACGTTAAAGGAGAATGTGTACCGTGATGTGCCTACAACCCCAGAGGATATGAAACAACGTATTGTGGCAGCCTGCGGCGACATTACATCAGATGTACTGCGGCGTGTACGAAATTCATTACGCCGGAGATTGCAGTTGTGTGCAGCAAATGATGGCCACCACATTGAACATCTATTGGCCTGACATGTCGGGACACACTCTATTCCACTCCGTAATTGAAAACGGAAACCACGTGTGTACGTGTACCTCAACCCTCATGGTAATGTACATGTGCGTCAGTGAAAAAGACCAATAAAAAGTTGTTAGCATGCGGACGTAATGTGCTGTTCCAGTCTCTTCTGTACCTAAGATCCATCACCGTTCCCTTTGGATCCCTACGTAATTCGGTGCTCTCCGACACATACGATTGAACAGCGGAGGAGTGGTACTCAAGCGTCAACTTTATGTTACAATATCTCCGGATGTAATTAACATTTTACAATGCAACGAACGGCACGGATTACGAATTTGTTTATATGTTCAGATGTGCTAACAAAACTAACGGGGTTCCATTTAAAAAAACGTTGGTTTGTGTTAAAAAACATACTTCCGTGCAGTTTTGTATGGTTTCTATTAACCAATTACACTAGCCCCTCTCCTCACGTTCGGTCTGTGGAATCGATTCGTCAGTATTTGATGTGGTTTACGAAATATATGCAGCGGTAATGTTAGGTGACTCACCCTGTATAGAGGATCTATACAAGAGCGATGTACTTGAGGACAACATTATGGAAATGGAAGAGGATGTAGATGAAGATAAAATGGGAGATACGATACTGCGTGAAGAGTTTGACAGAGCACTGAAAGACCTGAGTCGAAACAAGGCCCCGGGAGTAGACAACATTCCATTAAAACTACTGACGGCCTTGGGAGAGCCAGTCCTGACCAAACTCTACCATCTAGTGAGCAAGATGTATGAGAGAGGTGAAATTCCCTCAGACTTCAAGAAGAATATATTAATTCCAATCCCAAGGAAATCAGGTGTTGACAGACGTGTAAATTACCGAACTATCAGTTTAATAAGTCACAGCTGCAAAATACTAACGCGAATTCTTTACAGACGAATGGAAAAACTAGTAGAAGCCGACCTCGGGGAAGATCAGTTTTGATTCCGTAGAAATGTTGGAACACGTGAGCCAATACTGACCCTAAGACTTATCTTAGAAGAAAGATTAAGGAAAGGCAAACCTACGTTTCTAGCATTTGTAGACTTAGAGAAAGCTTTTGACAATGTTGACTGGAATATTCTCTTTCAAATTCTGAAGGTGGCAGGAGTAAAATACAGGGAGCGAATGGCTATTTACAATTTGTACAGAAACCAGATGGCAGTAATAATAGTCGAGGGACATGAAACGGAAGCAGTGGTTGGGAAGGGAGTGAGACAGAGTTGTAGCCTCTCCCCGATGGTATTCAATCTGTATATTGAGCAAGCAGTTAAGGAAACAAAAGAAAAGTTCGGAGTAGGTATAAAATCCATGGAGAAGAAATAAAAACTTTAAGGTTCGCCGATGACATTGTAATTCTGTCAGAGACAGCAAAGGACTTGGAAGAGAAGTTGAGCGGAATGGACAGTGTTTTGAAAGGAGGGTATAAGATGAACATCAACAAAAGCAAAACGAGGATAATGGAATGGAGACGAATTAAGTCGGGTGATGCTGAGGCAATTAGATTAGGAAATCAGACACTTAAAGTAGTAAAGGAGTTTTGCTATTTAGGGAGCCAAATAACCGAAGAGATCGGTTGGTAGGACATGTTCTGAGGCACCAAGAGATCACCAATTTAGTATTGGAGGGCAGCGTGGAGGGTAAAAATCGTAGAGGGAGACCAAGAGATGAATACACTAAGCAGATTCAGAAGGATGTAGGCTGCAGTAGGTACTGGGAGATGGAGCAGCTTGCACAGGATAGAGTAGCATGGAGAGCTGCATCAAACCATTCTCAGGACTGAAGACCACAACAGCAACAACAACAACAACAACAACAACATTATTGGGCAACTGAAAATCCATGTTACTTGCGGTGAACTGCACACCAAAAACCGAGGTCGGTGAACGTATGGTGTGGGATTCTGGCGGACAGAATTATAGGCCTCTATGTCATCGAAGGAAATCTTAATTGTAGGAAGTACACCACATTCCTGCAAGAAACATTAGGTCTGTTATTGAAAGAAATACCTATAGAAGGAAGGAACAGAATGTGGTATCAATACGATGGATGTCTGGCACATATTCCGCTGATGGCTAGAAATGAGTTGCAGAGACAATTCCCACATCGTTTGACTGCACGCGGAGATGTGTCGTGGCAGGCTCGCTCGCCAGACTTGACGCCTCTTGATTTTTTTCTTGTAGGAATTCGTAATAGACATTGTTTATAAAGGCGTTCCAACTACACCTGAAGATAAGCGAGAGAGAACTGTCAGAGCATGTGCTTCGATAAATGTCGATGTGATAAGGAATACACTCAATCCATGATAAGAAGATTGCGGTACTGCGTTGATACCAATGGTCATCACTTCGAACACCTCCTGTAAACGGACGTTCATGCCACTTTTGTGACCTTCGTTGACCTTCAAAGACCTTACTTTTACACGTGCCATTGATTAAATTCCTGTACAAATCTGGTGTGTGTTTTTCTTCCAAGAGGGGGCACCACCGCTTTATGCGCACACTGTTTGTACGTATCTTGACCAAACTTTTCTCGACAGATGGATCGGTCGTGGTGGAATATCGTACTGGCTTTCACTATAATCAGAATTGACCTCCTGTGATTTTTGATTGTGAGAAATGGTTATGGATCGTGCGCATGAAGGGAAAATCAACATGAATGACCTGAATAATCGAATACGGGAAGTGATACTATCCGTTCTGCGTGAAATATGTTTACGAGCTTCATGTCCTTGTTCTAACCATTGGCTTCCACATGTTACACAAGTTGGTGAACAAGATGAGACCACACGTACGTTACAAGTTTTGGCAACTTCCATTCAAATAGACGTTTCATGACCAGGAACATACTAATATTCAAAATTATAATAATTTTGACTTATTAGTTCCACCACGTCTGGATGGTAGTACTGACATCACAACTGCTCTTTAAGTAACGAAAAGTCATTGTAAAGTGTATCCTAAACTGCCAAATGTTAATACATAATAAGGTTGGCATATAATTAGATATTTTTGTTTTTGTAATAGGAGATGAGAGACAACTCTTATATATGTGCAGAAATAACATAAAACTTGTAGAGAAGCAAAGCCAAATGAGAAAAACATTAGCAGTCATGTGGATTTTAAAACATTTCGCGCGCAATCACGCCATGAGAAAAATGGGCCTGTCAGAATTACAGCATCATCATCATCATCATCAGTTCTGCCTAAATGCAGGTTTTCACATGGTAGTTCTCCAGGCTGTCAGGTCTTCTGCGATCCTCTTCAGGTCTGTAAAATTTCCTCTTCCCTTTATGTCGTCTATCATCTTGTATCTCCTTCTCCCTCTCAGTCTTCTCCCACAAACAAATCCTTCCAAAGCATCTACTAGCAAGCACTCCATTCTCAATGAATGTCCCAAGCAGTTCATTTTTTCTTTCTCTTACAACCTTCAGCAGACATCTTCTCTCACCAACCCTTTCCAATACTCTTTCATTACTCACTCTTTCCATCCAGCTTATTCTCTCCATTCTCCTCCACATCCACATCAAATGCTTCTAACCTTTTTTTCATCCTCTCGTCTCAGTGTCCATGTTTCTGTCTCATTACAGAATTACAAAAGCTGTCAATGCGATACTTTAAAACTTTTAACATGATTTAGCGTAAACATTGTTGTCTAATGTGTTTGAAAATTATGTTGCAAGTTTTTCAGATAAAATGCTAAAAATAAACGATAAAACAGCAAAGTCAAGTGGATTTACATAAGCTTTGCGCCCAATGACGCGTTAGAGATCGTACATTTACGTTCGGCTTGGGCACCTCATCCATTGTACCTGTTTTCACTTTTGTTTATTCCAAGTTATTGCTTCCAACGTTTATTTTTCAAACATACGACTGTAATTCTGAAACACGTCATAATATAATTGTCACGAATGGGTCGCGGATGCGAGTAGAAATGCACAAAATTGCATAAGATGAACATGTAGGGAAGCAACCTAACGTCAGCCAGGGCGCTGGGAAGCAGGAGGGGTTGCTTTTTTTGTGGCAAGGGGCTTTGGAGCTACATGACCAGCTACGACAGAATGTTCTGGAAGGACGACACGGGAGACGCGCGTGATCGCTGGGGATTGTATCAGACGAGCCTATATAAGCAGGGCCTCTGGTGCTGCTAGGGAGATTCCTTCGACAGTTGCCTCAGACGCTGGACCTGAGTTAGTCCGCCCTCGAGACGGGACTTATTTTCTCGTGGGACTGCACAGGGTACATGCAGGATTGGCTAACTTACATTCAATGTGTTGGTGCCTCTGAGGGTTCAACAGTGGTCTTATCCTACCTCGTGTTTCATCTCTGTTATTTCATCAGAAGTATATGTCCTTTATCCCACCGAGTTCCCTTATCTGCAAAGAATTTCCAGCTTGTTTTCCAGCACCAGGAATTCGAGTTGGACGAGCCTCCTTATTACTCGATTTAGCGTCTAGCTCCCATCCTGATCCGCTCGCAGGAAACTACAGAAGCGACATAACTCTTTTAAGCTAAATCATGTAAACAGTTTTTCGGTTTGTAAGTTTTTTTAATTACGACACGCCCATTTTCTCATGACGTCACTGGGCGGGAACTGACTTTTTATCATTAGAAGTTGATTCCCTACAACATAATTTAAATTTATATTATTTCTGCACTTGTAGTGACCATAAATAAGAATTGTGTCTCATCTCTTATTATGAGAACAAATAAAAACAAAGATTTCTATATGTCCATCATTTTGCGTGTTATCATAAAAAATAACTGGAGTGGTTTTCCGTTATTTTAATAATTTTGAATCAACGTTTAGAAGGCCGTACAGTCGAGGATCGGTGTACCGATCAGGCGAAATCGCCATCAGCAATCATCCGACCGACACGATCGGTTAAAAACACACATCTGGCAAAACACTGTGTTCTGCTGTGTGAAGAAGTCTGTAACTCTCTGCTGCAAGTTCTCGTCTGACGGAAATCAGGGTCTTTCTTAAGATATTGGAAGCGTGATAATCGCGTGCAAAGAGATGAGGGTGTGCTCGAGTGTCTCTCACTTGAGTTGGCATAGCTTCACCGTCATGACATTTGTGACATGAGGATCTACGTTATCACGAATTAACCGCACGCAACTTTGCGCACCATTCCACTATTATGTTTTCCGACGGACATGCTATCATAAATACACTCTCCATTCTCCGATGGATATCTTTCGGTTTTTGTCCTTCGGCAGCCAACAAAAGAATATGACATTGGTCCAGTTTCGACGCATTTGGTAGTAACATCGCCATAGTTCACTTTTCGCCATTTACTGCACGCACGTTGGAACACACGAATGGCACGCTAATCCCTTGCATCCATGTCCTCCTTATTTATCGCCAGGTCCTGATGGGATTCCAGTTGGGTTTTACAGAAAGTACTCTACTGCATTGGCTCCTTACTTAGCTTGCATTTATCGCGAATCTCTTGCCCAACGTAAAGTCCCGAGCGACTGGAAAAAAGCGCAGGTGACGCCTGTATATAAGAAGGGTAGAAGGACGGATCCTCAAAGTTACAGACCAATATCCTTAACATCGGATGTTGCAGGATTCTCGAAAATATTCTCAGTTCGAATATAATGAATTTCCTTGAGACAGAGAATTTGCTGTCCATGCATCAGCACGGCTTTAGAAAGCATCGCTCCTGCGAAACGCAACTCGCCCTTTTTTCACATGATATCTTGCGAAGCACGGATGAAGGGTATCAGTCGGATGCCATATTCCTTGACTTCCGGAAAGCGTTTGACTCGGTGCCCCACTACAGACTCCTAAGGTACGAGCATATGGGATTGGTTCCCAAGTATGTGAGTGGCTCGAAGACTTCTTAAGTAATAGAACCCAGTACGTTCTCCTCGATAGTGAGTGTTCAACGGAGGTGAGGGTATCATCTGGAGTGCCCCAGGGAATTGTGGTAGGTCCGCTGTTGCTTTCTATCTACATAAATGATCTTTTGGATAGGGTGGATAGCAATGTGCGGCTGTTTGCTGATGATGCTGTGATGTACGGGAAGGTGTCGTTGAGTGACTGTAGGAGGATACAAGATGACTTGGACAGGATTTGTGATTGGTGTAAAGAATGGCAGCTAACCCTAAATATAGATAAATGTAAATTAATGCAGATTAATAGGAAAAAGAATCCCGTAATGTTTGAATACTCCATTAGTAGCGTAGCGCATGACACAGTCACGTCGATTAAATATTTGGACGCAGCATTGCAGAGCGATATGAAGTGGGACAAGCATGTAATGGCAGTTGTGGGGAAGGCGGATAGTCGTCTTCGGTTCATTGGTAGAATTTTGGGAAGATGTGGTTCATCTGTAAAGGAGACCGCTTATAAAACACTAATACCACTTATTCTTGAGTACTGCTCGAGCGTTTGGGATTCCTATCAGGTCGGATTGAGGGAGGACATTGAAGCAATTCAGAGGCGGGCTGTTACATTTGTTACTGGTAGATTTGATCATCATGCGAGTGTTACGGAAATGCTTCAGGAACTCGGGTGGGAGTCTCTAGAGGAAAGGAGGTGTTCTTTTCCTGAATAGCTACTGAGGAAGTTTATAGAACCAGCTTTTGCGGCTGACTGCAGTACAATTCTACTGCCGCCAACTTATATTTCGCGGAAAGAGCACAAAGATAAGATAAGAGAGATTAGTGTTCGTACAGAGACATATAGGCAGTCATTTCTCCATCGTTCTGTTTGGGAGTGGAACAGGGAGAGAAGATGCTAGTTTTGGTACGAAGTACCCTCCGTCACGAACCGTATGGTCGATTGGGGAGTATGTATGTAGAATGTAGATCGTGTTGTTTCGGCAGAGATGCCAGAGATCACCATCTACCCTACTTTACAGAGCACACAAGTCTCTGGTCCCCACGTTCTGTGAAGAGTCGTCGACGTCCAGCCATCTAGCGCCTAGTGGTAGTTCCACTGTCCTTCTGCCTCTTTCCATTGATGCTCACTACAGCAGCACGTGAACATTCGACCACCTTCACCGTTTTCGAGATACTCGTTCACAGGCTTTGCATAACAATACTCTTCCCTTTATCAAAGTCGCTTATCTCAAACGATTTCCCCATTTGCTGCCCATATGTTCGCTAGGGTGATTGCTCGTTCTTGTCTGCTCCGCTACATAGTTTTGTTACCGCATCACGTGCGCGCAACGCCACCTGGCAGCATCCAGCGTCGCCATGGACAGTGGTCATAATGTTTTGGCACATCAGTGTATGTTAAACTGCGATCTTGCAGTGTTAATCCCTTAAATATTTTACCTAGACGAACCTTTTATATTCCCGATTTTTCATTACTCTAATTATTTTTTGGTGCTTCTTTCCGTCAGTGCATTTAAATAGGTTGTTCGCCTCCTCGTAACACAGGAACACCTTCCCAAATCCTGCCTCAGTGTGTTATGTGAGACCTAGCCAGCGCTCCACACTAGTTGCGATGTGATGGTTAGGCGTTACCTGACTGGATGGTCGCCACCGACTGCTGGGAGCCGCTCTGAGGCGGCAGGAGGTCGGCTATCTGCGACGGCGGCCGCCGGAACAGGTACATGGCGCGCCGCAGCATCTCCACTGCAAACACGCACAAGCACACCAGAGCGTTCAGCACGGGGCAGAGGCAACAGCAGCTGCGGCGAGAGCGACATTTCCACTTCTTTGTTATAGACAGTACTGACCGCATCTTTAGTACACGTAAATTAACTGTTACTTTACTTTAAAGTAAATACCAAGGCATTTCCTTAACGAAAATATTAGCCCCCTGCACCACTTACAAAAATCTACGTATATATTAATTACTCTACGTATTAATATAATTAAGGAATCACAATCTGTCTCCTTTGTGTACCTTGACCTTGATAAATCATTTGACCGTGTATTGTATTTTGCTCTCCTTTCCACACTACACCTCGGCTCTTCTTGTATGGCATTCTCTTTATGCAACGGCCCGCACCACTATAGGTGTGTCCAATGATTCTGTCCATTCTCCACCCATGCACATCCTCTACGCGGCTGATAAGTCTACTAGACTAGTGTGTAACATTTGGACAAGTTCACATCGTTTAAATATTTAGGGACTAACACAAGAAATCGGTAATAGTGAATGCGAATGGAGAGCTTTGATTGTTGGAAGCGTTCTAGGTAAGTGCTTTGGATGTAGGAAGCAAATCTCATGCAAGACGCTAGTGCGACAATTCTAAAACACTGTTCCAGGGTTTCTAGCTATTACCAAGTAAGCAGGACAGCAGACGTCGAACGAATCCAGACGCGGGCTGCTGGGCTTGTAACAGTTCTCCATACTCCATAGGAAAGTGTGTAATAGGGAAACTTAAATGGGAATTTGTAGAACAAAGACGACGTTCTATTCACGAAACCATGTTCTATAAATTGAGATTATGGCTATTTAAAGGCGACTGTAAGAAATTTCTGCTGCCACTATCACATATTCAGCTTGTGTAGGATTAGGATAGGTCAAATTAGTTTAAGGAATACGTTCCAGTGCTAACTGGACAGAACAAGAAATAATTAATGTAGGGGGTGATACATACATAAGGGCAGACATTTTTATGGGTGACTGAGGACAATAGACTGAACAACACTACATCAGTATTCACTTCATTTACGATTAAATAATTATAGCTAGTAGCAGTAGTATGTTTTTACGTTAGTTAGTAACCTCCAAGAACATGTGGCAAAAAAAAGCCACTGATGTGTATTTTCCTCTGGGCAGCACGCCACGTGCGGATCTAGGCGCTTCAGTCTGGAAGCGCGTCACCGCTACGGTCGCAGGTTCGAATCCTGCCTCGGGCATGAATGTGTGTGATGTCCTTAGGTTTAAGTAGTTCTACTTTCTAGGGGACTGATGACCACAGATGTTAAGTCCCATAGTGCTTGAAACATTTGAGCAGCAGGCCAGGTGTTGAAGTGTGGGCACGTGGACGCAAAACGGTGAGTCTATACTGACAGCTGTGTCTACTTAGTGGTGCATTTACGGCAGTGCAGGAAACATCAGGTACTAAATTATGTGGCGTGTTTGTGGAAAGTCTGATAGATATGGAGAAAAAACAACTAACACACTAACACACGTATTAAGGTACCAATGATCACCAAGAGCAGTCTTACACTTCTAACACCATATGCATATTAAGTGTATCACTGTTATAAGTACAGGCGAAACGGGCGCTTAGAAGACAGATTAGCAGTCAAATAATCCTAATAAACATAGGTCCGAAAACCAATTATTTCCATGATACTTCGCATTACGAGCACATGAACACCTCTTAGCAGAGCCGCCGAGGTTCCATATTGCAGATACGCACTTGAGGACAAACGCAATGCAACAGGTGTTCAACGTGGCCACCGTTCATGTGAAGGCACATTCAACATGTCCCCTCATCCACGTTTGAATGATTTCAAAAATTTCTTGGCGTGTTCTAAATGCATTGACAACTATTAACATTGCGTTCTCCGAATCCATCGACACTATCAATAGGGCTGAAATACTCCGAAATACTCCGAAGCTTGTAAATATCCCCACACAAAAAAATCAAAACGTACTTTTAGACATTTACCGGTGTTGCAGCACTGGCATGACTGCACTTGTCCTTACTTCAAATCCGCGAAATCACTGTTTTATGGACCTAATTTTATTAGTATTGTTTGTTTGTTTCATTGTTCTCCATTCGCCATTATCGTTTGTACCTATAAGAGTCCCACCCTTTCGTATACTCCCGGATGATGTCGGTTGATTTCGCAGTCTTCCATGAAACGTCGATGAATAGCTTTCACATCCGGGTTGTCTGCAGCACAAACAGTTTAATGTGGGTCTTGTGATAAAAATCCCCACCAATGAGCTCGGAAGGTCGCGCAAGCCATTGAGCTAGTCCTCCCCTACCCCCATGGTACATAACAGCCAGTGCATCTCGAACAATGGAGCCCAATCATGCATAAACCAGAAGCTTCTTCCTTGCTTATTAGCAAGGGCGCGTACTCTAGTAAGTCGTTGAGGGTATTCCGAGTAAAGTCATTGAATAAAGCGGTTGTAGGCAGCACTTGCAAGACGTGCTAGGAGAATGTGAACAGCTGCCAGACAGTCACATACAGTACCAACATACACATTAATCTTGAACTGATGATGATGGCTAGACGGTACTCCACCATCTAGAATATAATGGATACAAAGAGACAAAGCCTTTCTTGAATGAGTACGTTGAAACTGTTGCGCTGTACCTGTCAATCTGTTGAATGTAAACTTTCGTTAACTCTTAGGACATATATTTTTGTTAGCTTGTTTCTTGCTTTGTTGTTAAGAAGCTGCCTCCAAATTTTGTAATGTACGAGTATTTTTGTATCATCCTCTATATCCAGGACGAGTATATATAGGGTGGTGGACAAAAATGTGGAAACACCGCGAGAAATGTACAATTGAAAATAAATGCAGAGGAAAACCAAGCTTGTAGGTAGCACTGTTGTATCTGACCACAGACTGCACCTGCGAAATTCCTTAACGCATTCTAATTGTCAGCCACAGTCAGAACTTATCATGTTCAGTCGTGTGTGCATTATGTCAGGACTCAGTGCACTCAAACGTCAGCAAATTGTTGTTGTTCGAGTGATGGGTTCTTTCTTAAATAAAGTGGAAACGTCATCCGATACGTCAGAGCGTGTTGAGTGATTGTGACGGACGGCGATGCAAGAGCACTGTTATGAAAAATAATAGGACGACAGCTGCGAAAGCAACTGCGGAAGTGAATGTCAGACTCGCGAAACCTGAAAAAAAAATTCCATAAGCAGGGGATTGCAGGGCGAGATGGGATTCCGAAACCACTCATCAGTGATGCAAATACCCGTAAGAAGAAAACGTGGGGCCGAAGCCCAAAACCTCAACTATGGAGCAGTGGAAGAACGTCATTTGATAGAACGAGTCTTGTTTTTCACTGTTACAGACTTCTGCCCGAGTTTACGTCCCGAAAATGAAACAGGGGCGGGGGGGGTTCGGTGATGATAAGGGCAGCCATATCGCAGTATTCCCTGGCCACGTGGGTACTCTGTACGGTCACATTAATGCCAAGAATTTTGCAGTCATTTTGGATGATCAGGTCCATCCTATGCCATAATGTTTGTTCCTCAATGGTGATGCAGATTTCAAAGACGGCAGGGTCCCTGTGTGCACTGTTCGCATCGTCCAGGACGGTTTTGTTTTCTATACTTCTATCTGCGGGGAAAACTGAAACAAGTGGTTTAACAGGATACACTGACAACTACCGAAGACATGAAAAACCTTATAACAAGGGCCTGTGCTGCCGTTAACCCCAGATGAAATTCAACGTGCAGTACTGTTTCCATAAAATCGCTTTATATCACGTAGCAGTTCTCAAGGTCAACATTTTGAGCAGTTGGTATCGCAACAGTGATGATAAACAAATGAAAAGTGTTTGGGTTACGTGTTTACTTACATCTGGTATGGTAGGGCTGAGTTGGGTGAAATATCTTCTCCTGACAGCTGGACAGTGGTTTGTGGTGCTGTTACATTGATACTATTTAAGCAAGCCCCGTGTATACTATGTCGTTCAAATTTTCTTAGATGCTTCTTTCAAATAATAAATAAAGTTCATAGTTGTACTACAAAAATGAAGATTTTGTAATATGGCAACTATGAACGATAAGAATTACCTGTGAAGGCCAGGAAATTCACGATATTGTCCGCTGTAACTTGACGAGATACTAAAAGGTATCAGATAGATTATATAATGGTAAGGCAGAGATTTAGGAACCAGTTTTTAAATTGTAAGACATTTCCAGGGGAAGATGTGGACTCTGACCACAATCTATTGGTTATGAACTGTAGACTAAAACTGAAGAAACTGCAAAAAGGTGGGAATTCAAGGAGATGGTGTAACAACAATAACACTATACTATTGTACTTATAATAAATTTTTCCCCTGATTTTCAATAATTTAGCCTAATCGATGTTCTGATTTCATTTCTTTTTTGTTTCATGCCCTTATGTTAAAGCAACTGTAAACAATTTTCGATGTGAATTTTAATAATTATGTCAAATTTCAAGCAATGTTGTAATCAAAGTTAAGTGTAACTAATGTTGGAAATATTGTAAGATGTGAAAGTTGTAATTGTATGCCTGGTCCATACGTAGGCAATGTATTAGGATATGTGGAATGCAAAACCTTTGGTGAATACCCTGTCTGTAGGGGAGCGGTAAAAGGTGGAGGCAGGCGAGCGCGGGAAAATGCACACGGGCGCGGTACGGCATAACGAGCTCAGCAGTAGTAGTCAGAGTTCGGCATCGATCTGAGAAACATGTGCTGGATCGAGGAGGCTCTCCTGGAAAAAGTGTTTTCGTCGAGCCACGGATGCGCTGTTTCCGACGTCTATACAGCATGCCAATATTCCATAAGCACTAAATGGAAAAGTATTGCGACGCCATGAAGAAGTAAAGTGCCGATATTTCATGAGCCATTGCTGTTACTGCACGTGTGCTTTGTGTCTCGCCATCTCGCCGCCTGCCGTCCGCCTCATCGATACGAACAGGTTGAAACTTTTAGTACTGTATTCGTGTGGACCAGTGTTACTTTTGCTACATACTGTTCAATAACAACTTAAATTTTACCAGAACTGTCCTATCAATTAATTATCCTTACAACTAACCTAGACAGGGTTCTTTCCACATGTTGCGCAATCCGAGTGTCCCAAGATGAAGATTTAAAGTTTATGTTAATAATAATTACCTGCAGACCTATCAATGTTAGAATGATGTTTAAAGAACTTTGTTGTTAATGAATACTGAACGAATAATATAGGTATGAGAAAGTTGGAAGATGAGGTTGAAATTGGGTTAGTAATGAAGTTTATTTAAATTGAGACAAAAATAACGGTAGTTAAATGAGTAGGAAATAAGACAAAAAGAGCGGTACATCATATATTGGAAATCTTGAATGCTTAATGTTTTCAATAATCAAACTTTCACTACAGTGCTCATAATAGTTTCAGGGTCCCCCCCTTTTTTTCTTTTCTATTCATTTGAATTCTGAAGTGTACTGAACTGATTTGACCAGAAAAGTTAAAGTCAATATAAAACCTAAATTTATCAGTGTTTTACCCTTCTTAAAATTGACATTGTATGTGTGTTTCAAAAGCGCTATTTCTAGGGTAACCTATGCCCGATTTCAGTCGGATTGAAGACAAAACGCAGTTTGTAGTAATCATTATAGTGTAATGTTGTGTATTTATAGCTTGTCCAAATTAGTACAGAACGTGAAAATATTAGTTCAGTAGATTTTTCTGGTTCTAAAATTTACCATATAATGCAGTATTACTACGTGTTGTTATGCTTGCACGTACATCCACTTGTACAGGGAAAAAACTCAGTTAATGCCTAATTAGGCTGGCGACCGTATTATTAACAAGTGGTAGCATCTGCTGTGTATGTTTCTTGCGCGTCCTAACGTGTAGTTGCACTTTAGACTTGCTTGACGTATCATTGTTGTTACTGAGTGGGTGTAAGTCTGATTTTGCCTCCATTCAGGTACATGCGGTCAACATATTTACTAAAATCCTTTCTTACAAGGTGAGGCCCGTCAACTTACCATAGTACAGGCTTTATAGATTTAATGTGCGCAAGAGCGTAGACGTTACAAGTGGCGACCGTGACAGGTCGTTCAGTTGTTATTGGTCACAAATTAATGTGAATACCGAGCAGTGGATGTTCAGTGGCACGAAATGCAATATTAATCAGTAAAATAAATAGCAGTGAACGTCAAGTACGGTAGTGCGGTGTAATTTGCATTCGGTATGGACAGGAAAGTAGACAGGGTAGATGTGCCGAGCATAATGGAAAATGCGCATGGCAATAGCAGGAGTTTAAGCGGCCAGATAACAGATGGCGTTAGCGAAAGGCAATTGGCGTATATACAATATCACGAAAATGTTAATGAACAGATTGAAATGTCGAGATTGCCTGGAACACAGCAAGGGATAAAACAAGAAGTAGGGGATGACTTTGTAGACGATAGTGGGTACGTGAACGAATTCACTGACATGTTTGATTCTCCACAGATAAAGAAAGAACCGAAAGAACCTTTTGAGGTAAAATCGGAACGCATGGACTCCGTAAAACAAGACAGTGTGAAAATTTTAAGCATGAACGATTTATTTGAACAATTAACCAAACAAATTATAGGACAGAGTGAGCAGCTCAAAACACAGAATGATCAGCTTAAAAAACACGTTGACGAGCAGCTTAAAACACAAAGTAATCAGATCAAAACACGAAATGATCAGCTAAAAGTACAGGTCGAAGAACAAGGAATTAAAATTAGTAAACAAATAGAACAGGTAGAACAAAAAGTGGGTAATTTAAGTTCTGTGGTAAATACCATTAAATTTGAAATTGACACAATTAACAAAAATATGAATACTATGCAGGGGGAAATTGACAACATTAACAGTAGGTTTGATGTTGAAATTCTCAGCATCTAAGAGAAAGTAGAACCTCTGGTTGAAACAGAAGTAGACGAAAAAGTTTTCGGTCTTAAAACTGAGATCGTAAACGAATGTCAACACGGAATATCACAGTTGAAAAAGGCAGTTTCAGACACTGAAAGAGAATTAGGCGAAAAAGTGACCGGATGTGTACAAAAGTGTGAACAAAATACTTCGAAAATTCAAGGCAAAATTTTCGATCTTGAGAGTAAAATCAAAGATAGGCCTGGTGTTGTCTATAATGGCACACCACTTTTGAAGCTATTGGAAGGTGAGGAACGCTTCGATCCCGCCAACAAACATAACGGATGGCATCCATTAGATTTCATTAAAAATTGCGAGAGGATATTTCCTGAACACTTGTCTGATCAGGAAAAGATAAACGTAGTAATTAGTGCCTTAGCAGGTGACGCTAAGCGCTGGGGAATTAATTTGAATACCGAACGAATCGCGTTCGAAGAATTTAAGCAAAAGTTTACGGAAGAATATTGGTCCGAACAAAAACAGGATCATTTGTGGCGCGAATTTGTCATGGCCAAACTTCATGATAACAGGGGCAGGAATTATTTAAAAGATTTCTGCTAATATTGGTACCGAAAGTTGACGCATTTAGGAGGAAGAAGGTCCGATTCTGAAATCATATGGGAGCTATATAAAAAGCTTCCGGAAGATTCAAAGAGATACGTGGGAAGCAATCATCGTAGCTTCCAAGCATTTCTTGAAAGGGTCGAAGACGAAGACCACTGGCGCGAAAGTCGTGCCAATTATCAGAATTTTAGCAACAGAAATAACCGTAATAGTGACGAGAGAAATGACGGCGAAGGGTTTTGCGTCAACATGATACAGAGAGGAAGAGGCAGAGGAAGAGGAAGTTATATAGGTCACGGTAGAGGGTACACCGCACAAAATAATAACGATGCGGGAAACTGATTTCCACGAATGTTGCGGGCCAAACGGAAGCGGACAGTACATACCGGCCCCGATTTAAGAAAAAGTACCGAACTGACAGTAATGTTATGAGATAGGTTAGAGACAGGCGTGGAACGACGCAACGTGTTGTTGCGAAACAAGCGTCAGGTGCAAGCGCGGATGAGTCATCTTCGCCGAGCAGAGCGATACATGTTAACAGGCGAGTGGAGCATGAGAGGGCAACGGCCCAGCCTAGCAGAACAGCTGTTCAGAGAAAAGCCGCTAGCAATGCGGCAGCATTAGAAACGAACACTGCCGTAAGAACTGGTGCATACATTACGAGAGGTAATTCCGTGGCGAAGGAAATAGTAGATGAAACTGTGGATACACAGAGAGGTGCGATTAGCAGTGTTAGCAATAAAGTAAATGGCGAGAAAGAACTAGCAGAAGTAACTAATTGGTGTGTGCAGATCGACGATCTGTACAAGGGCCTCAAGCAATGCGAGTGGGAAGATTTTAAGAAGGAGTATGAGGCAAGGAGGTTAATTAGTGAAAAGGGAGATAATAGGGACGTCGATAAGGTGACGTGGCCCAAATTGGAAGAGGAGAGATTAAATAGCGCCGCGCAAAGTACGCGTGCTGCCGATGGGACAATGATTAAAGATAGGAAGGAATTGAAGGATGAAATCCTAAGCATTGACGAGGAAGTAACTTCTGTTAATGATCCGCCAACAGTACGAGCTGCTACCGAAAGGCACCGTGAGGAAGAGGCAGGTAATTACCTGAAAGTAATTGAAGTCCACGAGAATTACACTAAGTATGAAGTAACAGTAGATGTGAGTAAAACCGATAGTGAGAACGTTTTGTCAAAAGAAGATATTGAGTTAAAAATCAAAACCTGACGAAAATGCAGAAGAAGAACTTAGTGCCTGTCTCAGAAAAGCTTTTATGTTAGAACCCGAAAGCGATCCAGAATGGTCGGATTCGGACGATAGTTCAGATGACGAATATTTCGGTACTAGTGAAAATAATGGGGATGCAGCTAATTGCGATATTGTACCTAATGATGACGAAGTTTCAAAACAAAATCCAGATGTTGAGACTGAACGAAGAAGGAAAGAGCCACCTGATGACTCAGGGTCTATTTTACAAAGAGTTCAAGTAATTAATGACTTTGAACTCCCGGAACCAAAGAAACCACCAGACATAAGTGGGGTGAATGTTAAAAGCATATCTTGGGATGATGTTATCGTCGACCCGGATTTGCTTAGGGAAGATCACAACAATGAAAAACATTCGACAGTGAAACAAACTGTAATACCAGTTGAAATTTATAATGTGAAATTGCAGGTACTTCTTGATATGGGATCTCAGATAAGCGCAATCTCCCAGTCGTTTTTCGAACACATTTGTGATGAGCCTGGAATAGTAATTATGTCAGTGACGGGTGTAAAAATTGTTGGTGCTACTGGCAAGACTAGCAAGCTGGTAAAGAACCAAATTTTGGTTGAATTTAGTATAAAAGGACAAAACTTTGAACACGATTTTTTGGTTGTACCAGACTTGAGTACTGAAATGATTCTGGGAATAGATTGGTTGGATAAAGAAAAGGTTATTATTGATTGTAGCCAGGAAGTGATCAAAATTGATAGTGCATCTAGGAATGTAGAAGTAAAATTTGAGGGAAATGGGAAGGTGTTCGATTCAGAAATTGATTCTTTATTGTTGGAGATTGACCAAGGGAATGATGGTTTGACAAACAAGTATGAGGTCTACCATGTTCAGAGGTTAATAAATGAGAGTAACAAGCAGGGGCATGATTTTAAAGAAATGGTGGAAAATTTGAAGGAAATATCTCCCGAACAGAAAACAGAATTGCTTGATATTTTAGAAAGTAATAGCACCGTATTTTCGGACAAACCTGGCCTAGTTAAGAACTTTGAATACCAGATTGAGACAATAGAGCATAAACCTTTCTTTGTAAGACCGTTTTCGGTACCCATATCAAAGAGGCAGGCTGTGCAAATGGAAATAGATAAAATGATAGAATGGGGTGTAATCGAACAGAGTAGCAGCGAATATAATAGTCCCCTTATCATCGTGAACAAAAGGGATGGGGGAGTAAGAGTAGTTATTGACGCCAGGACTTTGAACAAAATTGTAAAAAAGGAAATAGACAGACCTGAAAATCTGGACAAAATGCTTCAAAAATTTTATAATGTGAAGTATTTAACCAGTCTGGACATGACCGCCAGATACTGGCAAATTCCTTTGAGTAAAGAATCCCGTAAATATACCGCTTTTCTATTTGCCGGGAAATGCTATCAGAATAAAGTAGTACCATTTGGGCTTAGCACTTCGGTGGCAGTATTTATTAGAGCACTGGACTTTGTATTAGGGAGAGAATTGAGTTCCCGGCTAACCATTTATGTAGATGATTTCCTGATTGCTACAGAAGAATGGCAAGAGCATTGTGAATTATTGCAGAGAGTTTTTGTTGCTCTACAAGCAGGTGGCATGACGCTTAAGTGGAAGAAATGTGAGTATGTAAAGTCGGAAATAAAGTTCCTGGGGCACATAATTACTACTACCGGTATTGGCAAGGACCCGGAAAAGTTAAGTGCAATAGCAGAGTGTCCAGCTCCTAGAAATAGAAAACAGTTGAAAGCCTTTTTGGGTTTATGTGCGTTCTATAGAAAATTCGTCAAGGGGCAAGTTTTTAATAGTCCTCATTTGAATAATCTACTTAAGAAAAATAGTGCTTTTGTGTGGACAGAAGGGTGCACGAGAGATTTAAAAAAATTAAAATGTGAACTTTTGAATGACAATATTTTGCATCACCCCATACTGTCAAAACCTTTCCATATGAGTACTGACAGCAGTGCTTATGGAATTGGCATAGAAGTTTTCCAGGAAATCTGTGATGGCAAAGAAATCGAACACAGGACTATCGAGTTTGCAAGTAGAACTCTAACAAAATACGAGAGAAACTACACTATATCAGAAAAGGAAGCTTTAGCCATTATATGGGGATTAAAGAAATTCAGAAATTATCTGTGGGGCCATAAGCTCATCATACATACTGACCACAAAGCTTCAACTTTTCTTAAGGATTGTCGTTTACTTAATGGCAGGCTAACTCGTTGGGCTTTGTACCTGCAACAATTTGATTACGAGATTTGCTATGTTAAGGGTATTGAGAATTATGTGGCAGATGCGTTATCTCGATTGCCTAATGGTATGAGTGAAGTGCCCAATGAAAATGGTGAAGAGGGTACTTTTCAGATAAGGTATATGAAAGAGGTTTCAGGAAAAAGGAAAATTGAACAAATATGAAAAAATATGAGATACCATCAGAATGAAGATCCGACATGGAAATCTGTGAAGGTAAATTTTGACAGTGTGCAGTATCCTCAAATTAAGAAATATTACAAAATCCTTAAAGGCATTTTATATAGGAGGAAAGATTTAGTCGCTGAGGAATGGAGAGTATGTTGGCCACACCAGTTTGATACTGATGTCATAGACTATTTTCATTTAGCATTGGGGCATAGTGGGCCAAAGAAATTTTTGGATAAATTGAATAATGTACTAGTGATTGCTGGTAGTGTCAGTAAGAGGGTAAAGGAACGAATTAAGTCGTGTGATGTCTGTCAAAGGGCCAAAGTACCGAACAGAACTAATAGAGGTCCAATGCAAAGTACATTACCTGAAGACACCCTAGAATTATTATCGGTAGATTTATATGGTCCCCTCCCAAAGACTTTGGGAAATTGTGCATAAATTTTAGTAATTTTGGAAATATTCTCAAAGTTTGTGAAATTATACCCCTTGAAAAGAGCAACAGCAAAAGCTGTATTTAGTAGGATGGTCGAATACTTCAGAACCATCGGGAAACCCAAGGCAGTACTATCTGACAATGGACCGTAGTTCATATCCAAAATTTGGAAGGAAGGAATGGAGTGAAATGGTGTGGAGGTTAAATATATATCAGCTTATCATCCTGCTAGCAACCCGGTTGAAAGGTACATGCGAGAAATCGGGAGATTGTGTAGAACTTACTGCAGTTATAACCATAGGGCCTGGGGCAAGTTTATATCGGACTTTGAGACTATCATTAACACCTTACATCATGAATCTACTGGGTTCCCACCGGAAGAAATTTTGTTAGGCAGCAGAAGTAAAAGTTTAATTGAGGAAAAACTAGAGTTTCCGCCTTGTACAAGTTTGGGGTTGAGTCAAAAGAAAGAATTAGTCGGAGATAGGGCAAAGCAAAAAGCTGAATCGAGATCTAAAAGACATGATAAAAATCTGAAAGTTTCAAAATTTAAAATTGGGGATTATGTTCTTTTAAAAACCCACGAAAAATCTAGTGAACTGAACCATGAAATTTCCAAATTTAAATATATTTATAATGGACCGTATGTAATACAGAACATTCCACACGATAATGCTTACTACCTGATCTACCCAAAATCCAAAATACCTTTAGGTGTAAGAAATGTTGTGGACCTGAAACTATGTTCCTAGAAGTGAATGACCTAAGTACAATCAGAAAACAATTTGCAGTAAACGTGCTGTATATTATGCTGAAACTAATTTATGCCAAATGTAACAAACTTTTGTAACATAGGTAGACCAATATCAATGTACTAATGTAATTATGTGAGTTTCAGATTACCAAATGTACTATAAATGTAAAGAGATATGGAGAAAAAGGGCTGAAAAGAAAGGATAAATGCTGTCAGCCAGATAAAAGATGGGACTGTCAAAAATGAAAATGGGCAGTATATGAGTCATAATATAAAGGACTGCCAAACACCAAAGAGGGCAGATAAATAGTCAAAGGAGAATTATAAGTGTGATACAGGAGATGTGGCAATATGAGGTGAAAAGGACTGCCCAAATCTGAATAATAGGCAGCAAATGTGTGTAGTAATTTTCTTAATATTATTGTGTGTTTTTTTTCTCTTTAGTAAATAAGAAAATGGACTGCCATCCAATGCAAGCATCAACAAATTGTTTTATAGTGCATATAGATATTTGTATTTGCTTTTGTAAATAAGTGTTTGCGTTCCAAATTTGGTTTTTATTTGTCTGAGAAATTGAACAATGATAAGTAATATGCTACTTAAATACTGTTGTGATAGGAGGTTGGACTGTGCCAAAGGCACTTAAGCAAACGATAGGTAAATGTTCTTGATATATTAAAAAAAAAGACTTATGTAAAGTGAGTGAAAGGAAGTTTGTGGTATAAAATTTTTTTGATGGGATAATCACACAAAGATTCAGAACCACTGTATAAATATAAAGTTCAGTGTTCCCATCAAATTTGCACTTAGTGAAATTTACTGGAAACAGGGGCATGTGTAACAACAATAACACTATACTATTGTACTTATAATAAATTTTTCCCCTGAATTTCAATAATTTAGCCTAATCGATGTTCTGGTTTCATTTCTTTTTTGTTTCATGCCCTTATGTTAAAGCAACTGTAAACAATTTTCGACGTGAATTTTAATAATTATGTCAAATTTCAAGCAATGTTGTAATCAAAGTGAAGTGTAACTAATGTTGGAAATATTGTAAGATGTGAAAGTTGTAATTGTATGATGGTCCATACGTAGGCAATGTATTAGGATATGTGCAATGCAAAACCTTTGGTGAATACCCTGTCTGTAGGGGAGCGGTAAAAGGTGGAGACAGGCGAGCGCGGGAAAATGCACACGGGCGCGGTACGGCATAACGGGCTCAGCAGTAGTAGTCGGAGTTGGGCATCGATCTGAGAAACACGTGCTGGATCGAGGAGGCTCTCCTGGAAAAAGTGTTTTCGTCGAGCCTCGGATGCGCTGTTTCCGACGTCTATACAGCATGGTAATATTCCATAGGCACTAAATGGAAAAGTATTGCGACGCCATGAAGAAGTAAAGTGCCGATATTTCATGAGCCATTGCTGTAACTGCACGTGTGCTTTGTGTCTCGCCATCTCGCCGCCTGCCGTCCGCCTCATCGATACGAACAGGTTGAAACTTTTAGTACTGTATTCGTGTGGACCAGTGTTACTTTTGCTACATACTGTTCAATAACATCTTAAATTTTACCAGAACTGTCCTATCAATTAACTATCCTCACAACTAACCTAGACAGGGTCCTTTCCACATGTTGTGCAATCTGAGAGTCCCAAGATGAAGATTTAAAGTTTATGTTAATAATAATTACCTGCAGACCTATCAATGTTAGAATGATGTTTAAAGAACTTTGTTGTTAATGAATACTGAACGAATAATATAGGTATGAGAAAGTTGGAAGATGAGGTTGAAATTGGGTTAGTAATGAAGTTTATTTAAATTGAGACAAAAATAACGGTAGTTAAATGAGTAGGAAATAAGACAAAAAGAGCGGTACATCATATATTGGAAATCTTGAATGCTTAATGTTTTCAATAATCAAACTTTCACTACAGTGCTCATAATAGTTTCAGGGTCCCCCCCCTTTTTTTCTTTTCTATTCATTTGTATTTTGAAGTGTACTGAACTGATTTGACCAGAAAAGTAAAAGTCAATATAAAACCTAAATTTATCAGTGTTTTACCCTTCTTAAAATTGACATTGTATGTGTGTTTCAAAAGCGCTATTTCTAGGGTAACCTATGCCCGATTTCAGTCGGATTGAAGACAAAACGCAGTTTGTAGTAATCATTATAGTGTAATGTTGTGTATTTATAGCTTGTCCAAATTAGTACAGAACGTGAAAATATTAGTTCAGTAGATTTTTCTGGTTCTAAAATTTACCATATAATGCAGTATTACTACGTGTTGTTATGCTTGCACGTACATCCACTTGTACATGGAAAAAACTCAGTTAATGCCTAATTAGGCTGGCGACTGTATTTTTAACAATTGGTAGCATCTGCTGTGTATGTTTCTTGCGCGTCCTAACGTGTAGTTGCACTTTAGACTTGATTGACGTATCATTGTTGTTACTGAGTGGGTGTAAGTCTGATTTTGCCTCCATTCAGGTACACGCGGTCAACATATTTACTAAAATCCGTTCTTACATGGTGAGGCCCGTCAACTTACCATAGTACAGGCTTTATAGAGTTAACGTGCGCAAGAGCGTAGTCGTTACAATGGGACCTGGATAAACTGAAAGAACCAGAAGTTGTACAGAGTTTAAGGGAGAGCATAAGGGAACAATTGACAGGAATGGGGGAAAGAAATACAGAAGAAGAAGAATGGGTAGCTTTGGGGGATGAAATATTGAAGGCAGCAGAGGATCAAATAGGTAAAAAGACGAGGGCTAGTAGAAACCCTTGGGTAACAGAAGAAATACTGAATTTAATTGATGAAGGGAGAAAATATAAAAATGCAGTAAATGAAGCAGGCTGAAAGGAGTACAAACGTCTCAAAAATGAGATCGACAGGAAGTGCAAAACGGCTAAGCAGGGACGGCTAGAGGACAAATGTAAGGATGTAGAGACTTATTTCACTAGGGGTAAGATAGATACCGCCTACAGGAAAGTTAAAGAGAACTTTGGGGAGAAGAGAGCCACTTCTATGAATATCAAGAGCTACGATGGAAACCCAGTTCTAAGCAAAGAAGGGAAAGCAGAAAGGTGGAAGGAGTATATAGAGGGTCTATACAAAGGCGATGCACTTGAGGACAATATTATAGAAATGGAAGAGGATGTAGATGAAGATGAAATGGGAGATACGATACTGCGTGAAGAATTTGACAGAGCACTGAAAGACCTGAGTCGAAACAAGGCCCCCGGGGTAGACAATATCCCATTAGAACTACTGACGGCTTTGTGAGAGCCAGTCCTGACAAAACTCTACCATCTGGTGAGGAAGTTGTATGAGACAGGCGAAATACCCTCAGACTTCAAAAAGAATATAATAATTCCAATTCCAAAGAAAGAAGGTGTTGACAGATGTGAAAATTACCGAACTATCAGTTTAATAAGTCACAGCTGCAAAATACTAACGCGAATTCTTTACAGACGAATGGAAAAACTGATAGAAGACGACCTCGGGGAAGATCAGTTTGGATTTCGTAGAAATGTTGGAACAAGTGAGGGAACACTGACCCTACGACTCATCATAGAAGAAAGATTAAGGAAAGGCAAATCTACGTTTCTAGCATTTGTAGACTTAGAGAAAGCTTTTGACAATGTTAACTGGAATACTCTCTTTCAAATTCTGAAGGTGGCAGGGGTAAAATACAGGGATCGAAAGGCTATTTACAGTTTGTACAGAAACCAGATGGCAATTATAAGAGTCGAGGGGCATGAAAGGGAAGCAGTGGTTGGGAAGGGAGTGAGACAGGGTTGTAGCCTATCCCCGATGTTATTCGATCTGTATATTCAGCAAGCAGTAAAGGAAACAAAAGAAAAGTTCGGAGTAGGTATTAGAATCCATGGAGAAGAAATAAAAACGTTGAGGTTCGCCGATGACATTGTAATTCTGTCAAAGACAGCAAAGGACTTGGAAGAGCAGTTGAGCGGAATGGACAGTGTCTTGAAAGGAGGGTATAAGATGACCATCTAGAAAAGCAAAACGAGGATAATGGAATGTAGTCGAATTAAGTCAGGTGATGCTGAGGGAATTAGATTAGGAAATGAGACGCTTAAAGTAGTAAATGAGTTTTGCTATTTGGGGAAAAAAAATAACTGATGATGGTCGAAGTATAGAGGATATAAAATGTAGACTGGCAATGGCAAGGAAAGCGTTTCTGAGGAAGAAAAATTTGTTAACATCAAGTATAGATTTAAATGTCAGGAAGTCGTTTCTGAAAGTATTTGTATGGAGTGTAGCCATTTCTTTATTAATCCTTTCTATATTTATTAGTAAGAAATAATCCGCTAAATTACTGTGTGGTATGGTGTGGTGACTAAATGTTGGCACATTATGAGAAGTGGGAGATTCTTATGTGATACCAGACAGAGTAAACACTTATTGTGAGCACATAAACGAAGAAAACTATCTAGATTCCAAAGTTTACGTTGATCTCAAGAAGTCACTTCACATGAGAGACACTAGAATGTCGGGCATTGACTGAAGTAGATTTGCATACTGGTGTGGAGGCCTGATTTCGGAATAATGCCGCTACAACTTTGAGTTTATTAAAGAAGGTAATATCCAGGCAAGTGCGCTAGCTTTTCAAAAAATGGGATGTCGTGTTTAAGGGACATTTTCAGTACTGCTTCATAAATTTTTGAACTCTTATTGTTTGACTATTTCGTACCATTGGTTTAAGTAACAGACAATATGAAGGACTCAAGAAAGAACCACGTCACTTCCAACTCCTTTTCTTTTCACTAATCGTTGCAAAACAAGCTATAGTTCAAATTACAATATTTTGAAATTTGTGTTCAATATTCAAATTAATTGCACTTCTCTATGAAGGTGTACAGCTGCCTATATTTTGTAATATGACTTTCGGCTACAGAAAAGGAACTTTAACTACTTTACATTGTTGTACATTGAGTTTAATAGTTTTGAGACAGACTAATTGGACTCGCGCTGTAACTTGCAAAATCCGATTTTTAACTGTGTATGATGTTGGTGTGTAACAATCTTGCAACGGACATGGCAAGATTTAAGTAACGGCAAAACAGCGTGGTAGGTCACATGTCTTTCATTTCACATAATGTACATAATAATGTGCACAGGTACTCTAAACACAGGACCGTCATAAGTAGTACAATTAACGGTTACATATATACACTAATCAATATAAAGTTACAACACATACGTAGTGTGAAGGTTTCGCTGAGATGCAAGAGCAAAATATCTCTTTCCAGAAGTACCAAGAGTATAGCAGTCATAAGCGAAAATAATCCACTTAGACATTCGCATTGACAGGAAAGTTAAAGCAGAAAAGTTACAAACTCCTTAGCTCGAATCACAAGGCTCAGTGAACGACGTCCCAGTCCGCCCTCCAAGGTGGACAGACAATACCGGGAACTGAATCTGGGTCCTCTGTAAGGCGATCGTCTATTTTACAACGCAGCACACGAGGAAGAGAAAGAGTTTATATGCAGACTAAGGCAATGAACAAAAATTTATAGCAGGGTCAGGATTCGAAACCAGGTCTTCTGCTCACTAGTCATATGTGCTAACCACTATGTCATCCCCGCACAGTGGCTTTGCACAACTGCACGGACTACTCTAGCGTGCCTCCCTCCTCAATGCAGATTCACGTTCATGCCTCGGCTCACTTGATGTTCCCCCTAAACGCGAACGGCTTTGCAGAGACTCTCCAATTGTATAATAACTCTCACCATCGAACGAAATGGTGGATCGTGCCTGAAACCCAGGCAAGGGTACTGTAATCAATGAAACTACGTGGTTTTAGATGCCTTTTCGAGTTATAAACGTGTACGATATGTGTATGCCGACTGAAGCGAAAAATAAAAGATTGTATCGAGAACGGGCCACTGTGGCACAGTGTCTTTGCACAACCCCACGGGCTACCCTAAGATGCATCTCTTCTCGACCGAAATTCCAATTCACATCTCACCCTAGTTGGTAGTTCCCATAATCTCGAACAACATTGCAGAGACTCTCTGACTATTGGAACAGCACTTCAGCATGGAGACAGTTGGAGAGTCTCTGCAATGATAACCGAGTTTACTGGAAATACCAAGTGAGCTGAGGAGTGAACGAGAAATTCTGTTGAGGAGGGAGACGTGTTAGGGTAGCCATAGGGTTGTGCAAAGCCAGGGTGTCGTGGTGGTTAGCGCATCTACCTATGAGCACGAGGCCAAGATTTCAATGGAGAGAAGGCTTCCGAAGTAAGAGTGATTTCGGGTGTACCGCAGGGGAGTGTCGTGGGACCGTTGCTATTCACAATATATATAAATGACCTTGTGGATAACATCGGAAGTTTACTGAGGCTTTTAGCGGATGATGCTGTAGTGTATCGAGAGGTTGTAACAATGAAAAATTGTACTGAAATGCCGGAGGATCTGCAACGAACTGACGCATGGTGCAGGGAATGGCAACTGAATCTCAATGTAGACAAGTGTAATGTGCTGCGAATAAATAGAGAGAAAGATCCTTTATCATTTAGCTACAATATAGCAGGTCAGCAACTAGAAGCAGTTAATTCCATAAATTATTTGGGAGTAGGCATTAGGAGTGGTTTAAAATGGAATGACCATATAAAGTTGATCGTCGGTAAAGCAGATGCCAGACTGAGATTCATTGGAAGAATCCTAAGGAAATGCAATCCGAAAATAAAGGAAGTAGGTTACAGTACACTTGTTCGACCACTGCTTGAATACTGCTCACCGGTGTGGGATCCGTACCAAATAGGGTTGACAGAAGAGATAGAGAAGATCCAACGGAGAGCAGCGCGCTTCGTTACTGGATCATTTAGTAATAGCGAAAGCGTTACGGAGATGGTAGATAAACTCCAGTGGAAGACTCTGCAGGAGAGACGCTCAGTAGCTCGGTACGGGCTTTTGACAAAGTTTCGAGATCATACGTTCACCGAAGAGTCAAGCAGTATATTGCTCCATCCTACCTATATCTCGCGAAGAGACCATGAGGATAAAATCAGAGAGATTAGGGCCCACACAGAAGCATACCGAGAATCTTCCTTTCCACGAACAATACGAGACTGGGGTAGAAGGGAGAACCGATAAAGATACTCAAACTACCCTCCGCCACACACCGTCAGGTGTCTTGCGGAGTATGGATGTAGATGTAGAAGTAGATTTGAATCCCAGCCTTTGTACAAATTTTCATTCATTGATTCAGTCTGCATATATACATCATAGGTGTTCGCGACTCGATAAGATCTCTGGAGCAGTGTAGTATCATTGAAGAGGAAGAACACGGAGACGGTGGACACTGCGACTTGGCGACCTATCTCCCCTTCTTCTCGTATACTATAGCCACGTGAACACCACACAGTGCTCTGTTTCCAGCTTCCATTTTTGTACAGAGTATACTAAAATACGAGGGTCACTCCAAAAGAAATGCACACTGTTTTTGTAAAAATTCAGTTTTCATTCTGCATGTGTTAAAGTTTTACAGTGTGTAGATTCATCCTTCCCTCTTGTTTTAAAACTTAGTTCAACCTGTTCCCGCGAGTGGCGCCGTCACAGCATGTCTTCAAGATGGCTGCTCCACTTGACGTGCTGTCATAGAATTCCTGTGCTGTGAATACGAGACAGTGGGAAACATCCACAAGAGGTTAAAAAAAGGTGTATGGAGATGCTGCTGTCCATCGCAGTACAGTTAATCGGTGGACAAATGGGTAACGTGATGAAAGCTGGCACGCCAATATTAAGGATTGTCCTCGCAGCGGTAGGCCTCGTACTGCACACACTCCATACAACGTGCAGGGAGTTAACGAATTGGTGACTGCTGACAGACTCATCACAGTGAACGAATTGTCACGTTACGTTGGGATAGGGGAAGGAAGTGTTTGCAGAATACTGAAAGTGTTGGCGTTAAAAACTGTTTTTGCCAGGTGGGTTCCCAGGATGTTCACAGTGGCTCACAAAGAAACAATGAAAACGGTATGCAGCGAACTTTTGGAACAGTACGAGAATGGTGGAGATGAATTTCTTGGAAGAATTGTAACAGGTGATGAAACATGGATCCATCATTTTTCACCAGAGACGAAGAGGCAATCAATGGCGTGCCATCATGCAAACGCACCCAAGGAAAAAAAAAAAACTCAAAACCACACCTTCTGCTGGAAAAGTTATGGCTACGGTGTTTTTCGATTCCGAAGGACTCTTGCCTGTGGACATCCTGCCAAGTGGAACCACCATAAATTCTGATGCATATGTGATGACACTGAAGAAACTTGAAACTCGACTGATTCGTGTTCGACCACATGGGCAAAAGCAGGATGTTTTGCACGACAATGCACGGCCACATGTCAGTCAAAAAACCATAGAAGCGATCACAAAACTCGGATGGACAACACTGAAACACCCGCCTTACAGTCCTGATCTGGCTCCATGTGAGTATCATCTCTTTTGGAAACTGAAAGACTCTCTTCGTGGAACAAGGTTTGAAGATGATGACTCCCTTGTGCACGCTGCCAAACAGTGGCTCCAACAGGTCGGTCCAGAATTTTACCGTGCGGGTATACAAGCGCTGGTTCCAAGATGGCGTAAGCAGTTGAGAGGGATGGAAATTATGCGGAGAAATGAAAATATTGTTCCTAAAGGATGTATCTACGCACCTTCAAAGGATGTATCTACACACTTTCAAACATGTAGAATAAAAGATGGATTTAAGAAAAATAGTGTGCATTTCTTTTGGAGTGACCCTCGTACATGTAAGAACAAAGCGTGATATCAGGTGCTGTACGACTCATGTTAGTGACAACGGCCAGCACGGCACGTACCGTACTTCTCCTCGACGTTGCGCACCTCCGCGGGCCTGCGGCGCATCAGGTACTCCCTGAGCGCCTGGTTCTCGAGCTGCCGCACGTAGTTGGCCTCTCGCAGCTTCTGGATGCAGTCCTCCAGCTCCTCGGCGGCGACGCTCTCGGGCACGAAGCTGGGCCCCAGCAGGGCCACGGCGCGCATCTCGGTGGGCATCATCAGCAGCTGCGTGTGCGCACTGCGCATGCTGCGCTGGCTTATCCCGCTGCCGCGGCGGGACGGCACGCTCACGATGCTCTGCTTGTCCGCGTTCTCCCCCATCTCGCACGCCTGTCCTGCGGACGACAACACACTCATCGCTCTACATCTGAGACACTGCGTCGTGTGCTGTAGCAATGGTGTGTGTGTGTGTGTGTGTGTGTGTGTTTAGCCGTCGGCACACGGAGCGTGCTATGGAACGTTAACGTTGAGCGTGCCAAATTCAACGTCCTGCTGAACGCTCAGGAACAAGCGACATGTGCATACGGTACTTGGGCCACGACGTGGCATTCGCGATCGCAACGCGCTGCAGCGGCAGCTGAGGGATGTTTCTAGTTCGTAAATCACATTGTTTACTCAACGGCCGCGCGTTAAATTCCCACGTTAGCTCTATTAAAACGCACATTTCCTTCATCGTCCACGAAAAGGAAAGTACCATGTCCAATCAATAAGGACACAGGCTTATAAAAGTTCCATTACAAACAGTGCGGTACAAATTTGGAATACTTCGCCGCATAAGATAAACATTATTTCATCATTCCCACATTTTAATAAAACGCCAAGGTCAGTCTTACTCGATCACTGTTCCTACCCAGTAGCAGAATCTTTGCAACATGTGAATTACGAAGCGTAAAATAAAAAGGAGCAAAATATCTTTATACAAGTAACTGTCCTGTATATTAAGCCAATCGAACAGTCACCTCTCAAAAAAGGTGAACTTATATTTACATAACCTCAAATATTATGTTATATAATTTATATTAAACTAATAATAAAGTATCAGAACCTAATAAAAGCGTGAATGTTAGGGGAAAAAAACTCGGGAGTGGCAAAACGCGAATCACCGCCCCGACGCATATCGCACCAGCGAACAGTGAAGCTAGTCATTACGCTACTTTATCAACTACACATCTTTGTCTAACAATAGTATCTTCCCCCTTGCTGAAAACCGTAATCGTACATATGTTACTAATTGAAGTTTAATTATAACAAATTGTACCAAGAACACTGCGTTTTGGGTGGACCTTCAGTGTGTCGCTGCCTTCAAATAGCCTACTCTCATAATACGAAAGTTACAATAATTCTTCTGCCACGAAAATTATATTCCTCATTATTTTATTGGAACGAATCACACAGTTAACAACGGGTTTTCCAGTGATTCTCAGTTTGCTGGTGCTCAGAAACGGCATATATACGTATATGCTTGAAATGAATGCCAATATGGCGCCTGTGTACCGAAGGGAGACAGCGTGCGTGTGACGTAGGTGGGGTTGTGCCACCTGATTGGTCAACGCTCAGAGGCACGCTCAGAATACCTGACATGCCAGATATTGCTCTGCACGTTCGGAAAGACTCCCGAACGTGCTATTCCACGCTATGATGTCAGAAACTCGGCACGGCCAACGCTCAACGTTCGGATGCACGGTCCGTGTGCCGACGGCTTTAAGGTTGTAACGCTCGACTCCAGCCTTGATGCGGGATGTGTTGACATTGTAATAACTTTCCCCCATGATATAGGGGAGGGGTGGGCAATTATTTTGGCTCGAGGCATCATTATGGAAGCAGACGTCAGCGAAGGGCCGCACCTTTTAAAATGACTGCATTCATTAGTTAACGTTGCATTACAGGCTCTGAGCACTATGGGACTCAACTGCTGTGGTCATAAGTCCCCTAGAACTTAGAACTACTTAAACCTAACTAACCTAAGGACAGCACACAACACCCAGCCATCACGAGGCAGAGAAAATCCCTGACCCCGCCGGGAATCGAACCCGGGAACCCGGGCGTGGGAAGCGAGAACGCTACCGCACGACCACGAGATGCGGGCCGTTGCATTACAGATAAGGTATAAATTTTACCGTAAAAACCAGTAAATATAAATTAAATAAATTATTTATTGTGCTATTTTGAGCCGGCCGGAGTGGCCGAACGGTTCTAGGCGCTACAGTCTGGAACCGCGCGACCGCTGCGGTCGCAGGTTCGGATCCTTCCTCGGGCATGGATGTGTGTGATGTCCTTAGGTTGGTTAGGTTTAGGTAGTTCTAAGTTCTAGGGGACTGATGACCTCAGACTTTAAATCCCATAGTGCTCAGGGCCATCTGAACCATTTTTTTGCAAGGGAATATACTTTTAGAATCAATTTACTGAGAAAAGTCTACCCTATCAGCTGAGATTCTCGAAACTACCTAAAAGTTAATGTGTGACAAAAAACATCAAGAACCCGCCTCCGTGGCCGAGGTCGCTAACGCAACTTTTGCAGTGTTGCTTGACAGCGCTCGACCCGCAGATAAACCGGTTTGAATTCTATTGGTGGGAACAATTTCACGGCCAGTGTTTGGCCGGCAAGGGGCGTAAAGTTCCTGATTACCAAACTTCACCTCAACATCCTGGTTTAAATACGAGATCTCCTGGCTATGTCTCACGAAATGAGGTTATGCTACACTGTTGATGGTGATCAGGCGTCCGATGGGGACGTTAAGCTTGGCTGCCGCCTTTGTGCTATTCGCGAGGAGTCGGCTATGTGCCGACACCGGCTTTCACCCTCTCCCATCTCTCGTCATTCAGCCACGCAACAGAAACATTACACTACACGCACACAAAATACATACCTCTAGTATTACAAATACTGTGTAATGGAGCGTTGTAAGTAGGCTGTTTAGGTTTTTTTTTAATTGGTTGGTTGGTTGGTTTGGGGAAGGAGACCAGACAGCGAGGTCATCGGTCTCATAGGATTAGGGAAGGACGGGGAAGGAAGTCGGCCGTGCCCTTTGAAAGGAACCATCCCGGCATTTGCCTGGAGCGATTTAGGGAAATCACGGAAAATCTAAATCAGGATGGCTGGACGCGGGATTGAACCGTCGTCCTCCCAAATGCGAGTCTAGTGTCTAACCACTGCGCCACCTCGCTCGGTTTTTTTTTATTAGTAACGCCACGTAGCGCTCTGTATGAAAATCACTGGCTGTGCTGTGTGCAGTCTGTGGCTGGTTTGCATTGTTGTTTGCTATTGTAGTGTTGGGCAGCTGGATGTGAACATCGCGTAGCGTTGTTCAGTTGGAGGTGAGCCGCCAGCAGTGGTGGATGTGGGGAGAGAGATGGCGGAGTTTTGAGAGCGGATGATCTGGACATGTGTCCATCAGAGACAGTAAATTTGTAAGAGTGGATATCATGAACTGATATATATATTGTGACTTTTGAACACTATTAAGGTAAATACATTGTTTGTTGAAACTCAGATGGTAGAGCACTTGCCCGTGAAAGGCAAAGGTCCCGAGTTCGAGTCTCGGTCGGGCACACAGTTTTAATCTGCCAGGAAGTTTCATATCAGCGCACACTCCGCTGCAGAGTGAAAATCTCATTCTGGAAACATTGTTTGTTCTCTATCAAAATCTTTCATTTGCTAACTACGCTTGTCAGTAGTTAGTGCCTTCAGTAGTTAGAATCTTTTATTTAGCTGGCAGTATTGGCGCTCGCTGTATTGGAGTAGTTCGAGTAACGAAGATTTTTGTGAGGTAAGTGATTCATGAAAGGTATAGGTTATTGTCAGTCAGGGCCATTCTTTTGTAGGGATTGTTGAAAGTCAGATTGCGTTGCGCTAAAAATATTGTGTGTCAGTTTAGTGATGATCAGAATAAGTCAAGAGAGTAATGTGTGAGTACGCTCAGTTTTGCTCAGCTGTTTGACAATCAAGTAACGTAAGGGGTTTCGCAGCACAGTAATTCATAAATTTTTCTATGGGGATGTTTCATTTTTCTAAGGGGACGTTTCAGCGTGTTTTAAACAAACAAACAAGGAAAAAAGATCATCAAGGGGCCTATATTTACTGTTGTTCTTTATATGAAGGCCCAAATATAGAGAACGTTTTCCTAGCAGACTTCTTTACACATTCAAATTTTTCAGCAGACGATGATTTGTAAAAGCATGAAGTGTATCTTTCACTGTGTGATCTGACTGCATGTCAATAGGTAAATCGAAAATGCATTTGTGGTCGCTCCCATCACTCAGCGTGCAAAGTGTCAACTTTGTTTGTGCTATTCGTATCTGCAATGCGCAGTGCGCATGCGTAATGATGTGGCCATCCTAGTGGAAATCCTCGGTCGCGCATGGAAGGGAAGTCCCGGTTCAACGCTGATTTTTCTGTTTTTCTTGGCGGGCCGCTATTTACCCACCTCTGTTATAGGGGACGTCGGAGTAAAGAGGTCACTCTAATTCAAACTGAATTTCCACCAAACCATTGTTATTGATAGAAGTTCGCCGTTTACATACCGTGAATCTATATATTACACTGCATCAACCAAATATTTTTAAGTGCCAAAGAAAATAATGTATAGGAATTACATGCATTTTTCTGAAGGCTTACATAGCACCCACTTGGTGTCCAAAATTAAAGCTACAAAAGGAAATTTTGTAAGGTAGCGTTTATTTTGCAGCAAAACAGTATAAACAAGTGGTAGTAAAGTAGAAACGATTTAAAGAAAGAATATAGAACGAAAACAACTGCAACATGCATAACGGTACACAAAAATGTTTTTCGCTTTTCCAACTTAACGGATTTGTGCACAACAATTGGTTCACTATGGTGTGTGACCATCTCTGGCACCAATAAAGGCCTGACAACGACGTGGCATCCTGTGAATGATGTCTTCAGTCTCATAATGAGGCAGCAACACCCATTCTTCTTGCAGAGCTGCTCGCAGACTTTGAGAGTGGTCGGTGGATGCTGGCGTGATACAACCCGTCTCCCTAGTGCACCCCAGTTTTGCTGTAATGGATTCAAATCGGCAGAACGATCAGGGCACGCTATGCGTGCAATGTCTTCCGTTTCCAAGAAACGGTGCTCTATGAGGTCGAGCATTATCGTCCATTAACACGAAGTCTGCGCCCGCAGCAACTCGCAACAACCGCAAATGAGGTCCCTAGATCTCTCCACGGTAGCTGAAAGCAGTTACACCTTGCCGATTCACCAGTACAATTTCATTAAGAGGGGTTAGAGTGGTAAACACAATCCCATCTCGCACCATTAGGGATCCTCTTTCCACAATGTCTGGATCCCGAAATCGTGTTCCACCTTCCCTCCAGATGCGAATCCGTCGAGAATCACTCTGCAGACTAGATCGGGACTCATTTGTGAAAACAACACTGGCGCACTGTTCGCTTGTCCCGGTGGCTTGTTGAGTCCAATCTAGGCGTTCCCTTCTGTGAAGAAACGTCAGAGGTAGAAATACAGCATGTCTCGGATAATAAAGGCCACTCTGCCGAATCTACATCTACATAAATACTCCGCAATCCACCATACGGTGCGTGGCGGAGGGTACCTCGTACCAAAACTAGCATCTTCTCTCCCTGTTCCACTCCCAAACAGAACGATGGAGAAATAACTGCCTATATGCCTCTTTACGAGCACTAATCTCTCTCATATTATCTTTGTGGTCTTTCCGCGAAATATAAGTTCGTGGCAGTAAAATTGTACTGCAGTCAGCCGCAAATGCTGGTTCTCTAAACTTCCTCAGTAGCGATTCAGGAAAAGAACACCTCGTTTCCTCTAGAGACTCCCACCCGAGTTCCTGAAGCATTTCCGTAACACTCGCGCGATGATAAAACCTACCAGTAACAAATCTAGCAGCCCGCCTCTGAATTGCTTCAATGTCCTCCCTCAATCCGATCTGATAGGGATCCCAAACGCTCGAGCAGTACTCAAGAATAGGTCGTATTAGTGTTTTATAAGTGGTCTCCTTTACAGATGAACCACATCTTCCCAAAATTCTGCAAATGAACCGAAGACGACTATCCGCCTTCCCCACAACTGCCATTACATACTTGTCCCACTTCATATCGCTCTGCAATGTTACACCCAAATATTTAATCGACGTGGCTGTGCTCAACCGCTACACTACTAATAGAGTATTCAAACATTACGGGATTCTTTTTCCTATTCATCTGCATTAATTTACATTTATCTATATTTAGAGTTAGCTGCCATTCTTTACACCAATCACAAATCCTGTCCAAGTCATTTTGTATCCTCCTACAGTCGCTCAACGACGACACCTTCCCGTACACCACAGCATCATCAGTAAACAACCGCACATTGCTATCCACTCTATCCAAAAGATCATTTATGTATATGGAAAACAACAGTGGACCTACCATACTTCCATGGGGCACTCCAGATGATACCCTCAGCTCCGATGAACATTCACCATCGAGGACAACGTACTGGCTTCTATTACTTACAAATCAATCATCGGTTTGTTGCTTTACTTTTGGACACCAGTGTACATAACAAGGGTACCATCATACCTGTTACGCATGGATTTTGACGAGTCTTATGTAGAGGAACCTGTGCTACCTGCTAGCTGCTTTTCATGCGACGGCCCCTAGTCTCCGTGAAAATAGATATTAATGTTTTACGCGTACCTCTATATCTCTAACGTTAAACACGTTTTAACCACGCCGGAGTAGCGCAGTAGCTGTAATGCTGGGGGAACCGGTTCAAAACCTGTCCGTGTACTTTCTTTCCCTTCAAATTAAACGTACAGAATACTATTAAACAGTAAATATTATGCAACATTCTTCATTATCGCTGTTGTAATTTTATTAATAAGTGAATCATAGCTCAATCTTTCTTCACTTGTGTATTCCGTTTGTGGTTCTCAGATAAAGCTGAAAAAATTTGGACAACGTTCACGTGATTCGTGGGGAGGACAGACTGATTAGGCACCTTACGACCATATCCTTGTTTGTGAGAGAAAAGCATGCACCTGGCCAATAAAAATTATCTGACCCTGACAATCCTGTGATGTTTATTTTTCAGGCAGGTTAAATTTTTCACAAAAAAAAAAAAATCAAAACGCTCCAAACTTGCTGGTTGGACGGGGTGTGAGTCAAGACTGCTGTCTTTCACCAATACTGTTTTTAAATATATTTGGAACATGTTATTCAAAAATATATCGAACAACAGGACGATAAAATGTATTCGATTTACGGATGTTGTAGAGTAGACAGCTAAAGAACAACGTCTGAAATGTTAACTGAATGAAATAAGACCTGTGATGCATTCTGAATGAGATTTAATAAGAAAAAGCCAGAATGTACGGTGACAAAAGGAAGAAAAGTAAAAACAACAATGAAGCTAGGACAGGAAGATATAGAACAAGTTAGTGCTTTCATATACCTGGGAAACATTATTACGGACGACATGAGATGCAATAAGGAGGTGAAAACAAGTATAGCAATTGCCAAGGAGGTATTTAATAAGAGGCTTCTGTGTGGGTGCATGGACAAGGACCTGAGGAATAGGCTGACGAAAGCTGCATAAGAAGCGTGGCGTTATACGGAGCTGAGGTATGGACACTGAGAGAAGACGAAAAAAGAAGAATAGAAGCATTTGACATGTGGATTTGGAGGAGGATGGAAGCGATAAAATGGCTAGGCAAAGTGAGAAATTAGAGGATGTTAAGAGAAGCGGGAAGAGAGAGAAGTTTTAAAGGTAATCGGGAAGAGGAAACACAACTGGCTTGGAAACTGAATGATAAGGTTTTGTTTACTGACGGATGCTATTGAATTAACAGTGAAAGAAAGAACAAGAAGAAGAAGAAGAACAAGCACAACATGCCAGATGGTGGATAGTACAGGGCTAGGAAAAAAAGTCATGAGAAAACGAAGAGGGCAGTAAATGACAGGACTGCATGGAGAACTACAAGTGAAGACCTACGCTAGGGAAGAAAGCAGTGATGATCGACTTTGTAAGGACTAATAGAAAAACGGTTTCGAGCTAAGATTTTAGAAAAGTGCATACTTTAATTCTGCCTTGATTAAATGCACATGATTTCACAGAAATGATCAATTACGCGTGGTTCGCATCGAAATTAATCGAAGAAATAACAATCATTTTGAATTCAAACGAACTGTGTTCTCCAGTTTCGCTTCCTAAAATTCCGTGTTCCTACAAAGCAGGGACTTTCAGTAAATGTGCATAGTGCTCTATGATTTTCTGGTGTGTTGTACTTCTACGATAAATACCATACGGAACTCTGTTCTAGCATAGGAAGCAGGGCAGGCGATACCGAATAAGAGGATTCTATGATCTAACAAACGAAATACACATTTTCATAATGTTGGCGGTAGTGACCGATTTATTAATGAATTTACTACGGCGTGAATGACTATTTTTCAATAATTTTGTGTGACATATACTACTGAACTATATTCTGTACAATGCAACTGTAAAAGAAGGTACACTGGCACTATTTGAACGGGTAACGCCAGCGTAACAGCCAGGAACCTTCGCCGCTGGCTACTTCCGCGTGGTCGAAACATAACTAACTTACAAGTGAAGGTGGTACGGATAACGTAAACATCGAGTTTTGTGGGGAACAAGGGTCGTCGTATGGAAAGCCTGTAGCCAGGTACTCAGAGTAAGTCGCCCTACAACATACCTAAAACACACCAAAAGCCGTGATTAACAGGTCTGATGGTCTCCTTCTAAGGGAGTAATGTGCCCCGAACCTGGCCACGTTTGTGTACAGGTTGTTGACATAAAAAGATATGGTATTTTGTTCTTCTCTTACACTTGGAATCCTAATCTCATTCACTGAAAATCGACAACACCGATTTTCCATTTCGTAAATATAATCAAGGATTGCTTCTTCTTTATTGGACACTCTCCATAAGCTTCCCATCATCCTTTTACCATCCATTGCATCTCAGTATCATGAAAAACTCTTGTGAAGAACACTAAATCGCTTTTCTGGTGAAGAAGGAAACATGCTGTCATTCTTCATAGCCTCAGTGGCATTTTACATCGTAACAGGATTCCACATTTGTAGCTCTGAGTTCCGGGCATATATTCTAGGCACCTTGATGCCCTAGTACCTCAAACAATACCAAGCGGCAACACCAGACCGTTTTCCATCTGTTCTTGTGCTACATCACACTCACTGAGGTGACAAAAGTCATGGGATACCTCCTAATATCGCATCGGACCTCCTTTTTCCCCGTGTAGTGCAGCAACTCGACGTGGCATGGACTCAACAAGTCGTTGGTAGTCCACTGAAGAAATATTGAACCATGCTTCCTTTATAGCCGTCCATAATTGGGAAGATGTTGCTGGCGCACGATTTTGTGCACGAACAGGCCTCACGACTACGTCCGATAAATGTTCACTGGGTGGCCAAATCATTTGCTAGAATTGTCCAGAATGTTCTTCAAACCAAACGCGAACACTTATGGGCCGGTGACATGGCGCACTGTCATCCATAAAAAGTCCATCCTTCCCAGAATGAGATTTTCACTCTGCAGCGGAGTGTGCGCTGATATGAAACTTCCTGGCAGATTAAAACTGTGTGCCCGACCGAGACTCTTAACTCGGGACCTTTGCCTTTCGCGGGCAAGTGCTCTACCAACTTGCCCGCGAAAGGCAAAGGTCCCGAGTTCGAGTCTCGGTCGGGCACACAGTTTTAATCTGCCAGGAAGTTTCAGTCCATCGTTGTTTGGAAACATGATGTACATGAATGGCTACAAATGGACTCCAAGTAGCCGAATACAACCATTTTCAGTAAACCAGAGGACCCAGTGAGTTTCATATAAACACAGACCACACGGTTATGGAATCGCCACCAGCGTGTACACTGCCATCGTGACGACTTGGATCCATAGCTTCGTGGAGTCTGCGCCACACTCGAACCATACTATCAGTTCTTACCAACTAAAATCGGAACTCATCTGACCAGGCCGCGGTTTTCCAGTCGTCTATGGTCCAACTGATATTGTCATGAACCCAGGAGAGGCACTGCAGATTATGTCGTGCTGTTGTCGTGCTGTTAACAAAAGCACTCTCGTCATTCGTTTTCTGCCATGGCCCATTAAGACGAAACTTCAATGCACTGTCCCAGCAGATGAGTTAATCGTGCGTCTCACAGTGATTCCTGCCGTTATTTCACAGAGTGTTACTTGTCTGTTAACACCGACAACTCTACGCAAACGCCACTGCTCCCGCCCGTTAAGTGACGGCCGTCCGCCACTGTGTTGGCCGAGGTGAGAGGTAAGTCCAGAAATTTGATAGTCTCTGCGCACTCTTGACGCTGTGGATCTCGGAATATCGAATTCATTACTGAGTTACGAAATGGAATAAATGGAATGTCTCATGCTTCGCGCTCAAACTAACATTTCCCGTCCAAAGTCTCTTAACTTCTGTCGTGCGACCATAATCACGTTGAAAACCTTGAGTACAAATAACAGCTCCGCCAATGCAACGCCCTTTTATACCCCGTGGATGCGATACTACCGCCATCTGTATATGTGCATATCGCTAACCAACGGCTTTTTGTCACCTCAGTGCACAACAGAACGGAGAAGATTTTAAATGCAGTAGTCAAATAAATGTTGCATATTTCCAAAACATTAATATTAAAATACGCTATGATATCAACACATTGATTTGTTTGTAATGCAATTCTAGCAGAAACAGTCCATGCCTCTACAGTGATGGAGTAGTACACTATGTGATCAAAGGTATGGGGACACCTGGCTGAAAATGACAACACATTGATTTGTTTGTAATGCAATTCTAGCAGAAACAGTCCATGCCTCTACAGTGATGGAGTAGTACACTATGTGATCAAAGGTATGGGGACACCTGGCTGAAAATGACTAAGTTCGTGGCGCCCTCCATCAGTAATGCTGGAATTCAATATGGTGTTGGCCCACCCTTAGCCTTGAAGACAGCTTCCACTCTCGCAAGCATACGTTCAATCAGGTGCTGGAATATTTCTTGGGGAATGGCAGCCCATTCTTCACGGAGTGTTGCACTGAGGCGAGGTTTCGATGTCGATCGGTGACACCTGGCACGAAATCGGCATTCCAAAACATCCCAAAAGTGTTCGATAGGACTCAGGACAGGAATCTGTGCAGGTCAGTCCATTATAGGGATGTTATTTTCGTGTAAGCACTCCACCACAGGCCGTGCATTATGAACAGGAGCTCGATCGTGTTAAAAGATTCAATCGCCATACCCGAATTGCTCTTCAACAGTGGGAAGCAAGAAGGTGCTTAAAACATCAATGTAGGCCTTTTCTGTGATAGACAACAAGGGGTGCAAACACCCTCCATGAAAAACACGACCACACCATAACACCACCGCCTCCGAATTTTACTGTTGGCACTACACGCGCTGGCAGATGACGTTCACCAGGCATTCGCCATACCTACACCCTGCCATCGGTTCGCCCCACTGTATAACGTGCTTAGTCACTCCGCACAACGTTTTTCCACTGTTCATCAACCAATGTTTACGCTCCTTACACCAAGCGAGGCATTTACCGGCGTATGTGTGGCTTTTGAGCAGCCACTCCACTATGAAATCCAAGTTTTCTCACCACCCGCGTGACTGTCATAGTACCTGTGGTGGATCCTGATGCAGTTGGGAATTCCTGTGTGATGGTCTAGTTAGATGTCTGCCTATTACACATTACCACCCTCTTCAACTGTGGCGGTCTCTGTCAGTCAACAGTCGAGGCCGGCCTGTATGCTTTTGTGCTGTACGTGGCCCTTCACGTTTCCACTTCACTATCACATCGGAAACAGCGGTCCTAGGGATGTTTGGGAGTGAGTAAATCACGCGTACAGACGTATGACACAAGTGACATCAATCACCTGACCACGTTCGAAGTCCATGAGTTCTGCGGAGCGCCCCATTCTGCCCTCTCACGATGTCTAATGACTACCGAGGTCGCTGATATGGAGTACCTGGCGGTAGGTGGCAGCACAATGCACCTAATACGAAAAACGTTTATTTTTGGGAGTGTCCGAATACTTTTGATCACATAGTGTATGTGCAGTTTATGTAAACCATGTCACCTGTAAACACTGCAGTAATCGGTTTGTGTGTCGTTACGAGAGTTGTGTTGATTCAGGGTGGTTTGGACCAAAATTATGTAAGATCAGAGGCGCCGTACAGTCACTCTAATGGAGCAGGCAATGATATAGGTGGATGTCGTAGCAAATGTTGTTGTTAGTCAAAATAACGTTCTAGATTCTAGAACACGTTTCTAGTGATAGGATCATGTGGGGATTGTCACAAAAGTGGCCGCGGAAGAAACACAACACACATTTGTGTGCAGGACCGATATCGGCGTAAACGGCAAGCAGAAACCCTCAACACAATGCTACGCTCCTGTGATGAGAGTTTCAGGCAGATACAGGAGTACAGATGTCAACACAAATGATACGAAACCGGTTCCAGCACTAGGGTTTACGTGCCAGAAGACCTCTCACGGCTCCTCCTCAAAATGAGGTTTGGAGAGAGGCTTGTGTCGCATGGGTGCGAAACTACTCTTTGTAGAATAGGTAGCATCGGGACACAGCACTCTTCTCTGATGAGATCCGTATCAGTCTTCATCGTGGACAATACTGTATTCGTATGTGGAGCCAAGGAGAACAAAGAATAACTTTCACAGCCTTATTATATCATAGACCGACACCTTCATCAAGGCGGTTCAGTCATATTTTGAGGTGGAATCACGTATGGCCGCAGGACACCCGTTGTATCAATGCATGGGTGGATGACTGGTGTGAAGTATCGGAATGACATCCTTGCACGCATTGTGGCTCCTTTTGGTGAACAGGTGGACATATTGGAGCGGGTTTCACGGTGATGGATAACAATACACGCCCACATCGTCACAATCTTGTAAGTACATTCCTACTGGACTATAGAATGAGTCGGATGGAATGGCCTCCATATTCTCGAAATCTCAGCTGCATTGAGAATTGATGGGCCAGGCTAAAACGAGCATTTTGGAGTCGTCCTGTCACGCCAGAGACCATACAGGGCATCAAGAGGCCACCTCGTGGGAACAGGACAAAATCCTACAGGCTTGTCTAGACAACTTGGTAAGGAGTACTCGTAACCGCATTCAAAAGTGATTCCAATTACGAGGGGGGCGAATGGTTCATAAACTATGTGTTCTGCAAAATGTCATGAGAAGAAACTGGATAGTATGCATTGGCATCTTTTGTAAAAGGTTTTCTGATTTTTGGATCAAGTGGAAGAGTGTTTATCTTCTTTATTTTTGTTTTATTATGACTGTACCTGAGAGAACAAAATCAGTTTATTTTCCTATCATGTCCAGTATTAACAATTAAGCAATTTGCAAAATTTATTTTGACCACTGTATGGTTGTTTAATTGATTAAAAATCGTCACAAAGACAAGGCATGGTAGTATGTGAAAATATTTAGAAGTGATGACTTAATATCACACGTGAAATGTTGAAGAAAGTACCGTTCATGGGAGAAAACGGGTTAAAACTAACTGGCGAAGGTGGTCACTTCTTCCCACGAGTAGGGTGACCATTTTTCCCCATCGGACGTCATGTGGAAACTATCAAAGAGAAAGAAACAACAAGGAACTTCATCTATGAACCTAAAGATGTTTAAACACTGATATTTAAAAAAAGGTGTTGTTCAACGTATGAGTGACGTGACAAGCACAATATAAATGACTTACCTTACATCAGACGATTAAAAATCAGAGAAGTTCTTACAGAAAAATAACTGAACGGGCTCTTTCAGTTAAACTCTCTGACAGCAATTATGGTGTATATTAGAAATAGTTCTACCATTTCTCGACAAGAAGCAGCATTGTTCAGGGCAAAACATATGCAATGGACGCAATTCTGCCCTGGCCATTTTATACACCTTCCTCTAAGCATGTCTTGTTGCCATAAAACGCTCATCATGGTACATCTATCTCATCACATCATATTCTTAAATAGTGGATGGTTTGAACCTACAAGAATCTTACGCCGCCGTTGACCCGTGATATGTTGATGTAATGTCTGATGTACGTGAGCTGACGGCGATTGATAAGAACACCGATAATATCTGTTTTACTTCTGTATTGACTTTTTTGATAGCAGACTGATGTGTTAAATTGTTCTGTTGTGCACCCGGGGATGTGCGTTAGAATGTGAAGTGACAGTATGTTTATGAGTCGCGTCAGTCAACGGGTGTGAAATCATAAGAATATTTGTATTTTGCACATATTGCATTTTGCTCAGTGGTTTATGTTCGCTATTTTGAGGTCGTTATGAGCAGATGGGATGATGGAAAGGTTCAGCATTTCGGAAACGAGTTATGTTGCAGGAACCAAAATTTAAAGAATGTCGCGATCACGACGATGAGCTTCTCCAAAAATAAAAACTTTTAATTCGAATCATTTTCGATCACTTGAATCATCTTCAGTTTCTTGTAGAAATTTAAACGGCATAGGAAATATTGATATTTTCTACGTACTGTCGACATTTATGTATCTACTTTACTCTGGCGATACATCGTAGATAGCGATACACTATCCCCAAAAAATAAAATGTCGTGTGAATAGGGCCTTCCATCGGGTACACCGTTAGTCGAGTGCAAGTCTTTCGATTTGACACCACTTTGGCGACTTGCGCGTCGATGGGGATAACAAGGACAACACAACACTCAGTCCCTGAGCGGAGAAAATCTCCAACCGGGAATCGAACCCGTGCCCTAAGATTGACAGTCTGTCGCGCTGACCACTCAGGTACGTCTTTCATAGTTCTGTTTTCCATACGCTTTGTCTGGCTGATGGATATCAGTAACCACTTTTTCTCTCATCGTATTAAGCAAACTTAACAAATCGATGACTCCTTAAGTTTCTGTAGCATTTATAAAAGACTCATCCGTTTTATTGTTAAGTACTTAACTGTTTTCAAAGAATTCATACTGACTTCTTCGCAGTATTGACATTTCACGTACATCATACATACTGGAGTCTCCTACTCTGTTTGAATTTCAGTTACTCAGATAACTTCCGGTTTACCTGAAACTGCCATGTCAGAGTCCAAGTTTATCCGAGCCCTTCATATTGCTTAACGTTTCTAACTTCTGAGGCAAACTGCGCATCTTCATCTGCTTAGTTCGACTGTTTGATGAAGTCCACGTTGCATGGGGTGTATGTACTGTAGCGTTACAGTTGCTGAAGTGAATAACTGGAGCTTCGTTAATTTTTTACTGAGCGTGTCGTAAGCTATTTAGCAAGTGTAGTAAGTCAGCTTTTCTGACGTATTATTGGGAAAATAGTTAAGCACACATTCACACACACACACACACACACATACACACACACACACCACCTATGAATGATGATCACTTACTTACAGCAGGCGTTAACGAGCTGAAAGAATGTTTGGGCGGGGTGACGCAGGGGGATGTCTAAAGGAAAATCCAGACTGCTATTCTACTGGTCGGAGCGTGGAACATTAGATCCTGTAATCGGCTAGGTAATTTAATTTAGAAAGGGGAATGGTTAGGTTTAAGTTAGATATAATGGGAATGAATGAAGTTCGGTAGGAAGATGAAGAGTACTTCTGGTCTGATGAGTACAGGTTTACCAAAACAACACCAAAGAAGGGTAATGCAGGAGAAAGTCTGATTAAGAATAAAAAAAATAGGAATGTGATTAATCTGCTATGAACAGCATAGTAAATACAGTGTCGTAGCCAAGATAGACACAAGGCCAACACCCACAGTATTAGTATAAGTTTATAAGCCCACAATCTCTGCCGATGAAGAAGGAATTCAAGGAATGTACGGTGATGTAAATGCAGTTATTCAGGTAGTCAAATGAGAGGAAAAATTGATTATGATGGGTGACTGGACTTCCATTGTAGTAAAAGGAAGCGAAAGTAAAATAGTGGATTAATATGGGCTGGGCGAAAGGAGTTAATGAGGAAGTCGCCTGGTAGAATTTTCCACAGAGCATTATTTAATCATCGCTACCTGATTTGAGAACCAGTTAAGAATGTATTAGGCGTGGAAGAGATCTTACACTCATCTGAACTACTGCAAAGTTTGAAGGAAACACAGGAAGTATTTGGACGAGAATTAAAGTTTAAGTAGAAGAAATTAACACTTTGAGGTTTCCTGATGACATTTTAATTCTGTTAGAGACCGCAAAGGAAGTGGAAGAGCAGCTCAGTGGAAAGCACAGCGTCTTGAAAAGAGGTTCTATGGTGAACATCGACAAAAATAAACAATTGTAATGGAATTAGTTGGATTAAATTGGATGATGCTGTTAGAATTAGATTAGGAAACGAGACGCTAAGGGTAGTAGATGTGTTTAGCAACTGATGATGGGTGAAGTAGAGACATTACGAAAAATGAAATAGGCATAGCAAGAAAAGTATTCCTTAAGAAGAAGGCTTTGTTAACAATGAATAGAAATCTAGACGTTAGGAAATCTTTTCTGAAGATATCTGTTATGTAGCCTCTTACGAAGGTAAAACATGGCCGACAAGTAGTTACGGCAAAATGAGAACAGAGTCTTTCGAAATTTGGTACTGCGGAAAAACGTTGAAGATTAGATGGATCGACCGAATACCAAATGTCAAAGTACTGAACCTAAATGAGGAAAAATGAAATTTGTGATACAAGTAGAACACGAGAAGGTGCCGGTTTAAAGAACGGGAGGTTTATTCCTTAATACAGTAAACGGGCTCAAACGGATTTAGCTTGCGGTAGTTAAGCAGAGTTAAAGAGTCGAGCAACAAGTAGACTAGGTGTCAGTTTAAAGAACCGGAGGCTAACTCCTTAATACAGCAAATGGGTTCAAACGGATTTAGGTTGCGGTAGTTATGCAGAGTTAAAGAGTCTAGCACCGGATAGACTAGATTGGGATTGCATCAAATCAAGTCTTCGGACTGCAGACCACAGTAACTAAGTGTAAGTATTGAAATATACTTAAAAATTTTACGGTCTTCATACGAAAGAGAAAAACGGACCTTGTGTACAAACAAAATAAAAATTGTTCTTAGTTTTAAAAATGAATGTCTCATGATGTTATATACACAGTCATATTTTTTAAGGTTAAACTTATGCTTGAGCTGATAATTGTTTATTTGTAAACTGACACCATTTTGATTATAATTACTTTGAGCCAACTGAACTAACATACTGAATAGAAGTCTAAATGTAAATGATTTAGAAATAATACGTTCAGATTACAAGATTTACGTCCAATCTCTTATCTATAAAGGCCATGTAGCCAATTGACTGAGGTATTGTTTTCAAGTTAATGACGTCTTTCGAGGTCTATATCATCTACAGCCTAAGCTTTATAACGCTGTTTGCTGTCGTGTTTTCATTGGTTTCGAGGATTGTGGTTTCGAGATAAGTTATGTTTTTAATCTCTAATAAGAAACAAAATAACCTAGGACTGTGTCTGAACACGACTCGAACTGTTCGAACAGTTCAGGTCACAGGTTGGGAAATACTGTACACTCTTCGATCTTTCTGATCGGCCTACAATCTGGTGACTTTTGGTGGTAGGCCTACAATCGCAGCGGACTGTCCTAGCTTTCAATGTAGTGTGGATTTTAATAATAAAAACAACTGTGAAACACGCACTGAAATACTTTCTGGATTCAGGTCTTGCGAAGCGACAAAAATAAATAAAAGGGTGCAATCACGATTCTGTCTATTCTCGAACTTTCACTCGTTCAGCGATCTAATGACATCTGACGGTAATGTGTCCAAGATGGATCCTGTCGTTGTAATTCACTCTCGAGATAAAAAAAAGCAATCACTTTAATGCAATATATTTTATTAGTTCGGCATTTAAAATGGTTCAAATGGCTCTGAGCACTATGGGACTTAACTTCTGTGGTCATCAGTCACCTAGAACTTAGAACTACTTAAACCTGACTAACCTAAGGACATCACACACATCCATGCCCGAGGCAGGATTCGAACCTGCGACCGTAGCGGTCACGCAGCTCCAGACTGTAGTGCCTAGAACCATACGGCCACTCCGGCCGGCAGTTCGGCATTTAATTTTGGTCAATGTTCAATGTTCTTGATTGTTTCATCTTAATGTTCACGGCTTGTTTCCGAACTGGTTAAAACATGGTAACGTTTATACCTCTTATGCTGATAAGTGAACAAGGACTGAATTGCTCATTTGCAACCTATGAATCGTTACCGCCTCTCATAACAAACACAATATCATACAGGTTCAATTAAGTTTCTTGTATGATATTTTTGTCTTTGTCTGTTAGCTTTACTTAACAATCAGCATAAATATTTATATATCCACAACCTCTAATATAGTACTAAATGAGAATACTTATCTTAAAGTTGTTCAAACACAATCTGAGTTCGTGCAGCGGTAGGAATTAATGCTATTTTCTTCAGGGTTTAGTAAAATTGTCAGCTTTTAAGTAGAGCTATGGCTTATTATCGTGTCAGGTAAGTTGTTTCTTGAATATCCGTTGTACTCGCGCAGCGCGAGTCAAATGTCACGTGATAGTTCGAACGAACTCGATACTCTGGCGGCGTATCGGGAAATGTCGAGCCAGTTTGAACGCTAGTATCGTTTGCCCAACCCAACAAAATAGTGTATCTTCTGTTACTCGATTAATGAAACTTCTTTCATTATAATAAATTAACCTTCATTTAATTCGTATTGCTTAATGTTGTGTCCTCTATAGCTGTAGGGCTTTTTTACAGTGTTGGATTCGTTTATTCGGACAACTACGTGAAACTCTTCTCGTACGATAATCGTTCCGATTTAGTCCTGATACATGCATAAATTCAGTACCATGTATCGCCGTCTCTGCTTGCGCTATACAGGTGAATTGTGTTTTCCGATACAGCCTATGATTTATCTACGATACATAACTTTTTCATTTGTACTTTATGCAGTACAGTACATTACAGCAGTAACTTGTTTTTACAATACTCAGTTTGCATTATTTCCAGGAAATGGTTCTCTCATTCACGTTATTAGTCCTTAGCAGCAAATGAGATGACGTTCTAACGGCCAAGTAGTTCATGTCACCTGTCGTATGTTCACTACGTGACCGGAGATAGCTAACGACTGGAATCGCAATGTCCTCTTTATCCATAACTCTTCCTTTTCCTTCAACGAAAAGCGGGCAAATTCTGTAGTGGTAAAGAATCTTCCTGAGACAGAAAACTTGTCGAGTAATCGTTGAGGCATCTTTTATGGATACAATGATCGTATACAAACGTGCCTCCACAAAATGTACAGACGCACCCGCCACGGAATTTACTAGCTTACACCCAGTCTCAGTGTGGTTAACCGCTGCAGGAAGTTTTATAAACGGCGACAGATTAGTTAACGAACTGCGTACTAATTGTTTCCAGGTTCACAAACGCTACAGCATATCAAAGCTATTGGTTAGGGTTGAAAATGGAACGTCCCATGAAAGAAATTTATTATCTGTTGCTAAGTGTGACTTTCTTGTACTGCTATCAAACATTGCCTTTGTAGTGTGCATATTCCGCATTCTTCAAATATTACGACATATTTATATGATACAATCGTTTAGATGAAATCACCATAACGAAAGCGCAAGGAAACGAAAGGATCTTTTAAAAATTGTTGGTATTTTCTGGTCTAAGCTAATAAAATCACTACAGTTTTGTACAGAGAAATATTCGAGCAGAATGACTTTGTTAATTCCAGATATTCAAAAGTGCGGTTGTAACTGATATTACATTCCCTTTATGCAATTAATTTGAATTAACTGGAGTACTTTCTGATAAAGTAGTGAACTTAGAGAAGGGAGTTTATTATTACATTGATCCATTGTGGGTGAATCTGTAGTGAACACAAACACAGCATACTGTTACTAGTCGTTTTTTAAATATTTGTTTATTCACGTAAACAGGTGTACCAGACTTTCTAGACTTCTCATCAGATGGGGCATTCAATAGTTACATTTTCATCTTCCAACGGTTATGTAACTTCCGCATATCCTATCTGATGAAGAGCCGAAAAGGCTCGAAAACTGGTTAATTGAAATAAACAAATATTCCAAAAAGGGCTGGGCACAGATTACAATATTTTCTTAATGCATTATCGGTGTATAACATGGTATGGAGAACATTTGTAGCATTAAAACTGCTTATTCTGTTTTGCGTACACGATAATCGTTGTTTGGTAGAATTTAATTCTCGTAATATTTGATTATAAAATTACAGCAAAAACGACAAAATCATTGTAATTGAACAAGTTACTCAGAAGCGTACTTACAAATATCTTCTACTTACTTTTAGTTAGGCACTAATCGAACAAAAGTCCAGATGATTGCGCGGCCTAGTTTTGTCTTAAAAAGAGACATATTACGTGCAGCATGATTATTAGTAAACAAGCGAAGCTAAAAACAGCTCGTAGACACCTTAAAAGTCACAAAGTGTCAAAAATCGCTGAATAATATCTGCGACCAAGGAATAAAAATATATCTTCAAAGACAATTGTGACAACATCACAGTCGAATCACAGTGTAATAAATACAGTCACAAGACTCTCTGGTGCGGAAGTTGCTACCGTTTGACAACTCGAGCGACACTAGCGCTCCAAGCGCTGAGAAAGTAGAAAGTCACGTGCGTCGTAAAGGCAATGTTCATTTTTAATTATTTTTTACGTAATTAACATAAGAGTTGTTATAATTGTGCGTTTCATGCGTTATTAAATTACCTAGACTCATGAATTATCGTTAAGTACATATAAAACCAGTCGAATAACACTCATTCAGTGACATAAGCTACAACTTATTCATGAAGAAATACTTTCGAATACGTGTCTATTTGCAGGTTACTCCACTGAAAGCAAGAGAATATTAACATTTCATGCATGCGACGCGTATTGTCTGTTGTTGCCTGTTGTTACTATCATAGGCATTTTCCTTGGCGTATAAAACATTTTTCATGTGGTACAGTGATTCGCCCATTCTCACAGTTCACTTGGCTTTCTAATACGCGACTATTTTTGTAAATATTGGTACTTTTTCTGCAAAAGCGGATGTGTTGAAGATTCTTGCCATTTGTGACGCAAATTCAGCAACAATTGTGGAATCGGTTTCTTCTGTGTTCGGAAACAGTTTTACTGCTTTCGGCGATTTATTATCAGATCTGTGTCGTTTTCTCTTACGTTACAGCTGTGGTAGGTGACTTATTTCATACATTAAATAATGTAGGTATTACATTCCATATAGATCACATGAATTCCGAATTCACTGATGTGCCTGACAGAGATCGTAAAAATCTGTTTCGGTAGGTGACTTATTTCATACATTAAATAATGTAGGTATTACATTCCATATAGATCACATGCATTCCGAATTCACTGATGTGCATGAAAGTGAGCGAAAAAATCTCTTTTTCGTTGGGTAGATGTGCAACATATTTCTGAAAAATGTCAGGTTTTCCAGTGTTTACTAGCAACTTTTTGTTATTAAAGGAAAACGACATAATTCCGTAAATAACTGTATGTCACAAGAGCACTCTAAATAAACTGTCCTATAGTGTACTGTTTCGTACATTCCAGGGTTCTTAGGAAACTGAAGAATGTCAAATGTGGTGACATTTTGTGGTTACTATCCATTTTTTTGGCTCTACATAGACTCTCTATTGTAAAAACTATGTTACAAATCGGTATAAATTTAGTATTCGTACTCATCCAATATCGTAATCAGAAATATTGCTTTCTGGCCGCTTGGGGCGCTGCTATCGCTGTGGGTAACAAAAACGAGTTCCAGTATCACAACTGTTAAGTTACACTATGGTCTAATACCAAAGTGCTAATAGAGTCAGGACACTGGTGTGAAAGTTGCTACCATCTGACAGCTGTAGCCACATTAGCGCTCCAAGCGGCGAATAATCAGATAGTCACATACGCCATAGGAATAAGGTTTTCAGTTATTTTCTGCTTAATTAAAGAAATAGTTGTTATCTTTTTGCGCTCCATGCGTTAATAAATTACTAAGAGATATGAATTATCTTGAAACACATTAAAAAAGCCGAATTGATTGACTGACACACACTACAACTTATTCAAGAAAAAATACTACGGAAAATGTGTATATTAGCAGCTTATTCCGCTCAAAGCATGAGAATATAAATCATATGTCATGCATGAGAGGTCTAAATATCTGTTGTTGTTATCAAAGGCACTTTGGTTTGCACTTAAAAATGTTTTATGGAGTCTAAAGACAGACTCATTATTACACGTCAGTCGAATTACTAACACACGAATAATTTTATAAACGTAATTACTTTTCAGAATGAGATTTTCACTCTGCAGCGGAGTGTGCGCTGATATGAAACTTCCTGGCAGATTAAAACTGTGTGCCCGACCGAGACTCGAACTTGGGACCTTTGCCTTTCGCGGGCAAGTGCTCTACCATCTGAGCTACCGAAGCACGACTCACGCACGGTACTCACAGCAGGAGAGCATCTGTAAAGTTTGGAAGGTAGGAGACGAGATCCTGGCAGAAGTAAAGCTGTGAGTACCGGCCGTGAGTCGTGCTTCGGTAGCTCAGATGGTAGAGCACTTGCCCACGAAAGGCAAAGGTCCCGAGTTCGAGTCTCGGTCGGGCACACAGTTTTAATCTGCCAGGAAGTTTCGTAATTACTTTTGTTTCAGAAGCGAGTTTCTTGAAGATTCTTGTCGTTTGTGGGTCAGATTTAGCAATAATTGTGGAATTGGTTTCTTCAATGCTTTTGACGCTTTATTATCACGTCTGTGCGCTTTTTCCTAAAGGAAATTATAGCGAACAGAACTGTTCTTTGGTGGGTACACATACGACGTCTTTCTGCAAATAGTCAGGTCTTCCTATATTTAATAGCAATTTTTTTCTGTTAAAGGAGAGCGACATTATACAACAAATTTCTCTACGTTACAAGACAATCACAAATAAACTGTCCTGTAACGTACCGTTTCGTACTTCCCAGAGCCCGACGCATGGGGCGCTGCTATTGCTGTGGGTAACAAAATCGAGGCCGAGTGATGCGACTTTTATGTTATTCTGTAACAATATATTTGAAGCAGTCAGCCGTGTTCATTTCTATATACAAACTCCGGAGATGAAACAAAACAATGATCAATTAAATAATCCATTTATATAAAATTTTAGATGTTAGAAGTTGAATGATGACTTAAGAACCGCTACTATCTATTTAACAAATCATCATATGGGACACTTAAATGCGCTGTTGTAATAGGTGCAATATCTGAGTTACAGGACATGTTACATGACAGTCGAAATGGAAATTTGGACACTAGTATGCTTCCTTGTGAACATGTGTGGAGCATATTCTTATCGTGAAATTTCCTACTTGGCTACGAAATAACGACTTTCACTAATTTCGTATTCTAAAGTTTTCACGGCAGAATGTCTAGGGCTGTTCCGAAAGATCTCGTGATCGTGTCGGATTACGTTGACGTCTCGCCTCGATACTTTGACTGACAACCAAGCAGCCATCTTCAGATGCATTTTACTAGTAGACATCACTGCTGCCCGTTAAAATTGGCGATTGGAGCATTTGAAAGGATTTTGGCTGCATAACCATCCATTGTCGAATTTAGCTCTCTCTGTTGAATTGTCTTGCATTTGCTGCCAGCCGCCGGCCGCTGAGGATGAGCGGTTCTAGGGGCTTCAGTCCAGAACTGCGCTGTTGCTACGGTCGCCAGTTCGAATCCTCCTTGGGCATGGATGTGTGTGATGTGCTTAGGTTAAGTTAGGTTTAAGAAATACTAAGTCTAGGGGACTGATGACCTCAGATGTTAAGTCCAATAGTGCTTAGAGCCATTTGAACCATTTGCTGCGCGCCGGCGCATGCGCCACTATGTTAACACTAGCAGTACCAACGCATTTTCCGTAAGGCGCGTTACCAAGGAGGGCCGGGTGGAGTGGAGGGAAGAAAGTACGTTGGGCTTACCATAAGAAACGTAAAGAAAACAAAATTCTTTAAATGTTATTGAACTATATTAAGAACATACTTTTCTGGAGATACTGACGTGTAAGGAGGTACCAGAACTTAAAATTATCTTTTAATACACTATTCGCAAAATCAATGCGTTTTTAATAACGTTTGCCACCAAGAAGGAGGTACTTTGTGACAAACACAAAAAATTTTAGAAAACACGAGTTTCATTAATTGTTGTTTAACTTTACTGACAATAGGCTATAATTTTTAAGGAAACATTGATATGTAAGAAAAGTCCTGAACTTGGAAGTATATATGTCATTCATTGCTGAAAGCAGTGTCTACTACTCGGAATTAAATTTTGGGGTTAGGTTTAACTGAAAAATTATAAAATTTATGGAATCTGGTGGAACAATTAATCGAAAACAATATTTTTTTCAAAATTTTAAAACTATTAAGTAACTGATTAGATGCAATATTTGCATGAGAGTGGGCATATAGTAACCCCACCCTTCCCTTGGTATTGCGAAGGTTGATATATGCAATTCCTCTGTCGAACTCCGTGACAGTAGGGTTAAAACCCTGTAATTATATTCTTGATTTTATCAGTGAAATCAGCAGCAGGTGCATGATTATGTCTATTTGAGTAAATTGAAGAAATGAAAAATGGTTCAAATGGCTCTGAGCACTATGGGACTTAACTTCTGAGGTCATCAGTGCCCTAGAACTTAGAACTACTTAAACATAACTAACCTAAGGACATCACACACATCCATGCCCGAGGCAGGATTCGAACCTGCGACCGTAGCGGTCACGCGGTTCCAAACTGAAGCGCTTAGAACCGCACGGCCACACCGGCCGGCTTGAAGAAATGACCTGGTCCCACTGTAGAGTAGGAATATCTACATCATGAGCGTTCAGATAGCAGAGCAGAAGGTTTGTCGACAACGTATATTGACTCCAAAACCCACGTAACTGAGGTGAGTCGTAAAGACCATCGTACACGGCCATACAGTTTTTCCCACTTTTCCATGTTTGCCATATATGTGACCGTGGACGCCCGTAAACAACCTCATAGTGTGTGGCGAAGGGTACTTTGTGTACGAGTGTCACTTTCACCTTTTCATGTTACAGTTGCGTATGTTTCGCTGGAATAACGATCGCCGGTAAGCCTCCGAGTGGGTCCAGATCTCTCTAATCATACCTTAGTGGTCTTTTCGCTAGATATACGTAGTTTGAAACGATGTATTAGTTATTCTTCTAGGAAAGTACGCTCTCGGAGCTTTTAATGGTAAACGATAATATAATGCACGACTCCTCTCTTGCAGCGTCTTCCAACTGAGTTCGATGAGCATCTCCTTGGAGCTTTCGCGCCTACTAAATCAACATATAACGAACCGCGCTGCTCTTCTTTAGATTTTGTCTAGTTCCTCTGACAGTCCTGTTTGGTACGTACGAGTAAAGTTGAAGTATTGCTCTATCGAGTATTTTGTAAGCTACTTCCTTTGTGGGTCGACATATACTGAGGATTCTTCCAGTGAACCGTACTCTGGCATCTATCTTACTCACGATCAATTTTATGTGGATGTTCCCCTTCAAATCACTCCGTGCGCATACCCCTGGATATTTTATGAAAGTAACTGCTTCCAGTGACTGTTCTGCAATTTTGTAATCATACAATTAATGATCTTTCTGTATATTCGCAGTGTATTGCGTTTGTTTACATTGAGTGTCAACTGCCATTCCGTGCACCAACTGTAGATTCTCTGCTGGTATTTCTGTATTTCGCTACAATTCTCTACTGTCGCGACTTCGATGTATACAGCAAACATCCGCGAAAAGCCTCATGAAACTTCCTACGTGATTTACGTATGTTGTGAAAGGTAATAGTCCTATAAAACTACCCTGGGACACGCCCGGAGTTCCTTTTATGTCTGAATAGTCCTATCCGTTCAGAATGAAATGCTGTGTTCTGTTCGCTGGAAACTCTTCAACCCCGTCACAAAGCTGGTCTGATACTAGACACGCTCGTGTTTTGTTCATTAGATGGCAGTGTGGAGCTGTGTCGAATGCCTTCTGGAAGTCAAGGAACGCGGCATCTACCTGGACGCCTGTATCTGCTGCTTTCTGTGTCTCGTGGATGAACAGAGCTGTATTTCACACGATCATTGTTTTGGCAACCCATGTTGATTCTTGCAGTGGACATTTTCGACGTCTGGAAATGTCAGGCTAGCATAAAATATGTTCCAAAATTCTGCAATAGACAGTCGTCAGAGACATAGGGCAGTAGTTCTATGCGTCTGTTCGGCGTCCCTTCTTGAGAATGGGAATTACGTGTCCTTTCTTCCAATCATTAGGAACGCTTCGCTCCTGAAGTGACCATCGGTTCGCTGCTGAAGAGGGACACATTCTTTCAGATACTCTGTGTAGAATCGAACTGGTAACCCGTCAGGTCCAGTGGTATTTCCTCTGCTGATCGATTTCAATTCATATTCTATCCCTTGGTCTCTTATTTCGGTATCTGTCATTCTGTCTTTCGTGCGACGATTTAAAGGAGGAACTACAATATGATCTTCATGTATGAAACATTTTTGGAAAAAGACGTTCTGTATGTGTCGACCTTTCCTGCGTCGTTCTGCGTTTCAGTGCGATTATGGCCACAGTGCGATTTTCTGTCAAGTTAGTGACTAGAGTTTTAATTTCGCATTTGCTGAATGCATCACGTATTGCCCTCTTTACGTTAATTTAGAGTTCGTTTGGTTTTTGTTTACCTGTGAGGCTTTCGCTACGGTCAAATTTGCAGCGAAGCTCTCTTTGCTTTCGAAGCATCTTCCTGACAAGGTTGCCGAACCACGGTGGGTCTTTTCCATCTCTTACAATATGCTGGGGACATACATCTCTAAAGCGTGTTGTCCATGGAACTTTGCTCATTGATGCTCCACATTGTCAGTGCTGGAGATCAAGTTTTCGTAATAGCCTGTCAGCTTATCTGAAATCTGTCTCTTGTCGCTCTTGCTAAACAGAGAGATCTTCCTGCATTGCGTTGTATTCCTATATTCAAGCGTATTCTGTGATACTGTTATGGATTCCCTGTCCGCCCCAGTAGCTGAGTGGTCAGCGTGACGGATTGCCGTCCTCCGGGCCCGGGTTCGATTCCCGGCTGGGTCGGAGATTTTCTCCCCTCAGGGACTGGGTGTTGTGTTGTGTTCATCATCATTTCATCCCCATCCGGCGTGCAGGTCGCCCAATGTGGCGCCGACTGTAATAAGACCTGCGCCAAGGCGGCCGGACCTGCCCCGCGAGGGGCCTCCCGGCCAATGACGCCAAACGCTCATCATCATCATCATCATGGATTCCCTGTTATACGCTTAGTCAAAAAGTTCGGGTTTGTTAGCCACCAGCAGGTCTAAGACGTTATCTTCACGATTACGTTCTCTGATCAACTGCTTAAGGTAATTTTCGGATAAGGCACTTAGAACTGTATCACATGATTGTCTGTCCCTACTAACCTTCGTAATCACTTGAATCTCCCAGCCTGTATGTAGATGGTAAGTTGAAAACTTACATGTAAGAATATAACGTTACCAAGAAATCTACCCGAAATGTTCTCCAGTCTACCCCTCAACAGTTGCTGATGTAGGGGTCTATAAAAGCATCTAACGATCGTATTTGATTCCCCTTAACACTTGTCTTCATCCATATTATTTCGAATTCTGAGTCTGTACTAACCTCACTAGATATTATCACGTTTCCTATTCCTATAAACACCCCTCCGTCACCAGCATTATACCTGTCTTTGCAATAAACATTCCAACCGGAATCTAGAACTTCATTCTGTTAAGTTCTGGTTTCAGCTGTCTTCCTGACCTAGGTAGTATGTGGTCTTTGTTACAGTTTATAAGCGAGGTTAATGTCTGGACCTTTCCATAGACATTTTTTTCCTTCTCAGATCTGCTACGACGAACTTCACTCTGTCTGGACTCACAGGGCATCTTATCAGGTCTGTAGAAAATCAGCATGCGCACGCCACACTTATTCCTTTACCCTAGTAGCCACATGCTGCGTGTAGTGCGTGCCTGACCTATTAAGGGGTGCCCCACAGTTCTCCACCCGGTAACACAAGTGGAGAACTTTGCATGCCGTACCGTCACAGAATCATCTGAGTGTCTCGTTTAGGACTGCCACTATGCTCCAAATCAAAAGACTGCGATTCGTTCTGGGAACGATGCTGCAAAACGATGGCTCTGCTTTTACCCCGTGGGCGAGGCCAGCTGTCTTCACAAAATCAGCCACCCGCCTGTAGATATCTAGAATGGTCTCCAAACGCAGGTGGTAGGGTCATCCATGCCTATATGAGCCACGGTTTGGAGCAAGGTGCACACAATGCGCTCAGTCGCTGTTGGCAGAGCCTTGTTCACATCTCGGACGAGAGATAAACAGAGTGGATACTTGCCTTCTATCCCGACCTGCCCGATATTTTCTTGAGAGGCCCCATCACCGGCTCCCGCCTAACACTGGAGCTATCCTCTGCACTTCTCTGGACCTCTCGATAGGATCGGCCACAGTCGCAACAGTCGAGTCGTTCCGTGATAGCTCATATGTACTTTCAGCACCATGCAATACCTCAAACCTGTTACCAAGACGTGAGGGGACAGCTCCACGGCTGGTACTCACTTTCGCCTTTCTCTCAGTGATTCGCGATCCTACCACTATTTGACAATCACCCTCAGGTAACTGTCGACTGGCTGGGACGTGCGAACCGAGAGGGGCAGACGACACTCTAGACTCCAGAGGTGCTAAAGCAGTCGCCTTAGATGCTCCAACGCCACCACAGCCCAGGGCAGCAGCCTGAAGACTGACGACCGTGGCCAACACGCCTTCCAGTTGGTAACGTACGGTGGTCAATAACCCCTGTATCTGTACACAGCAGGCACAGTTCCTATCTGTCTTTAGTCAAGCTCTGGTGTCCTTTAACGTCGATGAAACCGATACTGACAAACAAAGTCACAGAATGAAAAGCAGAATTTCCTATATGAATACTAGCTCAATGAAGTCAGGAGCAAAGGACACAGGCAGACAATGAACTGATAGTACTGACTGGCTGCTCTACAACGTACAGACTACTCAGCTGTGGCTCGCTTGTCAAACACAGAGGGTGGTTGTCACGTTTGACTGACGAAAAACTTGAGATGGCGGTCGTTGTTTTCGTTGATGATGTTTCGCCGCATTTGTTTCGTGGGAAAGAGTGTTATTACAACCTATGTCACTATGTAGTGTACCTCCACAATTTTGGAAAGTACGATCAAGGATAAAAACAAAACAGCACTGGCAGTTATCAAAATTGTAGAGTGGTCCCTTCTTTCCCAACCATACATTACGCAGGAAGAGGTGAAGAAGAAAATCGACATTCTAAGCACAATGTAGAAATGCCAGTGAAACAGAAGATGACGGAAGATGTAGGCTATATGTTCCCACGTTGTGGTATTTCCATGAACTGTTATTAGGGGACCAAGTGGAAGGGGATAAATGAACTATTTATGTTTTATTTTTCAGCGTAATGGGCAAGTAACTCTAAACAAGTTATTAGAAGATTCGCTGTCCATTCGGAGAAACTTGATGTAATCGTCAGGTTCCGAGTGTAACAATTCCTTTAATAGATTTTCATGTGTATATTTCTCTCTCATTGTAAACCATTCGCTGGACCAGTGTCTTGATTTTTTGTTCTCTTTAAATAGTTCAGATGGCTCTAAGCATTAAGGGACTTAACATCGGAGGTCATCAGTCCACTAGACTTAGAACTACTTACACCTAACTAACCTAAGGACATCAAGCACATCCATGCCCGAGGCAGGATTCGAACCTGCGACCGTAGCAGCAGCGCGGTTCCGGACTGAAGTACCTAGAACCTGTTCTCTTTAAACGCAATGCTGGAGCCAATGGTAGAAATAATTTATCTGTATCTGTATCCATTCCCCCTAGACACAAATTACGGCATACACGAGCAGCGTCTGCTTCAGAAGAGAGGTTAAATTGAAGTATTTCTTGGATCGTGTAAGGGATTGTTTGACATATCCGTCGATATATAAGAGCGAATTTGATAAATAAGTTTAGTCTTGTCTGGGACCTTAAATTTGTTCGTAAGCGTTGTGCACATTTGGAATATCGTTACATCCTTATGCAGACAGATGCAGTTAAAAATTGTCGTGCATTGAGTGCGCGGGTTTCACATGTGTCTAAATATTGTGCGTTAGATATCTGGGATTAAACTTGTCTTAAATGTTTGTAAAAATAAATGTAAGAGCATTACGTCACAACGTATTTTATACTTTGGTCACCCGCAGCCGTTGAAGAGCGTGATGTTAAGAGGAATTCCGCTCACGGCAGGTAAAATTATTCTTTTATTGATACATAACCTGTTTCGCGGCCTAAAGCCGCATCATCATGTGCAACCTACATGGTAAAGAGTAATATATAGTGTCTCAGCTTTGTGGATTATTAATTAATAAAGGCAGTATCTAAGATATACTCACAAACATTACATATTTTTTCTTCTTTTAGATGTAGGAAAATCAAAAAACGATGGTCTATTAACTACATGATTCACCCAGCAGCATTTTTAACGACATTACAGGATCACGTGTTTGTCCCCCTTCGGTCCCGAATGCAATGAACACAGTATTCACTCAGTATTATACACTGGTGTCCAAAATTAAAGCAACAAACGGAAATTTTGCTAGATTGCGTTTATTTTGCAAAAAAAAGAAAAAAAAATCCCACGATAAATAGGTGATAGTAAAGTAGAAAAACGCAAAGAATACAGAACGTAATCAACTGGAATATTCATAACGGTGGACAAAAAATGTTCTTGTTTTTTCCATCTCAACCGATTTGCACACACATTCTGACAACTGATTAATGTGCTCAGTATGGGGTATGACCACTTCTGGTACCAATACGGGCCTGAGAACAAAGGAACATGCTATGAATGATGTCATCAATCTCACGTTGAGGCAATAAAGCCCATTCTTCTTGCAGAGCTGCTCACAAGTCTTGGCTACTGGATGAAGGAAGCTAACGTGCTTCAGACAGTCTACCTAGTGCATCCCAGAGATGCTCTACGGGATTCAAATTGGGAGAGCTAGCAGGCCACGCCATGCGTGTAGTATATTCCGTTCCCCAGAAAACATCAACTACCCGTGTCCTAAGAGGTCGAGAATTATCGTCCATCAGTACGAAGTCTGTTTCTAAAACACATCGCAACAACCACGAATGAAGTGCCAAGCCGGCCGCTGCGGCCGAGCGGTTCTAGGCGCTACAATCTGGAAACGCGCGACCGTTACGGTCGCAGGTTCGAATCCTGCCTCGGGCATGGATGTGTGTGATGTCCTTAGGTTAGTTAGGTTTAAGTAGTTCTAAGTTCTAGGGGACTGATGACCTCATAAGTTAAGTCGCCTAGTGCTCAGAGCCATTTGAACCATTTTTTGAGGTGCCAAGATCTCCTCACGGCATCTGACAGCAGTTAAACCTTGCTTCAAACGTACAATTTCATGATGAGGTGTTCGAGTGGTCAAGATAATTCCTGCCCATACTATTACAGATCCTCCTCGATATCGGGCTCTTTCCACAACGTTTGGGTCCCGAAATCGTGTTCTACGAGCCCTTCAGATGCGATTCCGTCGAGAATCACTCTCCAGACGAAATCGGGACTTATCTGTGGAAAGACCATTAGCCTACCGTTCGCCCGTCCAGGTGGCATGTTGACAGCTCCACTTCTTTGGAGACACGCCAGAGGTAAACAGCCAGCAGGTATCCAACATTAAAGGGCACTCTGCTGAAGCCTTCTGTGCACCGTTTGCTTCGATATGTCGAGGGGATGCTGCGAGGTCAGATTTCAGATGCAGTGCAATACTAGGACGGTACAGCCAAATAACGGTCCACTGTTTCTGATGTCAATCGTGGTCGGCCCTGTCCTCGTCTCCGGGATACAGTTTCGGTCTCTATAAACTATCGCGTCATCCGAGAAACAACAGAACGGTTCACACTAAGCCATCGGGCCACATCAATTTGTGACTCTCCTGTTTCCATTCTCTCCAATGCCCTCCACGGCAGAGAGTCTGTAGGCGTCTTGTCTCTGCAGTACTGCACCGTCTGTGACTGTGTACACTGCGAGTGTGTATGTGGGACTACTCGGTAAACACTAGCCCTCTTAAAAATGCCCTGACGTCATTGTTGGCGTAACGGAGCGAGGTGGCACAGTGGTTAGCACACTGGACTCGCATTCGGGAGGACGACGGTTCAATCCCGCCTCCGGCCATCCTGATTTAGGTTTTCCGTGATTTCCCTAAATCGCTTCAGGCAAATGCCGGGATGGTTCCTTTGAAAGGGCACGGCCGATTTCCTTCCCCATCCTTCCCTCACCTGAGCTTGCGCTCCGTCTCTAATGACCTCGTTGTCGACGGGACGTCATACACTAATATCCTCCCTTGTTGGCGTAGTTGCCATTTGCTCGAAATGCCATCTTCCATGCAGAACCCAATCGCAACGACATTTGTTGACAGCTTGTATGATTATATCGTGAATTAGGCACACGAGGAGGAAATAGGAGTTAGTTGATTTAATTTTGGACATCAGTGTATCTTGACTAGGAGCGAACATTGTGAGTGTATTTTAGATATTACTCTTAATCATTAATAAGACATTGTACGTACAGTATATTACTCTTTACCATGTAGTTTGACCTAATGATATGGCTTTAGGCCACGAAACCGGTTGTGTGCCAAGAAAACAACAATTTTACTATGTGTCAGTGGAATTCTTCTTAACATCATAAGAGCATTTCTGTTGTTTGCGACTAGTGTCACAGCTCATAGGTCACTACTTTTTTTATAAGCAAAGAAGAAGTAACCACCGCTATGTTTTGGTTCCACGCAGCTCCTGGACGTATGGACGAGTCTCTGTAGAGTAACTCTCTCCATTAATAATCCTTTAAAAAGTAATATCACACTTAGCTTTAAAACTACGCTTTCCCTTCTACATAATTCTGGTGTCTATAAAATTATTGCAGCAATTGTTCTGCCTCTTACATAGGCCAGCAAGGCCAAGCTATTGCGAAAAGATTTAAGGAACACCTCGGCAAAAAAGGCACCAATGTTCATAATTCAACTTTCGCTGACCAGTTGTTAGTCACAGGGCATAATCCTAAAGATATAAAATACATCTCATCTTGCACTCGAAGAAAAAAGGCTTTAGGCTTAATATCTTAGAAGAGCTAGAGATTTTTAAGCACCTATCTGTGAAGGACGGTCTCATTCTGAACGAACAGTTGCAATTACGTAATAAAAACGTTTTCAAGGTGTGGAGCCGCTAATTAAAAATGGTCTGAATGACGATACTCTGCTCAATGTAGACTCTTAAACATCGTTTTCCTTTCCAGTTTTGCATTTTTTATGTACATTTGAACTATATTTCATTTATAAAATAAGGCCTTTAGGGTATGTTGTAACTTTCATGCACTGATTCCTGTTGTCACCTGTAATGTAAAATTGTCTATACAGTGCCTCATTTGCTCTTGTCTGTAATTCGATCACTTCTTGCTAGATGGTCCGAATCTATTTTCGTGTCCAACTCGTGGCTGGCTTGGCCTGTTAGCCGTTTAGTCTGATGGTAGCGGCTGTTTGATGGAGTTGTTTGGCTCTAAGCGACCTCGACAGTGCCATTGTATTTCAATGGAACATTTTATTCCAACTGACAAATATGTTATATTTTTACAGTTTAAGTTTTATTCTTGTGATTATTTCAGTTTGACAAGAGCCTTTTTGCTCAGATGTTTTTCACCTATGGTGTGATTAAATGTAAGTACACTGCTTGTACAGCATATGGAAGTAACCTTATTAATTATGTTGTAATTCTGAGCCATGTCATTATATATTCTAGGTAATCCTACGTAATTTTTATTCTGACGAAGACCGCCTGGCCGGCCGCAGTGGCCGTGCGGTTTTAGGCGCGACAGTCTGATGATGATGATGATGTTTGGTTTGTGGGGCGCTCAACTGCGTGGTTATCAGCGCCCGTACAATTACCCAATCTTTGCTCAGTCCAATTTCGCCACTTTCCTGGATGATGATGAAATGATGAGGACAACACAAACACCCAGTCATCTCGAGGCAGGTGAAAATCCCTGACCCCGCCGGGAATCGAACCCGGGACCCCGTGCTCGGGAAGCGAGAACGCTACCGCGAGACCACGAGCGGCGGACGGCGCTACAGTCTGGAGCCGAGCGACCGCTACGGTCGCAGGTTCGAATCCTGCCTCGGGCATGGATGTGTGTGATGTCCTTAGGTTAGTTAGGTTTAATTAGTTCTAAGTTCTAGGCGACTGATGACCTCAGAAGTTAAGTCGCATAGTGCTCAGAGCCATTTTTTTTAAGACCGCATTAGAGCTATGGAAACCATGGTCAGTTTGACAACAGTTTTATGCAGCCGAGGCGGCTAAACGTACATTCTGTAATTAAATGTTATTTGTCTCCTGAGTTAGATGTGAGCTAGGTGGTTGACATGTTTTCGAAGAAAGCGTTTTGTGAAGGTAGTGGGTAAAAGCTATAAAGCTAATGTCTCGTATGACTTCTACTATAGGTGCTTCCATCGGAACTTTAATTATGCGTTTAGGAGCCCTCCAAAGGACATCTGCAGAACCTGTGACGCAATAGCAAATCAAATGAAAAGTACTGCATCTGAGGAAGGAAAGAAGAAACTTGCAACTGAGAAAGAGTTGCATCTTAGAAAAGCTGAATGTTCCTACAATGAGCTGAGAGATAAATTGGTAGAGGCACGGGAGGAGGCTTCTGTTGAAACATTGTGCACTGATTACCAGCAGAACATGCCTCCACCTTGGGTACCCAAGGTACCATCTACTGCTGAATTTTACAGTCGTCAGCTTTCAGTGTGTAACTTCTGTGTCTATGGAGCCAAGAATAAGACCGCACACTTTTATATATATGATGAATCGCTTGGAAAGGAAAGTGCAAATGAGGTAATAAGCTTGCCGAATCACTACTTTGAGAATACCCTGAGTGGAGCTATTAGTCATCTGTACCTATTCGCAGACAACTGTTGTGCCCAAAATAAGAATACAGCACTAGTTCAGTTCCTGTTTACATATGTTAATGTTTTCCATCTGAAAACCGTTACCCACCGGTTTCCTGAACCAGGTGACAGTTTAATGCCCTGAGATAGATATTTTGGCCTAACCGGGAAGAACACGCGTAGAACAGAGAGAATTTTTCTGCCACAGTAATATGAGAAAATAGTGAAAAAGACATTACCATCGAAGTTCCACCTAATCACCGTGAACCCTGCTAGGACACGAGACTTTGTGAGTCATCTAAAACCTTACTTCCCATAAACCCTTAAAAGTGATATCAAACATAGATTTCTGTAGGCTGATTAAAATTACTTGATAGCACACTTCACGTGTTGGAGACGTCTTTCTCCAATCAGAGCCCTCAATGTTAGTCCTGAGCTGTTCACCGTTGCCAAACTGCCGTAACAAACTGTCAGTTACTTCAAATTCATTGTCTGGCATTTTTCATGTTTGGATACTGAATCCTGGTTCCACCCTTTTATTACGCATTTCAACACACATGATAAACACACACACACACACACACACACACACACACACACACACATATATATATATATATGTGTGTGTATATATATATATATATAGGTAACCTTCATAGACATATAGACATGGTGTAGAACCAAACTTTTAAAGGCAGAAAATGGTCTTTGCAACTGGTTCTATACGTAAATAAATATAACGATACAGTCGCAAGCTCTTTCATAGCACAGTGGAAACGTTACATTCTGTGCTGTAAAAAAAATGATCGTTGGAATAGCGCTAGATAATAAGATGTTTTTTTTTTCAAATATTTACCAAAAGGAATTTGATTACTGTTTTCAGTTGCAGTATTTGGTGTCAATCTAATTTCTTATTTTTAGTCTTATAACGCATTATTTTCTTCATCGTACTAACTTTTTTAGTCGCTCTTACTTTTCTTCCTACACTATGTGATTAGAAGTATCCTGACACCTGGCTGAAAATGACTTACAAGTTCGTGGCGCCCTCCATCGGAAATGCTGGAATTCAGTATGGTGTTAGCCCACACTTGGCCTTGGTAACAGCTCCCACTCTGCAGGCATAGGTTCAATCAGGTTCCGGAAAGTTTCTTGAGGAATGGCACTCCATTCTTTACGGAGTGCTGCACTGAGGAGAGGTATTGATGTCGGTTGGTTTGGCCTGGCACGAAGTCGGCGCTCCTAAACATTCCAAAAGTGTTCTATAGGACTCAGGGCAGGACTCTGTGCAGGCCATTCCATTACAGGGATGTTATTGTCGTGTAACAACTCCGCCACGGGCCGTGCATTATGAACAGGTGCTCGATCGTGTTGAAAGATGCAATCGCCATCACCGAATTGCTCTTCAACAGTGGGAAGCAAGGAGGTGCTTAAAACATCAATGTTGGCCTGTGCTGTGATAATGCTACTCAAAACAGCAAGGGGTTCAAGCTCCCTCCATGAAAAACACGACCACATCATAACACCACCACATCCGAATGTTAGTGTTGGCACTACACACGCTCACAGATGACATCCACCGGGCATTTGCCTTGCCCACACCCTGCCATCGGATCGCCACATTGTGTACCGTGATTCTTCACTCCACACAACGTTTCTCCACTGTTCAATCGTCCAATGTTTACGCTCCTTACACCAAGCGAGGCGTCGTTTGGCATTTACCGGCGAATGTGTGGCTTTTGAGCAGCCACTCGACCATGAAATCGAAGTTTTCTCACCTCCCGCCTAACTGTCATAGTACTTGCAGTGGATCCTGATGCAGTTTGGAATTCGTGTGTGATGGTCTGGATAGATGTCACCCTATTACACATTACGACCGTCTTCAACTGTCGGCGGTCTCTGTCAGTTAACAAACGAGGTCGGCCTCTATGCTTTTGTGCTGTACGTGTCCCTTTACGTTTGCACTTCACTATCACAACGGAAACAGTGGACCTAGGGATGTTGAGGAGTGACGAAATCTCTCGTACAGACGTATGACACTGGTTACACCAATCACCTGACTACGTTCGAAGTCCGCGAGTTCCGCGAAGCGCACATTTTGCTCTCTCACGATGTCTAATGACTACTGAGGTCGCTGATATGGAGTACCTGGCAGTAGGTGGCAGCACAATGCATCTAATATGAAAAATGTACGTTTTTGGTGTGGTCAGGATACTTTTCATCACATAGTGTATTATTCTTGTTTCTTTTGGAATCTGCCTATATTGCCTGTAACCTGTAAATGAGTTCCAACCAGGACTGCTCATCGGTCGGTGTCGCGTCAGCTCGCTCAGCAAAAGCGAGAAATTCCATTTCGCTCTTACCGCTAAAGCTGAATTTTTTCTATGTTTAGTTTGCTCGTTCAGGTCAGTTTTAAAAGCCGTGAGCAAAGCGGCGTTTTCTCGATACATTTCACATCAAGAGGCCGTGATTATGTTGGGACAGGAGTATAAATTCAGGGCTACAAAACTCACTGTCTGCCGTAGTTCAGTCATTGGTCATACAAAATCAGATGCGGACTATCTCGCGTTCCTGCCATACCTGACGGCAGCAGATTGCAACATTGCTCCGCGTTACATGAACAGGATTAATTCAGCACTTGTGAAGTGACCCGCAGTGTTTGCGTGTCGCGTTTATCCGAGTGGTAGCTGTGAAGTGGTAGATGTCATCTATCAAGTAATTTTAAACGAACTATAGTGAATATTTATCGAGTGTTTCGTTACATTCACAACAGTGATGTACACTCCTGGAAATTGAAATAAGAACACCGTGAATTCATTGTCCCAGGAAGCGGAAACTTTATTGACACATTCCTGGGGTCAGATACATCACATGATCACACTGACAGAACCACAGGCACATAGACACAGGCAACAGAGCGTGCACAATGTCGGCACTAGTACAGTGTATATCCACCTTTCGCAGCAATGCAGGCTGCTATTCTCCCATGGAGACGATCGTAGAGATGCTGGATGTAGTCCTGTGGAACGGCTTGCCATGCCATTTCCACCTGGCGCTCAGTTGGTCCAGCGTTCGTGCTGGACGTGCAGACCGCGTGAGACGACGCTTCATCTAGTCCCAAACATGCTCAATGGGGGACAGATCCGGAGATCTTGCTGGCCAGGGTAGTTGACTTACACCTTCTAGAGCACGTTGGGTGGCACGGGATACATGCGGACGTGCATTGTCCTGTTGGAACAGCAAGTTCCCTTGCCGGTCTAGGAATGGTAGAACGATGGGTTCGATGACGGTTTGGATGTACCGTGCACTATTCAGTGTCCCCTCGACGATCACCAGTGGTGTACGGCCAGTGTAGGAGATCGCTCCCCACACCATGATGCCGGGTGTTGGCCCTGTGTGCCTCGGTCGTATGCAGTCCTGATTGTGGCGCTCACCTGCACGGCGCCAAACACGCATACGACCATCATTGGCACCAAGGCAGAAGCGACTCTCATCGCTGAAGACGACACGTCTCCATTCGTCCCTCCATTCACGCCTGTCGCGACACCACTGGAGGCGGGCTGCACGACGTTGGGGCGTGAGCGGAAGACGGCCTAACGGTGTGCGGGACCGTAGCCCAGCTTCATGGAGACGGTTGCGAATGGTCCTCGCCGATACCCCAGGAGCAACAGTGTCCCTAATTTGCTGGGAAGTGGCGGTGCGGTCCCCTACGGCACTGCGTAGGATCCTACGGTCTTGGCGTGCATCCGTGCGTCGGTGCGGTCCGGTCCCAGGTCTAGGGGCACGTGCACCTTCCGCCGACCACTGGCGACAACATCGATGTACTGTGGAGACCTCACGCCCCACGTGTTGAGCAATTCGGCGGTACGTCCACCCGGCCTCCCGCATGCCCACTATACGCCCTCGCTCAAAGTCCGTCAACTGCACATACGGTTCACGTCCACGCTGTCGCGGCGTGCTACCAGTGTTAAAGACTGCGATGGAGCTCCGTATGCCACGGCAAACTGGCTGACACTGACGGCGGCGGTGCACAAATGCAGCGCAGCTAGCGCCATTCGACGGCCAACACCGCGGTTCCTGGTGTGTCCGCTGTGCCGTGTGTGTGATCATTGCTTGTACAGCCCTCTCGCAGTGTCCGGAGCAAGTATGGTGGGTCTGACACACCGGTGTCAATGTGTTCTTTTTTCCATTTCCAGGAGTGTATAAGAATGTAGTGTATCTGCAAGAATGTAGTGTATCTTTTACAAGTTCAGGCTGCTGAATCAGTCTCAGAATATTACCCTCAGTGATCCATGTGCATGACAACGAAAGCTGCTATTAAGATTCGTGAAACTAGAAGATGCAATGACATTGGTGGAGCAGTAGATACCATGTAGTGACACATACTACTGCGAAGCACTGGAGTGTATCTTACGCAGGGAAGTGAGCACTGTGCTGACTCTCTTACAGTAGACGAAGACAACGCTTAAACACTGAACCGTCTACTGGCTGTGGTGACTATTTTTAATTTTTTGTTCTATACTTGGATTCAAATACCACAATCTGTATTCTAAATTCACTTAGTCATCTTCCACATTTATGATTTAAATAAAGAGACGGTCTTAAGTACTTAGGCATGTTTTTAGTATTTTGCTGCAAGAGAGAGGTAGCTCCATTTTAAATTTGTATGAATGTAAATAATACTAACTGGGCTGAACTTTATAACACTTGCTTGTTATACATCATTCTTCCCTAACAACCTAACCTTAAGTCCTGTCATGGGAAAAGCCACGTATAACACTTACCTGATGTGACACAAGCTAATGTTACCCTCTGAGAGGATTTAGAATTTTGACCGCGTGTTTGTCTAACGGATAAGGGTATTGGTCGATAATTTGGAATATAGTGCAAATAATAGAAAAAAAAACATACTTTAACTTTGGGGTTTAATGAAAGTAGTAAAATCTATATATGAATAAAAAAAATGAACAGTCGCCAGCCCAATTATGCACATTAATTTGGAAATACATGTTAAAGAAAATTGAATATTAGTTATTGTAGTTACTTTCATTAATATTTCCATTTGAGTAGCACATAGGATACAAACGGACACAGGGCAATCTGAGCTGAAGGTAGCAGTAGTTACTAATAAAGCACAAACCAGTAATCGTAGAAAGTAAAAATGTGCCAAACTCATACTAGTAACAGCTACATTCGAGATCATTACTTGAATCAGCACTGAAATGTTACTGCAAAAAGTGCAAGACGAAAATTGGACATGAGAAACTTCTGCTGTAACCGGCATGTAAAAAAGCCACTAATACAGATAAATAATATAATAATTACACTGTTTACACTCCCTTTTTTATAGAAATATATCAGATATCTTCAGTAGCAATAATATTCCAGTTATCTTCCTATTATATGAAGAATATGATTGGGGACCCATAAACTGGTATAGTATCAACAGTCAAATTCTATGACTATTTTAGTAGCAAAAACTAATTCAAAGTCACTTCTTAACTTCACTGGGGACAGTTTATATTTTACATTTCAAGGCAAATTATTCAACACTGAACTCAGTTAAGTAAAAAAAAAAAAATCATTCTTGGTAGCACTCGAGATTACATTATGTTTCAAATGGATTTAACTTATCTGCCTTTTTCATCACCTATGGAGCAGGTATTTTAGACAGTAAAATTTACACAACCTAGCACTGTATTTTTGCAAAACGATACTTTGCACAAAAATGAGAGTACTCTAGCAAATTTCTGACTTACTTCACTTTTGTTGTTTTAACTTCAACTTTTGCTAATCTTTGCACATTTGACCAACATTAAAAAATCGCTACTTCATTTGAAACAGAATACTCGGTTTTATAAACACTTAGGAGAGAACTCTGTATAGGTTCATGATCAGGACAGAAGTTATGGTTCCAAACACAGATTTATAGCGTTTGGATTATTATTAAAACCATTCACACAAATTAACTGGTTCATGCTCTGATACACATCTGTATGCATGATGTTAGTGCAGCAGTGGCGAAGTTGTGGTGGCAAGCGACATGGCGGCTAACTGTACTCAAAGGTCTTGATGTTTGAATGCTCTAAAAAATATCTTCATGGCGACGGATTTTTAACGTGTTGGAGCCATTCCTTAATCCCGAGAGTACCAAGCAACAGCTAAATCCACATCCTAGGCCACATTCCTTGCAAAACGGCTTCCAATTGCCTCCCTTAGCACTGTCGATGTGTACCATGCAAAGGCTTGCCACTGACTGCGTACCGTTCACACCAAGGAGCCGCCCAGTTCGACCGCCAAAACCACCTTTTACATCGCGCCATGCCATTCCGTTGCGGAGGGACTTCCCTACATCTTTTACATTTTACAATACAAGTGTCCTAAGCATGACACAGCTTCCAATATACATTCTTTTCCTTATACATATACACATATTATAAAATTTCATATTTTAGACAATCATTTCTCCTTTTCCATATCGTGATGACTGGGTGTTGTGTGATGTCCTTAGGTTAGTTAGGTTTAAGTAGTTCTAAGTTCTAGGGGACTGATGACCATAGATGTTAAGTCCCATAGTGCTCAGAGCCATTTGAACCATTTGACCCTTTTCCATATAAACATCACAAGCTTTAAATTTCCTGTCACAAATCAATGACCTTAACTAACAAAGAACACATTCTATAAAATCGTAAATACACAGTTACCTAATATAAACCTGCTAATAATCGATATAAGTGTTACAACTTCCAAACTGTATTCACGCATTATTGCCTTAAAGTAGTTGCTTCGAGAATATATCTCTCCGAACTATTCAAGCTATATGAAATACATTAATCAATTTGATGTCTCTCGTGGAAGAAAAAGCTAAAATGGCGTCACCCCTCCTCTAGTACCATGCCCTTAAACTATTAGCTCTGGGCACCCGCATGCGAGAGACGTGAAGCATATGCACAGTGTGTAACACGCGAAGATAAACAGACGGCTCTCTTCCAAACGAGTGTCCACGTCGTGGCACCTCGTGCGCTCGGCAGTTTCCGTCAGGCCTCGTCGGAAGTCTGTCACGCCGCGGCCGTGGGGGAGTCCCCGCACCGCCATTCTGAATGACTTGCCGACTGGGCGCAGCTGTCACGAACTTCGCGGACTCCCGATTGCTGCCCTGCACAGACAGCCACCTTCCTGCCGGTCCTCACTGCAGCCAAACTTTCTTCATTTCGGCGCGCTTCGGCGCTGTTCCTCTCGTTTTTTAAGCAGTTGGCAGCCGCATCGGAAGCACTGGTGTGGACAGTCAGCAAGGAGACGTACGGGCCGACCGAAGATCGCCCTGCTCACAGTCTTCGGTTACCAATGCAGAGCCACGCTTGGCGCAACGTTCGTCAGAACGGAAAGTAACGTCGGGTGTTCACCACTGAAGAGTAAACACGATCAGAAAAGCGCCATTGTTTCGCAGGAGATAACAGAGTTCTTGTTCTATTACTTTAAAATCACATAATCTGGATTACGTTTTTTATTTAACTGAGGTTTCGAATAAGTGAGGCCATCTTCAGATTTTACTAACAACTTGTTTGACAACATCACTTAAAAGTAAAATTTTTCTTTTTCTGCACATTTCTAAAGTAATGAAGCTTTGGGAAGTACTTGGAGCTACGTTATTTCCCTTCCATCATTATTCTCATTTTTGAGTGGCTGCAATACCAAGCAGTTCCTGCCGCGCTCTCAAGCACAGTTGTATTGAGATTTTATTCTTCCTGGTGTGCTTCTTTTGCCGAAAATTTGATGTCATCATTTCATACACACAAGCTTGCCTAATGATAAAAAAATTCTCTGCATCTATGGTGCGTGAAGACTGGGGCGATGCTATGCAGTAAACACTTGGTAAAAAGAACACCCGATGTCAGCAAATTAACAAGCGACACCCAACTGACGCGACCAGCCCTTTGGAACAATAGGATGGACTCCCCCAGGGCTACACCAGTACCATGTCATTTTGGTAGGAGGGTTGTCTGGTGGCATGAATGTTATTTGTTCCGTATTGAATTGGCGTTTGGAGTAACATCTCACACAACACATGAGAGCACATGTTGATGTAAGTAATATGTTTACGACGAATATAGATATTCTCTGTAAATCGTGGGTGCCGGCCGCAGTGGCCGTTCGGTTCTAGGCGCTGCAGTCCAGAACCGCGTGACTGCTACGGTCGCAGGTTCGAATCCTGCCTCGGGCATGGATGTGTGTGATGTCCTTAGGTTAGTTAGGTTTAAGTAGCTCTTAGTTCTAGGGAACTGATGACCTAAGATGTAAGTCCCATAGTGCTCAGACCCATTTGAACCATTTTGAACCAATCGTGGGTGCATGTATGTATGTATGTATGTGTGTGTGTGTGTGTTGTGTGTGTGTGTGTGTGTGTGTGTGTGTGTGTGTGGCTGTTTTCGTGAGTGGTTTAATAGGCATCGGTGGCTGGCTGCGATGGCGCAAATAAAAAAAATACACTGCTCTTGTGAGTCTTGAGGGGCTTAGTACGCACTGTGATGCATTGTTAAGACTCGTTGCAGCAATTATTTGTCGTGGACTCGTTCCGGGGCACTTACTTGCTGTGCCACGCAAAGAATCGTGTCCACATCTTGGTTTGATTCAAGGAAAGCAGGAAGCTGAAAGCTGACCCATCTGCTGTCTTACTGAGAGAACGCACTATATGTAAATGAAACAAAGTTGCTGAAGTACTTTTTTGTAAAACGTTTTACTTGAAGCATAAAAAATAAAACGCCACATTTTTGGATTCGCATGCTTCTTTGCTGTGCAACTGTTCTCAAACGACTGCAGGGAAATTATTAGCAAAAAGTGTTTTTTTACCTCAAATTGTAGCCCTCAAATCACAGCTTGATCAGGAGGAAGTTATCTCGCCGTCATTGGTCATAATTATTACGTTACTTCAAAGTTGAGTAACTCGCAGCCCATTGTTCGAAGAATTAGCAACAAAGAATCAAGAGTTGGAATTGTGACTGGTACTCTAAGGGAAAATAAAATTGGCGATGTGTTACATGACGATCAGTCTCGCTTTAGGACCTGGAAAAAGGATTACACAATGTCAAATGGTGCAAAATATACGTAATTCTAAGGAAATAGGAGTAAGCTATAGTGAGAGATGGGTAATGTACAGCCTGTACATAACAAGAGTAGATAACAAAGAACAAAGTGCTCGAATTATAGCAGGCCGCTGTGGCCGGGCGGTTCTAGGCGCTTCAGTCCGTAACCGCGTGACTGCTACGGTCGCAGGTTCGGATCCTGCCTCGGGCATGGATGTGAGTGATGTTCTTAGGTTAGTTAGGTTTAAGTAGTTCTAAGTTCTAGGGGACTGATGACCTCAGATGTTAAGCCCCATAGTGCTCAGAGCCATTTGAACCATTTTTTTTTTTGCTCGAATTAAAAAGGGCGTAATACAGGGATATGGACTTTCGCCCCTATGTTTAAATTTATACATCGAATAAGCAATGACGGAAATAAAAGAAAGGTTCAGGAGTGGAACTAAAATTGAAGGTAAAAGAATACCAATGATAATATTTGCTGATGTCATTGCTGTCTTCAGTGAAAGTCGTGGAAGACCTGCAGGATCTACTGAGTGGAATGAGCAGGCTAATGAGTACAGGATATGGACAAAGAGTAAATCGAAGAAAGACGAAAGTAGTGAGAAATAACAAATGTGAACAGCCAGGAATTCAACACCGGAATTGTGGATCACGCTAAAGATGAAGTTAAGGAATTCTGCTGGCTTAGCAGCAAAATAACACATGATGGACGGAGCAAAAGGGGCATAAAATGCCGACTAGCACTTAAAGAAAGGGCATTCCTGGTCAAGAGAAGTCTACAGTATCAAATATAAGCGTTAATCTGAGAAAGGGATTTCTGAGAACGTATGTTTGGTGCGGAGCATTGTACGGTAATGAAATATGGACTGAGGGAAAACCGGAACAGAAGACAATCAAAGCATTTGAGACGTGGTGTTGCAGACGAATGTTGAAATGTTATAAATGTGTCCCTCCACCATGTGTACAAATATTTCGAAGACTTGTCTATTGATCCGCAAGAAATTTCTGAATTCCGTTCAAGAAGGCCGTGTAAGGCGTGGTTTTGCTTATTCTAGAATTGAGAACAACTGTGTAAGGTGAAATGACAAGTTTAATGTAGCAATTTTTCTCACAAAATTACACGCTTTCACACAGTTTTCAACTCGACAACATGAAAACAGCGCAATGGATAACGCATCTTGCCAACGTCAAAAAGTGAAATAATTTTACACACAACCATGTTAAATATTAACTCTCTGAAGGGTCATTAATCCTAAACACAATATTATGAAAGTTTCATTGGAAGTTTCTTTACAAAATTGCTCCTACACATACGTTATGATGTTAGTCAGTACTACGAAAATCTTCCGATTCCGGTTCAGAGTTCGGTACTATTTAGGATGACAATCAAGTCTACGGTGGGTGGTTAGTCAAGTGACAAATTTGAGCGCAAGATTACCCATGGCCACCTGAGTTTACAAAGGACGCAAGCTGGTGAACCAACAAAGTTTATGCCTCTGCACGCGGTATTTACCTTAAGCTGCAAGGCTGCTCTCTCCCACTGAAATTTCAACAAAACTAATCTGGCCTTTGCTGAACTTTCCAGCAGAAACTTTCCCTATGTTTCTTGATATGCGAGGAAACATGTACTTAGCCCTAGTCTTATTATGTGGCGATATACATGTGCATGGTTGGAGCAGCATGCATATTATAGTGCCCTCTCAGTTCTCACAAGAACAGTTAACTAATTTGGCTGGTTAGATTCTCCACAGTTGGAGCTAAACGTTGCTACAGCTAATTTCTAGGCGTAGTGCAGCCACTGTGAACGCAGTGTCCATACAAATTTGTTCTCTGCAACGTACAGAGCGTTAAGGGGACCACACCGTGGTTCGGGTCGAAAAAAATCGATTTTCTGTTTTCACCATATTTCGGTAGATTAAGGTTTTATTTAAGTACTCTGATAAGGATTTTGCTGAAAAGAAAGTTTTTCGAGAATTTAAAGAGCATTTTCCTACCACGTGTGTTTATGTGCCATGCCCACTTTTCTGTCACCCACTTTTCTGCATATATTTTTCATCTTTATATCCCCTACATTGCACGTTAGGGGTTCTTTTTACTCCCGAGTGTGTTGGCTATCCTTGGAATGCAACGGTCGGTATTCTTTTGTTTCTGCTGTTTGTAAACAACACGCTTTCAAACATTCGGTTAGTGTGATTGCGGGTAGTTGTTATAGAAAACTTACAGGTATACTCTGGGCAAGAAATTAAGAAAAATAAAGAAAATCTGGAGCCAATGAAGGCCATGTCATGGAGTGTGCCCATCAGAAGAAAATTCGTGGTGCAAATACAATAGGGCTCAGGCAACTGGAGAATCTTATTTTCACCAGCATTCTCTTCCTGCTGCTGTTATTACAGCAATTAAACCTATTTTCAGAGACTTGACTCATCCTGACCTTCTAAGGAAATGTCTGCATGGGCAGACACAGAACCCAAATCAATGTTTCAACACCATAATATGGAACCGCCTTCCTAAAACTGTTTTTGTAGGCATGCATAGAATGAAACTAGGAGTTCATGATGCTGTTATTACATTCAGTTGTGGTAATATTGGAAAGTTTTGTGTACTGAAAAAGCTAGGAATTAATCCTGGTGAAAATATGATCGCTGGGCTATGAAAAAAATGGTTCAAATGGCTCTGAGCACTATGGGACTCAACTGCTGTGGTCATAAGTCCCCTAGAACTTAGAACTACTTAAACCTAACTAACCTAAGGACATCACACACATCCATGCCCGAGGCAGGATTCGAACCTGCGACCGTAGCGGTCGTGCGGTTCCAGACTGTAGCGCCTTTAACCGCTCGGCCACTCCGGCCGGCACTGGACTATGACATTGCGATAAAATCAGGATAGCTGATGCAGACAGGTCTGCATCTAATATGGCCAAGAAAGCAAGACTAACATTCAGATATGTGAAAAAGAAGCTGGGAGACCTGCTAGAGGCCAAAGAAGTGACATCATATGCAGCAGGACAGTTTTGATTAACGTCAAGTAACAAACTTCAAAAGTTTTTTCTTAAAAGTCAATTTACCACAAACTAAAATTCTCAATACATATGCCCCATTATATCAGAAACTATCATAGATAAATAACTGAAATTTTCAGAGACACTGCATAACATAAAAAGCCACCTCTGGTACAACATTAATTAATATTACCCCATTATGAAGTTCACAAAAAATATTTTCTGCAGAAAAAAACTTAATATTTTTATTAATAAATTTAAAAAACGTATTTCCTAAAAACTATAAAATGGATAAAGTATATTTTGGTACAGATGACTCTATTAGCATCATGTAACATACAGTAAAAATATATAGGTCCTGCATCAAATAGTTTTTTTCAGAAATGGGTCAAATACTTGCCTAAATTAACATGGGTTAGATAGGCAGGGTGTGGTCCCCTTAAGCGCTCCGTTCTGCACTTGACGCCAGTTTATAGAAGATAACTCGAAAATTTCTCTCTTGTCCTACTCCTGGCAGAACTGCCTCCCCCTACTTGGGCTCATTCGTCTTTTACGTCACGGCCCTTTTCGACCAATAGGAGCGTTTCTCTTATTTTGTAGAAACTCTCTCTACCAATCGCAATGTCCCTTCCATCAAACTGCGTCAAAACTTCAGTATTTTTCTCCTTCCTAGTGAGTTTTCGTCAATCGGACGTTTTGTGCCCGTTCTAGACGCCTAAAGTACATTGACCTTTCCGTGTGTTGCACTCGCTGGACGAAACGCATCACTGGCTCTTGTTTGTATCCTGTTGGAATTCCGAAACGCAGCTTTCTAAAGCGTTTTCTCTATCCCTTGTGCAGATGTGCGGCTACACGCAGTCCTCCGGCCCAAATCACCTGGCCTGGGTCGCTGACCATCCTCCTGCTACCCCTTCAAGTGGTTTGTAGAGATGGGTAGTTAGCGAACGAACGGGTGCAAAGGAACGGTTCACCAAGATGAACGAAAGGACCGAGGAAAGAATTCCCAGGAACGATCGGTTCATAGTTCACTTCGGTCGCGGCGGTCTACTTATAGTTCCTGGGAACGAGGAACGAAAGGTTCATGGTTCACTGCGGTCGCGGCGGTCTACTTGTAGTTCCCGGGAACGAGGAACGATCGGTTCATAGTTCACTAGTTCACTTCGGTCGCGGCGATCACTTCGGCAGCTCTCGTTCCAGCCTCGGTCTCGAGCTCGTCTCAGTATCGGTCTCCCTCGGCCGCACTCGTCGTTCTTCGCGTGACCACCTGTGTCAGTCCCACTGCCGACTGCTCCTAGTTAGTTCAGTATCCAGTTGTTCGTTTCGTTCACTGCGCTCGCCTGTTTTACATGTGTTCCAAACTGTTCTTGCGCTTGGTTCTGGCTATTCAGCGTCCACGACCGGTAATCAAAAAGTATTTTATAGTTACGTAAATTACATAAAAATTACGTTGTATGTAATAGGTACGTCTTTCCAGGTAACAAAATGGCATATCACCTCACTTCATTATATCGATGAACAGCAGAAGAAATACTTATAACAAGGCAAGTTTTTTGTTATTCATGTATTTTTTTTGGTTTCATCGACTTGATTTAGCAGCTAACTTTCAATAATTTGGTTAATTTTTAGTTAAGAAAACTCATATAAAACGATTTTCGTGTATCTTTCGTATACAAAACATTACATTTTGGAAGGCACTAATTATTTTTAAGTTTGGTTGTTTCCAATTTGCATTACCTGCTAGTTTGGTTTCTTTGAAAAACAAATAAAAAAGTGGGTTGAGGGTCATTTTGGCTCAGTAGGAAAGGCGGTGCCTCTCCATTTGAAAAAACATAGATTGCCATAAAATCGTATTTACCAATTATCTCAAAAACATTTGTTCAGAAGAAGCTTTCAAACAAAAAACTTTATTACTGCGAACTTAATTATTATTATTGCTGCATTAGCTTTAATAATGCAACATAAAAACCTAATTTTTACTAAGTATGTGACGCAAGTATGAGAAAACACATTTTATTTTATGCTTCCATAAAGTCTCTAGTTCGCCTACGAACTCAGAGACGATGGTGTAAACGATTATTGTTTACAACGTAGCATAGCTATGTAGTGAAAGTTGAAACGAAGAATTTTATACAAGACCCTTGTGGTCTATTAAGTTGGGAAACAGCCACCAACAGGTTTACAAGACTACATGAGCAATATCCCATGCGCGTCGCGTGAGATTTTCGTGTTCTCTTCTCCAGCCCTCTACACATTGTCATCGATTGTTTCGCAATTGTTGCTTGCATTAACTTGTTATTTCTTCACTGCCTAGTTATTACATTTTTGTCTGTTTGTTGTATCTGGACGTAACGGGCAACACATCGTCCGTAATTGGCGAGCAGTCTGTACTCGGGGCCGGTTTTCCGTGCGCCACCCCATATTATCTCCCCGCGATCAGCCACACAAGGCTACATTTGGCTAAACGAGAGGTTCTGCAGAATCACAGAAATTGCTTCTAAAAGTGTGTAAGAAATCTGTAATGAATAAAAACTGTATACTCCAGGGGGCAGGCAAGTGCTCCCTCTTGGTGCCCTCCATCCTTCAGTCACCTACACTACTAGTTTTCAATTTTTCATAAGAACCATATACCAAGCACAAATGAACGGTGAACGAGTAAAAATGAACGGTTCCCAAAAAAGAACGATCAGCAGTGAACTAGTTCCCAAGGATGAACGAGTTTGCCCATCTCTAGTGGTTTGCATCGTAACCCCCACAGCGCGCCTTCGCTACACCGTTGTACGGCTGGCTTTTCAAAACTAATAGCAACTCGCATTGCCTGTTCCACCTTCCGCTCGAATGTATGCATTGTTTAGGAACGGTTTGTTAATCACCGTAGATTGACTGTCATCCCTTTTTGCATTGCATACTGGTGGGGAAATGTTCTCATAGTCACCAAATTAGGGTTAGGTGTCATATTCACTGTCTTGTTGTGATATATAAAGCTCTCATGTAAGATGAGAATCTAACCATTTATACCGCCACCTTACAACCACGCCTTTGTGATCTTTAAAAGGCCTAAACTGATTATTGGTTTATGCTCGCTGATGAGCCTTCTTCATATCTTGAGCAGTTTTCTACAGTTTTCTTTGGCCTGCCTAGGCATGTTTACATTATTCATTGGCATTGTCAGTGGGGAAATACGAAATCTGTTGATCTAAAGCATGTATGGACAAAAATCCTGCATCATGTTTGAAAATTTGCTTTATTGATTACCAGTTTCAGTTCACTGACGAGCCATCTTCAGATCTTGGGCACATGTACGTAAAAGAGTAACATAAATGTGCCTAGTCAGGCGAAAGGAGACTTAGGAAATTGCTCAAGAACTGCAAATGGCTAGTCAGTTAGCGGAAACCGATGATAAAAAAAGAAAATAGCGAACTTGACATAGGATATTTATCCACACTTGTTTTAACTTTGCATTGGTTATTCAGTTTCTTCTTGTGTAGCATTCAGAGGGAACAGCCAAAGCTGTTGTCCTGTTGTGAGCGCAGATGAGCTGTGCTTAGAACGGGACTGTACGAACTTCACCACAGTGATTTGATTTGTGTTGACAGGTTGTGCAGGTCAGAACTATGACTTAAGCACGGGTAAACAACAAGACGCAGCGCTCAACTGTTTTTAATAAACTGGAGTCCGAAAATTATAGGTGTCTTCATGTTGTATCATTTGTATGGCATCTAGGGTTCACCCAATCAGCAGACGAGGGAGTAAGCACTAAATTTTATTACCACCAGGTCTCTGGACCGAATCTCACTGCCAGTACCACTAGTTGTCACCACAGTGATTTGATTTGTGTTGAAAGGTTGTGCAGGTCAGAACTATGACATAAACACGTGTAAACAACAAGAAGCAGCGCTCAACTGTTTTTAATAAACTGGAGTCCGAAAATTATAGGTGTCTTCATGCTGTATCATTTGTATGGCATCTAGTGTTCACCCAATCAGCAGCCGAGGGAGTAAGCACTAAATTTTATTACCACCAGGTCTCTGGACCGAATCTCACTGCCAGTACCACTAGTTGTCACCACAGTGATTTGATTTGTGTTGAAAGGTTGTGCAGGTCAGAACTATGACTTAAACACGTGTAAACAACAAGAAGCAGCGCTCAACTGTTCTTAATAAACTGGAGTCCGAAAATTATAGGTGTCTTCATGCTGTATCATTTGTATGGCATCTAGTGTTCACCCAATCAGCAGCCGACGGAGCAAGCACTAAATTTTATTACCACCAGGCCTCTGGACCGAATCTCACTGCCAGTACCACTAGTTCTCACCACAGTGATTTGATTTGTGTTGACAGGTTGTGCAGGTCAGAACTATGACTTAAAAACGTGTAAACAACAAGGAGCAGCGCTCAACTGTTTTTAATAAACTGGAGTCCGAAAATTATAGGTGTCTTCATGCTGTATCATTTGTATGGCATCTAGTGTTCACCCAATCAGCAGCCGAGGGAGTAAGCACTAAATTTTATTACCACCAGGTCTCTGGACCGAATCTCACTGCCAGTACCACTAGTTGTCACCACAGTGATTTGATTTGTGTTGAAAGGTTGTGCAGGTCAGAACTATGACTTAAACACGTGTAAACAACAAGAAGCAGCGCTCAACTGTTTTTAATAAACTGGAGTCCGAAAATTATAGGTGTCTTCATGCTGTATCATTTGTATGGCATCTAGTGTTCACCCAATCAGCAGCCGAGGGAGTAAGCACTAAATTTTATTACCACCAGGTCTCTGGACCGAATCTCACTGCCAGTACCACTAGTTGTCACCACAGTGATTTGATTTGTGTTGAAAGGTTGTGCAGGTCAGAACTATGACTTAAACACGTGTAAACAACAAGAAGCAGCGCTCAACTGTTTTTAATAAACTGGAGTCCGAAAATTATAGGTGTCTTCATGCTGTATCATTTGTATGGCATCTAGTGTTCACCCAATCAGCAGCCGAGGGAGTAAGCACTAAATTTTATTACCACCAGGTCTCTGGACCGAATCTCACTGCCAGTACCACTAGTTGTCACCACAGTGATTTGATTTGTGTTGAAAGGTTGTGCAGGTCAGAACTATGACTTAAACACGTGTAAACAACAAGAAGCAGCGCTCAACTGTTTTTAATAAACTGGAGTCCGAAAATTATAGGTGTCTTCATGCTGTATCATTTGTATGGCATCTAGTGTTCACCCAATCAGCAGCCGAGGGAGTAAGCACTAAATTTTATTACCACCAGGTCTCTGGACCGAATCTCACTGCCAGTACCACTAGTTGTCACCACAGTGATTTGATTTGTGTTGAAAGGTTGTGCAGGTCAGAACTATGACTTAAACACCTGTAAACAACAAGAAGCAGCGCTCAACTGTTTTTAATAAACTGGAGTCCGAAAATTATAGGTGTCTTCATGCTGTATCATTTGTATGGCATCTAGTGTTCACCCAATCAGCAGCCGAGGGAGTAAGCACTAAATTTTATTACCACCAGGTCTCTGGACCGAATCTCACTGCCAGTACCACTAGTTGTCACCACAGTGATTTGACTTGTGTTGACAGGTTGTGCAGGTCAGAACTATGAGTTAAGCACGTGTAAACAACAAGACACAGCGCTCAACTGTTTTTAATGAACTGGAGTCTGAAAATTATAGGTGTCTTCATGCTGTATCATTTGTATGGCATCTAGTGTTCACCCAATCAGCAGCCGAGGGAGTAAGCACTAAATTTTATTACCACCAGGTCTCTGGACCGAATCTCACTGCCAGTACCACTAGTTGTCACCACAGTGATTTGACTTGTGTTGACAGGTTGTGCAGGTCAGAACTATGAGTTAAGCACGTGTAAACAACAAGACACAGCGCTCAACTGTTTTTAATGAACTGGAGTCTGAAAATTATAGGTGTCTTCATGCTGTATCATTTGTATGGCATCTAGTGTTCACCCAATCAGCAGCCGAGGGAGTAAGCACTAAATTTTATTACCACCAGGTCTCTGGACCGAATCTCACTGCCAGTACCACTAGTTGTCACCACAGTGATTTGACTTGTGTTGACAGGTTGTGCAGGTCAGAACTATGAGTTAAGCACGTGTAAACAACAAGACACAGCGCTCAACTGTTTTTAATGAACTGGAGTCTGAAAATTATAGGTGTCTTCATGCTGTATCATTTGTATGGCATCTAGTGTTCACCCAATCAGCAGCCGAGGGAGTAAGCACTAAATTTTATTACCACCAGGTCTCTGGACCGAATCTCACTGCCAGTACCACTAGTTGTCACCACAGTGATTTGACTTGTGTTGACAGGTTGTGCAGGTCAGAACTATGAGTTAAGAACGTGTAAACAACAAGACACAGCGCTCAACTGTTTTTAATGAACTGGAGTCTGAAAATTATAGGTGTCTTCATGCTGTATCATTTGTATGGCATCTAGTGTTCTAGTGTTCACCCAATCAGCAGCCGAGGGAGTAAGCACTTACTTTTATTTCCACCCGGTCTCTGGACCGAATCTCACTACCAGTACCACTATTTTTTGTGAATTAACAGCACCAGTATTCGGTGCTATGTTTCGATATTGCGTGACAATGGACAACCGTTTATGATTGAAAAGTAAGTATAAGTATGTTTTGCAATAAACACACTGAAAAAACCATAAACAAGAAGAAATTCAGCATTCATTACAAAAATGGTTCAAATGGCTCTGAGCACTATGGGACTCAACTGCTGTGGTCATAAGTCCCCTAGAACTTAGAACTACTAAAACCTAACTAACCTAAGGACATCACACACATCCATGACCCAGGCAGGATTCGAACCTGCGACCGTAGCGGTCGTGCGGTTCCAGACTGTAGCGCCTTTAACCGCTCGGCCACTCCGGCCGGCTCATTCATTACATCTGCTGCATTTCACGATAACTATTGTTTGCCATGTTATTATGATCAGTGTCACCCTCATTCATACAATGCCGTATAGCTTGCACAGTATAGTTGTCACCAATGTACGTAGATACAGTAATTCACTGATGGACCAAAACATTACGACCACCTGCTTAATGGCTTGTTTCTCCGTCTTTGGAACGAAATACGTCACTGATTCTGTGCACAAGGAATCCAACAGTTTGTTGTAAGTTTCTGGAGGTATATCGCATTAGATTTCTAAACATAGATCATGAAATTCGCGTAAATAACGGGCCGCTGATTGGCGTATGCGGAGATGACGCCCAATACCGACCCATACGGGTTCTATAAGATTTACATTCCTCCCCCCCATGAACCATGGACCTTGCCGTTGGTGGGGAGGCTTGCGTGCCTCAGCGATACAGATAGCCGTACCGTAGGTACAACCACAACGGAGGGGTATCTGTTGAGAGGCCAGACAAACGTGTGGTTCCTGAAGAGGGGCAGCAGCCTTTTCAGTAGTTGCAGGGGCAACAGTCTGGATGATTGACTGATCTGGCCTTGTAACAATAACCAAAACGGCCTTGCTGTGCTGGTACTGCGAACGGCTGAAAGCAAGGGGAAACTACGGCCGTAATTTTTCCCGAGGGCATGCAGCTTTACTGTATGATTAAATGATGATGGCGTCTTCTTGGGTAAAATATTCCGGAGGTAAAATAGTCCCCCATTCGGATCTCCGGGCGGGGACTACTCAAGAGGATGTCGTTATCAGGAGAAAGAAAACTGGCGTTCTACGGATCGGAGCGTGGAATGTCAGATCCCTTAATCGGGGAGGTAGGTTAGAAAATTTAAAAAGGGAAATGGATAGGTTAAAGTTAGATATAGTGGGATTTAGTGACGTTCGGTGGCGGGAGGAACAAGACTTCTGGTCAGGTGACTACAGGGTTATAAACACAAAGTCAAATAGGGGTAATGCAGGAGTAGGTTTAATAATGATTAGGAAAATAGGAATGCGGGTAAGCTACTACAAACAGCATAGTGAACGCATTATTGTGGCCAAGATAGATACGAAGCCCACATCTACTACAGTAGTACAAGTTTATATGCCAACTAGTTCTGCAGATGACGAAGAAATTGAAGAAATGTATGATGAATTAAAAGAAATTATTCAGATAGTGAAGGGAGACGAAAATTTAATAGTCATGGGTGACTGGAATTCGAGTGTAGGAAAAGGGAGAGAAGGAAACGTAGTAGGTGAATATGGATTGGGGCTAAGAAATGAAAGAGGAAGCCGCCTGGTAGAATTTTGCACAGAGCACAACTTAATCATAGCTAACACTTGGTTTAAGAATCATGATAGATGGTTGTATACATGGAAGAACCCTGGAGATACTAAAAGGTATCAGATAGATTATATAATGGTAAGACAGAGATTTAGGAACCAGGTTTTAAATTGTAAGACATTTCCAGGGGCAGATGTGGACTCTGACCACAGTCTATTGGTTATGACCTGTAGATTAAAACTGAAGAAACTGCAAAAAGGTGGGAATTTAAGGAGATGGGACCTGGATAAACTGAAAGAACGAGAGGTTGTAGAGAGTCTCAGGGAGAGCATAAGGGAACAATTGACAGGAATGGGGGAAAGAAATACAGTAGAAGAAGAATGGGTAGCTTTGAGGGATGAAGTAGTGAAGGCAGCAGAGGATCAAGTAGGTAAAAAGACGAGGGCTAGTAGAAATCCTTGGGTAACAGAAGAAATATTGAATTTAATTGATGAAAGGAGAAAATATAAAAATGCAGTAAATGAAGCAGGCAAAAAGGAATACAAACGTCTCAAAAATGAGATTGACAGGAAGTGCAGAATGGCTAAGCAGGGATGGCTAGAGGACAAATGTAAGGATGTAGAGGCTTATCTCACTAGGGGTAAGGTAGATACTGCCTACACGAAAATTAAAGAGACCTTTGGAGATAAGAGAACCACTTGTATGAACATCAAGAGCTCAGATGGAAACCCAGTTCTAAGCAAAGAAGGGAAAGCAGAAAGGTGGAAGGAGTATATAGAGGGTCTATACAAGGGCGGAGTACTTGAGGACAATATTATGGAAATGGAAAAGGATGTAGATGAAGATGAAATGGGAGATACGATACTGCGTGAAGAGTTTGACAGAGCACTGAAAGACCTGTGTCGAGACAAGGCCCCCGGAGTAGACAACATTCCAGTAGAACTACTGACGGCTTTGGGAGAGCCAGTCCTGACGAAACTCTACCATCTGGTGAGCAAGATGTATGAAACAGGCGAAATACCCTCAGACTTCAAGAAGAATATAATCATTCCAATCCCAAAGAAAGCAGGTGTTGACAGATGTGAAAATTACCGAACAATCAGTTTAATAAGCCACAGCTGCAAGGTACTAACACGAATTCCTTACAGACGAATGGAAAAACTAGTAGAAGCCGACCTCGGGGAAGATCAGTTTGGATTCCGTAGAAATACTGGAACACGTGAGGCAATACTGACCTTACGACGTATCTTAGAAGAAAGATTATGGAAAGGCAAACCTACGTTTCTAGCATTTGTAGACTTAGAGAAAGCTTTTGACAATGTTGACTGGAATACTCTCTTTCAAATTCTAAAGGTGGCAGGGGTAAAATACAGGGAGCGAAAGGCTATTTACAATTTGTACAGAAACCAGATGGCAGTTATAAGAGTCGAGGGGCATGAGAGGGAAGCAGCGGTTGGGAAGGGAGTGAGACAGGGTTGTAGCCTCTTCCCAATGTTATTCAATCTGTATATTGAGCAAGCAGTAAAGGAAACAAAAGAAAAATTTGGAGTAGGTATTAAAATCCATGGAGAAGAAATAAAAACTTTGAGGTTCGCCGATGACATTGTAATTCTGTCAGAGACAGCAAAGGACTTGGAAGAGCAGTTGAACGGAATGGATGGTTTCTTGAAGGGAGGATATAAGATGAACATCAACAAAAGCAAAACGAGGATAATGGAATGTAGTCGAATTAAGTCGGGTGATGCTGAGGGTATTAGATTAGGAAATGAGACACTTAAAGTAGTAAAGGAGTTTTGCTATTTGGGGAGCAAAATAACTGATGATGGTCGAAGTAGAGAGGATATAAAATGTAGACTGGCAATGGCAAGGAAAGCCTTTCTGAAGAAGAGAAATTTGTTAACATCGAGTATAGATTTAAGTGTCAGGAAGTCATTTCTGAAAGTATTTGTATGGAGTGTAGCCATGTATGGAAATGAAACATGGACGGTAAATAGTTTGGACAAGAAGAGAATAGAAGCTTTTGAAATGTGGTGCTACAGAAGAATGCTGAGGATTAGATGGGTAGATCACATAACTAATGAGGAAGTATTGAATAGGATTGGGGAGAAGAGAAGTTTGTGGCACAACTTGACCAGAAGAAGGGATCGGTTGGTAGGACATGTTCTGAGGCATCAAGGGATCACCAATTTAGTATTGGAAGGCAGCGTGGAGGGTAAAAATCGCAGGGGGAGACCAAGAGATGAATACACTAAGCAGATTCAGAAGGATATAGGTTGCAGTAGGTGCTGGGAGATGAAGAAGCTTGCACAGGATAGAGTAGCATGGCGAGCTGCATCAAACCAGTCTCAGGACTGAAGACAACAACAACAAACAACAAGATTTACATTAGGTGAATTTAGCCGCCGAGACATCAACGTGAGTTCTCTATAATGCTCCTCAAATCACTGTAGCAAGGTTCTGGCGCTGAGACATGGACAATTATACTGCTGAAAGATGACATTTCCGTCGGGAAAGACATCAGTCATGAAGGGATGCCCGTGGTTCACACCTCTCAGCGAGTCTTTGATTACTACCACAGGTCCCATGCAAGCGCAGGAGAATGTCTCCCATACCACAATACTGCACCCACTAGCCTGTGTCCGTGGCGCACAGCACATTTCTCGCCGCCGTTCTCCCTGGTGATGGCGCTTGTGGAGGCGACCATCGACCAAGTGTAGCAAAAATGTGACGCTCCTGAAGAGCCGACACGTTTCCGTTGATCGATGGTCGAACACCGATGGTCCCGTTCCCACTGCAGTTGGGTCAACATGTGATCACGTATGGGAGCTCCATGTTCAACAGTGTGTGATGAACGATGTGATCCGAAGCACTTGCACGCGCACCAGAATTGCGCTCTTTCGCCAGAGATGCCACAGATCACCACCTATCTTACTTTGAACAGTCGTGGCAACTTCGCCGAAAAGATTTTCACAGGTTCTTAGCTGATTCCCTGTCGGTATCTGCTCCACTTACATACTTTTTTTACCACATCTCATGCTCGCAAAGCCACTTGGCGGCATCCGACGTCGCGGTGGGCAATGGTCAGAATGTTTTGGCTTATCAGAGTATAAATAAAATGAGTACACTGATTTGATTGAAAGCTTTTATTTATCCTTTCTTCATTTCCAAATCTCTTCTTGAGTAAAAAGTTTTTCTCCTTTTTTAATGTTAGGGATTAGGAAAACAGTAAATTAATTATTAAATACTGAGACTTTTCCACGGGAAGAATAAATATGTTTTCGAATTAAATGGGAATGAAAAAAAGAAAGGAAGAAAAGCAGCAGCGAGATTCGATGCAGAGGCCTCGTGCTTATGAAGCAAAGGCTTCACAGACTGCAGTGCACTCCGTGACCTCTACATCTACATCAACATTTATACTCCGCAAGCCACGCAACGATGTGTGGCGGAGGGCACTTTACGTGCCACTGTCATTACGTCCATTTCCTGTTCCAGTCGCGTATGGTTCGCGGGAAGAACGACTGCCGGAAAACCTCCGTGCGCGCTCGAATCTCTCTAATTTTATATTGGTGATCTCCTCGGGAGGTATAAGTAGGGGGAAGCAACATATGCGATACCTCATCCAGAAACGCAGTCTCTCGAAACCGGGACAGCGAGCTACACCGCGATGCAGAGCGCCTCTCTTGCAGAGTCTGCCGCTTGAGTTTGCTAAACATCTCCGTAACGCTATCACGCTTACCAAATAACCCTGTGAGGAAACGCGCCGCTCTTCTTTGGATCTTCTCTATCTCCTCTGTCAACCCGACTTGGTACGGATCCCACACTAATGAGCAATACTCAAGTATAGGTCGAACGAGTGTTTTGTAAGCCAGCTCCTTTGTTGATGGACTACATTTTCTAAGGACTCTCCCAATGAATCTAAACCTGGCACCCGCCTTACCAACAATTAATTTTATATGATCATTCCACTTCAAATCGTTCCGTACGCATACTCCCAGATATTTTAAAGAAGTAACAGCTACCAGTGTTTGTTCCGCTATCATATAATCATACTTTCTGTGTATTCCCAATACATTACGTTTGTCTATGTTAAGGGTCAGTTGGCACTCCCTGCACCAAGTGCCTATCCGCTGTAGATCTTCCTGCATTTCGCTTGCAGTTTTCTAATGCTGCAACTTCTCTGTATACTACAGCATCATCCGCTGCACTACGAAGCGTACAACATGAGCACGCCTAGAATTTTCAAACTAGATTTTCTGAAAATCGCTTCAGAGTTGCGTCTTCTTGTTTAAATATGTTGCAGTCGAGTCGCCTCCTACACTCACTGTCAATATAAATGAAACTGCTGAGGAGAAGTTCGTACGGGAGTCTCGTTAGAGCGGCGCAGCGCCCATTGCTGATAACCAGCCGGCAGTTCCAGGCCAGCGGTGAGGCCTCTGGCGCCGTCGGCCGCAGCTGGAGGACGCCCGTGTAGCGGCGGCATTATCTCCAGAACTCCAATGGACAGCGCGTCCTCGGCGGCCGCGCGCCCTCCTCTGCAGACGCGCCGGGCTGCAGCTGAGCCGCCTTTGTCCTCGGTACGGCCGCCCCGCAATTGACCGGCCTCCGACGATAGCCTACACTCCGGCGATTGTGCTGCTATCTGCAGGCGGCCGGCTGCTACTGCCTGCAGGCGCCGTCGGTCGGCGGACGATATCGGCCTGCTGGAGGCGCCGCTTCTGATGCAGGCGCCGCTTCTGTTCTCGCTGGCCCGACCGCAAATCCTGGACACAGATGGGGCCTCCAGCCTCAGCACGCCCTGGTTCACACATTCAGCTCCGGGGCAGCGCCAGGCAGTTACACTCAGTTCAGTGGCTACAGGGTGACGTCAAGGGACGGACAGTTTTCATATGAACGGCAGCATGTTGATTTTCAAAGAAACATATGTACTACTAACGGTTCAAACTTTAATGTTCTCTATTTGATTTAAATCGCTTTACGTAGGAAAGTCAGAAAGTAATAAGTAAACCCCCCTCTTTAAAGAATCAGACTCTTATGTAGAAAACAGCTTCAGACACCTGATTTTTTCCCAATAAATTGACGTGGAAAAATTCAAAAGCATAATTATATAGGGTGGTCCATTGATCGTGACCGGGCCAAAGATCTCACGAAATGAGCGTCAAACGAAAAAACTACAAAGAACGAAACTCGTCTAGCTTGAAGGGGAAAACCAGATGGCGCTATGGTTTGCCGCTAGATGGCGCTGTAATTGGTCAAACGGATATCAACTGCGTTTTTTTAAATAGGAACCCCCATTTTTATTACATATTCGTGTAGTAGGAAAAGAAATATGAATATTTTAGTTGGACCACTTTTTTCGCTTTGTGATAGGTGGCGCTGTAATAGTCCCAAACTTAAGGCTCACAATTTTAGACGAACAGTTGGTAACAGGTAGATTTTTTAAATTAAAATACAGAACGTAGGTACGTTTGAATATTTTATTTCAGTTGTTCCAATGTCATACACGTACCTTTGCGAACTTATCATATCTGAGAACGTATGCTGCTGCAGCGTGATTACCTGTAAATACCACATTAATGCAATAAATGCTCCAAATGATGTCCGTCAAACTCAATGCATTTAGCATTACGTGTAACGACATTCCTCTCAACTGCGAGTAGTTCACCTTCCGTAATGTTCGCACATGCTTTGACAATGCACTGACGCATGTTGTCAGGCGTTGTCAGTGGATCACGATAGCAAATATCCTTCAACTTTCCCCACAGAAAGAAATCTGGGGACGTCAGCTTCGACGACCAATCCACCTATCATGAAATATGCTATTCAATACCGCTTCAACCGCACGCGAGCTATGTGCCGGACATCCATCCGTTGGAAGTACATCGCCATTCTGTCATGCAGTGAACATCTTGTAGTAACATCGGTTGAACATTACGTAGGAAATCAGCATACAATGGCCCGCATCTCGTGGTCGTGCGGTAGCGTTCTCTTCCCACGCCCGGGTTCCCGGGTTCGATTCCCGGCGGGGTCAGGGATTTTCTCTGCCTCGTGATGGCTGGGTGTTGTGTGCTGTCCTTAGGTTAGTTAGGTTTAAGTAGTTCTAAGTTCTAGGGTACTGATGACCATAGATGTTAAGTCCCATAGTGCTCAGAGCCATTTGCACCATCAGCATACAATGCACCATTTAGATTGGCATCGATAAAATGGGGGCCAAATATCCTCCCTCCCATAATGCCGCACCATAAATTAACCCGCCAAATTCGCTGATGTTCCACTTGTCGCCGCAATCGTGGATTTTCCATTGACCAATAGTGCATATTATGCCGGTTTACGTTACCGCTCTTGGTGAATGACGCTTTGTCGCTAAATAGAACGCGTGCAAAAAATCTGTCATCGTCCCGTAATTTCTCTTGTGTTCAGTGGCAGAACTGTACACGACGTTCAAAGTCGTCGCCATGGAATTCCTGGTGCATATAAATATGGTACAGTTGCAATCGATGTTGATGTAGAATTCTCAACACCGACGTTTTTGAGATTCCCGATTCTCGTGCAATTTGTCTGCTACTGATGTGCAGATTAGCCGCGACAGCAGCTAAAACACCTACTTGGGCATAATCATTTGTTGCAGGTCGTGGTTGAACGTAACTATCCGGCGAACGGTCCGGACAATTGTATGATGTCGTCCAGGATACCGAGAAGCATACATAGCACACGCCTACTGGGCATTTTGATCGCAATAGCCATACATCAACACGATATCGACCTTTCCCTGAATTGATAAACGGTCCATTTTAACACGGGTAATGTATCAAGAAGCAAATACCGTTCGAACTGGCGGAATGTTACGCGATACCACGTACTTATACGTTTGTGGTTATTACAGCGGCATCTATCACAAAGCGAAAAAGTGGTCCAACTGAAACATTCATATTTCTTTACGTAATACACGAATATGTAATAAAAATGGTCGTTCCTATTTTTAAAAAAACGCAGTTGATATCCGTTTGATCTATGGCAGTGCCATTTAGCGGGCCAACCATAGCGCCATCTGGTTTCACCCGTCAAGCTAGACAAGTTTCGTTCTTTGTAGTTTTTTCGTTTGACGCTCATTTCGTGGGATATTTGGACCGTTCATTATCAATGGACCACCCTGTATATTCCTTAGACAAGAATGTTTCAAGAAAGGTATTCAGGGATGGGAAAGACCCAGTCTGGTTTAAAAGCGATGTTACAAAAATGTTACGTATTCAAAGAGAGCTTCATCACACATTCAAGAGAAGTCAAAACCAAGCCGACAACCCACTCTGAACTAAGCGAAATTGAGCAGCAGAGGTATGAGAGAGGCATTCATTGTCTCTCAAAGTAAAGTTTTATCACCCGATCAGAGTAAAAATCCTAAGAGGTTTTTGTATTACGTAAAATCAGTAAGCGGTTCGAAATCCTCAATTCTTTCACTTAAGGACCATACGGGTATCGGAAAGGAAGCAAACAGAGCGAAGGCCGAAGTTGTGAATTTGGTTCTCCGAAATTGTTTCACGTTGGAGATCGTTCAGTCATCACAGAAACATCGAAATTGCAGATGATGACATAACCGATCGCGGAACAGAGAAGCAACTACAGTCGTTTAGTAGTGGCAACGCATCAGGACCAGATGAAGTACCTACAAGATTCTACAAATGTTCAAACTTTCAAATGACTCTAAGCACTATGGGACTTAACATCTGAGGTCATCAGTCCCCTAGACTTAGAACTACTTAAACATAACTAACCTAAGGACATCACACACATCCATGCCCGAGGCAGGATTCGAATCTGCGACCGTAGCAGCAGCGGGGTTCCGGAATGGATGCACAAATGTTATGCGAAAGATCTTGCTCTCTTTCTAGCAGCTTTTTATCGTAGATCGCTGTAGCAATGAAAGCTACCCAGCGACCGGAAAAAACTCGTTTTCAAAAACGGTCGACGGACAGTTGCACGTAATTACAGGCGTTATCGTTGATATCAGTCTGTTGTACAATTGTGAAACACGTTTTATGCTCAAGAACAAAAGACATTTTCGGACAACGAAAATATCCTCTATACAAGTCAACATGGATTCCGCTAACAGAGATCTTGCGAAATTCAGCTCGCTCCGTTCCACTATCAGATCCTCGGCGCTGTAGACAACGGTGTTCAGTTTGACGCCATGTTCTTTGAATTCAGGAAGGCACTCTACAACTCCCGCTCTGCCATTTAATGAAAAAAAAAACGAACTTACTGAGTGTCGTACAGATTTGTGACTGTATTCAAGACTTCATTACAGACAGAATCCAATGCATCGGTCTTAACCGAACAAAATCGACAGATGTGAATAAAATTACCGGCGTACCCAAAGGAAGTGTGATGAGAGCGTTATTGTTTACAATGTCAATAAATGGTCTAGTAGAAAGTGTCAGAAGTTCTTTAACACTGTTCGTGGATGATGCGCTTTGCTGCAAGAAACTAGCAAAAGCCGGAAGACCATGTCGATTTCCAGAATGATCTGCAGAGTACCTATGTGGTGCAGGCTGTGGCAGTAGAGCCTGAACGTAAATAAACGTAACACGTTACGCATACAAAGGTAAAGGATTCCGCTACTGTACTACTACACTGCTGACGACAAATTACTGGGAACAGTCCGTACCGTGAAATATATAGGAGTAGTCTAACTATCCAGACCTACGTTAAGTGGAACTGCCTCATAAAGCAAATAGTGGGCAAAGCAGATGTCAGACTGACACGTATAGGACAAATCTTAAGAAAATGTGACTCATCAACGAAGTAAGTGGCTTATAAAGTACTTGATCGATCAATTATTGGGTTTTGTTCATCAATCTGTGCTCCTTACCGCGTATAGGTGACAGAGGAGATAAAGAACATCCAATGAAGAGCGGCGCGTGTCGTCACGGAATCGTTTTGTCGGCGCGAGAGCGTTACAGAGATGTTCAACAAACCCCAGTGGCAGACGTTATAAGAGAGGCATTGCTCATCACGGATAAAGTCCCTATCGAAATTTCAAGAGAATAGTTTGCGGGAACAATCTGACAATACAGGGTGATTCAAAAAGAATACCACAACTTTAAAAATGTATATTTAATGAAAGAAACATAATATAACCTTCTGTTATACATCATTACAAAGAGTATTTAAAAAGGTTTTTTTCACTCAAAAACAAGTTCAGAGATGTTCAATATGGCCCCCCTCCAGACACTCGAGCAATATCAACCCGATACTCCAACTCGTTCCACACTCTCTGTAGCATATCAGGCGTAACAGTTTGGATAGCTGCTGTTATTTCTCGTTTCAAATCATCAATGGTGGCTGGGAGAGGTGGCCGAAACACCATATCCTTAACATACCCCCATAAGAAAAAATCGCAGGGGGTAAGATCAGGGCTTCTTGGAGGCCAGTGATGAAGTGCTCTGTCACGGGCTGCCTGGCGGCCGATCCATCGCCTCGGGTAGTTGACGTTCAGGTAGTTACGGACAGATAAGTGCCAATGTGGTGGCGCTCCATCCTGTTGAAATATGAATTGTTGTGCTTCTTGTTCGAGCTGAGGGAACAGCCAATTCTCTAACATCTCCAGATACTGTAGTCCAGTTACAGTAGCACCTTCGAAGAAAAAGGGACCAAAAACTTTATTGGCTGAAATGGCACAGAAAACGTTCACCTTAGGCGAGTCACGTTCATACTGAGTTGTTTCCCGCGGATTCTCAGTGCCCCATATACAGACATTGTGACGGTTGACTTTCCCGTTAGTGTGAAAAGTTGCTTCATCACTAAACACAATCTTTGAAACGAAAGATTCATCTGTTTCCATTTGAGCAAGGATAAAATCACAGAAATCGATTCTTTTAATCTTATCAGCTGCAGACAGGGCTTGAACCAATTTCAGACGATAAGGTTTCATAACTAACCTTTTTCGTAGGACTCTCCATACAGTTGATTGTGGAATTTGCAGCTCTTTGCTAGCTCTGCGAGTCGATTTTCCTGGACTGCGAACAAATGCTTGCTGGATGCGTGCTACATTTTCATCACTCGTTCTCGGCCGTCCAGAACTTTTCCCTTTGCACAAACACCCATTCTCTGTAAACTGTTTACACCAACGTTTAATACACCACCTATCAGGAGGTTTAACACCATACTTCGTTCGAAATGCACGCTGAACATCCAACAACTGAGCTCCGATTTCGTAACATGTACGTCTATAGAACGGACAGACAAGGCCAACGAGGTGGAGGGACCGCAGTTCTGCTTAAAAGGGAACTGCGGCACCATCATGAAACACTACCACACCTCCAACATCTGGAGGCAACAGCAGTAACGGTTCGATCGGCGGCAAGCAACATCACTTTCATTGCGGCGTACAACAGCCCCGGAAAAAACTTGGAGCCAGACGACCTACGGAGTATCTTCACCAATTTTGACAAAATCTTCCTAGGAGGTGACCATAATAGCAAGCACGTCGCGTGGAATTCCCGGCGTACGAACCCTCGTGGACGAACTTTGATTGCCATGGAAGAAGAAGGCATCACAGTCCATGGCCCACGAGAGCCCACACGGATTCCTTACGTCGATCGGCAAGAAGCAGACGTCCTAGATATTGCTGTCATCAAAAATATTGAGACGAACCTCCAGCTCTGCACCGTCGACGATCTTTCGTCTGACCACCGACCTGTTATCAGTATAGTGGAAAACGCAACGGCCAACCTTCCGCCCCCAACCTCACAAACTCTGAACTAGGGTCAATTTCGGACATATCTTGACAACAATATCTGCCCGACGCAGGACGTTTCAACACCGGAAGCCATCGACATCGCGGTACAAACTTTGACGCAGAAGATAAAGGTAGCCAAACGGAGGGTAACTACTCACACGGTCTACCCTGTAGTAGCTTTCGACGAGTTCTGAAGACACAGAGAAACAGGAGCAGGCGACGTTGGCTCCGCTATAGAAACCCGATCGATCGACGAGAAACACACGTCTTAACACGAGAACTGCACAGGAGAGTGGCCGAGTGGCGACAGCAGGTCTGGGAACATAAGATGGATGAATTCTTACTTCGAACCGAGAACGAATGGCAGGTAGTCAAGAACATACGACACCAGCGGCCACCTAAACGAGCCATCAGAGGACCAGATGGCCTCCTCTATGATGAACTCGCCCAGGCAGAGCTGTATGCTACGACTTACCAAGAGTAGATGTCTACACCAGCGACCCCCGTGAACGACGTCCGCCTGCAAGAACAGGAAGCCGTCGTTACAGCATCATGGACTGCTCTTCGTGCTGCGCCTGTGCAGAGCCGCCCACAACTCACCACACCAGCAGAGATCCGTAAAATTATCCGGAAGACTCGGGCAACGACTCCATAAGCAACACCGATTTGAAACAGTTGCCCAGGAAGCCAACTGTGCTCCTTACCCGAATTCTCAACAGCTGCCTTCTGCAGGGATATTTTCCTACGGCATGGAAGAGGGCTCGAGTAGTTCCAATACCCAAGCCGAGTAAAGACCCAGCAGAACCCAACAGTTACCGGCCAATTAGCCTCTTGCCGACCCTTGGCAAGGTGCTCGAGAGAGTGCTGTTGCAGAGGCTCCATGACACGCTTACAGCGCATGATGTTATACGACCCGAACAATTCGGTTTCAAGGACAAGTTATCTGCCGAACTTCAACTTCTACGGATCACCGAACGGATACAAGAAGGATACAACAAGCAGCACTTCAGGATTGGTGTCTTTCTTGACATCGAAAAAGCTTACGATAGGGTGTGGCGGCCCAACCTTATCGTCAAACTGCATCGCACATTGCGGATTGTTACATTAGACTCATAGATAGCTTTCTGCAGGACAGGAAACTGTATGTCCGAGTCGACGATAAAAACTCCGAAATGAAACTGATCACCGCAGGAATCCCGCAGGGCTCTGTCATTTCGCCTCTACTTTTCAACTTATATATAAATGACATCCCAACAGTCCCCCTTGTTACGGCGAGTTTTTATGCGGACGATACGGCCTTTCTGACAACTGGACGACACTTGGACCAGCTAATCGCTAGGATGCAACGGCAACTTGCTGTAATGGAACGCTGGGCGCTGCAAAATAAGATGACGATCAACCCGACGAAGACGGCAGCAGTTCTGTTCACACGGAGGAAACCAGTTCTGAACGACAGACTCCAAATAGCTGACCAATTTATCCCATGGTCACCGGGAGTGAAGTATATCGGTGTCTACCTCGACAAAAAATTACTCTTTACGCAACATATCGACGACAAGAAGACGGCAGCCCAGAAGATGGCCAGGTCGTTGATTCCGTTCCTGAAGAGTAAGGATCTCAACCCTAAGACTAAACTCCAATTGTATAAGGCAACGGTGGAACCCACAATGTTGTATGGCTCCACCTCGTGGGGAACTACGTGCGTCTCCAACTACAACAAACTCCAAGCGCTGCAAAACATTTGCTATCGATGGATCACAGGAGCTCCATGGTGGACAAGAAACGTCGACATCCGCACCGCACTCCACGAGACCACTATACAAGAGAAGGTCCATGACAAGGCTCTACGAGTTTTTGACAAGATCGATGCCCTTATGGACGAAGTTCTAGAATTACAATCGGTAGGAACGGTAAACCCTGCAAGATGGCACAAGTATCGCGTACCGAAGTCAATAACGTTTCACCCCCTATAGGCAATCTGTCATAACACGAGGAAGCAGTCACACATAACAGCCTTGACACATTTCACCCTCTACAGGAGATAGACATCACCAAAGACAGCAGGGTAAAGGACCCATTGCGTGCCCAAGCCTAACTGAATGCGTAATAAATAAAGTGGTTTCCTTTTATCCTTACATCCCATCCTAGAAGAATAAGTCATCAAGGATGATCTCTTCAGTCCACACTACACACACATAAAAAAAAACGCTGAACAACTGTCGTCGATTCACTTCTGCCGTACTCAATAACACAAAAAGCTTTCTGTGGAGCGGTCGCCATCTTAGCATCAACTGACGCTGACGCCTAGTCAACAGCGCCTCAAGTGAACGAATGTACAACTAAATGAAACTTTATAGCTCCCTTAAATCGCCGACAGATAGTGCTTAGCTCTGCCTTTTGTCGTTGCAGAGTTTTAAATTCCTAAAGTTGTGGTATTCTTTTTGAATCACCCTGTATATTACTTCCTCCCTCATACGTCTAGCAAAATGATCACGATGAGAAAATTCGAGATACTGGAACTGATGAATAGCCTTACCGACAATCATTCTTACCAAGTGCCATTCGTGAGTGGAACAGGGAATGAGGGATCAGTTAACGGTACCAGAAATACCCTTCGCCACACTCCGTTACGCGGCTTAGGGAGTATGATGTAGATGTAAACGTAGAATGCGTTAAATATTAGCCTCCGTGCAAGCGGAAAGAAAGCTTATGACGGGTTTGAAATTTTGTTTGAAGTTTGCTGGAAGTCGCTAAGTGCTCTCATTATCAAACACTGGATTAATACAAACTGGCTAATTTCCTCTCCATTTTAAGCAATAGCTAGTTTATCACGCACCTAAATGTTTACGACGTCATATCTCTTGAATTGTGTCGCACAATGACATAACTTTGCAGGTAGAATCAGTAATGTAAGTAGATACTGTACGCAAACTGCGTAGCGAATAGAGTGGGTAGTGAAGAAGTAATAGATTATGACATCCTGCTTCGTGTTGCAGTTTTACTCTGCGCCATTATAGGCAAAATCTAGTTTTTTTACATATCCAATTGCTCAGAACGTCAAATGTGCTGGAGTATATGTCGTACAGTGTCGTAATTTTGTAGATACATTCAGTGATGTATGCAGATTTTTTTCCTTGCTCATGGCCTTTGTCCTGCTGCAATGCAGTGTCGGCCTTGTTGCTCTTGACTTGGCAGTGTTAATCACAAAGAGTGGCCGGATACCCTTTCTGCCGCCACCCTGAACCCCCCAGGACGAATTGAGTATACCCCATCTATCTTCGCCTAGTGTAAGTCATGGAACAGTGCGAACGTTTTCAAATGTCTGCGAGTCTTGTTAACTAAGGCGGAACGTGGGGACCAGCCCGGTATTCACCCAGTGATATGTGGAAAACCGCACAGAAACCATATCCAGGCTGGCCGGCATACTGGCCCTCGTCGTTAACCCTCCAGGCGGATTCGATCCGGGGTCGAGTAAAGGAAGCAGCGAATTAGTGCTCTCGGCTACCCTGGCGGGACAGTGCTGTATGCCGACAGTGCCCACAAAAGTGTATTGCGAATGGAAATAGTAGTAAAGAAGTAATACATTAAAATGTCACTCCTGATCCTGAAGTTAGGCTTCATAAACAGCGAAAACGAAGCCAGCGATAAACCTCTTTCCTTTCAACATTTTTTGGACGATTTCAGCGACAGGCAATTCAAGACATATGACGTCATAAACATTTAAGAGCGTGATAAACTAGCTTTTGCTTAAAATGGAGAGGAAGTTAGCCAGTTTATATTAATCCAGTGTTTGATAATGAGAACACTTAGAGACTTCCAGCAAACTTCAAACAAAATTTCAAACGCTTCCTAAACTTTTTTCCTCTTGCACGGAGGCTAATGTTTAACACACTCTACGTTTACATCTATATCATACTCCCCAAGCCGCGTAACGGAGTGTGGCGAAGGGTATTTCTGGTACCATTAACTGACCCCTCCTGCCCTGACCACTAACGAATGGCGGTGGTAAGAATGATTGTCGGTAAGGCTATGTATTAGTTCCAATATGTCGAATTTTCTCATCGTGATCATCTTGCTAGATGTATGTGGAAGGAAAGTTTGAAATTATGTGTAAAGTTCGTTGGAAATCGGTAAGCACTATCATTGTCAAGTAATGGATGAATGAAGTCCGTGTATTTCCGCGCCCTCAGTTAGCTGGCCTCAACACAAATACAAAGTTTCTAAATGTCATACTTGCCTTATTGTCTTAAACCTTAAAGATCATACCTCTCAATGAGTAAATTATTACAGTATTTTAAATTTTTAAATTCGGTCAGTAGTAACGGGTAGTATTGGCAATCGAAGCTTTGTTACCGGGTTCTGGGTTCTAGGTTCCAAGCTAGCGTTTTAGTAACATAGATGCCTCCTATTTCTTCACTATTGTTTGATGACAAAAGTAGATACGACATAAACAGGGTAGCAGCTACAACAATCTCGATTAATTTGTTACTTTTCAGTACAGCAACCCTCTTTTGGCACAGCTTTTCTCCACAATGAACTGTAATAATCATGGACTTGTTTCCTCGGCCACTGGCGCACGGTTGTTTTTCATGGTATCTGCGTCTTCAGATTGAGATAATTACTATGTTTATTTATTACATAGAACCTGCTTATGTTATTCACACGAAGTCCGATTCGCCAGTGTGAACAGAAATAGGTGCATTTATAATTTTAAATTTCACGGTCATCGAATTTTATCTAAGTCAATTAATTACAAAGGTAATACTTCGTGGTCTCATTAATTAGTTTCAGCGTGAGAGAAAGATATTTCCTCGTAAAACATTTGTTGTGAAAGCTTCAGTATAATTTTCTCTCTCACCGATGTGACGGACGTTCCATGTGACCTGAAACCACGATTAGCTAATGAATCACTCCGACTTTAAACGTTATTTAATTTGAAAGAGTTTTCATATTTCCTTCTCAGATTCGCGCGTAACGGCCGTTACACCAGATACGGAGTGACCACAATGACGATGAAATGGAGGATGACAGAGAGAAGGAATAAATACTAATATCCTTTTTTTCCAAAATGGTTTCTTACGTAGAGAGTAGTGCGGTTTCTCTGTTCAATCGTAGGAAGATTGTCAAACGACGGATATCGAAATAAGCTACGCCGTTTAGAAAATCAATTAAAATTCTTGACAAAGGGAATGTGGGGGACCTGATAGGGCCTAGAAGATTCTACATAGATTACGCAAAATATCTTGCCTCACTTTTAGCAACAGTTTATCACAGAACGATGAGTTCCACGTCTTTCCCGTCGTCGAACAGATGCCCACAGCTATAGGCCTATATCTCTGAACATAGTCTACGTCTATATCTACATTCACATGATTGCTCTGAAATTCAGAATTAAGTGGCTGGCAGAACGTTCATCGAATCATATTTAAGCTACGTCTCTACTATTACTGTCTCAAACAACGCGTGGGAAAAATTGACACTTAAATCTTTCCGTGCGAGCTCTGTTTTCTCTTCTTTTATTGTAATGATCATTTCTTCCTATAAAGGTGACCGCCAACAAAATATTTCACACTCTGAGGAGAAAAATGGTCATTGAAATTTCATGAGAAAGTCCTGCCACAGCGAAAAACGCCTTTGATTTAATGACTGCCACCCCAATTCGTGTATCACATCCGTGGCACTATCTCCCCTATTTCACGATAGTACAAAACGAGCTGCTCTTCTTTTAACTTTTTGATGTCCTCCGTCAATCCTATCTGATGCGGAGCCCACGCCGTACACCGGTACTTCAGAAGATGGCAGTCAAGCATAGTGCAAGCAGTCTCTTTAGTAAATCTGTTACATTTCGTAAGTGTTCTGCCAATAAATCGCAGTCTTTGGTTTGCTTTCCCCAAAACATTATCCACGTGATCGCTCGAATTTAGGTTATTCGTAACTGTAATTCCTAAGTATTTAGTTGAGTTTGCAGCCCTTCGATTTGTGTGATTTATCGTGTAACAGATATTTAGCGTATTCTTTTTAGTGCTCATGTGGATGACTTTACATTTTTCATGATTTAGAGTCAATTTACACTTTTGCACCATGTGAATATATTGTCTAAATCATTTTGTAATTAGTTTTGAACATCTGATGACAGTACATGACGGTAAATGACAGCTTCATTTGCAAATAATCTAAGAGGGCTGCTGAGATTGTCTTCTAAATTGAATATATACTGTAGATCAGGAACACTTCCTTGGGGAACGCCAGATATTACTACTGTTTTACTCGATGACTTTCCGTCAATCATTATGAACAGTGACCTTTATGACAGTAAATCACGAATACAATCCCACAACTGAAACGACACTCCACGTGCACGCAATTTAATTAGAATTTCCTTGTGAGGAACGGCGTCAAACGTCTTCTGGAAACCTAAAAATAGAGAGATCCCCTTCAAATCACTCGGTGCGCATACGCTTGGATATTTTATGGAAGTAACTGCTTCCAGTGATTGTTCTGCAATTTTGTTATCATAGAGTTAATGATCTTTCTGTCTATATATTCGCAGTATATTGCATTTGTTTATGTTGAGTAACAATTGCCATTCCATGCACTAATTGTAGAGCCTCTGCATTTCGCTACAATTATCTACTGTCGCGACTTCCATGTATACAGCATCATCCGTGAAAAGCCTCATGAAACTTCTTACGTGATTTACATATGTTGTGAAAGGTAATGGTCCCATAAAACTCGCCTGGGACACGCCCGGAGTTCCTTTATGTCCGAGGAGTCCTATCCGTTCAGAATGAAATGCTGTGTTCTGTTCGCCGGATACTCTTCAACCCCGTCATATAGCTGGTCTGATACTCGACACGCTCGTGTCTTGTTCATTAGCTGGCAGATAGAGCTGTGTGGAATGCCTTCTGGAAGTCAAGGAACGCGGCATCCACCTGGGCGCCTGTATCTCCTGCTGCCGGCAGGTGTGGCCGAGCGGTTCTAGGCGCTTCAGTCTGGAACCGCGCGACCGCTACGGTCGCAGGTTCCAATCCTGCCTCGAGCATGGATGTGTGTGTCATGTCCTTAGGCTAGTTAGGTTTAAGTAGTTCTAAGTTCTAGGTGACTGATGACCTCAGATTTTAAGTCCCATAGTTCGCAGAGCCATTTTGAACCATTTGACTTGTCCTATCAATAGCATTCACTATTTCGTGAGAATAAAGAGGTAGTTCTGTTATACAAGGACGATATTTTTTGAATTCGTGTGGGCTATTTGTCAAGAAATCGTTTTCCTCGAGGTGATTCATAATCTTTGAGCACAGTATTTGTTCCAAAATCCTATTGCAAACAAACGTTAATGATACGGATCTGTAATTCACTTTCTTGGGTGTCGGTGTGACTTGTGCAACTTTCCAGTCTCTTGGTACGACGCATGTTTCTACGAGCGAGCGGTTGTATATGACTGCTAAGTATGGAGCTGTTGTATAAGCATACTCTGAAAGAAATCTGACTGTATACCGTCCGGACCAGAGGCCTTGCCTTTCTTAAGGGTTTTAAGATGCTTCACTACACCAAGGATATCTCCTTCTAAGTTACTTAAGTTGGAAGTTGTCCTTCATTTGAATTCTGGAATATTTACTTCGTCTTCTCTTTTGAAGGAATTTCGGAAGACCGTGCTTAGCAACTCTGCCTTAGTGGCACTGTAATCAGTAACCTCACCATTGTTATAGCGCAGTGAGGGTATCGATTGCTTCTTGCCACTGCTGTACTTTACATACGACCAGAATCTCTTTGTTCTTTTTTTTCAGATATCGAGACACTTAGAACTACTTAAACCTAACTAACCTAAGGACATCACAGATATCCATGCCCGAGGCAGGATTCGAACCTGCGACCGTAGCGCGTAAATTCCTTAATCAACGATCAAACCAGCAAGCTCTATTCGTCGACCAGATCCAGACGTCTATAGATGGCAGCACCCACGTAGATGCGGAGTTCCATCAGTGCCGGGAATCGTTATACACCTGCGAACTGTCGCTTAATGAACAAGATACGAGCCTGTGGAGTATCAAACCAGCTTCTTAAAGAAGAAGAATTTCTGCACGTAAAAGTAACTTCAGGCATATGTGAAGGGAATGTTATAGCGCCTTTACCGTTCGGATTATAAATAAATCAGACCTTTCTCAGATGATGCGAGCTAGAAAGTTCAGCGAAATGTATGAAGTCCTGCACAGGATCGATACTTAGTGCAGGCATAGACAGTTCAGACTCAACAGAAGAAACGTAACGTATTCTGCGTACATTAGGCAGAAAGACCCATCACTCAAACTTCCTGTGTACCGCACGGGGACTCAAACGCAGGACGTTTGCGCTTCGCGAGCAAATACTGTACTAACCACGCGACTGGAGCACAGATTTCTAGATACCAGGTGATGTTGCCCAAGCACCATTCACGTTCCGTCCTCACAGCTTTACTTCGTCCAGTAGTTCATCCAGTAGTACATTCCAAAATTCGCAGAAGTTTTTCTGGGTAACTTGCGGGAGTAGTAGGAAGAATATGCACAAGTTGCGATATGGTCTCGGATTAAAACAGCGATGCAGGTTGTGCAGAATAAATTTCCTTTATTTCCGCCAATGATCAGAAATGTTTTGGTTCCTAGATTACCGGTTTCGGTCAGCAAATGCCATCTTCAAATCTGCAGCAAAACATGGAAATGAAGTATAACTATTGAACAGATTAAGTCTTAGAACATTATAATATGCCATAACGAAAAATTGTTACTTTTGTGGATATGAAAACATGCAGTTAAAATAACGATATTGTGATGACAGGACTGGCCACAGCCTGGGGGATGTTTCCAGAATGAACTTTTCGCTCTGCAGCGGAGTGAGCACTGATATGAAACATCCTCACAGATTGAAACCGTGTTGGTAGCATGTGCGGTAGCGCACTTGACCGCGAAACTCATAGGTCTGGGTTCGAGTGCTGATCCTGTATACAGTTTTAATTTAGCAGTAAGTTTCATATCAGCCCAAAATCCGCTGCAGAGTGAAAAATTAATTCTACATCTATCACTGAATGATTACACGATAATCTGTGGAAGGTGACACATTCTTTAAATATCTGGGTGTACGCCTACCTAACCACTTAAAGTGGAACGACTACACAAAACAAATCGGATATCAGGCAGGTACCAGACTGATTTTCATTGGAAGAATCCTCAGGAAGTTAGTCCACCCACGAAACAGGTAGCTCACAAGATCTTCGTTCGACCGATACTTTAAGTCTGGGACGCTTAGCGGATAGATAAATAAGATCATGTTCAGAAAAACAGAACACCTTGAACGACTAGAGATATGCCGTTTATACTCACAGGACACTAGTATATTTTGCAGAAATGATTAGAATTTGAACCATGTCGGCCTGCGGATTCAGGGTCAACATCGATATCGCGGCGCAACACTACATACCACCGGCCAGGGTGACCGAGCGGTTCTAGGCGCTTCAGTCTGGAACCGCGCGACCGTTACGGTCGCAGATTCGAATCCTGTCTCGGGCATGGATGTGTGTGATGTCCTTAGGTTAGTTAGGTCTAAGTAGTTCTAAGTTCTAGGCGACTGATGACCTCAGAAGTTGAGTTCCATAGTGCTCAGAGCCATTTTTGAACACTACCTAACGGTAAAATGCCCTTACGGCTCTCGTGTCGCCGCCATAAACCGAAGGTAATGGATCAGTGTGACTTCAGCAGACGTGCACGATGCGTCGCAGGCGTTTGCGCGAACCGTACCGCCCAATCAGTGAGTTTGAAAGGAGGCGCATTATTGGCATGAGAGAATGTCATGATTCCATCCGGGAAATTGCTTCTTGTGCGCGACGAAGTGTTTCGGGAGTGCAATTGGTGTGTGAAGAATGGTTCACGGAAAACCAAAGAACACGACGAGATGGCCACTTCATACGAATGGTCCTCCTTGGCTGTGGCCTAAGAATGAAACAGTGTAACACATCGTACACTATCATGGGTGACAGTCCGTCATCGTTTATTCTGGAATCGGTTACTTGCGCGACGTCCACTTCTCCTCCTACCTTTGACGAATGTGCAGAAACGTATTAAATAGAAATGGTGTATTGAATGACGTCACTAGGGACAGGCATGGCATCAGACAGTGTTTTCGGACGAATTCAGGTTCTTTTTGAAAATAATGGCCGCATTTTGATTCGGCGCGTACAGGGGGAGCGGCATCACAGTGACTAATTCGCACAAGCCTTACGGTGTGAGGTGCTATTGGGCGCAATCACAAGTCACAGCTGATGCATGCCCAGGGCACTGTGACCTACGTGAATGACATTCTACGACTCATAGCCATATCCTTTCTGCACAACACCCCAGACACCATTTTCCAGCAAGATACATGTTGCTGCACGAACACGTGCCTTCTTGGTGCCACAGGATGTCAGTCTTTCGCCCTCGCCCACAACATCACCAGAATTGTTGCCAGTGGAAAACGTTTGGGATATGCTGAAACGACGGATGCAGAGCTGTGACCCAATACCATTCACCACAGATGACCTTTGGAACCAGGAGAATGCAGCATGGATAGCTATAAAAAAATTCAAATGTGTGTGAAATCTTATGGGACTTAACTGCTAAGGTCATCAATCCCTAAGATTACACACTACTTAACCTAAATTATCCTAAGGACAAACACACACACCCATGCCCGAGGGAGGACTCGAGACTCCGCCGGGACCAGCCGCACAATCCATGACTGCAGCGCCTATGACCGCTCGGCTAATCCCGCGTGGCGATGCAATCACACATGGGACATGCTATCAGGACACATGCAGACACTGTGCCTACTAGGCAGCAGAACGCCATGCTGAACCGAGGTGACTGAAACGCTGATCATTTCTGCAGAACATAATAATGTAAAATTCGGTTGAATGTTAACGTCCTATCTCTAGTCCTTGAAGGTGGTCAGCTTTCTCTGAACATGAGTCTACAAAAGACCCAAAGGAGAGCGACGCATTTTGTTACAGGTTCGAATAATAAGGGTGAAAGCGTGATGCAGATACTCACCCAAATGTAGTGGTACAAGGCAAAGGATAGGCGATGTGAATGACGGATTAGTTTACTATTAAAACTGTGAGAACGGATTGCTTCCTGATAGTTATGTATCATAAAAGACCATCAAGGTAAAATCAGAGAGTTTCTAACTCATATATCAACATTCGTTCTTACCACGTTCTATTCACGACTGGAGGAAGAAAGAGAAGGAAGTGACAGTGGTACACAGAATACCCTCCACCACCCACCAGTACGTGACTTGCAGAGCAAAGATGTAGACGTGGATTTGTTTCGGGTACGATAGCGTCCACTCTCAACGCTTTGGTAGTGGCGACAGTACGATCTGTAGGGTAACCTCGGCTCTAATTTGGGCTGGAAGGAGACAATGTGGTTGCAAGTTAGCGAAGCCAACGAATTTGAATGCATGGTTAAGGCTGTTACATCGGACTGATCTGTATCAATGTCGGAGGTCTACATTTTCTCTTTATTTAACGCACTTTTTAATTATGGACAGCACATTTCAAGATAAATTCAGAAAAGCTGTATTACCTAGTATACAGTGCTCCGACGAGTGTTAGTACACACAGGGTGTGTCCAGAAAATAAGTTGAATGAATCTTTAAAAAAACAGTTTATTGAAGATAAAAGCACAAATGGTTAGCATTCTTCAAAATGGCACCCGTGGAGGTCAATACACTTCTTCAGAGATGGTGCCAGCACTGATACGCTTCCTGGAACACATTGACGGGAACCTCCTTCAGACATCTCGTCGAGGCGACTTTCACGGCATCTACCAAAGAAAATAATGGCCCTTTAAGCTTCTCTTTATTCGAGGGGAAAAAATGTCCACTGGTGCTAGATCGGGACATATTGGTGGCTGGGCAGCATTGTGACAAGGTGCCTGGGCAGGAATTTGTTAACAATGAAAGTAGTATGAGACGGTGCGTTGTCGTGATAGAGTCGCCAGTTTCCACTGATCTTATTCCTGACGCGAAACACCCGGTTTCGGAGCCACCGAAGGACTTTCAAGTAAAGTTAACTATTGATACTTTGCCTCTGTGCCTTTGGAATCAAAAAAACCGAGAGCATCACCTTCCCCAGGCATTTTGCCATCCTTGTCTCTTTTGGCCTCGGAAAAACCATCGTATACCATTCTGCACTTTCTCTTTTTGATTTAATGGCATTCCTCCCTCCAGTTTATTGTGATATTTAGATCTCCCGGGGTGTCACTCGAACAGAGGTAGACACTGCGAGCAGTCGGCACTGGGCATCGACCAGCAGGCAACTGGCCAATCCAAGACCAGCCACCAACTTTGCCCCCACCCGTCGCAAGACTGCAACCTTTCGAGTTGGCAGGAAGAAAAAACATTCAAGTTACTTTCCGGACACACCCAGTGTTATGCACATTTATCTTGCAGTGAGTATTGAAAATGTGGGGTACTACCAAAAAAATATGTAGGGGACTGAAACGATTAAATCATGTTCAAAGGCTATTTCACGATTAAAATTGCTGCTCCCGCGACTGTGGGAGACCTGTGATATCAATAACTCAGTAAATGTTCACTTTCAAATATTTTAGACTAGTTTGTTAATATTTTCGTTATGTTCTGGTGTCGTATTCTTCTACTTTACATGCGTCACAATTTTCTAGTGTTCCATTACGTTACGTAATGCACTAAGGGTGATCAAAAAGTTTACGTTCGAAATACGTACAGCCCAAAATCGGTATGCCAATCAGGCAAAACTGCTGTGAGCTTTGAGGCAATCAACCCACCAACGCACCACGTTGAAGAAACCAATTTAATAGAACACCGCGTTCTGCTGCGTGAAGAAGTCCGCAACTGCCACCCGCATATCCTATTCGACCCTGCTTTGCGATGTGGGGACATGCCAGTTTAACTTAACTGTTAAAGTCGCTCAGAATAATCTGCTTCGATCTTTTATCCCTATTACTTGCTGTAATAAATGTATAAACTGAACAAAGATTGAAAATCTGGACTCTCTCAGTTTCTAGACACAGAGAAACAAAATATTAAATTAAGTATGGAAACAAAAGAGAGCTTAGTCCATCCTTCGTTCGCTGCTTTTCACAAAAAGTGTTACGCAGTTGTACATCAGAAAAAATTACCAGTATTCTCTCACTGATTCTAATTTTTTGAAACAATACTCAAAAACCATATTGTAATCGGCGATATATCACTATTTTGGCATTACAAAAGATCTGTGTTAAAGGGTGAAAACTGCGGTTGAAGAATTTTTGTTTTTCGTGTTAATTTGTCAGTTTTCAAGAGCTACAAGCAGATGAAGGCGTATTATGTAGACACAGACAGCAGGTCACCTACTTTCGAACTTTTTTGTACACCATCAATGACATTTTTTTAATTTTTTTATTTATTACTATTACCATAATTTCCTTCTTCTTTTATTATTGCGTGGAAATGACAAACAAATCCTTAATCCTTTAAAGCAAATTAAGCTTTGTACTCGATTGCTAGGTCACTTCATAAAAATATTTCCAGACTAGAGTTGGTGCTATTCCGCAATACAACGAGTGTTCTGCGACAACAGCGAGAAACAACCGTATAGACTAGGTGGGCGCAAAACATCCACACTGCACATACACGTGTACCTTACGCCATGGCACACGGAAACGCTGACATTATTTTCTCAGCAATGCTGTACCACTCCTTATTCCATGTGTTTGTTCATCGTTTCTGTCGGCATTGTCATTAAAATAGCACTGATCGCTTTACCCATTTTCTATAATAACGCAGTATTACAAACTAATGTAGATTTTGCGATTAAAAATTAATACCTTCTTTTAAAACAGGGTTATTTAAAAACGAAAAATTTTAGCACCACTGCTTTGGCTAATTGATATTATGGGGTTTTAGTCAGCTATTAGCAAAAAGTAAAAAAACTCCTGTTACAGCCGAGACCAAACAAGTACCAAAAATTACCGGTTACTCAGAATCAAAATACCGGTATCTGTTTCAACCAGTCCGTTTTGCCAATCCCTAACAGGTGCAATCCTTGTTGCAGCTTTCCCCAATGGTGTTTTAGCCAGACATGCCGCCCCATACACGTTCTTCAACCTCCGATTGGATGTCTACCAATGTTAGTCCTTCGGTAACCACGAAAAGAATAACAGCACGTTGGACCTGTTTGGACGCATTTCATATATATTTTATTTTTTGATTCATCAGTCTCTTGACTGGTTTGATGGGGCCCGCCGTGAATTCCTCTCCTGTGTCAACCTCTTCATCTCAGAATAGCACTTGCAACCTACGTCCTCAATTATTTTCTGGATAGCCGAGCGGGATTAGCCGAGCGGCCTCGGGCGCTGCAGTCATGGACTGTGCGGCGGCTCCCTTGGGCATGGGTGAGTGTGTTTGTCCTTAGGATAATTTAGGTTAAGTAGTGTGTGCGCTTAAGGGCTGATGACCTCCCCATAAGATTTCACACACATTTTCTGGATGTATTCCAATCACTGTCTTCTTCTACAGCGATTGCCCTCTACAGCTCCCTCTAGTACCATGAAAGTCATTGCCTGATGTCTTAACAGATGTCCTATCACCTTGTCCCTTCTCCTCGTCGATGTTTTCCACATATTCCTTTCCTTTCCGACTTCTACGCAGGATCCCCTCATTCCTTACCCTATCAGTCCACCTAATTTTCAACATTCGTCTGTAGCACAATATCTCAAATGCTTCGTTTCTCTTCTGTTCCGAATTTTCCACAGTCCATGCTTCACTACCGTATAATGCTGTGCTCCAAACATACGTTCTCAGAAATTTTTTCTTCATATTAAGGCCTGCGTTTGATACTAGTAGACTTCTCTTGGCCAGTAATGCCCTTTTTGCCAGTGCTAATCTTCTTTTGATTTCCTCCTTGCTTTGTCCGCCATTGATTATTTTGCTGCCTAGGTTGTAGAATATCTTAACTTCATCTACTTTGTGACCCTCAATTCTGATGTCAAGTTTCTCGCTGTTCTCATTTCTTCTACTTCTCATTACTTTCGTCTTCATTCCATTTACTGTCAGTCCATATTTTGTACTCATTAGACTGATCATCCAATTCAGCAGATCATGTAATTCTTCTTCGCTTTCACTGGTTATAGCAACGTCATAAGCGAATCTTATCAATGATATCATTCTACTTCCACTCTTGAACATTTCTTTTATTTCCGTCACTGCTTCTTCGACGTACAGACTGAACAGTAGGGGCGAAAGATCACATCCCCACCTCTTAATACGAGCACTTTGTACTTGGTTTTCCACTCTTATTGTTCCATTTTGGTTCTTGTATATACTGTAAATTACCCGTCTTTCCTTAGAGCTTAGCCTTACTTTTATCAGAATTTCGAATATATTTCACCATTTTACATTGTCGAACCCTTTTTTCAGGTCGACAAATCCTATGAAACTGTCTTGATTTTTCTTTAGTCTTGCATCCATTACCAGCCGCAACGTCAGAATTGCCTCTCCTTTGCCTTTACCTTTCCTGAAGTCAAATTGATCGTCTTCTAATACATCCTCAATTCTCTTTCCCATTCTTCTGTATATTTTTCTTGTTAGCAACTTGGATGCATGAGCTGTTAAACTGATTGTGCGATAATCCTCGCAGTTATCGGCTCTTGCGATCTTCGGAATTGTGTGGACGATATTTTTCCGAAAGTCAGATAGAGCATTACCAGACTTATGCCTACTACACACCAACGTGAGTAGTAGTTTTTTTTCCACTTCCCCCAATGATTTTAGAAATTCTGATGGAATGTTATCTATTCCTTCTGCTTTATTTGGTTTCAGGTCTTCCAGAGTTCTTTTAAATTCTGTTCTAATACTGGATCCCCTATCTCTTCTGTATCGACTACTGTTTCATCTTCTATCACGTCATCAGACAAATCTTCCCCCTCACAGACGCCTTTATTGTATTTTTCCACCTATCCGCTCTCTGCTCTGCATAACAGTGGGATTCCCGTTCCAATCTCAGTGTCACCGCCCTTGCTTTTAGTTTCAGTGAAAGTTGCTTTGACGTGTCTGTATGCTGAGTTACTCCTTACGGCAGTCATCTCGTTTCCGATTTCTTCTCATTTTTCCTGGATGCATTTCGTCTTAGCTTCTCTGCGCTTCCAATTATTTCATTCCTAAGTGACTTGTATTCCTGTAGTTCTAAATTTCCTTGAACATTGTTACACTGCCTTCTTTCAACGATCAACTGAAGTATTTCTTCTGCTACCCATAGTTTCTTTGCAGTTACCTTCTTTGTACCGACTGTTACCTTTCCAACTTCTGTGATTGTTCTTTGTAGAGATGTCCATTCATCTTCAACTGAACTGTCTACTGAGGTATTCATTATAGCAACATCTCAGAGAACATCAAGCGTGCGTCTTCATTCCTTAGTACTTCCGTATCCTCCTCCTTTGCGCATTGATTCTACCTGACTAGTATCTTAAACTTCAGCCTACTGTTCATGACTACAAAATTGTGATCTGAATCTATATGTGCTCCTGGGTACATGTTAGAATCCAATGTCTAATTATGAATCTCTGCTTGACGGGGATGAAATCTAAGTGAAATCTTCGATAATCTCACGGCTCTTCCAAATACACCTCCTCCTCTTGTGATTTTTGAACAGAGTATTCGATATTTATAGCTGAAATTTATTACAGAACTCAATTAATCTTTCTCCCCTCTCATTCCTATTACGAAGCCGATATTCTCCTGTAGCCCTTTCCTCTACTCCTCCCCTACAACCGCATTCCAATTCCCTATGTGTATTAGGATTTCATCTCCCTTTACGTACTGAATTACCTATTCAATACCCTCATATATTTTCTATGTCTCTTCATCGTCGGCTTGCGACGTCGGCATATATACCTGAACTATCGTTGTCGCTATTGGATTGCTGCCGGTTCTGATGAGACCTACCCTGTCACTGAACTTTCTATTCATAACGAATCGTACTCCCATTATAACATTTTCTGCTCATGTTGATATTACCCTGCTCCGATCTGACCAGAAATCATTGTCTTCTTTCCATTTCACTGTACTGACCCTCCACTGTACCTATATTGAACTTCAGCTTTTCCCTTTTCCACATTTTCTAGTTACCCTACCATGTTCAAACTTCAGGCATTACACGTACTGGCTAGTGGACCGCTACCCTTTCGTTCGTTATTCTCTTCTTCTCATGGTCACCTCCTCCTTGGCAGTCACCCCTCCTCCCCTGAGTTCCGAATGGGGAAGTTGGAGTCTTCTGCCAATGGAGAGATCATCATGACAATTCTCAGTTATAGGCCACATGTCGTGTGGATACACATTACTCTCTGCATCCTCATGCCGTTGATTATCGCTGGTTCTTCCACCTTTAAGGGGCAGTTTCCCACCCCAAGGACAAGGGAGTGCACTGAACCACTGTCGAACCCTCCGCCGTTTTTGACAAGGCCGTTGGCTGCATGAGGAGTGACGTCCTATGCCGGAGGTCTTCGGCTGTCACTGCTGATGATTTTGATTGAAAATTGAAGCGGTTGTAGGGTTCGAACCCAGCAGCGAGGACGTTTTGATTACTAACTAAAGACGCTACCGTACAGCCCTAGACCACATTGCAATAATTAACGTTTCATAATTTACCATATGCGCATCAGACAGATACGAATGCGACAGAAATCCATTGCCTACATCTCGATACTTGTACACCCACATCGGACTTGAGCTACGTTGCATATACGCTGCAACGACGCCCTCAAACTGAAAGTTTTCGATCACCCCTTACAAAATTAATTAATGTTTTTTGGGTGTCAGTATCAAAGCATCCCTTGAAAATTCTTGTACATGGGGTAGTCACATAATTCTAATTTTGACTTCGAGAAATTAAAGTGAAGCAGTTAATTTTTCGTTTCTTTGTAGGTACATGCATGCAGTCCTGTTAGACACTGAAATTCCCGGGCCACAGTACCGTAGCACGCCAAGGAAAAAGGGCGCGAAATATTTGGTAAACTGTAATATAGGGCGGCAATTCCGTCTCTGCATTAGAAGTAGAACAGCGCTGCAGCAATGCAGGCCGGCCTTGTGGAATCTTACTCAAGCAACAACGTCCCATCACATTACACAGTGGTTAGGTGGCACGGGGGTTGCAGTGCCGTCACACAAGTCTAAATGACAAAGAACGAAATGGCAAACCTATCTCTCTGTGAGGGAAAGCGAATCGCAAAGGAAATGGGGGTCCTGGTGCTCGACGACCATCGTATCACAAACAAGGTCGTCGTGGAAAGTCAGCCACAGATTATGACGGTCGCCGCCGTCTGAATTGCACGCTATTGAGAGTGCCCGAGCACCTTGCTCAAGCAATGCTTGACAGAACCTGTCATGCATTCCCACCAGCCTCCCGTTGTGGTACGTATTTCCAGGAGATTCAACGGTCCGGTCTGCTGGGCGCTTTCGAAGAGCTCAGACAGTTCTGTGTTGGCTGCATGAAATGCAGTGATGTCTGGGTTAACAGTGAGCGGTAGGTATGTCGGTGAGCTGTTGTGGTTGCAAATGTGTGTCAGGCAAAGGTGCACGAGTTCTCCTTCCAGCCTGCCCGCTCCTGCCCTCCCGCAACCATTAATGCAGCTCACTCTGCCGCAACGGAGACACGAGAGTGCATGTCTACTGAAGCACAGTGGCTAAGGCTTCACGGGACTCGTACAGCACGCAACACCTGACGACAGGTTGCGCTGTTAGTCCAACGTGGCTAGCCATGTATTTGTTTGGGTAGGTATAGTTTCACTACAGCTCATTTAGCATATCGATGGGTGCAAGAAAATGAACAATCCAAATTTAAAGGAGGAGAAATTAAGATCTGGGTCATATTTATTTGTCACGAAAAAGAGCCCAAGTCCAGTGCAGGAAAAGTTTTCGGGTGTTTATGAGGCAGCTGAAATTAAATCGGTAGGTGTCTCGCAATGCAATTGTATAAAACGTTATTAAACACTCGTTCGGGAACCTCGAGTATGTCACGACATGTTTGTAAATTTGACCAGCAGTTTCCTCAATCCACAAATATTTTGAACGATGACGAAACCTTAGTGGCTTACAAGTGTGTGGAAATGCGTGCTAAGGCTTGAGGCCATTTAGCAGTAATTCACGGAAAACATTCATTGGAATAGGAATAGATAAGGCTCAGTGGAACCAGATTCTGATGGTACGTAACGTAGTGCTAATAAAACTTAATATGAAGAAGAAGCTTCTTCTTTCAGACATGTGCATTTTAGATTAACATAACATGAAAAATGAACTTCGTGTTTGCTACAATGCTTTTTGAAAATTTAGAATGAACTGTTTTCGCCACTGAGAATATATTCAGCGAACCCTGAATACAGATCCTGGAGAAATTAATTGAAATTGGTATACCTGGAGTCATATGTGGCTCAAGCACACTAAAGTTACAGAAACGGGGCTTCCAAAACCTTACTTTAGTTGCCACTCCAGCATGATGGATGTATTCAGGTTCTCAGCTGCAATTGATCTCGACTTTCAGAGATAATTCTGATAACACAGAAAACATGAATTAGAAGTGACCTGATGGTGATTCAAATTGAGAACAGTCAGAACTGGTTGAAAGAGGGCGAAATTACAGAGAAAATCATTGATATCGAAATTAATAAGACCGAAATACGCCGAAAAGGAAAAAAAGGACAATTAAATACGCCGTTTCTAGGCCTACAACGACCAAAAATGCATATATACTTCATTAAGCCTCTCCTTGTGATATTCAGTTAAAAAAGACTTTTCATCAACTTCCGAAGTCTGCTCATAACACTACAATGAAAGCGTACAGGATAAACTTCCACGTGGCATAGCACAGCGGGAAGACGGGCAGACAGGCAAGACTCCTTTAGGCTGCTTGGGTTGAGCATAACTTGGCTTAGATGGGAATAAAGCAGCCTGCCAGTTATGCTGGTAACGTGCAGCAGCTTGCCTGCCTGGCTAACAAGCAAGCATGGGCAGCTTAAAAGCGGAACGTGTACACCTCTGGTATCAGATGGGTTTCTATCCCCTGAACGTGCTCCTCGTGAAATGCCTTCACCTTTCAGTTGGCGTGTTTGCTCCTGTCGGTACAGTCGCCACAAGCTTCTGTGCCAGCCGTGTCATCCAGTAAATCCTATTGAGTTATCGAGTGTGGTAATCTCTTCCAAAGTTTCGTGCAGGCGCTCCTGACAGAGGTCGACTTCGTCTGGTGGCGTAGAAACACCGAACGCGTTTATCTGGCTCAAGGAACACGTGGCGTTCGAGCGTAGAGTGGTCCGCTTGCGTCGCAGTTTGGGTACAGTAGTACCTGCGTTCCTCATGGTGTGCTTTTGCCCACTGCTTCGAGGGTGCGTCGTCCTACTTATTCCCGACGTCGTTCTGGCCAAGGGATGGCCCTGCTGTGCAGTATTCACCGTTAGTAACTCTTTGGAATATTCGCTGTCTCCTTCAGTATTGTATGAATACTTTGCATTGTATGAATATTACGTCTAATACACAATACGGCTCTGTGAGCAACATTCATGCATCTAGCAACACCATCTGCAAGAACAATCAGCCAGTAATGTCCGTGAAAGTTCACCATATGGGAGGTGGGCGGGCTGTCATCGGTACAATTCTTCGCTCTTCAGCCAAGAGAATAAAAAAAAGAGAAATAGAAACAAAATTTGAGGCTGCTTCCTATTTTAAATTAAATATCAAAGGGCAGTTAAAAAGGAAAACATATAAATTTCAAAAACACGTCGCAGGAAGGTGAAATCTTGCTTATAAAAACATTGATGCACTGAACTTTCACTTAAAATCTGGAAGACTTGCACTAGGGTGAGACGTATTACCGGAGACAGAAGTATGTCCCATAGGATTGAGGGGTGAGGGTAGGAAGATAGGAGTTTAACTATGGAGATGAGACGTAGGAGTTGAGCTGTATAGTGGGATATACGGTCAAAGGGAAAGACAGAGGATGAGGAACAGTGCGTTGTATGAGTAAGGCAGTGGCTGCAACAAGCAAGGGATGGGGAGGGATGGAGAGGGAAAAGGAGAGAGGAACCCTGATGTGGAATGGGATGGGTGTGAAAGAGCTGAAATTGGTTGGAGGGATACTTATCAGCATGGATCTCATTGTCTGGGAGAGGGAGTTGGATGCAGTTGTTTTGGGATAGGATATGGAGTGTGGGTAGGTTTACGGATGGAGGGCTGTGTTTGTGAAGGCGGGATAGCATGCCAGGGTTGGTGATCAGAGGGGAGACAATGGGATGATTTGAATCTAGTTTGTGGATAGCGTAGAACTTGCAGAGTTGTTAGATGTAAGTTAGGAGGGGTGTGAATTTAATGAGATGGTGGAAGTTCCAGGTGGGGGAAGGTAAACGGATGCGGAAAGCGAGGCGGAGGTCATAACGATGGATGATATGGAGTAGTGTCGCGACTTTACCTGTGTGCGGTAAATACGGTGTGGCGTGATCGTATTTCGAGATTTAAGTCGCTCAGGATTTTCTCTGTCCACGTGGAATCTCCTTGAGCGTGTACTAGTACTTAATAGCTTCGTGTACCACCAACTTTCGTCACCAAGACGGTGCCACTGTTAATATTTCAAAGGACTTCAATGTAGTAACTTCAGCTCATACGCCGGCCGCCGTGACCGTGCGGTTCTAGGCGCTGCTGTCCGGAAACGCGGGACTGCTACGGTCGCAGGTTCGAATCCTGCCTCGGGCATGGATGTGTGTGATGTCCTTAGGTTAGTTAGGTTTAAGTAGTTCTAAGTTCTAGGGGACTGATGACCTAAGGTCATCCCCATAGTGCCAGAGCCATTTTTTTTCAGCTAATACATTTATTCACAGTTTCCATTACCGTTTATGTCACAATTACTAACACAAGTTGCAGAAGGCGGCATTGTCTACAGTTTTCTGTATGACACCAACAGATGGCGTTAGAGTATCTTACTCGCCAAGAACTATTAAAAAAACTGCCGAACTGCAGTATAAACAGAAATGTTAACAGCTGTCTGAAGTCAGTCCAAGACGATTTCCTTAGCTGCCAAATCACTATGGAGGAGTGATGAGTGTTTCACTCTCACCCCGAGCCATGGAAACACGTTGTAACCGCGCGACTGCTACGGTCGCGTGTTCGAATCCTGCCTCGGGCATGGATGTGTGTGATGTCGTTAGGTTAGTTAGGTTTAAGTAGTTCTAAGTTCTAGGGGACTGATGACCACAGCTGTTAAGTCCCATAGTGCTCAGAGCCATTTGAACCATTTTTTTGAAACACGTTGATTCGTCACCGCAGCCCCCTTTGTTTTGTATAATTATTTCGCCAAATGCACGATAGGCCCCGGAAGCAACAATCGTGCATCCAGTGCGAAGAACCAACCATCATCGAAAAAGGTGATGGCTACTATTTTTTGTGTGTAAACAGATATAGTTTGTGAGAGTCAAATCGTCGTAGGAGCATCCTACCATAATGTCCAGAGGAGGTTACAGGAGCCTGTCAAGACTGAACGACGCGGGAAGTTTTCGCAACGTGAGTTTTTCTCCAAGAAAACGCCCAAGAAACATGTTGTCCAGGGCACAGTCACATATGGTGCTTCTTTGGGCTATAAAATTTTGCATCGCCCCCTGTATTCTACTGATATGACATGCACTGACTTCTTCCTAGGGTGTAGAATAATAAAGGCAACCAGACAAAATAGATTGCGATTTTATTTAACACACGACCGGTTGCTCGTTGGTGTTCACCTTCAGGTAGTTTACATTCATGTGCTTGTTTCCATATTCATTGTTGCACATCACTGTTTAAATAAAAACAAAGAATATGATGACAAAATAGACACTAATGAAACGTTAGGAAGTGGTTAAGCGACATGTGTTGTAATGAATTATTAGACTTACGCGTAACTAGTGTGACGATATCGTTTCCACATTACATTTATCATACTTCATTTTACGAAAATGTTTCGTGTTTTACAAGTTAACTGTATTTTAGTCACAATGCTAATTGTTGGTGCTTCCATACTTTATCTTTGAGTAAGTAGTGGCACTTCAGATGTTAGCAACTTCAGAAGCACAAGCACTAACAGTACCCAGCGTGTTTAGATTAGAAAACAGAGGTTATTGTCAAAGAAATACTGAGTGTTACACATACATATACGTAACAGATATTACACAATTACCATTCTAGACATTTTAAATGACAGTGAGGTATCACAATCATGTAGCAAATTAATTTCCATAATTTGCAGTATCTGTTATGTATCTGTATGTGTAACATCTCTGTACTTCTTTGACCTAAGCTCTTTGACCATAACCACTGTTTTCCAATGTAAATACGTCGGATGTTGTGAGTGCATATGGTTCTGAAGTTACTAATATCTAAAATGTCACTACTTTATCAAAGACATATTATGGAAGTACTAATAATTAGCGCCGGCTGCAGTGGCCGAGCAGTTCTAGGCGCTTCAGTCGGGAACCGCGCGACTGCTACTGTCGCGGGTTCGAATCCTGCCTCAGGAATGGATGTGTGCGATGTCCTTAGGTTAGTTAGGTTTAAGTAGTTCTAAGTTCTAGGGGACTGATGACCTCAGATGTTAAGTCCCATAGAGCTCAGAGCCATTTGAACCATTTTTTTAATAATTAGCATGGTGGTTAATATACAGTTAACGCGTATAGAAACGAAACATTTTTGCAAAATAACTTGATAAATGTAACGTGACTACAATATAGATACACTAGCTGCGTGTACGTACTATAATATTTTGCAACACATGCCGCTTAGCCACTTTCAAATGTTTCATTTGTGTCTATTTAGATATCAACACATTACTCGTTTTTGACGTGTGTCCTCTAGCACTGCGAATGGAAACATTCACATGACTCTAAACCACCTGAATATGGGCGCAAGCTCGAAACAGGTCGGCATTAAACAAAAATACCTTATTTTGTGGGTGAGTAGCAGTTATTTACTCTACACCCTGTAAAGGAACAGTGAAAGAGTTGAACTTCATCCATTTGGATAAAATGCATGACTTCTTCTTTTCTCGGATAAAGAAATCCTTATGAGGAAGTTGCTGAATGATGAGTAGATGATTTTCGAAGTACAACGATTCCTCGACAGCCAAAATGCAGACCTCTACTAACGAAGTGTTCACCAAGTCTTCCAGCTTTTTAAAAAATGTGTTTCATTTACAGGGAATGTTCAGAAAATTAATGCCATCGAAGCTTGATTTTTTTCAAAGTGATAATTAAAACTTTACGAACATATCTTACCTCTTGAAAGCCGAAGCGTGAAAGACTGATGTAATCTCAAAGTAAACACCTGCATCTCACCAACTAACTATCATAAGAACTGAAAAAAATAGGTTTCCCAAATAACGAGTATTTCGACCATACTTTATCTTCTATTTCCAGATCACCCAAACGTCGAGCAGAAACGACGCCAGACAGTGGAAGATTGTGATCGACAGTGCTTTTTTTCCTTCCTTTCCGTGAGTAACAGGTCACGGCTTCGCTGTAAGAGAGATGTCGTCAGTCGCGATGTTATCTTTGACTCCGCCAGCAGCGAGTTTCCGCTGCACGGCCGCCGAACAAAAACACATCGCCAACTGGGGGAATCCCCGGAGCGCACGGAAGCAGTCTCCCTCCCCCTCCCCAACCCCCTCAGTGATGGCGGAAGGAAGAGGAGAAACAGCGCAGCGCCGAGCGCAGAGCAGAGGCCTGTGCAGCGAATATTAAAAGCCCGCGGCACACACGCCGGCCTCCGGCTGTGCCCGGCACCAATGCGCGACGTCCAGTCTCGTGGCAGATTTACGACCAAATTAACTTGCCACACATTTTATACATATAAAAAGCCGCCCAGAGAAGATAAACTCCGCCTCTCGACATGCTTCGACGGTGAAAGATGTTCTACCGAGGAGGTCGCTGGGTTCTCTCTGCATTTTTCTTTTGTCCTCCTCCCCTGCCCCGTCCCCAAGTGACCTATTCGCATGCTGCGTCTGAAAGTCTTCTCTCTGTTAAAAATTCTACAGCGCTTCAAAACATCATAGGTGCTGTTAATACGTGATAAATGTTAACAATGATGCCATTGAAGCATGATGTTAACCTATTTAGAAAATGCTATGTCTGGGGAACAGACGCCATTTAAGGCTGGTTCGGGCCTGAGAGAGGGTAGGGCGACGGTACTCTGCGGCGTTTGTATGCACTGTGTGTTGCTTATCAGTCGGTCATTTGCTCCCCGTGAAAGGCGGTAGGATCCATAAAATTAAAGTTGTTGATTCGCTTATGAAATATCTTTCTCCTCTCGGAGCTAATAATTCTTATGGGTTTCTTGTTGAAAATGGCTCAGTCAAGTTAGTGGGGTAAGCAGTATGTAGCATACCCCGTTAATAGACGTTGATAGTTCAGTAAAACCTCGTCGTTTCAAGGCCTGCGAAAAGTAAAGGACACCTAACTTCGCTACAAAGCGTCAGCGAACATTTGGTCCATAACTAAAGTTGTTTTCCAGGACTTCGTCTTTCGCCCATAGTCGTTTGTCACAAAGATTTTGCAATACGATGTATATACACTGAGGTGACAAAAGTCACGGTATACCTCCTAATATCGTGCCGGACCTCCTTTTTCCCGGCATTGTGCAGCTGTTCGATATAGTAGAAAGTTGTTGGAAGCCCCCTGCAGAAATACTGAGCCATGCTGCCTCTATACTGCAGTACGTTGCGCACTAACTGACTTCTCTATTATGTTCCATAAATGTTCTATGGGACTCATGTCGAACAATCTGGGTGGCCAAATCATTCGATCGAATTGTCCAGAATACAGGGCTATTACAAATGATTGAAGCGATTTCATAAATCCACTGTAGCTCTATTCATTGACATATGGTCACGACACACTACAGATAAGTAGAAAAACTCATAAAGTTTTGTTCGGCGGAAGCCGCACTTCAGGTTTCTGCCGCAAGAGCGCTCGAGAGCGCAGTGAGACAAAATGCTTGAAGTGCTTGAAATGCACTCACATCAGTCAGTCATAACAGTGCAACGACACTTCAGGACGAAGTTCAACAAAGATCCACCAACTGCTAACTCCATTCGGCGATGGTATGGGCAGTTTAAAGCTTCTGGATGCCTCTGTAAGGGTAAATCAACGGGTCGGCCTGCAGTGAGCGAAGAAACGGTTGAACGCGTGCGGGCAAGTTTCACGCGTAGCCCGCGAAAAATTGGCTCATGCCACAACTGGAGACCGACAGCGCCGACTTCATCTTTCAACAGGATGGTGCCCCACCGCACTTCCATCATGATGTTCGGCATTTCTTAAACAGGAGATTGGAAAACCAATGGATCGGTCGTGGTGGAGATTATGATCAGCAATTCATATCATGGCCTCCACGCTCACCCGACTTAACCCCGTGCGATTTCTTTCTGTGGGGTTATGTGAAAGATTCAGTGTTTAAACCTCCTCTACCAAGAAACGTGCCAGAACTGCGAGCTCGCATCAACGATGCTTTCGAACTCATTGATGGGGACATGCTGCGCCGAGTGTGGGAGGAACTTGATTGTCGGCTTGATGTCTGCCGAATCACTAAAGGGGCACATATCGAACATTTGTGAATGCCTAAAAAAACTTTTTGAGTATTTGTATGTGTGTGCAGAGCATTGTGAAAATATCTCAAATAATAAAGTTATTGTAGAGCTGTGAAATCGCTTCAATCATTTGTAATAGCCCTGTATTATTCAAACCAATCGCAAACAATAGTGGCCCGGTAACATGACATCGTTGTTTAGCAACATGAGGTTCTTTAATGGATGCAAATGGCCTCCAATTAGCCGAACGTAACCATTGACAGTCAATGATCGGTTCAGTTGGACCACAGGGCTCAATCCATTCGCTGTAATTAGAGCCCACACCATTATGGAGCCACTAGTCACCTGAACATTGACTTGTTGGCAACTTAAGTCCACGGCTTTGTGGATCTGTGCCACACTCGATCTCTACTATCCATCCCTACCAACATGAATCGGGACTCATCTGACCATATCACGGTGTTACCGACGTCTAGCGTATAACCGATATGGTCACGAGCCCAGGAGAGGTGCTCCAGGCGATGCCGTGCTACTAGCAATGGCACTCGCGTCGGTCGGCTACTGCTATGGGCTATTAAGACCAATTTCGCCCCACTACCCCAATGGCCATGTTCTTCGTACGTCCCAAATTGATATCTGCGGTTATTTTTCGTAGTCTTGCTCGTCTGTTAGCAGTGACAACTCTACGCAAACGCCGGCCGCTGTGGACGTGCGGGTCTAGGCTCTTCAGTCCGGAACCGCTCGGTTGCTACGGTCGCAGTTTCGAATCCTGCCTCGGGCATGGATGTGTGTGATGACCTTAGGTTAGTTAGGTTTGAGTAGTTCTGAGTCTTGGGGACTGATTACCTCAGATGTTAAGTCCCATAGTGCTCAGAGCCATTTGAACCATTTTTTTTTCTACGCAAACGCCGTCGCTCTCCGTCGTTAAGTCAACTCGTCGGCCACTGTGTTGTCCGTGGTGAGAAATAATGCTTGAGATTTAGTATTCTCGACACAATTTTGACACTGTGGATCTCGGAATACTAAATTACCAACGATTTACGAAGTGCAATGTCCATTCCGCGTTCAAAATTCCCGTCGTGCCGTCATAATCACGTCAGAAACCTTTCCACGTGATTTATCTGAGTACAAATAACAGCTCTGCCAGTGCACTACCCTTTTATATGATTTGTTCGCGATGATACGCCGTCCGTATATGTGCATATCGTTATAATATGAGTAACTCAGTGTATAAGAATTTAGTTTTTGTAATGTGTAGCTGACGTCAGCCCAAACATATACTGCTCATCACTTCATACGACACGCAGTATCGACGGAAAGCCTTGGTTAAATTCCCGTTACAAAGAAAATGCATTTTTAAATGGAATGTTATGTACTTTCGTTAAACAGGTCCCAAATGAGTGTAGTACGACAACCTATTCGTTTTATCGATATGTTATAACAGGGACAGTAAAACATAAAGAATGACCAGCACTTCAGCAGTGACTCAACAGCACCGTGGCCCACGCAGTGTGCTAGCACCATGCAGCAGCGCTGCTCAGTTGCTACTGCAGTACTGGTTATTCATCATGTTTTACTGTCCCTGTTAACATCTACCGGTACAACGAATATCAGAATAAGCTAATTTTCGGCTGCTCTGTCGAATGGAGTTCTAAAATTCTGGTTTGAAAACCATTTTGACGGTAAGTGAAAAGAAAATAATACTTCCGACAGGCGTCGCATGAAAGGGGTGGTGAGCAATATTTATTTGGGCTGAATCCAGATACACATTACAGAAACTAAACTGCAAATACCTGTATAATCACCACAGAAAATGTGTCTGACGACTCTTAGGAGGGAAGAACAATTGTATACACACACTGCTGAAAAACAGGAAAAAAAGAAAAAACACCGCAAGGACTGTGTTTAGTGGTAGTAAGTTATAATACACTCCTGGAAATTGAAATAAGAACACCATGAATTCATTGTCCCAGGAAGGGGAAACTTTATTGACACATTCCTGGGGTCAGATACATCACATGATCACACTGACAGAACCACAGGCACATAGACACAGGCAACAGAGCATGCACAATGTCGGCACTAGTACAGTGTATATCCACCTTTCGCAGCAATGCAGGCTGCTATTCTCCCATGGAGACGATCGTAGAGATGCTGGATGTAGTCCTGTGGAACGGCTTGCCATGCCATTTCCACCTGGCGCCTCAGTTGGACCAGCGTTCGTGCTGGACGTGCAGACCGCGTGAGACGACGCTTCATCCAGTCCCAAACATGCTCAATGGGGGACAGATCCGGAGATCTTGCTGGCCAGGGTAGTTGACTTACACCTTCTAGAGCACGTTGGGTGGCACGGGATACATGCGGACGTGCATTGTCCTGTTGGAACAGCAAGTTCCCTTGCCAGGTCTAGGAATGGTAGAACGATGGGTTCGATGACGGTTTGGATGTACCGTGCACTATTCGGTGTCCCCTCGACGATCACCAGTGGTGTACGGCCAGTGTAGGAGATCGCTCCCCACACCATGATGCCGGGTGTTGGCCCTGTGTGCCTCGGTCGTATGCAGTCCTGATTGTGGCGCTCACCTGCACGGCGCCGAACACGCATACGACCATCATTGGCACCAAGGCAGAAGCGACTCTCATCGCTGAAGACGACACGTCTCCATTCGTCCCTCCATTCACGCCTGTCGCGACACCACTGGAGGCGGGCTGCACGATGTTGGGGCGTGAGCGGAAGACGGCCTAACGGTGTGCGGGACCGTAGCCCAGCTTCATGGAGACGGTTGCGAATGGTCCTCGCCGATACCCCAGGAGCAACAGTGTCCCTAATTTGCTGGGAAGTGGCGGTGCGGTCCCCTACGGCACTGCGTAGGATCCTACGGTCTTGGCGTGCATCCGTGCGTCGCTGCGGTCCGGTTCCAGGTCGACGGGCACGTGCACCTTCCGCCGACCACTGGCGACAACATCGATGTACTGTGGAGACCTCACGCCCCACGTGTTGAGCAATTCGGCGGTACGTCCACCCGGCCTCCCGCATGCCCACTATACGCCCTCGCTCAAAGTCCGTCAACTGCACATACGGTTCACGTCCACGCTGTCGCGGCGTGCTACCAGTGTTAAAGACTGCGATGGAGCTCCGTATGCCACGGCAAACTGGCTGACACTGACGGCGGCGGTGCACAAATGCTGCGCAGCTAGCGCCATTCGACGGCCAACACCGCGGTTCCTGGTGTGTCCGCTGTACCGTGCGTGTGATCATTGCTTGTACAGCCCTCTCGCAGTGTCCGGAGCAAGTATGGAAGGTCTGACACACCGGTGTCAATGTGTTCTTTTTTCCATTTCCAGGAGTGTATATGCATACCGAGGGATAGTTGTGTTAGTGATTCATTTCTTGCAGTTTTCTGCGATAGTATCTGTGCACCCTCTGGTTTGACTCTGCAGGCAGTAACTGCGTTGCGTTTAGAGTTGAACAGTGTTTTCAGCATGTATCCGACGGCACAGCCATTCGTCGCCGACGATGTGTCCAACAACTTCAGCTATTTGAACGCGATCGCACTGCTAGCATGCGGGATGCTGGTTGGAGGTATCTATGGCTTGCTACACGTATTGTGCACAACATATTGATGGTTCAAAAAATGTTCAAATGTGTGTGAAATCTTATGGGACTTAACTGCTAAGGTCATCAGTCACTAAGCTTACACACTGCTTAACCGAAATTATTCTAAGGACAAACACACACACCCATGCCCGAGGGAGGACTCGAACCACCGCCGGGACCAGCCGCACAGTCCATGACTGCAGCGCCCTAGACTGCTCGACTAATCCCACGCGGCATATTGGTGGTGAGTCGCTGCTTTCAGCAGTGGTCAGTGGAACATTGCCGCCCCCAACACTAGGATCTGTATCTGCGCGTGTACAGACACACTTCAAGATCGATGCATTTTGCGAGCTGGGCTGCCCACCAAACAACTCCCAGGAAGGAAATTTGCGCACATGTTGCACTGTGTCACCATGACCCATTGTGAACCGTATGTCTGCAGCAGGACTAAGGTCACGTTTGCCCCTGCTTAGGCCTACCACTGACTCGACGACGCTGCCAAGCACAGCTACTCTGGTATCGTGAAATCGTCGAGTGGAGAGTGGATGGTCTTTATGTCTCGAGTGATGAGAGTAGGTCCGGTCTATATGTGAGTGATGGACGTATCCATGTGTGGCGTAGACTTGGTGAGTGGCCTGCTCCAGAGTGCTTTCGCCCTCGACACACTGATCCAACCCCACGCTTCGTAGTGTAGGGCCCCATCAGTTAAAAAGTCGCGGTCACATTTGGTGTTCCTGAAATTTAAAGTAACCAGTACTCGCTACGTTGCACAAGCTCCTATCCCCTTGCTACTGGCATTTCTTCACCATGGAGGTGATGTGCTTTTTCAGCAGGACATTGCACGACCACTTGCAGCTGCTCCCACGCAACGTGCTCTCCGTGCTACACAACAAGTACCGACGCCATCTGGGTCACCAAATGTCTCGCCAGGTGAAGACGAATGGAACATGTTGAAAACGGAACTCACTTGTTCTCCGGTGCTTGCAAGAAGCGTTGTAGAATTTTGGAACACGTATTATGTTCGAGTATAATGACTTTTCTGGAGACTAGAAATCTACTCTGTAGGAATCAGCACGGGTTTCGAAAAAGGCGATCGTGTGAAACTCAGCTCGCGCTATTTGTCCACGAGACTCAGAGAGCCATAGACACGGGTTCCCAGGTAGATGCCGTGTTTCTTGCTTCCGCAAGGCGTTCGATACAGTTCCCCACAGTCGTTTAATGAACAAAGTAAGAGCATATGGACTATCAGACCAAATGTGTGATTGGACTGAAGAGTTCCTAGATAACAGAACGCAGCATGTCTTTCTCAGTGGAGAGAAGTCTTCCGAAGTAAGAGTGATTTCAGGTGTGCCGCAGGGGAATGTCGTAGGACCGTTGCTATTCACAGTATACATAAATTACCTTGTGGATGACATCGGAAGTTCACTGAGGCATTTTGCGGATGATGCTGTGGTATATCGAGAGGTTGTAACAATGGAAAATTGTACTGAAATGCAGGAGGATCTGCAGCGAATTGACGCATGGTGCAGGGAATGGCAATTGAATCTCAATGTAGACAAGTGTAATGTGCTGCGAATACATAGAAAGAAAAATCCTTTATCATTTAGCTACAATATAACAGGTCAGCTACTGGAAGCAGTTAATTCCATAAATTATATGGGAGTACGCATTGTTGTTGTTGTTGTGCTCTTCAGTCCTGAGACTGGTTTGATGCAGCTCTCCATGCTACTCTATCCTGTGCAAGCTGCTTCATCTCCCAGTACCTACTGCAACCTACATTCTTCTGAATCTGCTTAGTGTATTCATCTCTTGGTCTCCATCTACGATTTTTACCCTCCACGCTGCAATCCAATACTAAATTGGTGATCCCTTGATGCCTCAGAACACGTACTACCAACCGATCCCTTCTTCTGGTCAAGTTGTGCCACAAACTTCTCTTCTCCCCAATCCTATTCAATACTTCCTCATTAGTTATGTGATCTACCCATCTAATCTTCAGCATTCTTGTGTAGCACCACATTTCGAAAGCTTCTATTCTCTTCTTGTCCAAACTATTTATCGTCCATGTTTCACTTCCATACATGGCTACACTCGCATTAGGAGTGATTTAAAATGGAATGATCATATAAAGTTGATCGTCGGTAAAGCAGATGCCAGACTGAGATTCATTGGAAGAATCCTAAGAAAATGCAATCCGAAAACAAAGGAAGTAGGTTACAATACACTTGTTCGCCCACTGCTTGAATACTGCTCAGCACTGTGGGATCCGTACCAGATAGGGTTGATAGAAGAGATAGAGAAGATCCAACGGAGAGCAGCGCGCTTCGTTACAGGATCATTTAGTAACCGCGAAAGCGTTACGGAGATGATAGATAAACTCCAGTGGAAGACTCTGCAGGAGAGACGCTCAGTAGCTCGGTACGGGCTTTTGTTGAAGTTTCGAGAACATACCTTCACCGAGGAGTCAAGCTGTATGTTGCTCCCTCCTACGTATATCCCGCGAAGAGACCATGAGGATAAAATCGGAGAGATTAGAGCCCACACAGAGGCATACCGACAATCCTTCTTTCCACGAACAATATGAGATTGGAATAGAAGGGAGAACCAATAGAGGTACTCAAGGTACCCTCCGCCACACACCGTCAGGTGCCTTGCGGAGTATGGACGTAGATGTAGATATAGATGCCTAAGTGCAACAAAAGGTGCGAGATACTTGGGACATTCTATCTCAGAACACCATTCGGCACCTTTATAATCGTTTGCATGCTGTAATAAGTGCCTGCGTTGCAGCCAGAGGGGATACAATGTATGTATGTTGATGCGACTGTTTGGGCACCTTTTACAGTGACGCATATGAATTTGCTATCATCTGCTCCTACAATGAAGAACAATTTAGCCAGCCACTGTGACCGAGAGGTTCTAGGAGCTTCAGTCCGGAACTGCGCTGCTGCTACAGTCGCAGGTTCGAATCCTGCTCCGGGCATGGATGTGTGAGATGTCCTTAGGTTAGTTAAGTTTAAGTAGTTCCAAGTCTAGGGAACTGATGACCTCAGATGTTAAGACCCACAGTGCTCAGAGCCATTTGAACCATTTTCGGAAAATGATTAATCTATATATTGTGAGGAACAATAATAAAATCATTGTTCCAAATTTGGGGGATAGCTTGTTCTGAAAAACATTATGTAAACCAGTCTGCAAGTGCATTTCGTCATTGTGAGTGAGTGTATGGCCTCGCTACAATCTGACGATGTGACTAATTACAATCTTGTGGGGCTTTCACCCCTATCTAGCGGTTATACATCAACGTGTTTTCGGCTGAGTACTTTTCGGCCCTAGTTAAGTGGTAACTGATTGCTGTGTTTCTTTTTCCATTTTCATTCCTGGCTTTGAGGAAGTTTTGCAGGTCAGTGGCAGCGTCAGATCTGTTTGGCCGTTGGTGCACGTTGGAAATCAAGTTATGAAAATTTTACTCAGTTTTTGATACTCTATAAACTAAAACTGATTATTTCATTGTGAATATTTCGAATCAAGAAATAACGAGTAACTCACCTTTTGGTTCCTGGTCTTATCTTCATTAACCCATGACACTGGCTATGACGTCACCGACGCTCAGTCAATTGACGTATAAGGTATTGTTTTCCTCCCACATCTATTGTGTCCGCTTTAGCCTTCCGAGGGTCGGGGTTTAATTAGTGGACGGAATGTAACTCATACACATCATAAATTACTTACTTACTCTTGATTTTTTCATTTACTTCTTTACACAATTCTCATTCTATCTTTTCGCACCAATGTACCCATTACCTAAAGGAAACAACTTACGAATAATCAAACCAACCTGTCAAACCACACATTTCTTACATGAGCAAACCACTGAATATAATATAAAAAATAAAGACGTATCACTGCATCTCCATTTATGGGACCCATTTTAACCACCACTCGCGCCATTTCCCCTTCCCACTCCTTTCACGTATGTGCTGAGCATCTAACAAATCTTCTCTAATTTACATCCACTCACACATACACTCCCCCCGCCCACCTCCCCAACTCCGCACTAGCGCTCTCTCGAGCACGCACACACACACACACACACACACACACACACACACACGCAGACGAGCTGGAGAAAAAAAGTCATTCACGGGTTAGAAATATAGGGAATACTCACTATCTACACCGAAACCATTAGAATAAACACAAACATCGTGCTGTCAATGCCACAGTTACATTTCTGTTTCTCTTGTAGAATTTACAGAAATGAGGTGTAGATGATAGGGGCAGGGGGAGTGGGAAGGGGCAGTGAAGAAAAAACTTGTTCAAAACCGGTATAAATTTGTTAATAGTGAATGTGCAACTAGCTTGATTTCGACATCAACAACGGAAAATGTAGTGGTCTCCAGAACCCACAATGAAGAGACATTAGAAGTAAGTAAATGGCACGGAAGTTTTATAAATATATACTGTTTTCCGTCTATAAATACCAAAATGCAGAGTTAGATTACGTAAATAATATTTACAGAAAACTACAGAAGATACATTATATATGAAAGCGAAACACATCTGATGAAAAATACTCTTTAACTGCAGTAAGCTTAAGATGGAAGCTCGAATAAAATTACTGCTGCGGAAGATCGCCATGCAGCCATACATATTACGTTTATAGCATTTATACTTTTAGAAAAATCGTTTAACACTATTGTCTGGACAACACTTCTTGAATATCTGATGAAAATAGGGATAAAATTCAATAACCGAGATTTTGTGACGGCTCCCAAACCCAAGGTCCTCGGCGGTATTTTTGGGGCAGCCACCACAAATTGTAAAAAGTGTGGGTAGTGACCAGGATGTAGCTATGTCTGTTGGCCGAGAAATAATTAATGACAAGAATTGCGCCACCTAGAATGAAGAGATAACTTATCTTTATTTCTGACGAAACGTGCACCAGCGATACAAATCCAAGTAACATCCAAGAATAATCCGTGTACTGAGCCCAGTCAAATACAGTAGCAAGTATGGCACTGCAATGGCTCCGTTATAAACTCCACGAAAGGCTAGCAATAGACAATCGACAACAGACTGTCCGTCTCGGGGCCAGCGCTGCTCCTTATATGCAAAAGGCAGAGGGCGCTGCGGACCCGAGCTCAGCCATGGCGCGACCTCTTCCGTCGGCGGTAACGCCCTGAGACGCCGACGGCCGCGACAGGAACTGTGGCCAGCGATGTCACGGTAAGGGCGCGCGTGCGCGAGTTGGTTGGTAGGTTGGGTCCGTGGATACAACACGAAAAGTTTCCTACAGCTTGTACAACAACCAGGAAACAGTTATAAGAGTCGAAGTGCATGAAATGTAGCAGAAGTTGAGAAGGCAGCAAGTTGTTAGACGTCTACCCCTTATCACAGAACGAATAGCTCAGAGGATCACCCGCTCTGTCATCATCCATCATTTCAGCAGGTAGTGCAAATGCTAGATCAGTACGATTCCGGTGCTTGTCGGCTCATACATTTGAGTAGCCAGCTATTTGTTGCGTAGAGTCCCTTGTTTGTGATCGCCCCAGTCCGCACCGGCGGCGTGCGGTAGCCACGCCGAGTAAACAACCTTCCACGCCACGTACGTGGTTCGCTAAACAGGCTACACGGGCGAACAGAATTAAGTCTTGCCCTCGCTGTTATACACGGCACAAATGCCTCCCTCCAAACTCAATGTTACGCTTGTGGTAGGAAAGGACATGTGCAATCCGTGTTTTATCAACGAAGCAAACATCAGAATTCGACCCTCTCTCAAAAATCTAATCACAAGGTCCATGTCATTAATGCAGTATATGCTAAGTCAGCAACTAGCAAGCGTGCAGATTCGTCACTGATACATCACTCAAACAAACTTTTTGTTCATTTACTTATTTGCGGGAAACATGTGAAATTTCAGGTGGACACGGGTGCCTCTGTCACATTGCTCAATCGAAACACATATGAACTGTTAGGCTTCCCACGCCTGTCTAAAACTAGCACGCAACTAATGGCTTGTAACGGGCAAGACATTCCCGTTCTCGGAGCATGTACTTTGCCTGCTTTGTGTCGCTCGCTTACGCGAACAGTGACTACACTGCTACAATCACACGAGTGTGAGAACATATTTGGACTTCAACGCTTTTGATTTGTTTGGCTTTAACATTCAGGACAGTGTATTATCAGTGTCTGCATTCACTGACAAAGATAGTGTCGCTAGCTTGCCAAAAGAATTTCAGAACACTTTTCTGAAGGTTTAGGTAAAGCTAACAATTTTGTTGTACATATTACGCAGAAAGACAATGCTCAGCCGAAATTTTGCCGGGCCAGAACTATTCCCATTGCATTACGAGACAAAGTAACTGCTGAACTTAAAGAATTGCAAGATAACAGAGTTACTGCGCCCATATCACCTAGTCAGTGGACAAGTCCACTGGTTTTTCTCCCCAAACCTTCATGTCATATTCACCTCTATGTTGACTTCAAGTCTACTCAACTCAAACTTGAGTTGCATTAACTTGGTCGTGTCATAAGCAGTCAAGGTGTACATCCTCTTCAGTCGCATTTATTAGCCATACGAGATTTGCCAGTTCCTCGTAATGTCACAGAATTGCAGTCAGTCTGAGGGAAAATAAACTATTATATTCGGTTCATACTGAATGTTGCACAAATCACAGCTCCATTGCATCGCTTGCGTCGCAAGGATGTCCCCTTTGTTTGTACAGATTAAAGATGCATTGTTCAGTGATCGACGCTTAGTTCACTTTGATCCTTAAAAACTAGTTGTTTTGCAAGTTGACTCTTCCTCTTACGGAATCGGTGCAGTACTTTCGCACAGTGTTGGTGATAAAGACAGACCTATTGCTTTCGCATCAAAAGTGTTGTCGAAAGCTCAGTGTAATAATTCACAATTTGAAAAAGAGGCTTTGACTATTGTGTATGGTGTCACCAAATTTCACCAAAATTTCTATGGCAGAATTCTGCTTAGTAACAGATCACAAGCCTTTGCAGTCATTTTTTCATCCATATAAACCACTTCCTGTACGAACTACCCAAAAACTGCAAAGATGGGCTTCATTGTTGTCGCAATACCAGTACGAGTTTGTGTATCGTCCGACTGCTCAAGATGGAAATGCGGACGCACTTTCACGTCTTCCGATTAGCCCTGTTACAGACTTTGACGCTTCTGCTGTATCTTGTTGTCAGGTCGATGCTCAAGATAGAAAAATTGCACAGGCCACGAAAGCTGATTCAGATTCGAACAGTTTGCTACAATACATTCGCACATCTTGCCCTCGTTCCTCGCGTAGCATAAAGAACTCTGTAGTGCGCCTATACTTTGCACGTCGGCATAGCCTAGCTGTACACAAAGGTATGATTCTTGTTCAAAACGACAGTGGCCAGTCAAGTGTGTTGATCCCTAAAGCTTTGTAAAAAGAATAGTTGCAGTTACTTCACCAAGGACACTGGGGGATGGTTCGTGCGAAACAGTTAACGCGTCGGCACTACACTTGGCAAGGTATAGACAGGTGACGTCACAGTGCCATTCATGTGTGGAAAATCAGTCCGCACAGCCACAAAAATTCTCTGCTTGGCCTAAGTCGCAATCGCCATGGCAACGTGTGCACATAGACTTTGCAGGATTTTTTGGAACACTCGGTGGTTGATTGTGGTTGACTCATACGGCATGTTTACTTTTGCTGTAACGATGAATTCGACGTCACGCAGCATAATTCGGGTGTTGGCATCGATTTTTTGCCTAGGAGGTGTACCTGAAGCAATAGTGTAAGACAATGGACCTCAGTTCACGTGACATGAATTTGAAACATCATGTGAGCCCAATGGCATACAGCACCTAACTAATGCACCGTTCCATCCACAGTCAAACGGCGAAGTGGAACGTTTTGTCAGTACATTTAAGCATGGCCAAACTTCGCTACGCACACACCAGGGGTGAAGCCTTGCAACGGTCACTCGCCTCGTATCGCTCGCGTCCGCAGCTCGTGGTCTCGCCGTCGCGTTCTCGCTTCCCGAGCACGGGGTCCCGGGTTCGAATCCCGGCGGGGTCAGGGATTTTCACCTGCCTCAAGATGACTGGGTGTTTCTGTTGTCCTCATCATTTCATCTTCATCACGAAAGTGGCGATTGGGCTGAGCAAAGGTTCGGAATTCGTACGGGCGCTGATAACCGCGCAGTTGAGCGCCCCACAAACCAATCATCTTCATCATCGTATCGCTCGCACCCCCGAAATGGACCTTCGCCGGCGGAATTGCTTCACGGTCGCTGCCATCGCACACTGCTCCACCCTCCTCAGCATCCAGCGTCGCAGGAAGGCCGCAAGTATCGATTCGTGCCGCAAGATATTGTCTTTTACAGGATTTTTAGCGGCAGCAGACGGTGGGCGCGAGGCGAGATCGTCCGTCGACTTGGCGCTTGCATGTATCTTCTTTCACGTCCCGATAGCTTGCAGCGCCGCCATCAAAGTCAACTTCCACTCTTTCAAGTACACGATGATCTTTCAGTCTCTCTTCCCCCAGATTCACGGGTCCGGAGGACAGCGCGGCCGCTGCAATCTCCAGAAGGTGTCATCACGACACCGCTGGCCGACCGCATGGAGACGGAGCCTCCGCCTCCTCCGCCTCCTCTCGTCCTAGCGATGGAGCTGGACCCGCCCACACCGCAGCAGTCGCCTTCTTCAGGTGGTTCATGGCAGCAGGAGGTGGATGCGTACCGTTATGGTCTTTTCCGGGGGTTGTTTCCTCTAGAGTCCAGACCGAATGGCGGGGTATGGCCGGATGCTTGACGTCCCCTGCAGCCACAGCTTCCAGCCCGTCGAGGCGGCCACACTCTTACATCCCCCGCCGTGGTCGCACTCCATACAGGACGACGGGCTGTCGCTTTGGTGGGGGGGGGGGGGGGGTCGGAGGAGGAGGAGGAATATTTTGGTGTAACCACAAGTGCCAGAACGAATATGCGGAACGCAAGATCAGAGAAGGCTGTGAGGAAACGTCGCAAATGGTGCGCGGAATTGGAGGAGTGAACATAAGCGCCGCTCCTGCTAGCCTTGGCCGCTCACATACGCCCAGTCTGCAGCTGACACTAGTGCTACGCTATCACATTGTCATGATCCGTATCAAGTGCTTTCTTGGACTTTGAGTATGGCAAGAGCTTTACTATTTTCATGTCACCTCTCGCTAATGACATTTGCTGTAATCAGAGTTAAGTATTGTCAATTTGCTTTCTAGAAATAAAACTACTAATGTTATTTGTTTGAATTGTTGTATAGCATTCCGAGAACGCTGCATCCCTTAGGCACCCTATTAGCGACGAATGGGCAAGACCCCACACCATGGATCACTGAAAACGTGTCACCTGGTCAGACAAATCACGATTCTTGTTGTAAGAGGTCGATGGCCGTGTCCGGATACGCCGTCATTCGGGCAAACAGCTGCTCAGAACCTGCACGGCGGAACTGACAGTATTATGCAACGGAGGACATTCAATTGCGCTTTCATGGGACGTGTGACATAAATCGAAGGCACTGTGACATATGTAACCTATGTGATCATAACTGCGAACCACCTTCATCTGATCATTTTTTATCTTCCCAGGTGGCATCTTCCAGTAGGATGACTGTCCGTGATTGGACCGCACTTGAGTGGTTTTAAAAATTTGATAATGAACTAACACTGATGCCATTGCCACCATATTCGCCTGATTTGAACTGGACCGAAGGCACCTGCGACGCTGTGGGCGACGCTTAACGCGCTCGGAGAACGCGCGCCCACAGTGCACTGGAATTTCGTGGTCTGTGCTTGGATCTATCTGGTGCCATGTACTTCTGGATACCTATCAAGGACTTGTCGAATACACTCCACTCAGAATAGCTGTTGTATTACCTTCCAAAGGTGGACCAAGACGCTACTAAGCAGATGGTCATAATGATTTGATTCATCAGCCAACCTTGGTGAACGTGAGGGAAGGTATCTCCGCTAGCGGTGCTAAGAAACTGCAGATGCATTCGAAAAGTCTTACTCACACTGACAAACTCACATATCTGCTACGGCACTCGACTTAGAGTGACCTGGGTACAGTCCTCGCAGTGGAATATTCGATGCCAATATCTGGCCGCCAGAATTTCCGAAAGTCTCTTTGATTAAATTCCAAATGTCTCACCAGCGTCTCATGAAACGAGAGCATGATGGTGACCTGCCCATAGTATGGGAGCACATCGCTGCTGTCTTCAAGGCGGAGTGGATTGCCTGGTAGTTTTGTATATAGAGAAACCAGCCAGCTCACTTTAATGGTATGCTATGTATTATTATACTAAATGTTTGAAAGCGAGAAGTGTAGAATGCTACGATTACCTAGGTGCACAGCATACGACCCTCCCAGTACTGATATTATGACAGCAACGTATTGGGTAAGGGCTCGGCAGATTCAATACCTCTGATTCACAAAATTCCATCAGCACACACATAGGACCTTCAACTAACCTCACGTGAAAAGCACGAGAAACTACGTCATTCTTGAAGTTAGATATACGAGGTCTCTTCACAATATAGGAAAGTTGTCCACAAAATTTTCGACACTTACCTTTTATTATATGTGCATGGTCTCCTTCAGAATATTCTCCTCCACAACTGTACACCGCTCCCAACGGCGTTTCCACTTCCGGAAGCAGTCTTGTACGCCTCTTGCCAGATCGCGTGAAGCGCCGTCCGCAAATTTACTTTTATCTCATCCATAGTTGCAAATCTTCGTCCTTTCAGTGGGGTTTTAAACTTTAGAAATAAAAAGATAGTCCGTCAGTACTGGAGAGTACGGAGGATGAGGTAGAGCAGTCATTCCGTTTTTTTGTGCAATAGTCACGCACCAACAGGGAGGAATGTGCGGGTCCGTTAACATGATGCAAGACCCGTGAATTCTCTCGCCTCATTTGGAATCGTTTCCTTCTTAGATTTTCTCGTAGGCGTCGCAACACTGCCCAATAGTACAATCAATTAACAGTTTGTCCCTGTGGCACGAATTCGTGATTAACTAATCCTTCGAAGACAAAGAAAACTATGAGCATGGCTTTGATATTTGACCTGACCTGACGAGCCTGTTTTGGTCGTGGAGAACCTTCCCTGACCTGTTGTGAAGACTGAACCTTGATCTCAACATCATAACCGTAGACACACATCTCTTCACCAGTTACGATTCTCTTAAGAAACATCTCGTTCTCATTTGCGCGATCCTGAGCGTCGCCGATAGACATCGAAAGACATCCTGAACGAGGGTATCTTTAACTTAAATCTGACCATTTTTAAACCGTCTGAACCGTTGGTAAAACGAAGTATGGATTAAGCACTCATCACCGTAGGCTTTCTGCATCGTTTGGTATGTCTCTGTAAAAGTTTCTTTGAGTGTCACACAAAATTTAAAGCAGACGCGTTGCTCCTCTAACTCTGCCATCTCGAAATTCACGAACTATGCAACACAACATTCTACTCAGTACAGCACTGAACAGAAAATAACAGACATACGACAATGAAACTCCCAGCAGTTACCCATTAAACACAGGCATGTAGAGGAATGTTGGACCAGGATGGGCTGTCAGGATGCACCGTATTAAAACTACTCTTACCTGTTTGGGTCGGCACATACTTATGACATATTTACTGCTACTATTAGAAAACTTAGATGTGGTCTAGTCCTCTTAAAACACATGACATGAGACAAAACGTAAAAGTTCCTTATTGGGTGACCACTTCACCTAATGGATCCAAAAATTCACTATCCTCCAATGGTTGAATAACACATACCGTACCCACAGGTAGATTTGACTCTACACTTACCCAAAGCGACTTCCCGGTGCCACTAGACACACACTCATGTGAATTAAGCATTAATGCTAATGTACGCTGCTCAATTGGTTTGTTCATTACGTTGAATGTCCGTCGTGGCAGCTCTGCATCGACAACCGTTTCCCCTAGCTGAAATAGCATTCCACCAAGTTCCACATTTCGTTGTCCAAGGTCAATTTTGGCATGCTGTTGATGCAAGAAATCTACTCCTAGGATCATGTCGTAGCTCTTGCCTACCCATGGTACTACTTCCAAGCATGCATCAAATTGGAATTTCCCTTTGCAAAAGTCAACTGTTACTGACCCCAAAGGTGTGACCTCCTTATCCCCCACTCCACACAACCTATAACGTGGTGGGTCTAACTTCCTTTGTCCCATTAAACTCTTAGTAGCCACTCACACTTGCACCCCTGTGTCCAACAAAATCTTAAACTTTTTAGTTCCTATGGATCCTACCACTGAACATTCCACCTCTGCGTATGTATTTGTAGCATTGAAATTAAACAGGAGCCTTCCTTAGGTGGGTCTTGGGCCCCCTCTGTCGTTTAATGATTGTCCACCTCTACTAACTCCACTTCTCCGTTCTCCAGGCTGCTGATGTCCATCCCTTCCTCTATTCCTCAGTGACTGGGTACATTGGCTCTACAAGTGTCCTGTATGTGCACACTTATTACATTTTATACCTACTGTAAACACTGCTTGTCTATCACGTACCCCCATCGTCATGTCTATTTCCCCACGTTGAATTTCCAGCTGAATAGCCGAAAAGAAATCTTTCGGAGTCCCTTCACGCATTTTCCGCGACATATGCGGCGGTAACCCCCTCAAAAATACATCAAGTGCCCTTTCCTCAGCCTCCTGCAACACAACACCATTCACCTAATCACTCTGGCCCAACTTGTAAGTATACTCGTTAATTTCTCTACCGTCTCCCCCTGCCTCTTCGTCATTGTACTCAACCTCTCCCTGAAGTACCGAGCACTATTCTGTTTCTTTTACCTCTGTAAAAGCCCATCCTTCAACTGCTTAAACTGTCCTGCCTTCCTTAAGGCCTTAGGACACCTTACATATGTCTTCACTTCACCTGTCAATCTAATCTTGGCTACATGTAACAACTGTTCATCAGACCAACTATTTACCACACCTGAAGTTTCCAAGTTGTCCACAAACGAACACACATCCTCAGATGCCTTACCAGAAAACAGAATAATCAAACTTGTGGCAACTGGATCAATCTTCATGTGCAACACGAAAGGCAAAAACGACTGATCTGATGCGGTTTCCTGCTCACCTCTAGCTGTTAATTCACTTCTCAACTGCGTATTGTCTGCAGTCAATTGTGCTACCTTTTTCAACAAAATCTTTACTGCTTCTGGTTCTGACACACCTTGCGTCCCTGACTCTGCCATTGTGTTGCTTTCATTCCCAGTTAGTCCTGAAACAAAATATTTAAGTACAAGAATAACCTGCCTTCCTACAGCTCTGTATCATCATACTCCATATCATCATACACCAATACAAAAGTACTCAAATGCCATTAAAACAACATCTGACTGCCCCAAACACACTAACACTTATTCCAACAAAAAAAATGCCTATGCAAAACATCTAAAATGACCTGCCAGGAGCCATACTCAAAACACAAACAAAAAGGAGGAAAGAAAACATCCAACGCTCAAAAAGAACAATTGCTCAACACCCTCCACATTTTGTGATTGTAATGCAGGTGGTGGGCTCAAACGTCATATTGTACAGACGACGTCCACTATTCTGACATCAAATGTAAAGTAATGCTGGATGAGGATCGGCTGTAGGGATGTACTGTATTAAAATTCGTCCAAATTTCCCAAGAGATTTATTATTTCCAGGTACAGTGTCCCAGTACTTCTCGGTCTGTGTCACCAGGTCCCACAATGCTGAGGACACCACTTTGCCGTCTGCAAAATGGCTTGGCACAGAATGGCTGCCTAAGTGACCCATGCAATGCACTGCTGTGTATCGGCCTTGTACAGTTGTGGAGTTGTGATGACGTCAGGGTGCGCCGGCAGTCGACTCAGTGATCTTTGCCCCTGCTGCCTCAGCGCCACCCACTGGGAGCTGCAAGGTGACCGGCGGCTTGCTTCCTCGCCGGCGCAGCTAAGATCATGGCAATAACAAGCGCCTGCAATCCGGCATCTGAATCTGTGGCCCTCGCCTCGGTATGCCTCCAGTGTGTGCTGGGAGCCAACAAGACTGCCCACAGTAGTGAGCCATGGCATGGCCCGCCGCTGGCTGGCTGCAGACCCCGAGTTGGCCTCAGAGGGTCGAACCAGCGACCTGCGGTGGACTGGAACGCTGGCTCCCCATCTGCTGCTGTGTATAGCCGGTGGTGTGACACAACCCGCTGTGCAGGAGAGCTGTCACACTTGACACTTGAACGCTTTGTTAGTGAACCGGCGCCTATTTATACCCAGCTGTGCGCCTTTGTTTTACTAACTTGCTGCTCCGAGTCATGTGCTCATAACACCTGGGTTGCGCTAGTGGGCTCCTTCCGCCTGTAACTTGAGCCATGTAGCCGGCCGCTGGTGGCCGAGCGGTTCTAGGCGCTTCAGTCTGGAACCGCGCGACTGCTACAGTCGCAGGTTCGAATCCTGCCTCGGGCATGGATGTGTGTAATGTCCTTAGGTTAGTTAGGTTTAAGTAGTTCTAAGTTCTAGGGGACTGATGACCTGAGATGTTAAGTCCCATAGTGCTCAGAGCCATTTGAACCATTTTTGAGCCATGCACACTGCTGCGTTTCCTCTTTTCAGTGGGTGTATGGCCCTGTGGCCTCCATTCTACTCATTCTACTTCGCAACCGCCGGTAGCATAACTTACTGTCAACAGGCCTGCGCCTGGCTGTGACTTGTGCACTCACCAGTGTTGCACTCTAGCTAATCTTTTCCCATCTTAAGCGGTGGTGCCGCTACAGGCATGTGCGTGGATACCAACTGCATTTCACACCCAACACACCATTGGTGTGAAATTACGAAAGCTCCGAAATTTTTTTAACAGACCTCCTATTCTACTAGTCGATAGTAAACAATGAAGAAGTAACGAGAGTCTTAATAGATCCAGCCGGAACATGGTATAATTTATCATAGGTAGAAAGAACAGATATACTGTATTTACAGTAGCTAGAATTGTCGATTTATCGATGAGACTATACAAAGCAACATGACCGAAAATGCTTTGAACTAAGGCAAACAGTCCCTGCTGAAGTTTCCCTGGAAGGTGACTTTATCTCAGTTTTAAGACAAATGCTGGAGTTAAATAATATGACCATAGTGTAACACAGACAGTCGTGAAACTCTTGAGGCAAAAAGTGCAACCTTATGACAACTGAGGCGATGCTAGCTCTCAAATCTGCTAGCCCATAGTAACACGAGAATGACATGATACAACGGAGAGCTTACTGTTTTTAATGCTAATGCTGTTTTACCTAGTCACTAAACGTGACGGTGAATTTTCCAATACCAATAGGAAGTCACACAATAGGAAGTAATATCCCATCTCCTGTGGATAACAATCTACAATAATAAAACATCAGTGCAGTGTAATACATACGGTTCACAGTAGCAGAGTCGTAATCGTATAATTGAAAGTCGTGTAAAACAAGAAATGAATTATAACCGGATGTGTTTAAGTGTGATTATGACTACTTGGTGTGTACTGTCTGATGCGTTCCGCCGATTGTAGATCATTTCACGAGTTTTGTAGGAGATTTCTGACTCATTTTAATAATCTCAAACCTAGACATGGTTTCTACATTCCTGGAGATTAGGTGTTGCTTCTCCTTATAAGCGGACTTTTCTGCTTGTCCTTGCTACTCGCACTGGGGTGAACCCTGTCATGTTTGTCTTTTTTCTACTTCCAAGGTATCACAGTGTCCACCTATGATTCTTTCTTCTTATTTATGTGCATATCTTACACTGCTGCGCATCCTTCTTCAGAAGGTCGGCCCTTCTGCTATTTATAATCCACTTCTTGTTTCTGGGAAGAGAAAATTGTTACTTGATGAAAAAGCCACAATGCAAGCATATATACCACAAAACATTTTACACTACAAAAATATTACCATTGCCTCATCGTTTCTACTCACATATTGTAGCCTGATTAAATCCAGAACGTCTTCTTCCCTTCATGAACTTCTTATGACACGCTAATTCTAACAATTTCTTGGCTCTTTATACAGGAAACCATAGTAATCACTTGCAGCTTCGCTTTTCCTTACTCATTCTAGTACATGACCGTAAAAATATGTCAGTATGTATATTTTTGCGAAATTGAAGTAGGAAACTAAGTAGGTACTGTTGAAAAAGCTGTCGATTGCTTAACTTTAAACGGGAAACGTCCACACATTTTTATACTATAGTAACGTCACGGAATGGTGGTTAAGATTTTGCGACTTTCATTAAGAGGCGAAATTCTGGAGACACTTCGAGAGATTAGAAATGTTAAACATTTTCTTGAATTCCCGGAAGTATAGCTTGCCATTTCTGAAACCCTCAGCATCCTGTGGAAACTGAACAAGAGATATTTCCCAACTACATTTTTGATTGGCGCTACATTTTATAGCGCCAAAAAGAGCACCGAAATACGACAGCAGTTTAATATGCTTCTCCCCTCCATGTACACACACACACGATAGTTTCGTAGTATGTTATGTTCACACAGGCCAGCCGCTTGGCAGCTCTGTAGTTGCGAAGTTGCAGAATATATCTGCGAGTTAGACACTGATATGACCGTCTTCCACCAACACTACATGCTATTACCAGAGCTATTAGCACAGAACTTAAGATTAAAAATAAACAATACAAGAAAAAAATGGCTGAAAAGGGCTCTGCCCTACCACAGGATGCAATACAACTCTCAAACACCGAATCGTCTAGTCGCAGGAAGGAAAGCTTTCCGATCAGGCGGCTGAACAACCTCTTGAGGTGTCCCAGCCAACAGTACCGTACGACTCTGTTTCACAGGCGTTGTAGTAGAGACAAATCATGCCAGTAGCACCCGATTTGTGTTTGTCACAGGAGCACATTCCACGCCTTTCTTGATATGGATTGAAACAAGCACGCAGTCCGAATTCGATCTACAGTTGTATATCCTACACACAGCGAAATAAACATTTATTTTTCGTAAGTTTTGACACAGGCTCTTTATTCACCATGATTCCAATTACGGAAGTTACATTTATACGGAAGACATATTTACAAACAATTTGACTGCTCTTTTTAGGCCATGCCAGTCAGTTCCAACGACAGGATTAATTTTAGGAGCAATATGATGTCGAAATAGGACAGTTGGATCCTGCGATTGGTAATTCTTATGTGGAAAAATTAGAATCAAGTCTATAAAAAGCTAATAAGAAACCATCTAAACGGTATGTGTTCGTCTCACGTCTGAAAAAAAAAAAAGAAATAGCATAAGAACTACAACCGTCATCCACAACAAAACAGGGGAGTCATTTAAATTAAACATCTGAATTAGGCTGTTGAGAGAAAAAGGTTTTCAGCAAAAGAAATAGAGTTCATCGACCAAATATCAGTAGGTCGAACGTCAAGAATAAAACACAACGATATAAAAATACACTTTCTCTCTCTCTTATGAAGAAAGTACTGGTAACATTGGGCAGATTTTACAAAACATAACATGAAACCGGTTCCTACATGACCAAGAAAGTAAGTCAGGCCCTCAGATATGCAAAGAATAAATGCCCTCCTCTGACGTCATACGGTGTTTGTAAAACTCTGGTTGATGTTGAAAGGTTTACTTTGGAGTTACCAAGAGAAGCGTAAATACACGGCTGAAGGAATATAAAAGTCTTTAAGGATTCAAGGACTCATGACACATGGACGGACGGGGGGAGGGGGGAATCGGTTGTTGGGGGGCGGGGAGCGGGAATTCTCCAAAACTAAAATTTTATTTTCTTAATTGTCGCACTATTATCCACAGCTATATAGGAAAGCTAAAAATAAGGACGGAAATAGGTATATGAACAGAGAAACAAATGACTAAAATATGTAGAAAAATTGGTTGATTTAATGAGGAGAAAGAACTTCACAAATTAGCATGTCAATAACGCGTTAGATCACCTCTGGCCTTTGAGCAAGCAGTTATTCGGTTTGGCATTCACTGACAGAGTTGTTGGATGTACTCCTGAGGGGTATCGTGCTACATTCTGTCCAACTGGCGCAGATCTTAAAAATCACAAGTTGTTGGGAGGGCGCTGCCCATGTTGCACAAACATGAAGACAAACACGCCGTATGCGGGCGGGCATTATCTAACTGAAATGTAAAACCAAGACGACTTGTCATGAAGGGTAACAAAACAGAGCGTAGAATATCGTCGACACATTGACGTCAGATCTATCAATTTCAGTCCCATTCAGATAATTGAATGGTTTATTTCAGAAACCAGTCAAGCGCCAAAGCCAGAAAAAATGAGTTAATGGCGCCATATTTATGTTTGAGGGTAATTGCACATTTCAGTGCAGAAAGCACTCAAATATCTCCAACTGTTGTTGTCTGGCATGACGTTTAATTTCGCGTTTTCATCAGAAATCAGTCAACGATTCTGTTTGTCTGGTTTCTGCAGTAAACTGTGTGGACAATTAATGTTTCTCTGTTGTCAGTTGGTACTCGTGTTCTAAATCAACAATAGTCAGATATTCAAATGTTTTTGTTGTCATCACTTATCAGTTAGCTTGAGCTTTTCGAATAAGTCTATTATGTTTTCCAGTGTTCATAGATTTGTGATAACAGTAAGCCTATATCAAACTGAGATGTCTGCAAGTTCAGAAGACGAACCTCAACACAAAGGGAAACGAGGAGTAGTAAACAATGACTCGTACAAACGTAATTGTATTGGGAATGCAAGGGTAAAAGTATAAGATTATGTTTCTTACTCTGGCAAGGAAGTACCGACGAAAAAGAAGCCCAGTATTATCATTTGTAAGTGAAATGCAAATTTTTATTGAAACATTAACCAGGACGTCATTAATGAAACTTGGAGATGTTTTCAATCTCTTGAAAATAAAAACTGCCAAGATCTCTATAGTCAGACTTTGACTGAGGTTAATGAAGTTAAGCGTGGATGGGGAAAACAAGGTCCAGGCAAGAGGTCAGGCAAAGAAAGTAATAGACATACTGAAGGCAGTCTTGAAAGAAATCACTCTTACAGATACACTCCTGGAAATGGAAAAAAGAACACATTGACACCGGTGTGTCAGATCCACCATACTTGCTCCGGACACTGCGAGAGGGCTGTACAAGCAATGATCACACGCACGGCACAGCGGACACACCAGGAACCGCGGTGTTGGCCGTCGAATGGCGCTAGCTGCGCAGCATTTGTGCACCGCCGCCGTCAGTGTCAGCCAGTTTGCCGTGGCATACGGAGCTCCATCGCAGTCTTTAACACTGGTAGCATGCCGCGACAGCGTGGACGTGAACCGTATGTGCAGTTGATGGACTTTGAGCGAGGGCGTATAGTGGGCATGTGGGAGGCCGGGTGGACGTACCGCCGAATTGCTCAACACGTGGGGCGTGAGGTCTCCACAGTACATCGATGTTGTCGCCAGTGGTCGGCGGAAGGTGCACGTGCCCGTCGACCTGGGACCGGACCGCAGCGACGCACGGATGCACGTCAAGACCGTAGGATCCTACGCAGTGCCGTAGGGGACCGCACCGCCACTTCCCAGCAAATTAGGGACACTGTTGCTCCTGGGGTATCGGCGAGGACCATTCGCAACCGTCTCCATGAAGCTGGGCTACGGTCCCGCACACCGTTAGGCCGTCTTCCGCTCACGCCCCAACATCGTGCAGCCCGCCTCCAGTGGTGTCGCGACAGGCGTGAATGGAGGGACGAATGGAGACGTGTCGTCTTCAGCGATGAGAGTCGCTTCTGCCTTGGTGCCAATGATGATCGTATGCGTGTTTGGCGCCGTGCAGGTGAGCGCCACAATCAGGACTGCATACGACCGAGGCACACAGGGCCATCACCCGGCTTCATGGTGTGGGGAGCGATCTCCTACACTGGCCGTACACCACTGGTGATCGTCGAGGGGACACTGAATAGTGCACGGTACATCCAAACCGTCATCGAACCCATCGTTCTACCATTCCTAGACCGGCAAGGGAACTTGCTGTTCCAACAGGACAATGCACGTCCGCATGTATCCCGTGCCACCCAACGTGCTCTAGAAGGTGTAAGTCAACTACCCTGGCCAGCAAGATCTCCGGATCTGTCCCCCATGAGCATGTTTGGGACTGGATGAAGCGTCGTCTCACGCGGTCTGCACGTCCAGCACGAACGCTGGTCCAACTGAGGCGCCAGGTGGAAATGGCATGGCAAGCCGTTCCACAGGACTACATCCAGCATCTCTACGATCGTCTCCATGGGAGAATAGCAGCCTGCATTGCTGCGAAAGGTGGATATACACTGTACTAGTGCCGACATTGTGCATGCTCTGTTGCCTGTGTCTATGTGCCTGTCGTTCTGTCAGTGTGATCATGTGATGTATCTGACCCCAGGAATGTGTCAATAAAGTTTCCCCTTCCTGGGACAATGAATTCACGGTGTTCTTATTTCAATTTCCAGGATTGTATAATGTAAAGATTGGCGTTGTACAAAAACACGTTTGCAAATCTGTGTTTATGGAAATCCATGGTATATCACATAACAGATTAGGGAGAATTTGCCAATTAATACTTTAAAATACTACCCATAAGGACATGAGGGGCCAGAGCAGGAGTGGCAACGCTCTTTCTGGCTACGTCTGTGTACGCACGCATCATATTGAAAAATTTGAAGTTAAAGAGACCCATAATGGCGATAAACATAAGAGGTATTTGGATGCTCGTTTAAATGTCACAAAACTTCATAAGATGTTCATTACTGACAAAAAATGGCTCTGAGCACTATGGGACTCAACATCTTAGGTCATAAATCCCCTAGAACTTAGAACTACTTAAACCTAACTAACCTAAGGACATCACACACACCCATGCCCGAGGCAGGATTCGAACCTGCGACCGTAGCAGTCCCGCGGTTCCGGACTGCAGCGCCAGAACCGCTAGACCACCGCGGCTGGACTCGCATTCGGGAGGACGACGGTTCAATCCCGCGTCCGGCCATCCTGATTTAGGTTTTCCGTGATTTCCCTAAATCACTGCAGGCAAATGCCGGGATGGTTCCTCTGAAAGGGCACGGCCGACTTCCTTCCCTAATCCGATGAGACCGATGACCACGCAGTCTGGTCTCCTTCCCCAAACCAACCAACCACCGCGGCCGGCGTTACGGACAACCGCGACTTAAAAGATACTGTCAGTTACCACTTTTACTATTCTTATTTCCATGAAAACTTTAGGTACTGGTTCGATCGACCACAGGTTGATGTATGCAGTCAATGTGGAAGCCTAGAAGCAAAACTTAAAGATGAATCCTTGACTGATAATGCTAAACGTACGGCAACTGCAGAGCTCATTGTACACAAGAGGAGGGTCAAAATGTTTTATATTAGTGTGAAAGAAGCGTCTCAAAATGACGACGAAGAAACTGCCTCTTCGTGTTTTGCTTATATGCAAAACTTGCATATCGATTATTTGAAAAGCAACAAGTCCAAATTCTACCTTTATTATGAGGGTGAAGGTGACAAGTCTCCATATGAGGTGTGCAGTTTGTTATTAAATTAGTTAGAGGCTGAAATATCCAGTACAGTAAAGAGACTGACTCTATTTACTGATAGTCCATCAAGACAGAACAAGAACCACACAGTTGTTGGGTTTTTGACAGTATCAACCACGATTTCACTGTTCATGCTTACTCGCATGCACCATGTGACAGGCAAAATCAAATATTCAAACGTGTGTGAAATCTTGTGGGACTTAACTGCGAAGGTCATCAGTCCCTAAGCTTACACACTACTTAACCTAAATTAGCCTAAGGACAAACACACACACCCATGTCCGAGGGAGGACTCGAACTTCCGCCTGGACCAGCCGCACAGTCCATGACTGGAGCGCCCTAGACCGCTCGACTAATTCCGCGCGGCTGTGGCAGACAGTTTGGGGCTATAAAGATTATCGTGAAAAAGTGGATCAAAATACACCAGAGCAATCTATAGAACTTGTACTGAAAAATGCTGGCCTCATGCATAGAAAAAGCTTACAAATTCAGACGAAACTTCTGGTAGAGGTGTTCCTAAAGACCAAAAGGAGATTTTCAAGACGTCCTCATAAAAACAATTTTTACTACAACAGTAACACACCTGTAAAAGTGGCAGTAAAGCAACATATTGATGGAATCATTCAGTCAACTTTCACACTGCTGAAAACAGCCTGCTCCTGAATTACCCACTGATTTGGCCTACCCTTCAGGAAAAGAAGGTTTATAGATAATACAATTCATTAGGCAACTTATACAAAAATTGCTGTTATGTGTAACTATTTTCTTTCCTTCAAACTTTTACCTAAAATATTGCAGTGCAGTCTGAAAGAATAAATTTTTGGCCTTTCTCCATTCGTGTTTAGGTCTGATCCCTAAATCCTACGTTATTATTTTACGTTCCTATCAATGTCCAGAAGCTGCGAGACCTAAATGCCCTAAGACCTTACCTGGTGGGGTATGAAACATTTTATGACAGCATTTTACAATGGCCTACTACAGAGGAAGAATGTGCCATGGAATTTGTTTATGAGGATTGAGTAGCTCCAACCGTGATGATTGAAGAAGTTGATTGTTTCATCTATGTATTAGTAATGTAGTCTCAATACCATTGAAAACTCTTTCCTTTTCCAAATATAGGTGTTTTATTTGTAAATCCTAAAAAATGGAGAATTATACCATGAAACTACGTTTGCTCTACTCATTTACTACAGAAACCAGTTAAGTAATTTTTTTTTCATTCCATTGACAGCTATGTTAAATAATCCAAAATATTTTTATTTGTTACAATGATTTATAATACACTCCTGGAAATGGAAAAAAGAACACATTGACACCGGTGTGTCAGACCCACCATACTTGCTCCGGACACTGCGAGAGGGCTGTACAAGCAATGATCACACGCACGGCACAGCGGACACACCAGGAACCGCGGTGTTGGCCGTCGAATGGCGCTAGCTGCGCAGTATTTGTGCACCGCCGCCGTCAGTGTCAGCCAGTTTGCCGTGGCATACGGAGCTCCATCGCAGTCTTTAACACTGGTAGCATGCCGCGACAGCGTGGACGTGAACCGTATGTGCAGTTGACGGACTTTGAACGAGGGCGTATAGTGGGCATGCGGGAGGCCGGGTGGACGTACCGCCGAATTGCTCAACACGTGGGGCGTGAGGTCTCCACAGTACATCGATGTTGTCGCCAGTGGTCGGCGGAAGGTGCACGTGCCCGTCGACCTGGGACCGGACCGCAGCGACGCACGGATGCACGCCAAGACCGTAGGATCCTACGCAGTGCCGTAGGGGACCGCACCGCCACTTCCCAGCAAATTAGGGACACTGTTGCTCCTGGGGTATCGGCGAGGACCATTCGCAACCGTCTCCATGAAGCTGGGCTACGGTCCCGCACACCGTTAGGCCGTCTTCCGCTCACGCCCCAACATCGTGCAGCCCGCCTCCAGTGGTGTCGCGACAGGCGTGAATGGAGGGACGAATGGAGACGTGTCGTCTTCAGCGATGAGAGTCGCTTCTGCCTTGGTGCCAATGATGGTCGTATGCGTGTTTGGCGCCGTGCAGGTGAGCGCCACAATCAGGACTGCATACGACCGAGGCACACAGGGCCAACACCCGGCATCATGGTGTGGGGAGCGATCTCCTACACTGGCCGTACACCACTGGTGATCGTCGAGGGGACACTGAATAGTGCACGGTACATCCAAACCGTCATCGAACCCATCGTTCTACCATTCCTAGACCGGCAAGGGAACTTGCTGTTCCAACAGGACAATGCACGTCCGCATGTATCCCGTGCCACCCAACGTGCTCTAGAAGGTGTAAGTCAACTACCCTGGCCAGCTATATCTCCGGATCTGTCCCCCATTGAGCATGTTTGGGACTGGATGAAGCGTCGTCTCACGCGGTCTGCAAGTCCAGCACGAACGCTAGTCCAACTGAGGCGCCAGGTGGAAATGGCATGGCAAGCCGTTCCACAGGACTACATCCAGCATCTCTACGATCGTCTCCATGGGAGAATAGCAGCCTGCATTGCTGCGAAAGGTGGATATACACTGTACTAGTGCCGACATTGTGCATGCTCTGTTGCCTGTGTCTATGTGCCTGTGGTTCTGTCAGTGTGATCATGTGATGTATCTGACCCCAGGAATGTGTCAATAAAGTTTCCCCTTCCTGGGACAATGAATTCACGGTGTTCTTATTTCAATTTCCAGGAGTGTATATTACTTTCAAAAAAGTCACTACCGAAACATTTAGTATGTTGGTAGAAAGTTTTTTGTGTTTTCCCAAAATGGACAAACTTGGCGCTTGACTGGTTTCTCAAATAAACGATTTAATTCATTCATGGTGCGTCGTATCTTTTGCCGTAGAATGTATGTAGACATGGGCATAAACGAAAAATTCCAATGCCACGAGCATATAACCGGGAAGATTCACCAGCAGCTAAGACATCTTGACGTGAACTTCTTCACTGTATCAATAAAAAAATTCATTCCCCGATCTGGCCTCGAAGAACACTCGAACCGTACCGGCCACCGTGTCATTCTCTGACATAAGGCTTCAGTAGGTTGCGGTAGGCGAGGGCATGAGGTAAGCAGTCCGCTTTTTAGTCTTTGTCAGCTTCCAGACCTAGAACCAGATGCTCCTAGCTCTAGAAGCTCGTCAAATGCCTCACAAGGCTGAGAGCACCACATTAAAGTAATCCCACCAATGAAATACCCGCGCTAGTACCGTGAAATAAGCCCAGGTCCTCCACATGGAGGTGAGACTCGCTGAGTACACAGCTACGGATGCGGGCTGTTTCATTACCGGAAAAAGAGGAATAAGGAAGAAAGGATGATTGGGCTTTTTAGTCTCATCGACAACGGAACAAAAAAATGGTTCAAATGGCTCTGAGCACTATGGGACTTAACTTCTAAAGTCATTAGTCCCCTAGAACTTAGAGCTACTTACACCTAACTAACCTAAGGACATCACACACATCCATGCCCGAGGCTGGATTCGAGCCTGCGACCGCAGCGGTCGCGCGGTTCCAGACTGAAGCGCCAAGAACCACTCGGTCATTCCGGCCGGCGACAACGGAACAGAAACTAGAGTGGGAGACGGATGAAGAAAGAAATCAAACTCGTTCTGTTCAAAGCTTCTGCGTGCTAGATTTAATTGAATTATGGAAACCGCGGAAAACTTAAATCAGGATGGCCATTCGGCGATCTGAATTCAATTTCTCCCGAATGGAAGTTTAATGTCTTCAACATTGTGCCAACAGAAAATCCAAAGTAGAATACTAAAATGAGATGTTTATACAGTAGTCATCTTGCATGGGTCAGTGGAGAATAGTTGCAGAGGAATAACATCAAGCTTTTTGTGGATAATAGCTCATATGGGATTAGTCTTTAGTGTTGTGCTGGATAATAAATATTATTATACAGTGTAGGGGAGAGTACTGTAGGCGACGTTAGTGAACCTAGGTAGACACGACACCTATTGGTCGATACTTAAATCTAGTGCTTGATTTCAGATTCAAGTGAATGATCGCACCGTAGAGATCGCCAGTAGTAGTTTCCTTCATTTTCTACAGTTTATGTTGTTCTGAGATATGAGCTTTTGTTTTGCGCAAGATGTGTAAATATTTCGCGTTCTACACATTCAAGTGCTGTACAACATTCAGGGTGATTCAGCTGCCCCAACCTATGGGTTTTTATGCAATGTGCAACTCCTTCAAAAACCAAGGGTGAGATTTTCGTATTATCTTGCTCGCTATATGCTAACTATTAGCCTTACAGACAAAATGAACAGGAGATTTTTGTAGGAAATTTAATAGAGTTAAATTTTGTACTGGGATACATTTTACCGGAGGCCAAGGTTCGCGAGTTATTAAAGAAAATTGCGTTTGAAGGGCACTTTTGTGCGTTTTTCTTCAATAATTCGAATGCTACGGTCTCAAATGAAAACTTATTCCAGTAAAAAATTCAATTACATTAAATTTTCTACATAAAAGTCCTATCTATTTTGTTTGTGAGACTAATAGTTTGCACGTATTGAGCGAGAGAATACATACACCTCGATCTTGGTATTTTAAGAATTACAGGTCTATCTATATGGTTCAAATGGCTCTGAGCACTATGGGACTCAATATCTTAGGTCATAAGTCCCCTAGAACTTATAACTACTTAAACCTAACTAACCTAAGGACATCACACACACCCATGCCCGAGGCAGGATTCGAACCTGCGACCGTAGCAGTCCCGCGGTTCCGGACTGCAGTGCCAGAACCGCTAGACCACCGCGGCCGGCGGTCTATCTATAGGTAGGACAGCAGAATCACCCTGTGTTACAGCTACGATAATGTGTAGGGCGGTCAGAAACAGTCTGAAAAGCCTGTAAGGTTGTTGCAGATTTAGGTTATGCTGAAAAATAATTGTTGAGAAAAAAATTCGGTACGTTTGCTGTTTCCGAGTTAATTAGCGTTGAAGTTAGCCAAGTAGGTTGTGTAAGCAATGTCCCTCCAGATAATCTACAAGTAGTGTCAGTTGTTCTCACAGCGTAGATAACAGCAGGCGGGCCTGCTCAGCCTTTGGCTCGGTATCGATCCTTACGAGCGTCCCATGTACAATTTTTGTTTCACTCTCTTGTTCGGTTTTTGGAAGCCAACTGAAGGACACGTTCGGGGACACCATCACTGCGAATCAGCTTGAAACTGCGATCTCAGTGGCCCGATTGGCTACCTTCAATCTCAGTTAACTCGGAAATGGCGCAACGTATCGAATTTTTTCTTAGCAAATATATTTCAGCACAACCTACCCTGCAACTCCTTTACTCGTTTTCAGGCTGTTTCTGACCATCCTGTATTCAGATACAGAAATTTATGATGAGCAAAACGCAGTATAGTTTTAGAACTAATTATATAACACGTGGACAGTGCTGCTGTACTTTGTCAGTGGTGCATCATCTTGTACCCGGAAAACAGAAGAAAGTCATTTACTGTGGAACATGTAATATCCTTTAAAAATGAAAATTTGTTTTAGGTGTCAGCAGCTTCTATTTGAAAATACAATTAACTTGTAATTGGTTCATAATATTTTTGCTTAATTTGACTTTTCTTACAGGTTATTGGTGTGCAGTAGAGTAAAAATGTAACAGATAGACTATTAAATACAGTATTGACAAATTTTATCGACGGCAGTGCTTTTAAATTTCAATCGAATATTTGTTCCTATGTACATGACCACATTGAACATTGGAATATGTTCTCACATTTGGAAAAAACCTCAATTCTGTGGAGTAATCACTGAGTTTCAGGAAGAGATTGCAGTAAGTAAAAAGTGGATGTCACTATTTAAAAATGGAATAACAAAATATTTTAAAGTTTTGCTACAGGTGTGGTTAGATCTGGAAGTTTGTAGAGAGTACGAAGGTCCAATACGATCTCTACCAAATAGAAAATGTCAAATATAAAATGACAAAAAATAATGCACAACTTCTCTAGGTAATTTATGAATTATATGTTTCGAAATTTTGTTTACAAAAAACATTATTAACAATATTTTTAACTTGCGATTGAGTGACAGGGGATGTGGATGTGCGAATATGTGTGGGATCTGGAGAGATTTGGAGCATTTTCACGAACATTTCATAATATAAATAGCTACATTTTTAGAGTTTTGAACAAAATCGTTCGTTTAACGTATCACTTAGAGCTCTAATAACATTTTCGTTGACCGATCAATACAAATTTTCATCCCCAATATTCGAAAGAGAACGTTACCTTAGATAACCCATAAACCAGTCAAGTTACATTTGAAATTCTAAAGGTCTATCAGGAGTTGGAGAATCTGCGATTAAAGCCGACAATAAAACGAAAACACATAAAAAATGAGTCATCACCAAATGTGGTTTAGTTTCATAAAGCAACTAGCCACAGGCTGTTGAACATATGCCTTGACACATGTTTAACACATCTTTTTAATAAATTCAGTGGTGCTGTCATTTTCATACAAATGTAATAATTGCTCTAAAATTATATAATGATATTCGTTGTTATAATTGTGTGTATACATAATGTTCTATCCATAAAAATTACGTATTTTTGGTTTCACGAAAGAAAATCGGACTATTCCAGACATCCTATGTTGTGAATATAGGGAAAGGATAAGTAGAATGTTATTTACAGTGTTAAAATGGTGCATTGTTGAAGGAAAGACAGCTTTGTCACAAAACTGGTTCTTACAAAATTATATAAATTACGAATGTTCGGAAGAAGTATTGTTAGTTATGATGTTTATTTATCTATTGGATATACTTTGCAATGTGAAATTATTAATTATGGTATTTGATCTATGTAAGCAACATTTTAACTTATCCGAAAACATACGTCGATGATGCGAGAGGTAAATAAATAACCGCAATTGTCATTTACATGTCAATATCTTAAGTGCACAGAAGACGATTCGTTATTATTTGAAAGTGCATGTTGTATTAAAAAAATATTTTCTAAATAGCTGAACCGGAGGAATCAGTACCAAAAAATTATGTGGAGACCAACTTTACCCAAGGTGTGAGCCAGCGTGGGTGTGTTACTGAGAGGCAGTAAGTAGTCCAATATGTATGTAGTCGCATGAAGATAAGTAATAAATATTTTTATTCTTGTTGTAAAATATATCCCAGATAATTTTATTTACCTGTGGGAAAATACAATCTTGAGGAAAAGAAGATCCTGCAGTATGGACTTTAACAGTAAAAATGTTCCTATGCAGTTAAAACTTACTTGGACTTCGAATGCTCACTCTCACTCTCAAAATAATGTGTTTTGCATACAAAATTAGTTTCTATTTGAATCAAGGCACTGAGTAAATTTATAATTTTCAGCCGAAACTAGGTGGTAGCAATACATACGCTACGTGTTCTACATGAAGACGGCTTATGTAATAAGTCGTAGGGGGCGCGCATATATCTTCACTTTGGCGTTAAAGGAAGACATCCAGGAAGATGGACATATTCTATTTATACTCCGTTGTGTTTTCCGTGTCTGTGACCAATTTATTCGCGAGCTGAACGAACAAACAGTGGCAGAGCGCCGCATGTAAGGGGGCTCCCCCGTATTTCTATTGACATGTGAATAATTTATGCGCTATTTCTGTCGCCCATCTCTCTTCGTCGTGCCGCCTGCATCGGACAGCCAGGGGTCTTATAAAATCATCAGAGGGAGGTCTCTTCACTAGGACCAACACTCCAGAGGCTCTAGAAGCATTGTAGTTGTTCGGGGATGCAGCAAGAGAGCTACTAACAAGGGAAACGCTTGCAGAAATGGTTTCTTCGCATTTACATCTGCATTGTCATCGGTACTGTGGAAGGCATAGACCATTTTGTGGTGGAAGTTACTTGATACAGCTGATATTACATCGTATTCCTTCTCTCTTCACGAACAGAATGAGGGAAATAGGCTTTGTGCACCTAACAACTTGTCATGTTGTTTCTAGTGCGTATGACCATTAAAAGAAGTCATGGAGGGAACATTACAATTGTTTTAGGTCTGTCTTCTAAATTCTCTCTCAAAGAAGAAAGAGGAAATGACTTGCACTAGTTCTTACGCAACCTTAATGTAGCACATAAGAGAGTCAGGTTTTCAGCAATAAAAACATGATATAAAGCATTATGTAGACATCAAATTTAATTTAGAACACAAACTGAAATCATGCCCACTTGACAGTCCTATACAATAAAACAATTTCTGAATGTGTGACGAAAATACGCGCGCACGCGAGTCGTTTGTGAGTGTCAGAGAGAGAGAGAGAAAGAGAGAGAGAGAGAGAGAGAGAGAGAGAGACAGGCAGAGATGTAAATGATCAGTATGTTTCCATATTTTTCACTACGGCCTAAAACAAAGGCAAATGACCATGGTGACACTCGTTATGAGATTGATCTCGTATTTGAAAGCTGTCCTGTTCAAAGTCCCGTTGAAACATCCCCTTAGAAAAATTATACACGACTGTGCTTAAACAGACACACAATATTTTTAGCGCAACGCAATCTGACTTTCAATAATCCCTACAAAACAATGGCCCTGACTAACATTAACCTGTACCTTTCACAAATCACTTACCTCACCAAAAATCTCCGTTACTCGAACTACTGCAATACAGCGAGCGCCACTACTGCCAGCTAAATAAAAGATTCAAACTACGGAAGTCACTAACTACTGATAGGGATAGTTAGCAAATGAAAGATTTTAATAGAGAACAAACAATGTATTTACCTTAATAGTCATAATATATATAGCAGTTCATAATGTCCAGTATAACGAATTTCAAAACTCCGCCATCTCTCTCCCCACATCCACCACTGCTGGCGGCTCACCTCCAACTGCGCAACGCTACGCGCTGTTCACGTCCAGCTGCCCAACACTACAATGGCAGACAACAATGCAAACTAGCCACAGACTGCACACAGCACAGCCAGTGATTTTCATACAGAGCGCTACGTGGCGGCGGCGTTACCAATAAAAGAACCTAAACAGCCTACTTACATAGCCCCCATGCTCCCCACAAAAAATTTTACAAATTGTTTTGGGCACTGGGCAATACATATTTGTTAAAATTTTTCATAATCGTAATTACAATAACAAAGAAATCAAATGCACACACTTATTGATACAATGTTGGTCACAAGCTAAAATTTTCTCACAGTCCATAAAGATAGTCCTGATCATTCATCATAATAGTAATTACAGTTTTTTTCACAAAGTCTCATTAGTAAAAGAAATTGCACACAGAAGTAGTGGATTTCCATGCAGTCTTGAAGAAGTAGTGTTGTCCTTCCAACGGAAAGACAGTGCTGACTCTTGACATGCTGACAGGTAATGGGCCACAACAGAGGAAACCCACAGCGGAGTCAGTCGAAGTTGATGAATATTGGTAGGTAGGTCATCACAGAGTAGACCCACTGTAGTCCTGGTAGAGAGTATGGTATTGGTGGGCCACCAGAGGTGCAGACCCACTGCAGTCCTTGTAGAAATAATGGTATTTGTGAGTTATCAAAGGTGTAGACCCACTGTAGTCCTTGTAGAAATAATGGTATTGGTGGGCCACCAGAGGTGCAGACCCACTGTAGTCCTTGTAGAGATGGCCAGCAGCCATCTGTTGCGACTGTGCAGGTGCACAATCACCATCGAAGAGTCTTGCAGAGAAGATAGCAAGTCCATAAACCACCACTTGTGCACGCACAAAGTTTTTGGAATTGTCCTTAGAACCAGCAATGCTGTTATCCAGTCCCTTGCTGAATTATTAACACACGTGCAAACACTAACAGTCCTTACTTCTCACATATTGTCCATATATTATGACCAACAGAAACGTGTGCAGTGAAATAATGTCTAAGCATATTTACAAGGTAAATAACATATTATTAATGCCAATTATATTTGATGATAACAGTATTCCTCATCATAGTGAATGTAGTTAAGTATTAGAAGAAGAAAAAATTCTATGAAACTACACAGAGACAGGAAGAAAACAAATACACAAGGGAACACAAACACATAGTGGGATAACACGAAAGGAAAGGACAGGGTTCGTTTTCAGTGTAAGATTTGATACTGCAGTCCAACCCAAAACTTCATTCCATAGATCTTTCATCTTATTTCAACATTTGTTTCCACGAAAAAAATCCTATCCAAGCATGCTTTCTGTATTTATATGTTCACATGTTTCTTACCACAATAGTTATTTTCCATTATCTTACCTCATCATTTATTTCCAAGAAAATCATACCTAAACCTGTTACCCTAAACCCTACTTTTTTTGGTTCATATCCTCTTTCAAAATACTGTTTTGGCCAAACCATTTTCTTATAGCTTCTCAATGCATTTCTTCCAATCCATCATAGTTAGTTTCTTATATAGTCTACCCCCTCTTAAGCTAACTTAAATCTACTGAGCTCAGATGCTAAACTAAGGGACGAGGCAATGCAGCAGCACTAGCAGCACATAACAAATTAACACAAACCACAAGGACAAAAAATTGAAATTGGCAAAGCAATTGCAATATTACAACTAAGATAAGGCACTGTGCAGCAAACAAGAAAAATAAATCAGTAGTAAAACTAGCTTAGAAGAGTAACACAAATTAACATTCAGTAGCACTATGCCTGGCAAACAGCAGCAGCAAATAAAAAAAATATAAAAAATATAAAACTTATATCTATACATGACAAAGCTCAAGCAGAAAAAATATTACAGTAAAAATGGCCGTGTTTAATACCTATGCCACATCTTAACACTAGAGTGATGCATCACAAAACTTACTCTACCAAAAAAAATTACCAAGTAGTTGAAAAGAAAATTCCATATGCAATTCCTGTGAAGGGAAATGTGTTTTTCTGCTCCTTCGTTTTTTTTTAAGTTATTACTTACTGGATCTGTAGGCATAAAATATCTATATTAGTACATTCATAAAATTTTATTTTAAACAATGCTGCAGTGCAGCTAGAAACTAGATATTAAAGAAAATGAGCAAATAAATACATAAAGCAAGCCATATGGCATTTTTCTCAACTAGCAAGACAATAGCTGTGAAATGTTACTCATCGTTTCATTAGGCATTTTTGTAAATATCATAAATTAAGAACTCTACAGTGTAATCATGTATTCAAGTTTGAGGGTGTCGTATTTACGATGCTTTCTACAAAGGAATGTCAACAGCGAGGATAATGGCCTCTTTTTTTTTTCTTCTCCACCTGTGCCTTTGACACACACTAATGGCTTTTTTTTCCAGGCATCAGTACCGCAGCTGGGTTCCCACGACGCATTACGTGAAGGTGGTCACTTAACTTTCTTATCGAAATATTTACGATAGCAGTTTCCGCTACAGTGACAGTCTCATATAAAAAATATTTCACAGGTCAAGAATTTGCGTTGCAAATGTGTAGAAACAAAATCTTATGAATATAACAGTGTCCAAAAAATTTTCGCCGGCATTGTGATACATTCACGCATTTACACACATTTCATAACTCTTAAAGTACGATTCTTAGTTTCCAACATCCTTTTTCACAAGTCAGAGTCCCTAACCAATATTCATTACTCCTTACCTTATTATACATATACATATTCGTCGACACTTCTTCAATATTTCATTATAAGAAATACGTAGCATCATCTTATTGATCATAAACATACCTCATCAGCATAATACACATCGTCGTCATAAAAATAACATCATAACTCCTCAGTCAAATCTCAAAAACGTCGTAGCTTTCTGCAATAATTTCAAAACCTAGAGAAAATTCTCTGCTCATGTCAAAAGTGTCATCTACCTCAAACGTACCTTAAAAATCATTCTCCCTTACCAAATACATCATTCAAAGCTCTAATAGTATCACAATGTTTCCGAAAAATATGAACAGTTCACAAAGTACAGACAAAATAAAATTTCATAAGTGTGAAGTTATCCAACTGTGTAATTGTGTAAACATGTGTCACTGACATAGTAAAAAATGTTTGTGTCTCTCAGTTAAATGATCAGATAGCCGTGCAATTTATGTGTTAGAGGAATATGGTAAAGATGTGTAAAGTTGTATAAGCAAATACCATATTAGCTAGGGCTCCTTGTGCTTGCCAAACACATGGTACACAAAGTAGGCGTGTACTCCCCTGAGGATTAATGTAATTATACCCTCAGGTGTTACAGATTACAGCAATGGAATGAAATGTATCATGGAAAACCTTTGTATCATCGTACTTCAAATATCTTTAAAAATAAATGATTTAAGTACAAAATTAATCACTCAAATACGTGTACTGTAGCGCTAAACTGTGCGTCTTGTTGTAAGATAATCTCTGTGGAAGTGTCGTGGTTATCGTCCTCCGAAAGCTAAGTTCTGCAGAAGTCAACGTACTTACCTCGTAATAAACAAAGTGAATTGCTATGCGTATGGATATCGTAGTTGTTATGCTTACTGCTGTGATGAAGTAACTACTTTACTGTAACGTATTGTTGTGCTACAGAAAAGGCTGTCTCATTGTAGCTATACCACAAAAGTTACTACTAAAACATGTTTTCCTTTCCAGAAGAATTCAGAAAAACTGTGCCGACATAAAACAGAAACACCGCAAAAGCAACATGGTAAATTGTCATTCATTAGTAGCGTCGTGATTTTCATGAACAATAGTTTGGAGTTCTTTTATGGCTGCTTCGTGATTCTGTAATGCATTTTCATGCCGCGAAAAAATAGGTTGAAAATGCTCACAAATTTGTGTTTTTACATCATTACAGGCTTTTTGACATTTCGATTCAATATTATGAAACTCAGTAGTTAAATCTTCACGTGTTTGTTCAAGCTTATGTTCCACTGAGTCTAACTTTTGAAGCTTTAGTTCCATTGCGTCTAACTGTTGCTGTGTTTCTCTCTGATTTTGTTCCATTGTGTCTAACTGTTGCTGTATTTGTCTCTGATTTTGTACCATGTGTCTAACTTTTGAAGCTTTTGCTGTGTTTGTCTCTGATTTTGTTCCATTTGTTGCATTAGCTGTAATAACAATGCATTAGTGTCTGGAATCTGTTCCTCTACGCTTTTCGGCAGTGCATTTGCACCGGCAACATTCACATTTTGACAAGCTGAAAATGTGTCTTGACTTATTTGAGAAAAGGGTGAGGACACAAAACCTGAATCTACAGTATTTGCAAGATTGTGTCCTGTCATTTCGGATTCCTGAGGCAAGCTGTTGCCGACCGATCGATCGATAATGCTTCCCTGTTCACTAATTGTTTCACTGTCTACACAATTGTTTGCAGCCCACTCCATTTCCCTATGTACAATTACCAAATTACTACTTTGAACATTAGTTAATTCATTACTCGGTGGCGGTAACACACTGCTTTCGTCTTCACTGTCATTTCTCAGTTTACTTTGGAGCCTAGTGTTACGTTTTTCACACGCCATTATTGTCACAATATTTCACACGACAACACAGAAAAACACAATTTGAAGAGCAAAAATAGGGGAACACATTAACATAGCACTGAAAATAATATCTAGGTAATTGCAAGCGTAGCTGCGAAATACTTGGTGCAAATCTACAAGCATGCCACAACTGTTTTACTGTACAACAATGAAAGGCTGCAACTACAAAGGAGATTCTCTCTACAATTACGTGCTAGCAATAAACAAAATCTACACTAATTACACAAACTACAAGAAAAAATCAGAAGATTCCAGTGAGGTATCCTCGGCTAAGGGTCGACATATGAAACGTCCCCTTAGAAAAATTATACACGACTGTGCTTAAACAGAGACACAATATTTTTAGCGCAACGCAATCTGACTTTCAATAATCCCTACAAAACAATGGCCCTGACTAACATTAACCTGTACCTTTCACAAATCACTTACCTCACCAAAAATCTCCGTTACTCGAACTACTGCAATACAGCGAGCGCCACTACTGCCAGCTAAATAAAAGATTCAAACTACTGAAGTCAGTAACTACTGATAGGGATAGTTAGCAAATGAAAGATTTCAATAGAGAATAAACAATGTATTTACCTTAATAGTCATAATATATATAGCAGTTCATAATGTCCAGTATAACAAATTTCAAAACTCCGCCATCTCTCTCCCCACATCCACCACTGCTGGCGGCTCACCTCCAACTGCGCAACGGTACGCGCTGTTCACGTCCAGCTGCCCAACACTACAATAGCAGACAACAATGCAAACTAGCCACAGACTGCACACAGCACAGCCAGTGATTTTCATACAGAGCGCTACGTGGCGGCGGCGTTACCAATAAAAGAACCTAAACAGCCTACTTACACCGTCTGTTCATTTTAATTCAAATCTTCCTCAGCTGTCCTAAATCTCTTGAAATGAATGCTAGGATGAATCCTTCAATAACACCATATAGCCGATTTTCTCCTCTGTTCTTAACCAGCTGAGCCATTGATTCGTCCCGAACAAACCCAGTGTCAACTGTTCATTTAAGCCGAACCATCTCCTTTAAGAAACGATTACAACATTTTTTACAGAGACAATTCCAAATCTCTTGAGACAGGTGGGCGCTTACGTGATGCTTTCAAAGTTGATCAAGGAATCACTCCCAGGTTTCCAGTGTTTGTTTTCCTTTTCTTCCCAGCACCAAAGTAAATGAGGCCTTGGCCTGCTAAATGAGGGAAGCGTGATTCATATTATTACCCGACTGTTCTGATTTAGATTTTACCTTCAAAAATCATTCCTTCAGCAAAACTACGTCCGGTTTCTTCTCCACTTTCCATCTGACTTGTTTCCCATCTTAATGAGGACTAAGTGTCCTTTGAGGTAAACTTTGCATATTTGTGCAGTAGAAGAATTGTAAGGGAAAGTTAGGTAATCGTGTGCAGCGAATACTAGTACGCAGGTACATGCCTTCCGCCCACCACTGCCCACTTCTGATTCCCGTAAGTACCAAAAAAGAACAAAAAAACAGGCGTCGTTTGAGCTACGGATTGCGTGAGTTTGAGGCACATAGAACGTTCCAGTTTTTTTTATTATTTTCAGTAAACAGAAAGTAAAAAGGCTGTCTTTGCACTTATTAATTTTATCTGAATATCATATTAAACGTGGTAATTCATTAAAACATTGCATAATTTTGCTTTCTAAACACTGAACTTTAATATGCAGAATCTGATCGCGTTACTGTTTTATGGCTAGTGATTCGCTGGAACAGAACAGGTGTACACACTCATGAAAAACAAGTCGGAAGAACTTAAAATGAAGAGGAAGATAAGGAATGAAAATAAACAACAGTGTGAGCTGAAGAACAAGAATGAGAAATTTTTTATATGAGTAGTTCACTGCAGAGCCAACAATAAAAGAAAAGGACACCAAAGTCATAGGAGGTATCGGCTGTTTCCAGTAAGTCAGATTATTGTGACAATATTTACCATAGCCAGTAGGCTTAAATCAGTATCTACACGTAGTGAAGAACCTAAAGAGCTATGTTGCATCTGCGGAGAAATATATCATGCCAAAAAGTTGCAATACAGATATGCAGAGTGCTCTGCTTCGAATAAAACTGCAGGTACTGGAGAATAAACTCTAAGCTCATGTTTACGGTGGCTGTTTATCTAGAAAATGGTTGTTCTAAAAACTGCCGGAATAGGAAAATAAAAATGATTACACATTCCATTCGGCGGCTTAAATTCTTTTCAATATTCTAAACTCGTAACAGAAACTGACAGATAATTTAAGTGGCGATTGTTTTCACTCACGTAAATTTAAAATAAGCTTCCCTTCTCGAGCGCACAGTTCCCAACCACTGCGGATAATTACCCTACATGTTAGAGGACCGTGTGAAACCGCATGGCCGCGCAGTATTAGCGGAGCGGTCTAAGGCGCTGCAGTCATGCACTATGCGGCTGGTCCCGGCGGAGGTTCGAGTCCTCCCTCGGGCATGGGTGTGTGTGTTTGTCCTTAGGATAATTTAGGTTAAGTAGCGTGTAAGCTTAGGGGACTGATGACCTTAGTAGTTAAGTCCCATAAGATTTCACACACATTTGAACATTTTTGAAATCGCGTGTTTGTAATACTTGCAGTTAAACTTCATTTACTGTTATTTACATTTAAATGTACTTAGTATATCATATTTTAGAATACCACACTTTCTCTTACTGAAAAACTTGCTAGTATGGAAGTTTGTAAATAATACATTGATAGACGCAATATGGAAGGAAAATTGACGTAATAGTTGATTATCCGTCGTTGGCCTGTTATCTGTTCATCCCAGTACTACATCATAGAGGAAAAAGAATGAAACGCTTTCTTTATTTACAGGTTTTTAAAAGTATTTTTGTAGACAGTAAGCCTTCTGTTTGAGTACTAATTGTCCAGACGTTCCACAACCGTCTCTAGGAACATGAGACCAAAGTTGCACAGCTGTTGTGAGATTGATTTCGCATCCGATGTAAGACGTTCCCTACACACATTCCCATTCCAAAGATTTCTAGGCTGTCCTTGTGTTACAGTATTTTTCTTTCAACCTCTAAACATAAAACTACGAGAGAAAACAGTTTTCAGAACATGTTTGTTGAACTTAGATTATGCCATTCAAACTAAAAAACAAAGACTTCAGAATCATGTAATATACCCATTAATATGGTCAGATGCAATTTAGAAGCAAACCAACTATTAGAATGACTGCGACAGAGGTACTTTTAATTTTTGCTTTTGGGGCGATGTGGAGGGGGTAAGGCGAATTTCTCACACCAAATTTAAACGCATACCGCTGCCGCATTGCCGCGATATCCGGTGCCAAACTACAATCTAACACCAGGAAGACGATTCAAAATTTATCATCTGTAAAAATGTCTTTCATGGTAGTCATATTGACAGTCAGATGTCTCAAATTCCACACAAAGACGTAAAAAAGAAATGGCTGGTTGGAAGCTCTTTGCTTGAATATTAAATGTTTTGGCAGAAGTTTGTAACGTCGATTATTAGATCACGTCAAAGCGGTGTATTATCTCGTTGATTTATTGTCATTACAGATTCCTTAACGGGTCAGTGTTGTGGTGGAGACAGTAGCTACAATGTAGTTATCCCACTTTTCAGTCGACGGCAGGAAAGATGTGCCTATGACGTCTGATGCAGTGAGCTCATTTTGTAGTTTTGGGTAAGCATACTGTTGGTACTACATAAATTGTGCAAATAATTACTCTCTGTAGCTTCCTTGTCGGAAATATGTAGTCATTATTGCGAAAATCGAAGTTGATGGGCACGAAATAAGCTTGTTGCAGTTATACAGTTTCACAAGAGACGCTATTCTGAGAAACACAAACTGTTGGCTTTTGTGATCTATAAGACAGCAGGTCTCGTCGTTGTTTATGTTCAAGTGTTATGGTAAGTGAAATATTCAAAGAATATCTCCATGCATTAGCCCGTAACGTTTCGTCTGAGAGTTTATAAGCGAACAACGTACACTTCCTCTGTCACAGCCGGATGCAATGCTTCATTTGCTTCTGCTTGATGTCGTGCTTCGAAATGTTTAATCGTACATGTATGCTTGATTAAGAAACAGTTGTATATTAGCTTGTAATAAGAGAGAGTCCATTCTGTTTCATTTATTTTTTTCGAAAATGAATTATATTATCCCCATTTATTTTTTAGCGAAATAGCTACACGGTTACTTCCGGAAAGATCCCGTTCAGATTCTGACTCTCATGGATCTGTGGGGGTGATACAAATGCGAAATGTTCACGAATTCTTCCAGGACCCGTGAACTGCCAGTGGGTCTCCGATTTAGTTTATAAAGAGCAGGGTGATGGCTTAACACAGCCATTTCTGGGTCTGACGGTACAGCTGCTGTAGAGGGGCGACATTATTTCAAAAATTTGTAGGAGAAGCGAGACAGTTCGGTAACTGTGTTTGCAGTAAATCATTTGAACCAAATGTTCCAGCTAATTAATTCTACATATTTCTTTTGTTGTCATTCCTAGCAAACAAGTTGTTACATCATCTTAAAGAGATCTCTATTTCTTCACTAACGATCTATCGTTGGTCGACATGGGTAGCAACATACTTACTGTGTTACTACGTTTGACACTGTGGCGGTTGTTGGGGCCGATCTGAAAGTTATATTATTTTTAATGAATCAAGTTAGCCAAGATAGATACAACTTTTTATTTCTATGAGCCGTTTCGATAGATCTACGCTGTCATCATCGGATCTGAGAGTTACAAAAACAAACATCCCCACTGAATGTGGCTTAAACATGTACTATTTCATGAATATGTATTTATTAAGAGTGCTTCCTATACGCAAGTCCATTCTGAAAAATGAAGAAACCGCAGAACAGAAGCTTAAGCCACAATTTTTTATTGGGTACGCGACCACTTTCATCATCTGGTGTAAAAAAAAGAATGAGGTGATCATCTGTCATCCTCACCCCAGTGTTGTAATGTAACTAAACGTTCCGTTTCAAAAGAGTAAAATGGACAAAAATTCTATAGCAACCGTTTCCCCGTACTCCGCCATAGGAAACACAAACAGGAAAGCTATGATGAGGGAACGGTTCTCCAGTTCTCCATCACAACATCGGGTTGAGGATGACCTCACATGATAAACTGATTTTATTTTATTTTTTACACCAGATGGTAGAACTTTAAGTGTTCCGAAACTAGACGTGTACATAATGAACGAGTGTGGACAAGGAATTGTCCTGCAGTTCCGTCATTTTTCAAAAAAAGATGTATTTATGGTTGTATCTATCTGAAGAAAATCTAGAGCATTTCAATAAACACAAACATCAAGCATTGCGTCATTTACGTACAGAAATTTCATTCATGTACTATCACGTCAAATTTCGAGTTGTAGTTTGTGCCTAATTAAACAAAAAATTAGAAGAAAGGGCAGATAAGCAGTTGTTAGCATCCCACTTAGTAAATGAATCGACTTCATTTACTTCCACTACGATGGACGTGGAAGACTTATGGGCAAATTTTAAACACATTGTAAATCACGCACTGGAGAAGTACGTGCCGAAAAAGTGGGTTACGGACGGAAAAGACCCACCGCGGTTTAACAGCGCAATTCGGAGAATGCTCGGGAGGCAAAGACAGTTGCAGTCGTGGTACAAGAAAGATCGGGAGAATGAGGACAGGCAAAAGTTAGTAGAGATTCGTGCTGCTGTAAAAAGAGCGATGCGCGAAGCATGCAACCACTACCACCGTCATACCTTAGCAAAAGATCTTGCTGAAAATCCCAGGAAATTCTGGTCTTACGTAAAATCGGTAAGCGGGTCGAAGGCTTCCATCCAGTCACTCACTGATCAGTCTGGCCTGGCAACGGAAGACAGCAAAACGAAAGCTAAAATTTTAAATTTAGCATTTGAGAAATCTTTCACGCAGGAGGATCGTACAAACATACCGCGTTAGAGTCTCATACAGATTCCCGTATGGAGGACATAGTGATACACATCCCTGGGGTTGTGAAGCAGCTGAATGGGTTGAAAATAAATAAATCGTTAGGTCCTGATGGGATTCCAATTCGGTTTTACAGAGAGTAACCTACTGCATTGGATCCTTACTTAGCTTACATTTATCGCGAATCTCTTGCCCAACGTAAAGTCCCGAGCGACTGGAAAAAAGCACAGGTGATGCCTGTATATAAGAAGGGCAGAAGGACGGATCCTCAAAATTACAGACCAATATCCTTAACATAGGTTTGTTGCAGGATTCCCGAACGTATTCTCAGTTCAAGTATAATGAATTTCCTTGAGACAGAAAAGTTGTTGTCCATGCATCAGCACGGCTTTAGAAAGCATCGCTCCTGTGAGACGCAACTCGCCCTTTGTTCACATGATATCTTGCGAACCATGGATGAAGGGTATCAGACGGATGTCATATTCCTTGACTTCCGGAAAGTGTTTGACTCAGTGCCCCACTACAGACTCCTAAGGTACGAGCATATGGGATTAGTTCCCAAATATGTGAGTGGCTCGAAGACTTCTTAAGTAATAGCACCGAGTACGTTGTCCTCGATGGTGAGTGTTCATCGGAGGTGAGGGTATCATCTGGAGTGCCCCAGGGAAGTGTGGTAGGCCCGCTGTTGTTTTCTATCTACATAAATGATCTTTTGGATAGGGTGGATAGCAATGTCCGGATGTTTGCTGATGATGCTGTGGTGTACGGGAAGGTGTCGTCGTTGAGTAACTGTAGGAGGATACAAGATGACTTGGACAGGATTTGTGATTGGTGTAAAGAACGGCAGCTAACTCTAAATGTAGATAAATGTAAATTAATGCAGATGAATAGGAAAAAGAATGCCGTAATGTTTGAATACTACATTAGTAGTGTAGCGCTTGACACAGTCACGTCGATTAAATATTTGGGCGTAACATTGCAAAGCGATATGAAGTGGGACAAGCATGTAACAGCAGTTGTGGAGAAGGCGGATAGTCGTCTTCGGTTCATTGGTAGAATTTTGGGAATATGTGGTTCATCTGTAAAGGAGACCGCTTATGAAATACTAAGACGATCTATTCTTGAGTACTGCTCGAACGTTTGGGATCCCTATCAGGTCGGATTGAGGGAGGACATAGAAGGAATTCAGAGGCGGGCTGCTAGATTTGTTACTGGTAGATTTGATCATCACGCGAGTGTTACGGAAATGCTTCAGGAACTCAGGTGGGAGGCTCTGGAGGTAAGGAGACGTTCTTTTGGTGAATCGCTACTGAGGAAATTTAGAGAACTAGCATTTGAGGCTGACTGCAGTACAATTTTACTGTCGCCAACTTATATTTCGCGGAAAGACCACAAAGATAAGATAAGAGAGATTAGGGCTCGTACAGAGGCATATAGGCAGTCATTTTTACCTCGTGGAACAGGGAAATAAGATGCTAATTGTGATACGAGGTACCATCCACCACGCACCGTATGGAGGATTCTCGGTTGTTGAATAATTTTTTTCTGCATTGTTTAGGTGTCTGGAAGCATATGCTATCGGGTGTTCCTGCCCATCTATTTCGTGAGATAACACAATACCCGAAACAAAATTGCTTGATTCACAAAATAATATAAACTGTTTACTAAAATCTGGAAAAGCCATAACTGGACTAGATGTTAACAAATTTTTTAACTTTTGAAAAGCCTCTTCACATTCTGCTGACCGGTGAAATTTTGCTCCCTTCTTCAACAACTGCGTGAGGGGCCTTGCAATTTCCGCAAATTTTGGAATAAACCTCCTGTAAAAATTGGCGAGACCTAAATAAGACTGCAACCCTTTTACTTTTGTAGGTGTTAGAAAATTCATTACCGCCTCTACAAGTTTTGGATCCGTGCGGACACCCTCCTGTCCTATAATATGAGCTAAATAACGGCCTTCTTGCAACAAAAAATGACTTTTTCCATATGAAGAGTTAACCGCGCTGCTTTCAGACGATCGAAAACTTCGCGCAAACGGTGCACATGTTCTTGCACGGCCTTTGAGAAAACAATTATGTCGTCCGAATATACCATACACTGATTAGGTTTCAGCCCTCGTAACAAGCTATCTAGTAACCGTTGGAAGGTTTCCGGAGCATTTTTGAGTCCGAAAGGCATTCGCCGATACTGAAAATGACATGTAGGTGTTGAAAAAGCTGTCTTCGGTTGGTCTTCCGGGACGACCTCCAACTGGTGGTACCCGCTTCGAAAATCCAAGGTCGTGAAGTACCGACACTGACCCAAAGTATCCAGAGTTTCAGTGACATTAGACACTGGGTATGCATCCGATGCAGTTTTTTGATTCAGGAAGCGATAATCACAACAAAAACGATATGCCTTGCCCCAATCAGGTGACTTTTTACCCACTATTACGACAGGAGCGGACCAGGGACTACTACTGGGTTCTATTATCCCATCCTTAAGCTGTTGATTAATAAATTCATCCATGACAGGCTGTAAACTTCTTGGAACACGATATGGACGTATATACACCGGTGCTTCATTCCCAGTGGGGGTGTAATGCTGAAATAACGGTGTGGCGGGCAGTGGACCATGAGAATTAAATAACTTTATATTCCGTCAAAAGGTTCTCCATGACTTCTCTGTCTTGCCCTTCTAAATGTGCTACTTTACCCCTAAGTGTGGACTAGCTGACAGACTCTCTCGGCATTGTGTAATCTGCTGCGAAATCTTTATCCAGTTCATCTTCCCCTATTATCTCCAGATTCGCTATTACGGTACCCCGTGCTAACTGCACCTCTTCAAGGGCAAAATTATCAATACTGACTGGCACAACCTTTTTTCTTTCTATCTCCCGCACGTAGGACACGGTACGGCGCGTAAAACACTTCATTTTATCCAGCGGCTCATTCTCAGACAAAGGTTCAATGACACACAACGAATTTACCGGCACGCTAGCTCTATCTGCCCAGATTATTTTCCCTGTACCCTTCGGTACAGCATCCCGCGAGTTAACCCTAAGGGACCTTGTACGCAGTTTAGGTGGCCCACCCGATATCTGGGCGGTTCCTTGCAACAGTAATGGTTTTTCGGCCGCAGAACCTAGGCGAAATTGTATTCCGTCCAGTTCTACTGTACGCCGTTCCAGGTTAACTTTTGCGTGATGTGCAACCAGGAAATCCAATCCTAGTATGACATCATAGCTACTGCCAACAACTGGAAGAACTTCTACCTTCACCTGGAAGTTCCTCATTTGCACTCGGAAGTTTAGCACCGCTGATCCGAGTGACTTCACCTGTCCCCCACCCACGCCACTTGACGCCTAGCGTGGTGGTTTTAATTCTACTTTACCGAGTACATTTCTAATCGCCACGGATACCTGAGATCTGGTATCCAATAAAAATTTGCACGGTGTGCCCCTCACGAAGCCGGTCAGAAAAAAGTCTGCCACTGATTCTGCACTGGGGGTGTTGCATAGTGGACACACCACCCCATACCCCGTTTCACCGAGGGGGTAGAGGCCCACCTTGTGGTTTCCTATCATGTTTCTGCCAGGATCCATTGCAATTACGCTCCGTATGACCCCAACGTCTGCATTTCCTGCTCTGCACTTCCTTGCGATCGTGTCTAATGTGTCCCATCCGACCACATCTGAAACATCTTTTTTCTGGATTAAACACTGCCTTCCTGTCCCACGTCTTTGTTACTGCTTCAACTTTCTCTAACGCCACAGCGATTCCGACTGCCTCATTGAGAGTCTTAGGGAATTCCATACTAACCCTGCGGGAGATTTCGGGTTGTATTCCCCGCAAAAATGTGTCTAGTGCCCTCTGCTCAGCTTCCTGCAGAATGGCTTCATTAGCCCTATCTGAATCCTTTAGCTCATAGGTATTAACATTAATTTCTCGAATTCGATCTACAAAAGCTTCTATTGATACCCCATTCCTTTGATACATTCTATTCAATTGTTCCCGATAATATCTATACGTATTTTTCCTCCGATACCTTTCCAGCAACCCTTTTTTGAATACTTCAAATGTCCGAGCATCCCTTAATTCTTCATGGCATGTAACGTACGCTCTGGCATCCCCAGTTACTTTCAACTTAGCCACATGCAAAAGTGTTCTGCATCCTAATTTCCCAATTTAGTGGCCTGTTAAGGTTCTAAAAAATATCATAACATCCTCCCCAGATTTTCCCCAGAAAGGGGTGACCAAAGACGCAGCGTTAGTGTCAAGAATTACTGCATTAACAGGAAACCGTTCTTTGCTCGCTGCTTTAGACTGAGAAAGCTCTATCTCTAATTCTGACACTAGCTCAATTAGCTGCTGAATGGCCACCTCGGCTGACACAGACTGCTCCATCACTACCAGCTATCGAATCAAGACTACAGTAAGCCCAGAAAGAAGAACAGGAAGGGAAGATGGACCACCAAACGAAAAATTGGCACTTACTTGTCATTATGCAGGAGCTGCTGATCCATTGTTGTCCATCTCAGGTGGTACATATACTCGTCGATTACCAGCCACAATTTCCTCCAAATCCAGGGAGAAGTCCACTACTGTCACCAATTGTAACAGGAGTGTGTGATGTGCAGGTTGGCCGACTGACACCACTTGTAACAGGATGACCAGAGCAAATGACGTGGCTGGGGTTGTAGGGCATCGCTGGGTAAAAGAAGGTGGCTGTTTTTAGCAATCTTCCTCTTTATTATTGGTTCTTCCAACACATTTTCTGATGGCTCAGCCCCACCGTTCGTTTTGTGGTGGATATGTGCTGATGCATGCGGCCCCGGGAAACGCGACGCCACCCTCGGTCAGCGGCTGCGCTGGCGGTAGGAGGTTAGCAGCACGAGGCCCAGCCTAGCCCGCCTCCTGAACACGCGGCGACTCGTGACGACGCCGGTAGTCGCCGGTGCAGCAGCGGGCAACGCCCTCCGCCGGCCAGTCCTCGGTGATAGCGTCACTGATGACGACGACGTAACAGTGACCGAACGCCCAATCGGTCGAACCGAATGCCGACGCCCACCTCTGATGCCCTTAAATAGTGCAGACCGCTGCTGAATCCGCCAGTTACAAGGCTGCGTGATTATTAGAAGGTTCTCGATGAGCTGGCTAACGCAACCGCGCCTCACGCGGCCCGCGCCTGCGTAATTCTGCTAATGCTGCGTTCTGGCTGTTGATCGCTGCCCCGCACATACACACATACCGACGCTAGTTGCAAAACTGTGTCACCTGCATAACGCACCGGCCAGCCTCCGTCCGCCGTCTACCGTGAGGCTGACGCATCGCGCACTGAAACACACTAAATCACAATTTCGCACCATATTTCCTAAAAATAACACCTAGTCCTCTACAAAAGATTAGCTGAATATTTCAGTATTACGACGTGCACTCGTGAAATACACTGTGTGTACATACAAACATGTAGGCTATGCTCAAAGAACTTAGGAGGTGTAAAGATGTGCACATACAGAAACACATAGGTTATGGTCAAAGAACTTAGCCATAGGAAGCTCAAGGATCTCGCACATATAGAAATTCAAAAAGCTATTATTCATTACATAGATTATGCCATTACTGAAGTATCCCCATCGATGTTTAAGTTGCTCAGAAGACTAAGTGGAATACTACGCAGAACAAAAAGATGCAGTGCGGATCTAGAGGGATTCGAAGGCGCATCCAGTGTTGATCTAATTTCTTTTCTTATTTGGAGATACCTTGCGTCTTTCTTCGAGTATCAGTGTAAAACACAAGCATTATTACCTAAAATATGCTTAGTGGTATGTGTTAGCCTCCATGTCGTGGCAACTATTGTTTTTGAACTTCTTCATACCTAAAACCACCCTCCGCTGTTTCTTCCTCCCCACTGATTCAGCACTAAGGCTCGTGCTTCCTGAAATCAGTTCCTGTCCTGTTCCACCGTTCTTTCAATACGGCTTATGTGCGATGAGATGGAAGAGAGAATCGCGATTTTGTTTTTCTTCAAAAGTCTACTAGCACTCAGCGGAAAAAATGGTTCAAATGGCTCTGAGCACTATGCGACTTAACTTCTGAGGTCATCAGTCGCCTAGAACTTAGAACTAATTAAACCTAACTAACCTAAGGACAGCACACACACCCATGCCCGAGGCAGGATTCGAACCTGCGACCGTAGCGGTCGCTCGGCTGCAGACTGTAGCGCCTAGAACCGCACGGTCACACCGGCCGGCCAGCACTCAGCGGACCATTGCTCCTTGCTGACAGGGACTTTGCATAAGTTGCCATTTCCTTTCCCGTTGTCTACTGACGTATTGGATTGATTGGTTTGTGGGATTAAAGGGACCAGACTGCGACGGTCATCGGTCCCTTACGTATTGGATTCACCGAGCGCTTAGTCACCAGTTCAACCTGTACTCTAAACATCACGCACCGTAAATCCAGACAGACCAACGGCAATTTCCTCATTGTCAGCTGGCTTGCTAGCTAAACGAGGAGAAACATTTCTTTCTCATAGAGACATGAGCGGGGAGGGGGTCTCTGGTGGAACAGATGCAAACAGAAGATTGGCCATTTACTGAATGCCAGTAAACCCCGTCCGCGATTCTTTAAAGACTCTATCTCTCATGTATAAAATAGCATCAACCGGATGATCACTTTGCAAATGAGTTAACGTGTTAAATATATAACATTAAGCTTGTAAGAGAAAAGAAGTTTAGAAAATGTTTGAAGTTGGTTGGAAGATGCTAAAACCTCTCATTATTAAATACTGGGTGAGTTAAGTCTCGGTAATTTTTGCTCCTTTTTAAGCAAAGGTGGTTTTTCACGCATCTCATTGTTCATGATGTCACATCTCCTGAACTGTGTCGTACAATGACATACTTCTGCAGGTACATTCAGGTGTATATGTGAATAGTGTTTGAAAAATATATTGTGAACAGAAGTAGTAGTAAAGAAGTAATAAATTAAAATGTCATGTCTGATGTCGAAGTTTCCCTGCATGAACAGCGAAAATGTAGTATGCGATAAACTTTTTTCGTTTCATCATTTTGTGGATGGCGTCAGTGAGAAACCTTTCCTCAAGGTTTGAAACTGTGCGTAAGGTTTGTTGGATGTCGCTAAGTGCACACATTCTCAAATACTGGATGAATAAAGTCTGGGTATTTGTTCCCTGTCAGTTACACTGCCTCAAAACGAACACACAATTTCCAACTATAATACATTCCTTTTTGTACTAAACATTCAACATATGACTATACCTCTTAATGAGTACATTATGAGAGCAATTTAAATTTTCAAATTTGTTCAATAAACATGCCAAATACTTGTTGGCAATAGAATACATCCTGCTACTGTGCCGGTGTCCCCTGTTGGTCGCATAGTTATATGCAACTAGATTATAGTGCATGGCACTTATTCGACTGTATATTTTGCAACGTTCCAGTGACCATAGCTGTCTCTCAACTGACATCTCCATTTTCGTCGATTCTTTTGATGCATCGTTATTCTTCTAGTTACTAACATTACTTCGATTCTCCCTCCCCTCTCGCCACACCAAAAACGCCTTTCGTGCATAATTGCTCCGAATTTTGATTGTAGAGTAAATTTTCGTTAGGGATAGAGCAGCTGGCATCACCAGATTATACGTTCACGTGAGGAATGAAATCAGAACCTTTTTGTACTATACTGTGGAGGTAATTATTAACACGACGGGAATAACACAGCCTGAGACAGCGCTGAAGGAATAATTGAACAGTCATAAAAAGAGTAGATAGTTCAACGATCAGTCTTTACACTCTGAGATACATCCGTATGGCGTGATAAGTGTACTTTTGAAACAAGACTGGAATTTACAGCAAGCTCTAGTTCCAAGTGAACTATCGGTATAATATCCAGTTTGGGCTGTTTCACAGAAAATCTGCTGTAGTCCCACAGATAAGTGTAACGTGACTCTACCTGACATGCTACCTGCGCACCTGTATATTCATTATGCGGAACAACTTACTCCGCATCCAGTAGCACATTATCGTACAACGAATGGAAAACCAAGCGTTCCAAGAGATTGGGGGTCATGTAGCAGGTCATTCAAGTTGTGAAGAAGGTTGGTCGGTTATGTGTATATTCTACTCTGACAGCAATCTCTTGTAGAATTACGTAACACGTTCAGTGCTCGTGTATCATGATCGTTTTGAAGAACAGAAACCACCTCTGCAACATGAGGGCGACAAAGGAGTTGGAAGAGAATCTAAAAGAAATGGATAATTTCTTGAAAAGGAATAAGATGCACATCAACAAAAGTAAAGCGAAGGTAAAGGAATGTACTCCAATTAAATCACCGATCTGAGGGGAATTAAATTCGGAAATGACAAACTGTTGTTGTTGTGGTCTTCAGTCCTGAGACTGGTTTGATGCAGCTCTCCATGCTACTCTATCCTGTGCAAGCTTCTTCATCTCCCAGTACCTACTGCAACCTACATCTTTCTGAATCTGCTTAGTGTATTCATCTCTTGGCCTCCCCCTACGATTTTTACCCTCCACTCTGCCCTCCAATACTAAATTGGTGATCCCTTGATGCCTCAGAACATGTCCTACCAACCGATCCCTTCTTCTGGTCAAGTTGTGCCACAAACTTCTCTTCTCCCCAATCCTATTCAATACTTCCTCATTAGTTATGTGATCTACCCATCTAATCTTCAGCATTCTTCTGTAGCACCACATTTCGAAAGCTTCTATTCTCTTCTTGTCCAAACTATTTACCGTCCATGTTTCGCTTCCATACATGGCTACACTCCATACAAATACTTTCAGAAATGACTTCCTGACACATCTATACTCGATGTTAACAAATTTCTCTTCTTCAGAAACGCTTTCCTTGCCATTGCCAGTCTACATTTTATATCCTCTCTACTTCGACCATCATCAGTTATTTTGCTCCCCAAATAGCAAAACTCCTTTACTACTTTAAGTGTCTCATTTCCTAATCTAATACCCTCAACATCACCCGACTTAATTCGACTACATTCCATTATCCTCGTTTTGCTTTTGTTGATGTTCATCTTATATCCTCCCTTCAAGACACTATCCATTCCGTTCAACTGCTCTTCCAAGTCCTTTGCTGTCTCTGACAGAATTACAATGTCATCGGCGAACCTCAACGTTTTTATTTCTTCTCCATGGATTTTAATACCTACTCCGAATTTTTCTTTTGTTTCCTTTACTGCTTGCTCAATATACAGATTGAATAGCATCGGGGAGAGGCTACAACCCTGTCTTACTCCCTTCCCAACCACTGCTTCTCTTTCATGCCCCTCGACTCTTATAACTGCCATCTGATTTCTATACAAATTGTAAATAGCCTTTCGCTCCCTGTATTTTACTTCTGCCACCTTTAGAATTTGAAAGAGAGTATTCCAGTCAACATTGTCAAAAGCTTTCTCTAAGTCTACAAATGCTAGGAACGTAGGTTTGCCTTTCCTTAATCTTTCTTCTAAGATAAGTCGTAAGGTCAGTATTGCCTCACGTGTTCCAGTATTTCTACGGAATCCAAACTGATCTTCCCCGAGGTCGGCTTCTACCAGTTTTTCCATTCGTCTGTAAAGAATTCGTGTTAGTATTTTGCAACTGTGGCTTATTAAACTGATTGTTCGGTAATTTTCACATCTGTCCACACCTGCTTTCTTTGGGATTGGAATGATTATATTCTTCTTGAAGTCTGAGGGTATTTCGCCTGTTTCATACATCTTGCTCACCAGATGGTAGAGTTTTGTCAGGACTGGCTCTCCCAAGGCCGTCAGTAGTTCCAATGGAATGTTGTCTACTCCGGGGGCCTTGTTTCGACTCAGGTCTTTCAGTGCTCTGTCAAACTCTTCACGCAGTATCGTATCTCCCATTTCATCTTCATCTACATCCTCTTCCATTTCCATAATATTGTCCGCAAGTGCATCGCCCTTGTATAGACCCTCTATATACTCCTTCCACCTTTCTGCTTTCCCTTCTTTGCTTAGAACTGGGTTTCCATCTGACACACTAATGAAAGTAAATGATGTTTGCTATCTAGGTGACAAAGTAACTGATGATGGCGGAAGTAGAGAGCATATAAAATGCAAACTGTCTAAAGCAGGAAAATCATTTCGGTAAAAGAGGATTTTCTTAGTATATAATATACAGGGTGACAAAACGGTGTACACACACTTTATTCACCATAAAAACGTAACTACAGATATTCAGATTATTCAGATTTAGGTTATGACATGTACGATATGCCTGCCATCACTGGCGATGATGTGGCGGAGATGAATAGCGAAATTCTGCGTGACCCGCTGAAGTGTCGCAACATCGATGCTTTCGATGACCTCCTGAATGGCTGTTTTCAGCTCAGCAATGGTTTTGGGGTTATTGTTGTGTAACTTGTATTTAACATAGCTCCACAAAAAGGAGTCGCACGTGTTCAGATCCGGAGAATGTAACGGCCAATCGAGGCCCATGGCAGTGGCCTCTGGGTACTTCAGAGCCAGAATGTGGACACCAAAGTGCTGCTCCAGGACGTCCAACACGCTCCTGCTTCTATGGGACCGAGCTACATCTCGCATGAATCACATATTGTCAAAATCTGGGTCGCTCTGGATAATGAGGATGAAATCATCTTCCAGATCCTTCAGGTACCGTTCGGTAGTCACGGTGCCATCAAAGAATATCGCACGGATTATTCAGTGACTGGTCGTTGCGCATCACGCAGTCACCTGTTGAGGGTGAAGAGACTTTTCGATAGCGAAATGCGGGTCCTCAATCCTCCAAATGCGCCAATTGTACTTATTGACGAAGTCATCCAAATGAAAGTGGACTTCGTCGCTAAACCAAACCATACAGCGCATACTAATTCCCATCATGCCCCACGGCCAACAGTGCAGTTTGAACGTCGTAACGCAAACCGTTCAGAAGCTATGACGATTTTATTTCATATAGTTCAATAACCGACATCCTGCAAATTTATGTGTTAGGAAGTATTTTGTGAAGGTTCTTACTTGCCTGGAGTGTCGGCTTGTACGGAAGCGAAACTTGAACGACAAGCAGCTGATGAAAGAAGAGGTTACAAGCTTATCAAACTCTGTGCTGCAGAACAATGCTGAAAATTAGATGGGTAATCGAGTAACTAATGAGGATCTACTGAATCGGACTGGGGGAAAAATTACGATACGGCTTGACTAAAAGAAGGACAGGTTGATAGAATATATACTGAGCCATCAAGGAATCCTCTATTTAGTAATGGAGGAAAGTGTGGGGGATGCAAATCGTAGAGGGAGACCAATGGAAGGATATAGCGAGCATGTTCAACTGGAAGTAAGTTACAGCAGTTACTGCGAGAAGAAGAGGCTTGCGCAGGAGAGGCAAGCATGGAGAGCTGCAGCAAACCAGTAAACGGGCTGGAGAACACAACAGCAACAGGATCGTAACGCAGGGAGCCCCGTGAGGCTGTTTGCCGATAATGTTGCTGTGTTTGGAAAACGTCAAAAAATTACTGAGATTGCAGATAGACATGCGGAGCATCGCCGCTTTGTGCAGGAACTAGTGGTTGACGCTCGACATAAACTGATCTAACGTGATGCTTATAAACGGGTAGAAAGATCCGTTAACGGTCGATTGATTATTGGCGATCAGTTGCTTGGTACGGTGACAACTTCGAGATATTTAAGAGCATACTTTCAGTGTGACCTAAAGTGAAGCAAGAAAAGTGAAGCGAGAACGTGAAATCAGTTACAGGGAAAGCAGCTCCTCGGCTGAGTTTCGTTGCAACAGCTATAGAGAAAAGTAATTCACCCGTGAAGGAAGTAGCTATACAACCATAATTGATAGATTCTTGAGTATTGTTCGTTAGTGTGAGTCCCGTACTTGCTGACGTTGGCAAAGGTCATTCAGAAGAGCCACGAAGAGCGGGGCGTTCCGTCATGATTCGCTTCGTTACGGTGAGAGCGTTACGGTGAGAGCGTTACGGAAATACGTATTAGATTTCAGTGATAGACGTAGAAAGGATGGCGTTATACATCGTGCAGAAGCCTACCCTGAGCACAGACCTCACAAGCTATTGCTGTGATCTGGATGTGCTTAACCCTGAGTAATGAAATTCATTGCAACTGAAGTATGCTGTGTACTAATGTGAGGTTACATTGAGATCATTTTGTTTAAATGGTGTCTCTAATATTATCTATGAGAGCAGATATCGACCAGCTTTAGCTCTATTCTTTTGACGTTTACGAAGAAGGTCAAGTACAGAAATACGAAATACTGGATGGATGCATTAACAGGCACACTGGGAAGCATATGGCAGAAGTCTTAAAATCTGAATGCATAACATATATAAAAGTACTATATTTTATGTAAGTGCGATACCCCATTAAAGTAGCAGAATAGTAGAAGAAAAAAAAATAGACTAGAAATGAGATTTTTAGGAGTTAGCAGGGGAATGATTTACTTGACTGCATTGGAAGAGATGGTATCCCGGGAGAGCTTAATGTAATATATAAATCAATGCTTGTTTGTTTGTTCGTGTTTTATGCACTTCCATACCGTTCATGCTACTGCGATAAAACGTTGCCTACTTATTGCGTCTAACTGCGCGAAGGTCATAGTAAGAGTGCAATTAATTTACTTGGGGGTAAGCACTACATACCTAAAAAAGAGGCGGGGAGCAGTGCGGAAAACAAGTGCATCCCATCATGTGCTAATTCCACGATTAGAGAATAAGAGAACTTAGTCATTTGCAACAGTCTTTACATATAATTTCGGATCTTTAAGAAACTTTTGCTCGTTCACAGCCCCTACAAAAACATAAAAGTAAAAATATTTTTCTCTAACTGCATTTTGGCTGGTCATGCGATAAAACTGCCACATCAGGCACAGCGTTTTATTTCTTTACTTCATTACTACGAAATTTATTCACGATAGATTTTGCACGCAGTATTCACAAATACCGCTGAATTCACTTGCATAATCATATCAGTTGACGACACATACTTCATGATATATAATATCATAAACACTGAGATTCGTTGAAAACAGCCACATCAGCCATGCCGTTTTGATTTATTACGTCTTTACGACCAACTATACCCCAGAAACTTTTGAATACATTATCAAAATGTACCGCTGAAGCGCCTGCAAAATTAGTTAATTCTACGACCTATTCTACAGGAGGTATTGTTACATAAACATTGAGCTCCGTGAAAACGAAACTGCAGGCGATTTTCACTACAGATACAGGTGAAATATTAGTACAAACATGCGTGACGTATGTCACATATATACATATGACATACGGATACTATGGGAAAGTCGCTTGAAGAAACCTCCTCCTAAGCCCCTGGAATAATATCAACCAAACTTCGTCCAGATAGTACATACTATCTAGAAAGAATTATTTTTTTGGGGGAGGAGGGGGGAAGGTGGGGTAAGCACCACCTGCCTGCAGGGGACTGATGACCTCAGCAGTTAAGTCCCATAGTGCTCAGAACCCAACCAACCAACCACCTGCCTGCTATTGTGGTGGGTAAGATAACTCGATGATGATGAGAGAAGGTGGGGATGAGGAGATGGAGAGAGAGGGGGAAGGACGAGATAGACACAGATGAGGAGGAAGAGGAGGAGGTGGACAGAGAGAGGGAGAGGCAGAGATGGACCGAGAGAGGGGCATGAAGAGATGCAAAGAGAGGGGGAGGAGGGGATAAAAAGAGAGGGGAGGGAGGAAATTGACTTTGGGAGGGTAAGGAGATAGCGGGGATAAGAGGAGGCAGGAAGGAGGTAATGGTCAGAAGTAGGGGAAGGAGCAGATGATCCGAGAGGTGAAGAAGCTGATGGACAGAGAGGGGGTGGGGGGGAGGGAGCAGATTGGTTTGGTTTTGGTTTTGTTTTGCACTAGGAGGAGATGGACAACGAGAAGGACAGAAGGAGGATTCGGACAGAGACGGGAGGAGGAAATGAACTGACAGAAAATAGGCATAAATACATACTCGGGCAACACCAGGTACTCAGCTAGTATTAATAAATAACAATGAAGTACATGATTACTAAAGGCAGTGGCTCCCATATTTGTAAACGGATGACCCTCAAGTGTTTGCTTTGGCGAGTGTACTTTTAGAAAATGGAAAACGAGAACTCGGCTGACTGCAAACAAGACGGAAGCAGCAGTTCCAAATTTTACTCAGTTTTATTTGGAAGAAGAAGAGAATTATTTTAGTCTAATGCGTATGTCTTACACGCAGCAATTTGCTTTTAGGTCCACCAAAACAAGTCAGTTCTGTAACAAACTCATTTGTTTTTCGTTATTTAATCTTAAATTAGAATTAAGATTTGATGTGTTGCACCCTGTAAGAGGTCCATAACTAAGGAATTTATTGTTAGTGCACTTGAGCAGATGTAATTTCAATGGATTGCTCACGCGCTGCCTGCGATATGTAAGCTATAAGAGAATCTCGGACCAGAGAGCAGTGTTGGCTGCAGCAAGAGCAGTGGCAGTAGGAGCAAGTTAGTAGCAAGCAGTCGTGTGCATGGAGTTGGCTGGGCCGGTCGTGGGGAGCGCTGGCGGTGCCTGAGCGATATAGTATAAGGCAAAATCAGCCGCGCGCATATGTAGTTTGTTAAACTAAATTTGTACTATTGTTATATCAAGTCCCATTTAAATGTTTCAAAAAATCTTTTAATAATAATCTTTTTTATATAATTAACTTTTTGACAATAATTCATCTGAATTTAAAGAATTTGCTAATTTCTCCAGTCCATGGTCATCCCAATTATCGTAAGGAAAAATAAGTTGTTTCTTTTTATACATGACAAATCTAGCGGCCATCATTGCACTGGGCTGTGCCAGAAAAATTTCTTATAGAGCAGATATATACGCGTTTTCCGGCGACTTCATTGAGGTAAGAATTTTCAATTTATTCAGAATGATCTTTCAGAGCCGTGACGCAGCACTGCTGACGTCCAAATTTACCAGTTTACATTCACAGTCAGTTAATTATTGAAGGGTTATATGTGAGCCATAATTTTATTGAGAGATTAGTCACAAGTTATTATTGCCAGGTTACGGAATAATAAACTTTTGGAAGGTTACACTGAATGTGAATGATATCCATATTTATACTGTTGGGAGGTTACAAGGTAAAGTGGGATGACTGACACAATTAAAGTGCAAAAAATTTTGAAAGTTCTGAAAATCCCTGATAAAGCGTATACTTGTTTGTAGATGCACTATTGTAGACATCCATATGTAGATTTCATCTCCCAAAGGCACAACGTTGATGACAGCGCCAGTGAACAGCAGATGTATGGTACATTGGATACAGCGAGCAACTCATCGACTTTACTCTCGACAAATAAAAAAAGTAGACATACACGTATAACAGGGTATCATCTCTTTGGTTGGTACATACAATGTGTCCCAAAATAATGTATACACTCTTTGAAACAGAATATCTCTTTAATTAAAGGAGACAGAAATACAATTTTTATGGGCAATAATTTAGAAGGCGGTGAGAAACATAACAATAATTTCTTTTGTTTCATGATTGACTAAACTAAAGGCCGAAATACTAAATGTTTCCAAAGTTGTTTCACAGAGGAAGATTGCACTGTAGTTCCTTCTCTAGATTGTCGCACAGATGACAAAATGGTAGATATCGAAATAGACGACAGAGGGATAGAGAAACAATTAAAATCGCTCAAAAGAGGAAAGGCCTCTGGACCTGATGGGATACCAGTTCAATTTTACACAGAGTACGCGAAAGAACTTGCCCACCTTCTTGCAGTGGTGTACCGTAGGTCTCTAGAAGAGCGTAGCGTTCCAAAGGATTGGAAAAGGGAACAGGTCATCCCCGTTTTCAAGAAGGGACGTCGAACAGATGTGCAGAACTATAGACCTATATCTCTAACGTCGATCAGTTGTAGAATTTTGGTACACGTATTGTGTTCGAGTATAATGACTTTTCTGGAGACTAGAAATCTACTCTGTAGGAATCAGCATGGGTTTCGAAAAAGACGGTCATGTGAAACCCAGCTCGCGCTATTCGTCCACGAGACTCAGAGGGCCATAGACACGGGTTCACAGGTAGATGCCGTGTTTCTTGACTCCCGCAAGGCGTTCGATACAGTTCCCCACAGTCGTTTAATGAACAAAGTAAGAGCATATGGACTATCAGACCAATTGTGTGATTGGATTGAGGAGTTCCTAGATAACAGGACGCAGCATGTCATTCTCAATGGAGAGAAGTCTTCCGAAGTAAGAGTGATTTCAGGTGTGCCGCAGGGGAGTGTCATAGGACCGTTGCTATTCACAATATACATAAATGACCTGGTGGATGACATCGGAAGTTCACTGAGGCTTTTTGCAGATGATGCTGTGGTGTATCGAGAGGTTGTAACAATGGAAAATTGTACTGAAATGCAGGAGGATCTGCAGCGAATTGACGCATGGTGCAGGGAATGGCAATTGAATCTCAATGTAGACAAGTGTAATGTGCTGAGAATACACAGAAAGATAGATCCTTTATCATTTAGCTACAAAATAGCAGGTCAGCAACTGGAAGCAGTTAATACCATAAATTATCTGGGAGTACGCATTAGGAGTGATTTAAAATGGAATGATCACATAATGTTGATCGTCGGTAAAGCAGATGCCAGACTGAGATTCATTGGAAGAATCCTAAGGAAATGCAATCCGAAAACAATGCAAGTAGGTTACAGTACGCTTGTTCGCCCACTGCTTGAATACTGCTCAGCAGTGTGGGATCCGTACCAGATAGGGTTGATACAAGAGATAGAGAAGATCCAACGGAGAGCAGCGCGCTTCGTTACAGGATCATTTAGTAATCGCGAAAGCGTTACGGAGATGATAGATAAACTCCAGTGGAAGACTCTGCAGGAGAGACTCTCACTAGCTCGGTACGGGCTTTTGTCAAAGTTTCGAGAACATACCTTCACCGAAGAGTCAAGCAGTATATTGCTCCCACCTACGTATATCTCGCGAAGAGACCATGAGGATAAAATCAGAGAGATTAGAGCCCACACAGAGGCATACCGACAATCCTTCTTTCCACGAACAATACGAGACTGGAATAGAAGGGAGAACCGATAGAGGTACTCAAGGTACCTTCCGCCACACACCGTCAGGTGGCTTGCGGAGTATGGATGTAGATGTAGATGTAGATGTAGATTGTCAGCAAACATGGCGTTATCGTTTGAACAACGGAAATGGGTGATACAGTGTTCTGGAAAACATAGTATGTGAGTGAGTTACGCCGACGTTGGAGAGCTGCATTTCGAATACCACCACCGACAAGGCTAACAATTACAAACATCAGAGATATGATTGAAGTCGAATGAACGGTGCACGATATGAAGGATGGACATAGCGGACGAAAGAGAAATTCAACAGACAATGAGAGTGTTGATGCAGTAAACCAGGCATACACACGATCCCCGAAGAAACATGTGAGGCAGTGCTCTCGTGAGACTGGGATTCGCAGGAGCAGTGTTCATAGAATTTTGCGGTGTTAGAACTTTAAGCCTTACATTCCAAGACTTCTCCATGCTCTTAACGAGGATGATCCTGATAGATGAAGCGATTTTGTGAGTGGTTCGTTAACAGATGTGAAGAAGAACATCGTTGTCGACGGTGTATTGCGATGGACGGACACTAGTTTGAATATTTACCACCTTAAGACGGACCATTAGGCACCTAACACGACTAAAATTGATTTCTAACCCCTTTCATTAAAGAGATGTTCAGTTTCAAAGAGTGTATACATTATTTTGTGACACACTGTATTTTCCCAGAATTAAATAAAAAGTGGTTCCCATGGCATGCTTCTGACCATGAATTTCTTGAGGTTCGTCAAAGTGTTTCCCATTGCATGCTTCTGACCATGAATTTCTTGGTTGTGACCGATGTCAGAACTGGGAGTTCTCTCCCACATACTTCCAATTGGGTCCATAGTATGTATTAAATTTTCGACGTAAGTTATGTAATGTTTGCTTGAGTACTTCATATCTGTTGTAATGAATAAAGCCCTTGTCCATAAAGATCTTACGTTGTCTGTCAGCGCTTATTTTATCACTACATGTTGTTAATGATCACTCTCTTGCCTGCTTTCGTAATTGCACACACTTTTCTATATTATTGGTTGGAATGCTGACCCAGAACTTGTTTATTGCAGTTACTGCATGACGATAAGTACTTATTAATAGCCGCGCGGGATTAGGCGCTGCAGTCATGGACTGTGCGGCTGGTCCCGGCGGAGGTTCGACTCCTCCCATGGGCATGGATGTGTGTGTTTGTCCTTAGGATAATTTAGGTTAAGTAGTGTGTAAGCTTAGGAACTGATGACCTTAGCAGTTAAGTCCCATAAGATTTCATACACATTTGAACATTTTTGAACTTATTAATAAATAAAGTAAATTAATATGTCTTCACTTATTTATAACTTAGTAGCTGTTCCTGGCCACGCGTCGCTATGCGTCGGTAAAATAAGGACAGAAAGCATACCTTTCTAACATGTAGGGAATTGGATATAC